>NC_142009.1:199324603-200002936 GCF_049901735.1 Notechis scutatus
AGAGCAATTAACCAATAGAATAGATTGCCTTCAGAAGTTCTGGGTGCTCCATCACTGGAAGGTTTTCAAGAAGAGACTGGACAACCATTTGTCTGAAATGATATAGGGCAGTGGTCGCCAACCAGTGGGCCAGGGACCACTGCTGGTCCATAAGAAACTTTTGGTGGTTTCTCTGCATCTCCAAAGCAATTAATCCAGGCTGTGCTGGAACACAAGGCTGCACCGCTCACACAGCCCGTGGGAACACAAGGTTTGTGTCACTTGCATTGCGAACAACACAAGGTAGTGAGGAAAGGGGGGAAGGGCAGTGGGGGGGAATTTGCCCCACTCGCCCTACAGACCTCACTTGGTCACTGGGCTGCTTCTTTCCGCTTCTTTCTTCTTCTGCTTTTGGCTGCACACAAGGAAAGCAGCAAAAGTCTTTCTTTCTCTCCCCCAAACTCCACCAGAAATGAGTCTTTGGGACCCTGCAAGGCCTCCTGCTCCAAAAGGCTGTGCCGGCAAAGACTCATTTCTGGCAGACTTTGGGGGAGAGAAAGAAAGATTTCTGCTGCTTCTGCTGCTTTCCTTGCATGAAGCAAAAAGTCTCTCTCTCTCTCTCTCTCTCTCTCTCTCTCTCTCTCTCTCTCTCTGTCTGTCTGTCTCTCTCTTTCTCTCACTCCCTGAGAACGGAGTGGAGATGTTATCCTGTGATCCCAAATAAAGAATGATTGATCGGTAGGAAAACGGGGTGGGGAATTTTCCTGCAGACTTTTTGGGGGATTTTCCCAGGGTCTCCAGTTTGTGGGATTTAAAATTATGAGTTTGGTGGTCCCTGAGGACCAAAAGGTCTCCTGCTGAAGCTGGGGGTTGGACTAGAAGACCTCTGTGGTCCCTTCCAACTCTATTATTCTATGTTTTAGGTTCTAAAGAGAAAATGATCATCATCCTGTTTATCTGTGTCTTCTACCTTCTTTCCATTTAACTGCTCACTTTTGGGGAGGCAGATTTCTGATTTAAATTCTGATTCTCTAGAAATCTATAAAAAAGTGGAGAGGGGGGAGAGAGAAAGTGAGGAAGTTACATCACAGCAAATATCCAAATTTGGTCTTAGTTGGATCCATGGCAGAATTATTTTTCATTCATAGTAATTCTTTCCCCACATCCTCAAAATCTATTCTGTATTTTTAGGATGCATGGAGAACTACAATGGTGAAGAAAAAACTCATTGTGTGAGAATGCTGGCTGTTTTTCAACAACAGGACTTCAAACTGTTACGTCTAATTGATGACAAGAATTGACTGTGCCATAAGATATCATGATAATCTTCCCTCATTTTCTTAACAAGTAAACCCAGTTTGAAAATAAATTAATCAATTAATTAATCTTAATCCTTTAGTTTTCAGTCATGATGTCGTAGTCATAAATCAGGTCTTATTTTTCACAAGGTTAGGATTGCTACATATAGACTTATCACAGGCACCGACAGTAAAGTGGGACCCAAACTGATTGAGCTCCAGACCTAAGCATATTTATTAGGAAGGGAGCCATGCTGAATGCAATGGAGATGCTTCTCAATAAAATGATTAGAGAACGCAGGTCTGCAGGCCCTTAATTCCATTTTGATAATATGCTACAGTAGATGCACAATCGTTTTCAGCATGCATTCCCCCAAATCCACTGAGCATCCCATATCTTGGGAAGATGGGGGGAAAAATTAGGGGTTATGCAGAGGTCACACTATTGGATTAGGGTGCTTAATCGGATGTTGAATCTCATCAGATTAAAGAATAATAAAATAACAGAGTTGGAAGGGATTTGGGGGGTGTTCCAATCCAAGTCCCTGCTCCAGCAGGAAATCCTATATTATTTAAGAGAAGCGGTTGTCCAATCTCTCCTTAAAAAATTCCAGTGTTAGAGCCCCCACAACTTCTGAAGGCAAGTTGTACCACTGATTAATTGTTCTATCGGGAAATTTCTCCACAGTTCTAGGTTGCTTCTCTCCTTGATTTTCTATCCATTGCTTCTTGGCCTGCCTTCCGGTGCTTTGGAGAATAGTTTGACCCCATCTTCTCTGTGACAGCCCATCAAATATTGGAACTGCTAGCATGTCAAATACAATGTTTGTATGCTGCCTATTCTTACAACAGTATACAGCTTATAACAGATATAACATCAATAAAATGTTCATAAAACCACACAATTTAAGCTAGTAAATACTACTAATAAAGCTTTTTGTGGCAGCTCCTTAAATATTAGAATGCTGCTATCTTGTCACCCCTAGACCTTCTTTTCATTACACTAGACATACCCAATTCCTGCAACCGTTGTTCATTTGTTTTAGCTTCCAGTCCCCTTGTTGCTCTTCTTTGCAACTCTTTCTAGAGTCTGAACATCTTTTTTATATCATGGCAACCAAAACTGGATGCAGTGTTCCAAGTATGGTCTTACCAACAGATTACAAAGTGGTACTAATACTTCATGTGATCTTGATTTTATCCCTCTGTTCGGAGAGCCTACTTAGCATTTTTGGCAGCTGCAAGTTCAATTTCAATAGGTGTGACTATGTTTGTAGTTTTGCAGCATTAAACAGCATACGGAGAGATATGATGAAAGCACTTTAGCATCACTTCTCTGAGATTTAGTTGATCTGTCATGGTGATTTTCTTTCTCAGCTTTTGGACTGTGACAAGCCTGGCACACAGGCACAGACATACAAAGATCCATAATTTAAAACATTGGGATTCAGAAAATGGCACACATGGAGTTGCCTTGGCTTTAATGATGCAACTTTGTAATGGGCAGCATTTAATAGAACCAGTCGGATGAGTATCCAAGACACACTGCAGCTGGATACATTGGGAGCATTGCAAGTGATTAATTTATGCTATAGACATGAAAAGTCATCAATAAGTAATGCATAACCTCATTCCCCCCCACCCTCCACTCACCCCTTAATTCTACATTCCTCCTTAAGCGTGCTGTTTCTATGAATCTTAACCGAACTCCTAAGCACTACAAATCAAAAGCATTATCAGGTGAACTGTCATGTTATTTCTCAGCCAATAAGGAAAGATTGTTATCTCCAATTTATGGCCTTCTTGAAGTCTAACTTTGAAATGAGAGCACAGGAATAGAACATACAAAGGACAGCAAAGAAATCTTGGATAAAATAATGAATAAAAGTTATAGTTGCCAATTATACTGTGAAAAATTCAACACAGATACAATATGCTTGTAGCATTAAAACTGAGCATTAAGACGTGGTATAGCTTTGGCTGCTTGTTAAAAGTTCTACATACAAGTTAATCTGTTTAAAAGCGTATATTATAAAGCTGCCTGGACACATAAGGAAATGTACACATATTGGGTTTTTATATTTAATACAGTTTATTATACCATGAAGCAGATTTTTCAAAATTTAAATAGCAGATTCTGAGTCAGTATGTTTTCAACATTTTCAGTTTCTAAATTCAAAACCAGTTATGAAAAACAAATGGCACTGGCTTAAAACAGATATTCCTCATTGCCTTTCAGTTTTTAAAAAAATCAACCTGTTTATTATAATAATATTGAAGAATCATTGTTGACAGTATTTCAGTAGGTTTTAGAAACTGTTAAAACATTCTTAACTAATTAAAAAAAACATGCTATCACTTTTCTATACAAAAAGGAAACCACTGAGAAAATAAAACTGAGAAATTATGAATGCTGTCATCATGATTGACAGTATCAATTCTATAACTACAGGCCCTATTTGTGTTATGTTAGTGAAATAAAAAAATAAACTGAGTTCCACTATGTGCCCCACTCATTATTTTTAAAATTATTTTAGTGGTTCACTCCTCCTTTTGCAAGAATGAGCTTTTGGGTACCTCTGTCCTTTTACATATGGCTGTTTAACGTACTAAAAATATGTAACACGATTGTACAGTTCACCTGTGCCTCTAAAGATTTACCAACTTGTGATGATCTTTACCCAGTTATCTTAGCTGAGACTTGATTTTAAAAATTTGTGTTAAAATCATATTACTTTTCAGGGATGTTTAAATATTAGAATAGTATCTAGTAAAGGCCTGGTCATATTTACAACACCTCTGACCTCTTTCAAACTACACCTACAAATATTTACTAGAGACATTTAAGTCTGCTCTCTCATTAACCATCTATTTATTATCTGCACACATATGGACACACGCTAGTTAGCATATTACCAGTACCTCAATCTGAATGTGAATTTTTCTACATGTGACACAGATTTAAGGTTGCACTGAATGAAGCTGAATTTGTAAACTGTTTATTTGAGAAACAAAGTATTTCTTACAGGACAGAAACTTGTACATGGAAAGTTTATTCATAGGAATGTACCGCCCTCTTAATTTTATGACTCTCCTGTCCTGCTACCCCACCCCCTGCTATTTTGACCTTTGAAAATACGAGTGTAGAACATGTGTTGAGTAATCCACTAGAAGCTTCATATGGTGAAATCTGAGAAAATCAAAGAGAGAACATTCCAATTTGCAAAACAGGAAAAATAAATAAAGAGGAACTAAGTAAATAAATAAATAAAAGCCAAACAAAGAAAAGCAGCAAATCTTGCCAGAAGATGTGTACTGTCACTGCATTACTCATTGTGTGCCAAAATAGCTGCCTCTGAAATCACACTAAAAGCAAAATATTGTACAGTGATATTTGTAATTATTGACAGCATCTCTCTGTGTCTACATATGCAATATGTACACACACACACACACATTTGTGTTATACAATGTATATGTATCTGAGAGGAATAACAACAAAACTAAATTGGTGTCCCTGAACAAAAAATAAAAGAAGAAAATAAAATGTGTGTTTGGTCCTGCATGGCTCGGCTGAATGTTCTTGCAAAAAAAAACAAAAAACCTGTGTTTCAAATTTCTGCTAGAGGTGGGGAGGTTTTCAGAATGAGAGGATAAAATAACAGCACTAGGTTTAACTGATGCAAGGAAAAGAATGATTCAACTGAGCACATTCCCTTTTTAATCTATGTAATTACTTTTAAGTGCAAAACTGCATTTACGTCCAATTCTAAATATTCCTTTTTTGTCACTACAATAAATAGAAACCTTCCAAAAGTAATTATTTTGTCTTCTGAAGTATTAATAGAAAGTAAACTGGGTTGTTTATTTTAACGCTTTACTACATTTGAGGCAGGCTGAACGTTGCTAAAACAAAAAAAAATCATATTAGTTGTTGCTCTAGCTTCTTTTGTGAAAAAAGTTTGGCTGCAAGATACATGGCAAGAAAAGAATTTGCTGTTTGGAAGAGGGGTATTTCTCCCCCCCCTCCACTTCTTTCCTTCTTGTCTTTCTTTAAATTATTTTTTCTCTTTTTCAGGCTGATGATCCCCAGGATCTTGCAAGCAATGTCTTAAAGTGGGTGGGGTGGATTGTTCTGGCTGTAAATGTGCACAATATTCCACATTATATACATGTCATTTTTGAGTACTGTTGGAACGATGCAGTGTCAAATCTGTATGACAGATTGAGGTGAAATCTGGGAAGAGAGAGCCTGTGAAGAAAGAAGTCAGCCACCCTATAGAATTTATCCTGCAGGCTATAAGTAACCAGTTTCATCACATAAAAAGAGGAGTGGAACAGGGATAATTGTCTGCTAATTTAACTATCTCATTTGGCTGCACTATTATGCACATTAGATCTCAGAGTAACAATGCCATCTAGTGATTTTAATTTAAAAGAGTGGGTGGGAGAGGCAATCGAGAGAGAATTATTGTTTTCAATTCTATCAGCGAGTAGAGGGATGCCAAGGTGCTTCATGGCTTATAAAAGCTCTTCTTCTTTTAATATTTTGATGACTAACCAAGTGGAACATCTGGAATACAAACCAAATAAATGTGGGGAATTAAAAAAAAAACCAGATTGCTTTTCTGGCAGAAGAGAAACCTTTAGGTATGCCCTCCAAGTGGATGTAAGTGGCCGGAAACACTAGCTGAAAGTATCCTTAGCTTTAAAGCTAAGATTATAACAGGGATATTGTAGATCAGTTGCTCAAGGTAGCTTTCAAAACTGTTGCCTTTCTTCGTGGGGATAATTATGCTTTACCAAAAAGCACACAGCAACAATGCTTTCCAGCAAAACAGCCTGCATTTATGCCCTTCTGGGTTTTTAGTTTCTAACAGGGTGGCTAACCATTCCTTTGCCACAAAAGGAAACCAGTCATTTGATTTGTTGTTGCTTTGGCTTGTACAGCTGTTCTTTGTGTTTGCATTAGACCCAGCAACTCTGCAACAAAGGATATTGTATTACATTTTTGGTTGGATAGCTGCAGTCCTGGACTATACATCTTTCAGCACATTAGGGAGGAGAAGATATCTCTTCTGAGTGAATTATTGAGAGAACAGGAATAAGAAGATAGAGAATTATGGGGTGGGGGGGTTGGAAGAATTGTAAAACAATTTTAATTCCCTCCTGGTAAGCATATTGCTTGAAAACGGAATGTAGCCATGGTTAGTACGGTTCCATCTTAAATCTTTATAAAATAAGATATATAGAAGTCATTAACTTGCTGTTTAACTACCTTTGAAAAAAAATCTTTAATGTTCTTTTCTTAGTCAGTGGAACAATCTCAAAAATTTTCAGGAAATTATTAGAATTGGAGTTCAGTATGTCACCTCTAAATTTAAAAGAAGCTTGAGATACAAATTTAGAAAAAACAAGTGGCAGAAAGAAATAGAAATGTTTTGGTAATCAGGTGGTTCCACACCAGAGTTGCAGTGGACGCTATTACATTGCTGGCATTTTACTCCAACTAGACTAGAAATAGCTCATAATTATTCACCCAAATGTTAGAGGGGCTGCAGTCAGAATGCAACATTTTTGATATGTGATAGACTTGTGCAAAGGTGGTGCCTTATTGGAAGACAGTATTTAAAAAATAGTAACTAAACAAGAAGTAGAATACATACCGGGATAGGGATTATCCCACATTTTTGAGAGAAATAACTCTAAACTAAACACACACACAAAATAGTTTATTAGATTCTTAATGCTGGCTGCCAAATTAAGAACAGAACAAACAGAACAGAACAGAATAGTTTCTAAAAGTAGAAGCTAGGCATGCTTAGGAGCTGATTTCATAATTAAAAATTACAATTAGTTAAAAATGTAAAGAGTGTTTATGCTAATCAGATTGAAATCTATTTAGCAGAGATTAACTCAATAGACTTTAGAGCACGGGTGTCAAACTCGCCGCATCACGTTGCCGTCACATGACATGTCACAACGTTTTTCCCATTTGCGGAGCTGGGGTGGGTGTGGCCTGCGTGTGAAGCATCCAGTCGGCGGGCCGCCAGTTTGACACCCTTGCTTTAGAATTTTCTTGGGATTTTCCTTAAAACACAACGAGTCCCTGATTGATACCATGTGCAACATAGGAGCACAAGAATTGGGACAGATCTCAGCCTAGAGTTATGAAGCAGGACATTCTAGCCCAGCACTGTTTATTTGGCATCAAATCTGAGCTGTCCCAGAAATCCATCCCAGGTCTTTTCCCCAGCTTTCTTGATTCTATAGATCCTATATTTAGAAAACAAAAGGAGATGTTGATTTTTGCTAAATTGTGAGGAGATCAAGACCCATAAATTCTGGTTCTGGATGAAATGAACCTCCTTCCTAATAAGTATATCCATGGTGTTAGGGTGTGTTTTCCTATGTGCTTGCCTGTAAATCTTGCCATCGTAGTAGGAAAAACCTGGGATATGGTACAGGCAGACCTCAATGTACAACCACAGTTGAGCCCAAAATTTCTGTCGCTAAGTGAGACTGTTGTTAAGTGGCTTTCATTTTATGACCTTTCTTGCCACAATTTTTAAGTGAATCACCACAGTTCTTAAGTTAGTGATACAGTGGTTAAGTGAATCTAGCTTCCTCATTGACTTTGCTGCCTGGAAGGTCACAAAATAACCTCAGGACACTGCAACCATCATACATGAGTCAGTTGGCAAGCATCTGAATTTTGATTGTGTGTGATCATGGGGTTGCTGCAATAATTGTAAGTATGAAAAACGGTCATAAGTCAATTTTTTTCAGTGCTGTGGTAGCTTCAAATGGTCACTAAATGAACTATTTTAATTCAAGAATTACCTCTACAAATGATCTGGCAATATCCCCTAATGATTGAGAGTTTGCTTCATTTTGCTTTTCGTGTGGGTTTGAAATCTATTTTAGTTCCTGGTACAGGAAATTAATTACATATCTTTCAGTAGGTCTTGATTCATCTCATTTAGAAACTCATCAATTATCAACCATTCCAACCACTCCTGAGACATTATTTTACCAATATTATAACTTTACTGACAGATCCACGTAGGCACAGTAGAAAGCAAAGCCAGTCCTGCATTTGGCATGAAAAGCTGCATGGTTAAAATCCCCCTTTCTCCCCCTGGGTCACCCACTGTCCATTGTCCACCAATCCAGTGCAATCTCTTTGTTTTGAGAAACGGTCTTCTTGGCTCGGAAGGCTCTCATAGTTCGACCTTGAAGTGTTGAGATTCTCCCAGGCCACAGATGGTGCCTATGAATTCCCTTCCGCAATTCCCTTCCAGCCACCCATACATTCCACTCATTCTTTCTCCCTTCCTGTTTCTGTTGTCTCACTGTGGGTGAAAGTGCAAAGTGAGTTGGCCTTGACATCAATATTATGTAGCTAGACTACCAAGTGGTCAATTAGAAGTTCTTTCTCCTCTTTTTAGAAAGCCATCTCCCCCATCCACCCCAAATGGATCAATTCAGCCATGATAAGACTATCCTGGTCTTGACATTAATTTCTACTAATTTCTGACTACTAAACTTGCAAACATAATTTTAAAAAATGTTCACTAATAGCATTTACATATTCCAGGATACTATTACAATGTTACAAGAACATATGTGCTACCTATTCTAAAATAATAGCCACTACAACATATTCTATGCAAAGTGTTTTCCTTATCCCAAAACTACAAATAATCAATTCATTAGATGAAACTAAATTCTATGTTTGATCAAGAATAACATCGATTTTTAGCATTCGAACGGGTTCATTATTGCTTAAAAGATTATCATTTGCATCAGACTTTTCCTCTCAGATTAATTTTCATCAGAAATTTCTTCTCAAATTTAGGTTGTTGCAATAAGGGATTTTATATTGCTGAGAACTAATTTATTTCAAAACTTCCAGCATTATTCTGTTCAACATGCATTGATCGGTCATTACAAATATAAATACAGTACCATCTTATACAATCTTATGAAGTTTATTAATTTTCTTCAAAGCAAGGTTCAGACTTAATAAAACATAGGAAACTGTCTTGTACTGAGTCCAGCCATTGGTCTTTTTCAGTGCAATGGCCTGTAGGGCTAGAAATAAACTGAATTTGTCATTATCATTCACTGAACTTGTGATTATCTGCATGTAAGATCTACCTGCATGCAATCTATTACTCAACGATTTACTATTTGTGGATTATAAAAACATCTTCAAACAGGTTTAGTTGTCATCAGCATTTGTTATGTTACCAAATCAAAACTTACTGGTTTACCTGAACATTATGAATTAAGCTGAGTATATCTGACTGTTTACATGTGTTCTGGTTTTTGTGGTTGTACCAGTGGTGGTATTCTACCGGTTCAGCCCAGTTCAGACAAACCGGTAGCTCCGACGATCATCTGTGAGCAAACTGGTTCACTCCGATGATCGGCTGCTGGGGCCTCCTACCCGCCCAGGCTGTATGCTGATCTTTATTTCCTGCTTTTCAACCTCAGCTGCTTTGCACGGCACAACTGATTGCCGTGTGTCATCTGTTGAAGACACAGGGAGAGTGCAGGATTGCAGGAGAAGATTAGTAGAGAACTCTCTGCGCGCATGTGAAGCGCGCATTTGGTGCGTGCGCATGTGAAGCATGCATGCGCAAAGCATGCCCACCAAGCCACACCCACAGAACCGGTGGTAAAAAAATTTGAAACCCACCACCGGATTGTACATATATCAGAGATTTCAATCTCCTGTTATTTTATACTGTCGCTCAATGTTTTGCATAAATAATAGCACTGCTCAATACATTTTTAATGTATTTAAAATAGTCCTGATCCACTCGTCATCCAATGCCCTTACCCTTTTTTCAGGTTATTTTTGGACTTTTCACACTAACCTAATGCCCTGGAATTCCTTGGTGATATTCCATTCCAATAGTAGATGCTAATACCAGGTGCTGCCCCAAAGGAACATGTGGACTGAGATAGTATCCTAATCTTTGAATACATGGTGGCTTGTCGAGCAGGACAACTGGTGCCAATGATTCTCCATGGGAGAAACCATGAAAGAGCTGAGATTCCACTGCAGAGAAAGATCTCATGCAGGCAAACATGATCAATGAAACAACAAGGGTTATTAAAATCTAGGTAGACTCATATGGAATGAAACTCTCTTCTTTGTATCGTAATTGCATCCCTTGCTTAAACTGTTTGTCCCATTTTTACCCAATTTATAATTTTATCTATATAGTGGACTGTGAGAGCAGTGCAGTGGCCTAGAGGTGAAGATGCTCACCACACAATCGGGAGGTTGAGAGTTCAATCCTAGGGAGCGACAGATGTTTCTCTGTCATTGCGCAAAGAGAAAACATCTGCTGCAAAGTCCAGGTGAATGTTCAGCTCCACTTAGTCATCCCGATCCCACCACAAAGCAAGGGCTTACAGGGTCATAAAAAGAAAAAAACAAGTGGACTGTGAACTGCCAACTATATTTAATTCATGAAAGGTGGGGTAAAATAGTAAAAATAAATAAGGTGATCTAATTCACAGAAGATGCTTAGAATTTGTAGGGGTGTGTATGTGTGGTTCCTTTCAGGAAAGTGAAAATTCTTCCACTTGGAGTGTTTAGTAGAAGTGGAAATGAAGCTTTCTTAAATCCAGAACAGAACAGACAGTTCTTGGGATTTTAGCATGTTAGTCAAAAAGAGGGCTGTGAAAATATTTACAGACCCTTCACATCCTGGACATAAACTGTTTCAACCCCTATCCTCAAAACGACGCTAGAGAGCACTGCACACCAGAACAACTAGACACAAGAACAGTTTTTTTTCATGAACGCTGCAAAACAAATAATTCCCTCAACACTGCCCAACTATTTACAAAGTCTGCACTATTATTACTATTAATCTTCTCATCACTCCTTATCACCCATCTCCTCCCACTTGTGACTGTATGACTGTAACTTTGTTGCTTGTATCCTTATGATTTATATTGACTGTTTCCTAGTTTGATTTGATTGTTGATTGTACCCTATGACTATTATTAAGTGTTGTACCTGATGACTCTTGACGAATGCATCTTTTCTTTTATGAACACTGAGAGCATTTGCACCAAGACAAATTCCTTGTGTGTCCAATCACACTTGGCCAATAAAGAATTCTATTCTATTCTATTCTATTCTATTCTATTCTATTCTATTCTATTCTATTCTATTCTATTCTATTCTATTCTATTCTATTCTATTCTTAGTAATGCATAGTACCAAGGAGAGACAAATCTTTCAAATTTTCTTTAGCTCAAACTTCCACAAGAAAAAGCCCCACCTTCTGCACATGCCTTCTAATGCATGTATTTATGTATATTTTTTATAATTTACAAATTTCCCTCATATAAAATGGTTTTGCACACTTTGTACATTGTCATCAAACATGTATTTGTTCATATCTTTTTTCCTATATTGTACACATGTTTACCAAAGCAAGCAAGCGGGAAAGTAACAAAAGTTTGATGATCACTTATATTCCGTTAAGCATATAGGTTCAAGAGATATGAATGTGAACCAGGGAAATTTCTCTTCTATACACCTTTGACCTTTCGGGAATCACATATACCATTGCCTGTTTAGGTGTACCATTTATCATCTAGTTTGGGATACAAATTTAGAAATCTGCTTATATTCATATGGAAGTCTGTGGCTAAATTGGACATTTGAGGGTGGGGGGTGATTTTTAAAATAAAAATATATTAAAAATATATTGTACTATTACATCCCTCCATTCCTCCATTATTTTGTAAAATCAAGAGGGGGAGGGGTTTAGTGGGATGCAATCCTGTCTTCTGGAAGAGCCAACCAACCAAGGACTGTCCAAATTGCTCTTCTGAGCACCAAACTCCAAAAGGGTGAGATTTGGTCTCCTGCCATCTCACCAACCTCTTTTTGATATCAGAGAATTCTGGCATCATAATTTTTTTAGAGAAATCCAGTGGCATCAAGCAGTGTGGAAGAGGAATCTCCCTGACATGCCCTGAATCAAAGGAAAACTCAAATGAGCTTTTGAGCTACAATAAATATATATTTCCATACTATTGTTGGTATGAAAAGGAAAGTCTTGGAACTGGGGAGATGGGGTGAAAATAACAGCAAATAAAGACAAATAAAATAAAATTGTCCTCAATTTCTGCCTGGAATATAAGAAGATTTTGTTACAACATTTGGACTACTCAGCTCAAATTTAACTTGGTTTTCAGTTGTAAGTTTTAGTATTACTATCTTGAGCAAGGTGGAAGATTTTATTCATTTACATTTTATGGATATGTTTTTTACTCAATATCAAGCCACGCATCTCCTCACCTGGCCTCTCATGACTGTGGGGATGCTGCAACAGTCGTAAGTGTGAAAAAGGGTCATAAGTCACTTTTTTCAGTGCCATTGTAACTTTGAATGGTCACTGCACACAAGCAAAGTACCAGCAAAGGAGGGGGAAAAAATTCCAGAGATGTTCCTGAGACAGGAAGTCTAGTCCTGCCAAGAATGTAAGAAGGGTTAATGGAGAGGCAGTTTCTGTAAGCAACACCAGAATGTTTCCTTCCTGCCTTCCTTACAGGATTAGGCCAGTAATTTCTTCTAACAACCGGTTCTCCAAACT
The DNA here is from genome assembly GCF_049901735.1 of Notechis scutatus. Taxonomy (NCBI): domain Eukaryota; kingdom Metazoa; phylum Chordata; class Lepidosauria; order Squamata; family Elapidae; genus Notechis; species Notechis scutatus. The sequence continues at coordinate 199,337,517 of NC_142009.1, forward strand.
GCTCAGAAAGTTAACATCGGGTACTGTAGTATTATTGGGAAAAGCATTGATTGGATGGAGGTCTATTAGACAGAAACATCTAAGATTGTCAACAATGGAGGCTGAATTCTCATGCTTGTCTTTATTATGTACAGATTTAGTTTTGTATAAACAACTACTAATTGACATGGGAATGATGTAACAGATTCTATTGTTGTTTATGAAGACAACCAATCAGCAATACAGATGGCTTCAAATATTGCTGTTAAGACAAGAATGAAACACACAGATTTAAGATGTTTAAATGTGAAACAATGTGTGCAAAGTAAGATGATTAAGCTAGAATACTGTATGTCAGAAAACAATATAGCAGATCATTTTACAAAGGCCCAAGTCTCTATAAAGCATAAGGCTTGCTGCGAGGATTATGGACTTAGAATGTAAGGTTGTATATATTGTCCTACCCAAAAGGGGAGAATGTTAGGAATGTAAGTCACCTAACAGCTATTTGGGTTGGAAAATATATAAACCAGGATAGACATTTTAATACTGCCTCTTTAAGAAAATCCTAAAAGTGTAATTGGGTGTGGTTTCTCAAACGGCATAAGATGGAGCCAGAAACCTGGGTTGTTTAGTCTTAGTCTTAGTTTCAGGAAAGTCTCAGTGAGTCTCTGTTTTCCTTCTGTTGGAGAGTTTTGCCGTTCCTCCTAAATGGACTGTTATTCTTGGATTTGATGTAAGTCTGTAACTGAACTGTTTTTGACATTGCACTTTGTTATTGGATTATCCCTGGACTGAAAACTGACTGATTTAACCTTGAATGACTTTGGACTGCTTATCTTGAAATTTGCTTAAACGTTTAGGGAAGTAAAAACCTACATTTACTGTACAGTGTATCTGTGTGCTATGTGTGTATTATTCAAACACTTCTCTCAGTACGTCTCCCTGTATGCGCTCATTCTCCTAATGGGGAATTACCTCAACAGTGGTCCACCATTAGGAGTGTCAAACTCATGGCGGTGTCACATGACATATCAGGACTTTTTTCCCCTTTACTAAACCGGGCGGGGGTGTGGCCAGCACCTGAGGCATCTGGCCTGCGGGTTGGTAGTTTGACAGCCCTGCTCTAGTATTAAAATTTTAGAATTCCAATATATAAATATCCATGTATTATCATTCTAACTGAACCTGTAAATATCTAACAAATTATATTAAGACTAGTGTTATTATTTTATTTGAAGATTTTAAATTATTTATTTATTGAAAATATATCTGGAGCATTTTAACATCAAAACCTGTAATAAAATCAACATTATTTTATTAAACAACTTTAACAAGCATGCAAAAGTTATAAAATCTTTTTCTAAATAAGTGAAATTAACCACACTTACTGTAGAAAATTAATGCGTTGTGTGTATGCCTAGTAAAACCAAAGTTTAGAAAGCAGCAGGAGACCTGAAGTTCTCCAGATGTTACTGGTTTCAGTACCCATCCGTCTAACCATCATGGTCAATGATCAGGAACTGTGACCCTGCGATATTACAACTACCAAGTGCTGAAACTACAGAAGTGGGAATCAATAATTCTTAGCCAAGACAAAATTATGTGAACAGAGACTTTGACTCTCAAGGCTTGGAAAAGAACAGCCCAACAATCTACATAGACTTCTGTAAAGCCTTTGATTCAGTGGTACACAACAAACTACTCCTAAAACTAAATCTTACAGTATCTCTGGACAACTGCATAACTGGATAGAAGCATTCCTGTTAAACAGACAACAAATGATCAAAATTGGGAGTGTCCTATCAAATTTGTACCTGTCAACAGTGGTGTCCCCCAAGGCAGTGTTTTAGGACCAACTCTCTTCATACTCTACATAAATGACCTCTGTGATCATATCAAGAGCAACTGCGTTCTCTTCGCTGACGATGTAAAGCTATTCAACATCCACAGACAATACTGCTACCCTTCAAAAAGACCTCGACTATGTATCAGAATGGTCAAACAAATGGCAACTTCAAATCTCAACAAATAAATGCTCTGTCTTACATATTGGCAAAAAAAAAATCAGAAAATAAAATACAAGCTGAATAGTCAAGACCTTGTTGATGATCCAAACTCTGTCAAGGACCTTGGAGTACTCATCTCTAATTATCTAAGTGCTAGAGCCCACTGTAACTACATAGCCAAAAAGGCATTAAGAGTTGTTAACCTAATTCTACGCAGCTTTTTCTCTGGTAATATCACACTACTAACTAGAGCATACTAGACATTTGCTAGACCAATACTTGAATATAGCTCATCAGTCTGGAACCCACATTACGTATCTGATATTAGCACAGTTGAGAAAGTCCAGAAATATTTCACAAGAAGAGTTCTCTACTCCTCTATGCATTGCAGAATACCTTATGCCACCAGACTTGAAATTCTAGACCTAGACAACCTAGAACTATGCCGCCTTCAGTCCGATCTAAGTATAGTACATAAAATTATATATTGCAATGTCCTACCTGTCAATGAATACTTCAGCTTCAACCATAACAATACAAGAACAAACAATAGATACAAACTCAAGATTAACCGCACCAAACTTGATTGCAGGAAATACGACTTCAGCAACAGAGTGGTCAATCTCTGGAATACTCTACCTGACTCTGTGGTTTCTTCCCCAAACTCCAAAAACTTTAACCTTAGACTGTCTACTATTGACCTTACTCCTTTCCTAAGAGGTCTGTAGGGGGTGTGCATAAGCGCACCAACATGCCTACCGTCTCTGTCCTATTGTTTCTTTTATTTTTCTTATATGTACCCATTTCATGTATTCGTAACTATGTATATACTTATACCTATTATCTTGTAAGTGATTGACAAATCAAGTAAATAAAAAAATAAAAATAAATAAAATCTATTGAGTTGAATGGATGAGAGGAAGTGTAAACCATGAGGTTGACATGTCAACAAACTTTGGCCTTTTTTTTTTCCAAGTCTCTCTCTATATGGCCAGATTCAGTGGTGGGATCCAGCCAGTTCGCACCACTTCTGGAGAACCGGTTGTTAACCTTCTGAGCAGTTTGGTGAACTTGTTGTTGGAAGAAATCATTAGGGCAGAGAACCGGTTGTTAAATTAGTTGAATCCCACCACTGGCCAGATTTCTGTGTTCTGCAATAGGTAAAACCTGTGTGGTCGTACTTAGTTTGTGAACTCTGAGCAACATCTTGGAAGAGCATTGATTTTCCAACTTTGCTCTACAATATGCAGAACACGTGCCCAGCATGTGACATAGTTTTCAAGATGAGGATCATAATTCTGCGTGATATTTGCTTGTAAAGGTATTTTGGATTGTGTCTTCAGTCCCACTGAAGTAGCATATGGGTGTGCCTGTATGCAATGCAAAAGTAGCAAGGGACTAGTGTTAATCTCACGAAAAGTATTATTATTATTTTTGCAAATGTGGTTATTTAAAATTAGCGGCAAAATTTTCTAGGAGGAGGATTTTTTTTGTAGGGTTTACAATATTGTTACTTCTGACAAGAGATGCCTGCCAGTTTACCCTTTTGCATAGAGGTGGGCCACTTTGTTTTATAACTGCTACAAAAAGCACAGTGGGCAGATGTTGGTATATGTCACATTCCAAGATGTACGGATGTATGAACCCCTCATTATATGAGTGATTCTTAGCCTTGTAGTAAAGATGCCAGAGTAGGTATAAAGACACATTGGGCATTTTGCTCTAATACAAATTTGATTCTAGTATCTGGAGAGCCAGTCCTATCCTAATACTTAAAAATTTGTTTTGGGTTTGATCTTGTCTGTAGGAAAGTAGAGATCTACCCCAAATTGGAGCCTGGTGGAAGAAAAAAAATGCTGTAGATCAAGTATTGTGAATCTGAGTGGTTCTGGCTGTTAGTGTTAAACAGAGCCTTAAAATAGAATCTATCTCCCCCTTTTTAAATCTTTTCTTTTCTACTTTAACAAAAAGTTGGAAAGGGGTGATTTTAATCCTTTAGCTATGCCTTAACAGTTATACTGTAATTTAGGTTTTAACCCTGAACATGAATGAAAAGAACTGAAAGGTATCTTGTCCCATTACAGTGTTTTAATTAATTCAGAAATTTAAATATTATTACTTGAATAATAATATAAGTATGCAACACACGCAACTATTTCTTGTATTAGCCAAGAAGCATATAATGCTTGGATTAAATTTCATTTGGAGTTTAGCGTTTTCCTTCCCACAACTAAATTAGTCTTCCTCTGAGTAATATTCCATTCAACTAATGAAATGAAATGTGATCTACAAGAGTGCATGTCTCAATAAATTCATTAATATTTAAAATGTTCCTAGACTGTTTAGTATGCTCATGGAGATATTTTTGTTTGAAATCTGTTTTCCCAGAATTTGTGATCCTAAGGCTTGTTTCTAATCTTACCCAAGATATAATTTCAAGGCCATGTAATCAACAAACAGGCCAATATTTTGATAACCTACTTGCACTTGATGGTGGATTAAAAATCTACTGCTGCTATAGACACTATACATGTCTCTGTATTAGAAATAATAAGTAAAAGCCCATTTTCTCCAGCTTAAAATAATTTTTTTAAAAAATATACTGCAATTTTCCCTGAAGACCAATTATCTTAAATATTTAAATCTCTACATTTATTTAAAAATAAATAAATTGTAAGATTTAATTTATCGGATAGAACTGTTATTCATTTTCTAAGGATTTAATTATAGGGTGTGTCATACACATTTGATTAGATAATGGTTTGTGAAACATAGTTTCACATTGCTTTGTTTGAAATTAACTCCATTGCAGTCCATGTGCCAGAATTAACATAGAATGATGTGAATGTTATCTGCATACTGCCTGATTCACATCTACATGCTACTGCAGAAAAGCATTTCTAATGGTGTTAAATTTTTTTAATATAGTTCATTCTAGTTGTTAATATGAATAAACGCGACAAGGAATAACCAGTGTGAAATTCCTCCAAGTTACCTCAGCCTCCTACAGAGGCTAAAATGTAATGTTCTCTGTTTGGTCATCTTTATTAAATCAAAGATTGTTATGACCTTATGTTTGGAGATATACCAGCAATTAAATTTAGAAATTAATGCATATAAGTGCTCTATCATTCAATTATGATCCCCCGGCATCATAGGAAAATGATCCAATAAGTATTTAATGTAGTACTAATACCAACATAATTCTTCCATGTTTCCAAACGTTTTCCTTCCTTGCAAAAAATTTTTACTTCACTTTTCTAGTTATTTAGATTATGTCTAGAATTTCTTTTAGTGAGTTGATACTATTGTTTTCTTGTGATGTAGCCCCAGAAGACTTACAATTCTCTCTAAGGAAAGTGCCAAATCCCACGAACTACCCAAGGGAATTTTCACTGGGTTTTTTTCTTCTACTTTGAAAATATTTTCAAAAGCAATTTCCTTTTCATCAACCTGAAAGTGAATGATTGAAAAATGATTGAAAACCTTCAGCCTCAAACAGATATAGCTAGAGCTATACAAATATAGCTAGAGTTGTGATGGGGATGAAGTTGGGATATATGTTACAATTATAAAAAATAATTTCAAATGAATAGCTGTGGTTCTCCACCTTAATGGTATTATCTTCCATATTTATAAACACTAAAGGTGCAAAATGGGCAATCTCTCACCCGCTTTCTAGATTGGTTGAGAGTAATGTGTATCTAGCAAAACAGGGAAATGAATTGTAAAACGGGGACATAAAATATGCAGTGGACAACTGTGTTGTGAACATTCATTTTGCTTTGTTTTCAGTCTATGCTAAAAATAATCTAGTTGAATATGAACAAATGGTTATAATTATGAGAGATGTCGAAGTAATATCTTGGATTTTTTAAAAGATGCGTCAGAAACAATACATTCTGAAATGACCATGCATAACAACCACAAAGTTAATTTAATTATAGTTAATTATAGTTTTAAAGTGTTTCTTTACTTCTGACTGACTCAGGGTTGACTCAGCCTTCCATCCTTCCAAGGTCAGTAAAATGATGACTCAGATTTTGGGGGTGGGGGGGGGCAATATACTGATTTTGTAAAACCACTTAGAGAGGGCTGTAAAGCACTATATATAAGTTTAAGTGCAAATGTAATATTCAGCAGGTTCTGACCATTTCTGGAGAACCGATAGCAGAAATTTTAAGTAGTTCAGTGAACTGGCAAATACCACCTGTGACTGGCCCTGCTCCAATCTATTGTTTGCCTCCCAAGTCCCAGCTGATCGGCTGGGTCTCTTGTACAGGAGAACGGAACTGGAAAGCAGGTTAGTGGGGTGGAGAGGGAATGGGGATTTTGCAGTAACCTTTCCCCAGGAGTGGGGTGGGAATGGAGATTTTACAATATCCTTCCCCTGTCATTCCCACCAAGCTACGCCCACCAAGCCACGCCACCCCCATCAAGCCATGCCTACAGAACTGGTAGTAAAATTTTTTGAATCCCACTACTGTCTAATTGCTATTGCTATTACTTCTATATTCTCCCGAGACTAACTTTAAAAGAAATTTATGAAGGCATGATACAGACATATGACGAACAATCCATTACTTCCAATTCTAGCTCTAACCAATGTTATCAAAAATACTAGTTTTATCACTAAAAGTGTACAGAAATTTCCCTCCCCCTGCATTCTGGAAACATTTCACAGAAGAGGAGAAGAATATTAATAAATTTTCTTGGTCAGCACATACTGTTTTTGCATTTATTTAGTTGTGAGATGGCCAGCGTCAGTTTACCTGACATCCATGGCTCAATTAAACTCCAAGGACAATCCTGTCATTGGGCCTTTTCAAATTGGAAAGTGTAAGTTGTTGGGGAATAGTGATTTGCTGCAGTGAGGGAAGGTTTAAAGTGTTGAAAAGAATGTAACCAAAAACAGTTCCACTAACAATAACATTTTCAGTCACCTCCAGCAATAAAGTCAAAACACTCTCAAGAGAAATCTTAAATACATTTCTGAGAACAATTTAACAAACTGCAAGTGCTTTCATACAGGAGAAATACAGGGAACACTCTGGAGAAATTAAAAGGCAGGTTTCCACAAATATCCATTGTAACTGCAACATTCCTCTGACTGTAGGGCTGTTGGCCATGCAGGCTGGGAATGAGATGTTATTGTGTCCATCTGAAGGATTATCGTGTTCATGAGCATCAATGGGGAATCACAAGTTTACTTCAGGGAGTGGGTGGGTGTTGAAGAGAAAGAGGGCTCATGTTCACTTCCAGAAAATTGGATTGAGAATAATATTATGGATGATTTACTAGCAGAGATTTGATCTTTAGTGCCCTCCGCAGATTGGATTCTCCTTTTCCCCCCAAATATTCCCCCCTTTCCTATTTTCCCCACTTCCCTGAATGTTCTTCCCTGGATATTTTATCCAGTGTGTGAGACTTCGTTTCTTCTTATTCTTTCTTCTGAGCCATATTAAGCATTCACATGTGTCAAAGGTAGCATGCCATACATTTGGGATGACACACCAGCATTCACCAACACTACCAACAACTAGAGTCATGGTAGCGCAGTGGTTAGAATGCAATAGTGCAGGCTAATTCTGCTGCCTGCTGGCTGCCTGCAATTTGGCAGTTCGAATCTCACCAGGCTCAAGGTTGACTCAGCCTTCCATCCTTCTGAGGTCAGTAAAATAAGGGCCCAAATTGTTGGTGGGGGCCAATATGCTGATTCGGTAAACCACTTAGAGAGGGTTTGTAAAGTACTGTGAAGTGATATATAAGTCTAAGCGCTATTGCTATTTTTGAAAGGATTTTTGGAGGCTGTTGGAGGCCATAGAAGAATGGGATGTGCTCTCATGCAGCTTCTTCCCCCCCTTTTTTTGATGCTGCAGAAGACCCCAGAAGAGCATTTTCCAAAACCACTTGAAGAACTCATTCAACCTGGAGCAGCCACAGGTAGGTCACAGGGGCCTGCCAACAGAAAGAGACATAAAGGTAAGAGGCACATGGAAGGGGTCTAGGACAACTAGACATGGCCAACTCACCACAACCAATTCACCACAGGAAAGTTTGCCATGGGACAAAAGTTATATAATATACTTAGCCTTATACTGTTACTGCTGCTCCTTTTCTCATTACTAATTTAATAAATTTTTGTATGGCTTCTCTTCTGTTCTAGTTTACCCAATTGCTTAACGTCACTGCTGTGTGGGGTCATTCCTCTATACGGTTTATTTTTTAAGGATGTTGTATTCATATCCACAGGGAAGGCCATATGTCTATTTACAAAAAAAATATGCATTTATATTTGTTGGAATACATGTTAGAATGTATTTTGTATTGGAACTACTACAAGAATTATTCAGCCAGTAGATGGCAGTGTTTGGTTTGCATCTATGGTTATAATCTATGGTTCTGAGGAGAAAGATAGTTGAAACCGTTAAGCAAGGTTCATGGTGACTGTGCACTGTACACTTTATTTGATTTGTATGGCTATGTAACCATCCCCTGCTACCAATCTGTAAAGCTATATAATAACCCTCTGCTTCCATTTCTATAGAAAAAACAGAATTTCTAACAATGTTAGTAGCAACAATTTGAAAATAGCAGAATATACTGATTTAATGTAGCATATACATAGCAGGCTTTTAATGGTTTGAAGTGGACATTTATTTTTATTTCCCAGAATAGGGAAACACAATGAGGAAAATACATCTAATTAACACAGTGATTGCTACTTGATCCAAATATTTCATTAAATATTGTGCAGGGCTTTAACCAGAGGCAAAAAATTATTGCAATTTGCCACATGAATCCACCGAGAGAAAAAGTTGTTCCAGAATGTGGAATAGAAATTAACTTTCTACATCTATTTTTCTTGTACAGATGATGCTCCATCATTAGATGAAGCACTAAAATGGGTATTTTGAACATGGGGGAGGAGGGGTGACAGCAGCTAAGAATTGTTAAAAATTAAAGATTTCTGGCTGCTGGGCTTGTTATATGTTTCTTTCTGTTTATTCTTTTATTGCTTCCTAAAATAGTGACAAGAAAGAAAAAGGAAGGAAGGAAGGAAGGAAGGAAGGAAGGAAGGAAGGAAGGAAGGAAGGAAGGAAGGAAGGAAGGAAGGAAGGAAGGAAGGAAGGAAGGAAGGAACTCCAAAGATAAAAATATATACATTGTCAAAGAAAAAAAAAGACACATAGGGAGTGCTTTAAAAATGAAAAAAATACAACAAAGTATTTGTATTTCATTCTAGAGTACAATAGGTAAGCTTGATGATATACAGTATTTCCAGATCTGAAAAATTGAATCCTCACTCATTAATTGGTAATAGCATTTTATGTAATGATATTGTCAGACTCAAAGAATCCCGTAGAAAATTTTAAATGAATTTTTAAACAATTTTCTGAAAATATTTTCCAGATGTAAAAACTGGAATTCCCTTCAGAATATGAATTAATCAGGAAATAATGTTCATATTTAGAGCATTCATATTTCTCTGATGAATAAGTTTTATTGATCCCATCTATCAATATCTGAAGAAATCTTTCTCTACATTGTATTTATATTACATGTCACTAACTGAATTATATCCTTTAGTAGAGACATACTTATATATTCAATGGATTAGGTACAAATGGAGAATTAATATTTCTTAAATGGATGGCTAACAAAATTTTCACCTATAGTCATCAATTCTGATTTGGAGTAATAGAGTTAATAGAGTATCCTGCTATTTTACTAAATGCATCTATCTTTTTTAGCATCAACACAGGCATAGTAGTATAGGTTTAGAAATAAAGGAATGTCACCTGCAAATAAAAAGAATTTGTGTTCTATTGAATTATATATACTTCATAGATCTCCCAATGTAGTCTAATAGCACAAGTTGAGGGTTTCATACAAAAGTAAGGAAGGATACAAATTGACATCTTTGTCTAGTTCCTCCAAATAGTGGAAAAGTATAAGAAAATGTGCTATTAACCTTTTAGTTGTGGGTGACTCACAGTAAAATTCACATTTTGTGAATTTCAAAGGAAATCTAAATCTATTTAATACAGCAAACATATTTTGTCTAATATATCTTGTCTATATATTCAGCATCTAATGATGAAATTGCATATTGATCTTTATTTTTACTCAAGCCTATTAAATCTTCAACTAACCTAATATTGTCTACTACTTGTCTAGCTTTTATAAACCATGATTGATCATTCTTAATGTTTGTGTTTGTTGTATATCTTTTAAAATAAAAAGCAGTTTTGCTTTTCATTTATATGTGTAGCCATAATTCTGAATAAGGGACCAATGATTAAATGTTTATTTTAAAAAATGACAGAGGTCAGAAATCACATCTCTTATGAATACTATAACTTGAGGAAGTCTGTAGAGATTCTCAGTCATCCAGAATGTCATGGGTGTCTCAAAGGTGCTTTTTCTGGAGGTAACTGGATTTTCTTATTTTTTCTTTGAAGACATTTTGCTTCTCATCCAAGAAGCTCCTTCAGCTCTGACAGGACAGTGAGGAATGGAAAACTTGGGGAAGCAACAGTTATATTTGCACATCAACCATATGGTGCCAGAGAAATATGCCTGGAAACAGAAGGCAATGCCCATAAGAAAGTTTAATCTTTGAACTAAGGAGTCTTTGAGAAATTCTTTATGGTAACAATGTGTTGAATCTCTTCAAAACATGCTAAGCCAATGGCATTTGATTAATGAGTCTTATATCTGTCCCCCATTAAGTTGCATAATTGTTTTTTGTATATGTTTTATTGATACATATTTTTTATTTTAATACACATAAAAATTATATCTATCTGAACAGTGTGTTGTCTGGGCAGAGTCTGTTTTATGTAGAGGTACAACATCAATCATAATAATCATCATAATAGACATATCAATATTAATCACAAAATAGTAATACAATTAGTTTATCCATGTTATAAAATTTTCAATACAATTTTTTTTCTTATCTTTTTGGTCTTTTTAGTTTCTAAATTCTGTTCTGTTAGTTAACCATTGGTAAAACAAGTCCTATGCTAAAAAGTATTCCGTTTCTTCCTTTTATTTTAAGTGTTTATCTATCCATCTCAGCACATTCTAATATTTTTTTGGGTGTGTTATAAAAAAAAGTTGCATAATTTTGATCTATCGTAAGGATGGATTGCAGAATTTTGAGAAATCATCATGACTTCAACATGAAGTGTACTTTCATACAGAATATCCTTTGATCAGAGGCTGAATTCCACAATGCTATCTAGACACATCGTTTCCTAGTCTACAATGTTGATTTGAAAGATGAATGCAGACTGTGGATCTAGTATCCCTGACTTCAACATCTCAGTCAATATTTTATACTTCATGTGGTTTTTGAAATACAAGTGGAGTGTGGCGCATTCTAATCTTCTTAGCTTGAACTGAAGAGTATTTTACTCTTCAGCAGCAGCATTTCTTCATGGCAATTTTTAATCAATATAAACCTTCATTGATTTATAGGAATACTTTTAATCCTAAACTGAGATCTCAAGGAAGAGGCTAGAAGCCTGTCTGCTAAAAGATTGGCAAATTTAGTGATTCACTGAGTGAACCTGATTGAAGATATCTTGACGCTTGTGGATATCTCTACGTATGGAGGATTCCAACTCTATGATTACGCTGTAGAAACTGAGTGCATTGAGGATGGCTTGTAGGTAGCATGGATGACAATGGAGCAGAGTTCACAACTTGTCAGCTACCACCTCATGCCTCTTGTGTTTTGCTGATATGCAGTGACTTTCAGCCATGAACTATGGAGAGAGGGATGAAGGAGGGGGTGAATGCTTGGGAAACTGAAAGTAGATGCTGTGCCATCTTCAGAAATTACTTCAAGGTTGGCCAGATAGATAGAAACTTCTCTACTTCTCTTCTTAACAAAGTTACTTATTTTTGAAGCTAAGAAAATGTTGCTTGTGAAGTCCAAGAAAACTGGTGTTTGTATGATATCTCATTTGAGAGGAGACAGTTTAAAGAATGTCTGTGCTACTTGAAAGCACAATATTTTCTATTCCTCTCCATTGTAATTTAAAATGATTCATTGGAAAACTCTTGAATTTTGGATAATTATTAAAAGTGAAAATGAAATTGGGTTTATCCTAGAGTCAAAGGGATTGCCTACAAAAAGATTGTGGAAAAATGTTTAGCACACCACATTTTAGAAAAAATGTGAAAGAGGTCTAGAACAAGTTCCTAAAAATGGCCCAGTATATTATGGACATCAGGTTTCATGAAACTGAACTACTGTATATATAGCTTTTATTTTATGAGCAACATAATGTTCAGAGGAGTAATACTAGAATATAAAAACTGCAATATTATGAAGAACTTCTTATTTAATGTCTCTGTCAGGTTGGCACCAAATTGGCCTAGAGACAGTCCAGCCATTTGCCCTCAGGCAAAGCTTTTATGAAAATTTTAAAAATTTAGGCCGCCCTGAGAAATGATTCAATGCTCAGACTTCTTGAAGTCCAGAGACCCTACTTTGTTCTCTATGTCACCTGATCCCATTGGGCATATATAGCCTCCCATCAAGAGTAACAGAGATCAGACAAGCAAACTTATTTGATTTCAACTTCTCTGATTTAGGTACTGCTCCAGTCTAGAAATCTTCACTTCAAGGCATCTGTTGTACCTTACAATGTCCATGTACATTCTGATTGATATGTGGCTTCTTCCTCTCCCCTCTCCCCTTTTTCCTGCAGTAGCAGGCTTTTCTTCTTACATCTATGCACTTTTTTTCTTTCACAGAAGAGAAGGGAGCGTTCCTGTGGAATGGGGGCGTTTCTATATATATTTGCCTTACTGTGCACATTGATTCTTCATTACAACATAGGCATCCAGTATAACTGTTCTCAAATGCTAATGAGGCATTGTGCAAACTCAGCCTTTACACGTTGCATCCAGATGCAAATATCTAAACCAGAGTTCTGTATCATGACGTACAGTTCCTCATTTGCTTCCTCCATGGATATCTGTGACTACAAAAGACAATATACAGGCAGATTTAATATACAAATATATTTAAAATTACAATGGTGCTGAGAAAATGCTTATATGACCATTTCCTGTAAATTCTGGCCATTGTAGCAACCCTTCAACCACAGGTTTGCAATCTGCGTGCTTAAGTACCTGGCTTTTGCTTATGGCATCGCAAAGAGCCAGACTCACGTGATCTCCATTTGCAACTTCCCTACTGGCATCCCACAAGCAAAGGCAATGGAGAAGCTTTCCAGAAAAATGTCAAGTTGGCCTGGTAAATCACTCCTGCTTTTTCTCTTACCAGCAGCCCCCCCCCACATATGGCCTGTGCTAGCCCTTTCCTGTCGTTCCCCAACTCATGCATGGCCTTTGCCAGCTGTCCCCCAACCTCCCCTTATTTGCATTTGGCCTGTACCCTCTGTGGCACACATACACACCTTACCTGGTAATCCTGCCTCCTCCCTCTTAATCAGTGGTCACCAACCACCGGGCCCCAGACTGGTACCGGTCCATGGATCATTTTGTACCGGGCCGCCTATTTTGCTTGGGCGCCACCATCTTGTTTCGACGGCGCTTGAGAAAGTGCTTCCGGGTGAGCTTGTCGGTCGTCGGTTGGAAAGCGGTGTTTGGGTGCTGAAGGAATCCTCACGCCTTAGTTTCGTCAAAGGGGTGGTGGCTTTGAACGAAGAGCCATCCCAATGGCGGTGGAGTCTCGCGTTACTCAGGAGGAGATTAAGAAAGAGCCCGAAAAGCCCATCGACCGCGAGAAGGTACAAAGGAAGAGTTGAAGGTGGCGGGGAGAAGCGGGGGACAGCTGGCTGGCCGGTCGCTCGGCTCGCCTTGCCTTGGTCGTGCGTGCTGATGCCGGTACCGGTCCATGGATCATTTTGTACATTTTGTACTGGGCCGTGGTACAAAAAAGGTTGGGGGCCACTGTTCTTAATGGCACATGTATCTTGAGGTTACAGGAGTAACTGGGACTGCTGGGATTGGCATTGCTAAGCGATATGGTCATGTGATGTTGTCCTTCATAACTGTATCACTTAGCAAGGGCAGTGCCAATCACAGTTATTGTCATAACCTGAGGACTTCCTGTACTTTGTGTTTTGCTGTGTGTTATATTGATGTATATTATTAGAATAAAAATAATTTGTAAAACCAGACACTATTGCCAAACAGGAGTGGCACTCCTTCCATTTTTTTTTTTTTGGGGGGGGGAAACAACGTGATTTATGATCTTTTTCTTTTATTATTTACCAATCTTCCAGATCAAACATGGGTGCTCTTTTTTTTTTGCTTCTTGCTAAAGTATTCTGCAAGATTTCGGCAATTTCCAGTTCTTTTTATAGTCAAGTATTTTGCCTGTGAGGATGATCCTCATCAAACATGACCTTTATGAAAGTTTGCATTGCTGTGCTATAAAATAAATATGAGGAACTTGGTTTGAGATTAGTATTTGTGTCAGGCAGAGATTGCTTATGCTGGATCCGCTATACTTCAATCACATATTGGACAATAAGGAGCTCAGCACGTGGCAAAAACTTTGAAGTCTACACTTCCCAAGAAACAGCCACCTATAGTATTAAAATGGCCTTTCTTTGCACTCAGCAGAACAAACTAAATTAATGAAAAACTCAACAAATTCTTTTCTGTTGCCAGTAAAGAGACTCGCAGACCGGAGTTGAATTCAGCTCTTTAATAATAACAGTTACTTCAACTGCAGTCGAACTGCAGCAGCCCTTTTTATAGCGGCTGCTCCATGGCTCGCAACCAATGACATTTAGTTAAACTTCCCACCGCTATTGGTGGCCAATCAGGTATAAACGTTACTAAACCAATTGTATCATTGCTTCTGTTAACCAATAGGAACATCGCCCTAGAAGTCTCTATTTAAATACACTACAAATTCCATCTGTTAATTCATTTGGGAGAAATGTTATTTGCTTGCACTTTCCAAAAAATGGAGTTTTTAGTGTGAGTACATTTTTCAGGGGATAATTACCTATGACATACTAAAGATAAAATTTATTCATTCTAATTTAATAATATAAAAAGTGCAGATATAGAATGTGGATAATCCATTCTTCTGTGTTCAAGGTCCAAATATATTTTTCAGAGGAGTCCTGGGTGAAGCATGATGCCTCTGACAGCCCCTAAGAGGCCATTTCTCTCTGAGAATTTGTCATGAAGGCATCTCTGTCACCCAGCAAAAATGTCCTTGTGAGCTGATAAATAAAAGCTGAGGATAGGAGTTAGCTTAGTTTTCCATAAAAAAGATCTTCTCAGCGGAGAAGAGGGGAGGACAAAAGAAGAGAGAGTTGTTGTTGTTTTTTTAAAAAAATGGAAAGACAACTCTGGAAAAGGAAAAGGAAAACTTTGATGGAGAAGATGATATGATATCTGGTAACCTACAAAGGAATTATTCAGAATTATTATTGAAGATTGATGGTTTAGTAAACAGCAATGAGAGTTATCTGGAGATGCATTGGACAGCTGAGTTTGATTAGTTTAGGGAGAAGTAAGGTTAAGATACTCTGAAATGTATAAAGCCATAGTAAGACACACACACCCCCCACCTAGAATTCTGCATCCAGGTTTGGTCATCACACTATAAACAAGATGTTGAGACTCTAGAAAGAGTGCAGAGAAAAGCAACAACATGACTGGAGGCTAAAACATGAATAGTTACAGGAACTGGACATGGCTAGTCTAGTGAAGAGAAGGACCAGGGGAGACATGATAGCAGTGTTCCAATATTTGAGGGGCTGCCACAGAGAGGAAGGGGTTCAGCTATTTTCCAAGGCACCCTAAGGCCAGACAAGGAATAATGGATGGAAACTGATCAAGGAGAGATTCAACCTAGAAATAAGGAGAAATTTTCTGACAGCGAGAACAAACAACCAATGGAACAGCTTTGCATTCGGAAGCTGTGGGAGCTTCATCACTGGAAGTTTTCAAGAAGTGATTGGACTGCCATTTGTCAGAAAATGTGTAGGGTCTCCTGCTTGGGGAGGGGAATGGACTAGATGACCTACAAGGTCCCTTCCAACTCTGTTATTCTGTGAAATGGAGCAAGATACAATCCAAAGAAATGTGTTGAAGACTGAGGATCCTGGATCATAGAAGAAGGAGCATACAAGCAGAGATTGAGCTTCCACAAAAATGGCAGGGGCACACAGTCCATGGTGAATTACCCCTATTCCCCTAACCTTCTTATCCTGCCAACTGTGCCAGGCTGTTGTGAGAAAAATGCCCACTTTAAATAAGAAACCTAAACATTTGGACATAGATCCAACAAAATATACCTTTTGGGAAATATGCTACAATGGCCACCGGGCTTCTCACCAACCAACAGTTGGAGAGAGATTGAATGAACCAGCTCTACGGATTACATAGGTTTGTTTTATTACACTTCAAAAGAATAGATAAAACGAATATTATAAGCCTTTTTCTACTAGAATGCTGTAGATAGATAAACTGTTAGAATGATCTCCATGTTATGTTTTGCACTAATAGAATCTGAACCTTCTAGATAATATCAATATATAAAATAAACAACATCGTCATATCTTTTCACACCACTTTATTCACACTTAGCTAAGAAGACAGTTGTCTGATTTTGTTATCTGTTTCCATTCCAAGGTCATGATACTGAATTCTGAGCTTCATGCACTGTTCTAAGAGAATATAGAAGTAGAGGTTCTATATAATTGATCAAATGTCCACAAGCATACTGTACATGTTATTAATTTAAACAAAATGGTTTAAAGAAAGAGGAGATATTTTCAAGCAATGGCACAGTGAACTAACATCATAATTAGTTGATTTATCAAAAATAGAAACAAAAAAACCCTCAACACTTTTATGTTTTAAGTTGGGAAAAAGAAGATGTCCTGCATATAATATTAGCTTCAAATCTGGTTTGAGGAATGTGTCATTTCTGATAGTCATCAGTGGTGGAATTCAAATATTTTTGCTACTGGTTCTGTGGGCATGGTGGGCATGGCAGGGGATGGATACTGTAAAACCCCCATTCTCTCCCACCCCACTAACCTGCTTTCCAGCTCCATTCTCCTGTGCAGGGCAACAAAAGAAGACCCAGCCGATCAGCTGGGACTCGGGAGGCAGAGAATAGATGGGGGCAGGGCCAGTCAGAGGTGGTATTCTGAACTACTCAAAATTTCCGTTACTGGTTCTCCAGAACTGGTCAGAACCTGCTGAATACCACCTCTGGTAGTCATATGGAAAACTTCAAAGGAAATGTATGGAAAAAACGAAGAAGTGACCTCTAAAGGAAAAAGCAGTCTCTGATCCATACTGGAACCAGTCACTGAGATTTCCCTTCCTTGCACTGCTGGGAAAGGAGAAAAAAAACCATCAGATTTTGGAATGGCCATAGTTTCAACCAAGCACAAATCCCACCCTGTACTAACACACTGCAACCTGGACTGCAATTTCTAAAGTTGGCTTAAGAAACAGGCCAGAGCAGTATTGGAGACAATAGGCAATAGACTGCTGAACAGAATTTCCCTGTGACTCTAAAGCAGGAGTCCCCAAACTTGGCAACTTTAAGTGGCTGGAGAATTCTGGGAGTTGAAGTCCACAAGTCTTAAAGTTGCCAAGATCTCTTGTCATGCCCCTGTTGGAGACTGACTCTGAGGGAGAGGAACAACCGACAGGGAGTGGAAGTGTGGTTTCAGAGGTTGGGGAAGCTGGGGAAGGGCACAGGCTGGCTGGCCAGTCAGAGGAGGACCGAGGCCCATCCCCTCTCCATCCTAGGGCATGCAGGGAGGAGAAGATAAGGGAGAAACATGAATGGCATGGTCTATGGGGGAGGAAAGGGCCTTGATCCCCTTCATGGGCTGCAGCTGTGAGAACTGGTTAAAAGGATAGACTGCACATGAGCCAGTGCTAGAAACAAAGTGTGAAAATATTTCTAGTCTGTCCATTCTTATCTGAGTTTGGTGTCCTTCCCAGTGCATATTCCAATATCTGTGGACATCTTCAAGCCCTTATCTTGCCTGGTTTC
Source organism: Notechis scutatus (assembly GCF_049901735.1). Taxonomy (NCBI): domain Eukaryota; kingdom Metazoa; phylum Chordata; class Lepidosauria; order Squamata; family Elapidae; genus Notechis; species Notechis scutatus. The sequence goes on from NC_142009.1 coordinate 199,355,541, forward strand.
CTTAATTGCTTCAGTGTGGTTTGGGTTGTTTTTTTCTATTTATAATTTATAGGTATTTTTAGTTTAAACAGCATTTCCTCCTTTTTGCAACTGTTTGTGTGGGAATTTTTTGTCTCCAGTCAAGGATATTTGGAGCTTTTTTTTTTTTTAAACAAGTTTTATTAATTTCAAAAACAAACAAATCATCATCAACCATTACATATTTGAACCTTTTTCCATTATAAATTTTACAAGTCAGATAAAACCTTATCTTATACAATACAATTCTATTTTAAACCATTTCTAAATGAGCATAAAACATCTCTTGTCCTCTATTTCTTTCTGACTTGACTATCGTCATTCTCTTTCTGTGTTTCCAGAAGGTTTCACCAATACTTCTCAAAAACATAAACAGACACAAACAAACATATAAAAATCTTTTAGTAAAGTAACTTGGCCCCGGTACCTCTCTTTATATGGGCTTTAATTATATTCATGCTCATCTTACAGATCATTACCTATTTTATTTGCCATTCTGTATCTTCTATATATACTTCTCCACACATTTCACTCTTCATAATTCTATCTTATTCAATCCATCTTAATTTAAATCATTATATTTGTATCTTTTGCCCATCCTTTATTATCCCTCTATCTCATTCCTTATAATGAAAAAAAAAAAAAAAAAGAATTTCTCCTGAAATCTCTAATCAGAGTATGATGCCTTTCTATCCTCTCCCTAAATATTAGATTAACATTTAAAATGACACCTAATACCTAATCTGATTCTGCTTGGTACATTCTATCTATTAATTTTTACTTTTAATAACAATAAAAACAGAGTAATAAATCGAAAATGTTTAAATACATAGTATCCTCCTAAATACGTAGTTAAATAATAAATCTAAATAATAAATCTTATAGCATTCTCATTGCCTTTCCCTTCAATATTTTATTACATTTTAAAAATCAATCATTATTAAACATTTCAACATTTTAATTTCTTATTAACTCTTAAGCCATTCTAATTTTCTATTTCTAATACAAATATTACAATACCGTCTTATGTACCTTGCAAAATCTTTTTAAGAAAATTTATGCTTCACCCTTTATCCCTAAAAAGATTCCTCTTTTTCCATCCAATTTTAAAACTTTGTGGCTTTTCTCCGCCTTTCCCCTTTCTTTCTTCCCCCACCAGATCTTCCTACCCCCTTCTTCTAACCTCTGTCTTGCTGGCATCCCTTCTCTGTTGTATTCCCTTTTTCTCTTGTTTGCTATCATTGTATTTATTTTGCATCATATTTTTCTCTTTCTTAAATGTTTTTTTAGATCTTAAGTCCTTCATTTTCCTCGCTTTCTTCCTTCCTTCTTTCTTAGATAAATTTTGGGATTCATTAAAGATGGTGTCTTCTTCGTCTTCTTCTTGTTGTTGTTCCATCTGTCGCATTGTCTGTTCATAGTTAACCAGCGCCATTTCTAAAAATAGAAAAGCTTTTTCCATACCATCTTTACAGGCTGCTTTTGTTTGCTCAAATTCATCCCTCAGTTCCTCAAAGGAGAAAGCCATTATAAATCTTTTCTTTTCTTTTTTCCCTCTTTCTTCTTACTCCAACCAAAATATTCCAAAAAAAAGTAAGACAATCCCAAAGTCCACAATCCTCAATCAATCCAAGCCAAGCCAAAATTTCCTCTTTCTCTTCCAGGGGTAGTATCAGACAAAGGAAAAAGAAAATCCAAATCTGTGTTTTGAAGCCTTATTAAAATTTTATTTCTGTCTCCAAATCCTTAAGGCATCTCCTCCAACAAAATCCAACCAGATAAATATATTTTTGTCCTCTCCTTCCGACTTATCCCATAAAGCTAGTTTTACCTGAAAAAAACAGGTTTCTCAATATCCATTTGTTAATTCCGTCGGGAGGGAGAGTAAACTTTCCTTTCAGCACCTCAGAATTGCCGCTTACTTTCTCTTGTGGAAAGAATCATCCAAAAGCCATCACTTCCAGGAATTAAATTAAATATATCTAAGAGTCCTGGATCGACCAAGAAGACTTTCACTTTTAAAAACTTTCTCCTCTTCCTCCCGCATACTTGCCCAGCTGCCGGCTTCTTTGTGGCGGCCATTACGGACCGCCGCTACGCCGTCTTGGTAAAGGGGTTCTGCCGGCCAGGAGGGGTCTGCAACACCCCAAACCCTTTTCCGGATCCCCTACCTTCAGCTGCCCCTGCAGGGCAGCCTTGCTCCGCAGCCTTCGGATCGGAGCCCAAAGCGGCTAGCGCGGCAGGGATCGCGCAGCTGCGAATCCCTACCGCCGCAAAGCCGACAAACCGAACCGATATTTGGAGCTTTGAAGCCAGGTTGAAGGAATTAAAGGGACTTCACCTGTTTTTGTGCCTTTGTAGTTTTTGTATCCCAACCTGGGTCATCACACCTCTGTTCTAAAGGTATGCTGTATCTCTCTCTCTTTTTAATCTGATGGGGAGCAATAAAAATCTAAAAAGAGGCAAGTAAGAAATACACAGTGTATTTATTTACAACTTTGTTAATAAAGTTATCTTGAGTACTTTGCATTATTGTCCTGAAAAGACATGTTGTTTCCACTGACTAAATTGGTATTGATGAATAATTGCTCAGTCTGTTTTTGTCATTAATTCTGACCTTGAACATTTCCATTATTGATTATATACAGGGAGCATGTTAATTGTTGCTTATTATTGTAAACTGCTACAAGCCTTGAATCATTATCTGGGATTCATTTCAGCGTGTGGACTTTGAGAAACTAGATAGACTTTTCTGTGAGCTCTACTGTGGATCCTTGACCCAGGTGCCTAGTTCTTGTACACAAGGGGTATAAGTGGAATTGGAGTCAGAAGGTAGTTTAGAGCTACCTGTCTCAAAAACAGTTCCAAAAGCAAAATCAATGGGGGAAGCCAGATTCGCTTAACAGCCAGATTCACTTAACAACTGCAGCGATATAACAACCATAACAACCATAGCAAAAAAAGATCATAACATGAGGTGAAATTGACTGAATCACTGCCTTGCTTAGCAATTTGGACTCAATTGTGGTAGCTCAAGGACTACCTGTGTAGAAGATGCATGCCAGGATGGCTCACTTCCTGCTCTTTAAAATGGCTCTCCCTGCTCTGACCTTGGTGCTGTTGAGTTTGTGCTGTAGTGAGTAAAAGAGGACATGTGATTGGATGGAAGGAGAGGATCAGAAGAGCAGCAAGCAAACAATTTTGGTTTGGTGTAGTGCAGGGCTGTCAAACTCTGGGCCCATGGGCCGGATGCGTCATGCCCATGCCCGGTTTAGCAAAAAGGAAAAAAGCCCCGATACGTCACATGACACTGCCATGACCACGTGAGTTTGACACTCCGGTCTAGCGGTTAAGGACCTGGCCTAGAAGTCTAGAAACTGGAAGACTATAGTTCTTTATCTGCTGCTTGAATCCCAGAAAAGGTTTAAACTGAGGGTCTGAATTTGCAAGATGCAAGGGAAGATTTCAAGCTGACTTCTACCAAGTGACAAATGGAAACCCATTTCTGGAAGACAGTTAAATATATATCGGGTGTCACAGTGGTGGTATTCAATATTTTTTACTACCGGTTCTGCGGGTGTGCCTTGGTGGGCGTGTCATGCCTTGGTGGGTGGGTGTTGGTGGGCATGGCAGAGGAAGGATACTGTAAAATCTCCATTCCCTCCCCATCCCACTAATCTGCCTTCCAGCTCCGTTCTCCTGTGCAGGGCAACAAAAGAAGACCCAGCCGATCAGCAAGGACTCAGGAGGCAGAGAATAGATGGGGGAAGGGCCAGTCAGAGGTGGTATTTGCCAGTTCTCCGAACTTCTCAAAATGTCCGCTACCGGTTCTCCAGAACTGGTCAGAACCTGCTGAATACCACCTCTGTAGTGTCAGCATTTGAAACTCTGAATAGCGCAAATTTACCTGCTTGTTTTTTGTGTTTTCCCCCATTCAGGTGAAACTTCCTGCATCTAATTCCTTGATCTTAAATAGCAGGAAAGAGAGAAGGCATGCCCTTTGATAGAAGATGAGTTAGTTTTTCCTTCCTCTTCATTCTGATGCTGCCCTGTCTAATGGTCTATTAGAATGCAACAGCTGTCAGAGGAATTTTTTATATTTTGTTTTTGGTGTATCCACATAAAAAGGAAGAGGCTCTACAAATTTCAGTCTGTGGTAGGGAGCCAGAGTAGAATTCATGTTCATTTCCTTCAAATTCTGATACTGAAAGAAGAAAGTCAATTTCAGCTTGCTAATCTGAGCTTCCAGTGATATTGCTGGGTTGATGCAGTCTAAAATATTACTGCTCGATATGTTTTATTGTCCTAAGTATGTGCAGTAGCCTTACCTAAATCATAATTCATCGCTGTCTAGTTTTCTTCGGTTTTTATTATCCAGCATCTGATATTAAGACTAAATCCCTCAATTTTCTGGAACTACTCCGTGCTAGTCTTTGCAATGTGCCCAGGTAACTTTCAGCATTTAATGTTAGATCCAGTTTCTCCTGTTTAGGCAGTTTGGAAACTAGGGAAAATATAGCCCTGAACTGATTCAATTTCTTCATAGTCAACACTTTTGATGGCCAGGTTTTCAGCAGTTGCCATTACTTTAGTCTTCTTCATATTTACAAGCTATCTCGCCTATTTCAGTTTGACTATTGACTTTTAGGATGTTGTTTTAGGTTCTTCCTCATTTTCTGCCAGTAGAGCAGTGTCGTCTGCTTATCTTAGATGGTTAATGTTTCTGTCACCAATGTTTATTCCAATTTTGAGTCATCTAAGTTAAAGTTCCTCAAATCCAAAAAGTGGCAATAGAATGCAATCCCGTTGCACATTTTTTCCAGTTTTGATTCCACCTGGGTCTTATAGCTTCTTGGTCGATGGTTTTATGAGATGAATCTAAGCATTTTAGAACATACATCCCTTTCAGGAAGTCAGACGTTTCATTGCTTAAAATGCAATCCAGTAAAATGCTTGGGTGTATCAAACTGTCACAATCTGATGACAAAAAAGAAAATACAGTGGTGGCCAGGATATCTAAACTCAATGATGCATTTATAAAACTTCTATGTCAAAACCTCCCAGACTTTCACTTTGCATCAGCCTTTGAGCAGTTTAATTCTTCTTCTATCAGAGGAGACAGAACATATTACAACACCACTTAACATATTTGGTAGACATGACATGATTACAATAATTGGGATTGTGGTGTTTCCTTTGAGCATTCTTCATCCTGAGCAATAGTAGAGAGGCAACAGGAGAAATGTTCTGCTTATCCATCTGTGTTCCTAAGATTGCATTATTTTTTATATCCTATGAATGAGCATAGATTACTTCTGCAATGGAGGCCACAGAGGTTTTTCAAGATCTATATGTCTATGGCGATTCTCAGTCATCTAGGGTCATGGTTGTCCAAAAGATGTTTTTTTTCAAGAGACAACTGGATTTTGGGTTTTTCTTTGAAGACATTTCATTTCTCATCCAAGAAGTTGCTCTTGAAAGAGCACCTTTAGGATTTTCAAGATACAATTTTCCTACAGGGCATGGGGTCTGATTTTCTACAGTTCTAAATTGGATGAAGACCTTCTGTGGATATAAAGGTGTTCCCAGTTATAGAAAATCACCTCTATCACCCAGAGGATACTTTATTTCTGTGACTTCCTCAGACATCTATATTTGACATGGATGAATAATATCTTAACATGTCTTAGAAAGGAGATAAATATGAGCCACCTTTAATGATAAATTCCATTCTGGCTTTTGGGCTACAGAAAAAAAAAAATACAGTATATCACTGCAAGTATTTCTCAATCATCCAGCTTATGGTTGTTCCAAAGGTGCTTTTTAAAATAGAATAGAATTCTTTATTGGCCAAATGTGATTGGACACACGAGGAATTTGTCTTTGGTGCATATGCTCTCAGTGTATATAAAAAAAATACATTCATCAAGACTCATAAGATACAACAGTTAGTGATAGTCATAGGATACTAAATAAGCAATCAAAGCATACTAGGAAACTAAATAAAACAATATAAATCGTAAAGATACAAGCAACAAGGTTAAAGTAGGCAAGTGGACTGAAGAACTTCTTGGATGAGTAGGAAAAGAAGAAAAAACCAAGAAAGCCCATTTGCCTTTTGAAAAGTACCTTTATCACTGCAAGGGATCCTGGCAGAAAACATAGACAAGAAAAACTCTGTCAACATTAGGAATGAACTTTTAAATTACTAAATACTCTATATATCTATATAATATCCTCTTTCAGGCCAAACCTACATTCTGATCTGACTGGCAAGAGTTTAAAAGCAAGGAGCTAGAGGCAGCAGAATGGCAGTTACAAACAGACATGCTTTGACCAACATTTATAAGCAAGCAAATTTTTGCCTGAGTATATCCAAAGTCAACTCATACTATCTTGGATAATTTAGGAGAAACCAGAGGTTTGAACATCCCAGAGATTAGTCACAGCAGCTACAGCAAGATCAAACAGCCCAAGGTTAAGGAAGCAAACAAGATTCAGGAACTCAAAAGCACATATCCTGGGTTTAATGTAGTTGTTTCCAGGACAGAAAGGTGAGCATTGGCAGATGCCCTAAATACGGGCTGGCTGTAGGTGTGACTCAGTTCTGGCACTGCAGGTTTTGTTTCTCAAGGAGGTAAATGAAGTATTTCCATTTTGCTTTTGGCATGCCCAACACCTTCTTGGACTGGGTGACTATTCAGAATTAGGGTCTCTGACAGCTGATTCATCTTACATCTATTCTGAGTGATTAATGGCTGCTAATCGAAACCTGAGGCTGACATTCTGCTGGGCAATCTCCTCCACCTCTGAGTTCTTCTAATCAGAGAAGACCATGAAATATGTGCATGCTATAGATTGGATGCAAGGACAATATTTTTTTTTAATTGATTGAATTGCTGTGAGTGTTCAGTCATGTATTTGAGATGAGCATCTATATAAATTGAGATTTATTTGACAAAAACGGCATGGATGAGTGGAAATTTGATATGGCTTCCCATTCCTAGTTTCAGTTGTTACAAATTCACTATGCTCAGTCTCTATAATCAGCTAGTAAATATTAAATTGAGTTTAGTTACTTGGCCCCAATTAGTTCCGCTTTACTCAGATTTCAATTCTGACCTAACATCTTTCCCCAGGCTGCCAATGAGTTGCTTGTTTTGGGGGATGAGTACAGATAATGAGTACAGATAATGTTGCAAGTGTTTGTGATTCTAACCTACTAATATTTCAATCCTATGCCTGTGTTATTACTGCCTTTAATGCTCACAGAGTTTCAAATATAAAGTTATGGCTATCTATAGAGATTCTCAGTCATCCAGGTCATGGTTGTCCCAAAGGCGATTTTTTTCAAGAGACAACTGGGCTTTTTTGTTTTTCCTTGAAGATGTTTCGGTTCTCATCCAAGAAGATTCTTCAGTTCTGAAGAAGTTTCTTGGATGAGAAGCAAAACTTCTTAACAGAAAAAAAAAAAAAGAAAGTCCATCTGTCTCTTGAAAAAGCACCTTTGGGATGATGTTATAGATCTTTTTAAAGTTACTCCATTTTCAAAGAAGAGTCATTCTTCCAAAAATGTTAGCAGCACTTCTATGGGTGAAATCCATTGAAACCTTGCTCCAGATTTCAGTTGTTTGCAAGAGCAGAACTTATTTATTTATTTATATTTATTTTATTTATATTGTCAAGCAGTTATAAGATAACAGGTATAAGTATAACATAGTTATGAATACATATAAGAAAAATAAAATGAAACAATAGGACAGGGACGGTAGGCATGTTGGTGCGCTTATGCACGCCCCCTACAGACCTCTTAGGAAAGGGGTGAGGTCAATAGTAGACAGCCTAAGGTTAAAGTTTTTGGGGTTTGGGGAAGAAACCACAGAGTCAGGTAGAGTATTCCAGACATCGACCACTCTGTTGCTGAAGTCGTATTTCCTGCAATCAAGTTTGGTGCGGTTTACCTTGAGTTTGTATCTATTGTTTGCTCTTGTGTTGTTATGGTTGAAGCTGAAATATTCATTGACAGGTAGGACATTGCAATGTATGATTTTATATACTATACTTAGATCGGACTGAAGGTGGCGTAGTTCTAGGTTGTCTAGGTCTAGAATTTCGAGTCTGGTGGCATAAGGTATTCTTCAATGAGTAGAGTGGAGAATTCTTCTTGTGAAATATTTCTGGACTTTCTCAACTGTATTAATATCATATATGTAATGCGGGTTCCAGACTGTCTCAGCTGCCATGTATCTAAAACAGAGGAACTAGTTTTTTTTAAAAAAAAAAATTGAAACCCTGCCGCTTAATGTAGCATTGATGGTTTTGCAGCTACCCCTGATTTGAAGAACATGGATGGGAACTGGATTCAAGCAATTGTTGATTTTCTTTTTTTGTTGGAATATAAGTGAGGACATTGAGTGGGACAGCTCTGGTGGGGCACTGATTAAATGAAATGTGGTGCTTCCTTTCCTGACAGTCTGGTGTCCATAGAGATGTGAGTGATCAGGAATCGTTATTGAACAGCTCTCCAATTGTCATATTTAATGCTATAAAGAGATTACTCAAGGCCAAAATAAAAGCACTGTTTACTAACTACATGGCACGTCTTAAATACCGTTCAGTATGTACTATCAATAATTATGTCAGTAATTACCACCCGGTGAAACAAATGTATAGTGTTTCACCCAATAAAATGTTTCATACAGTCAAACAAATTATGCACTCTTGATTTAGTGGAGAGAACCTTCTCTTGATATTCATCTTAAGCGGATGCAAATCAATACCCCAAAGTATCCAAATATCTAATAGCTTTCAGATATTGTTCTCTTAATTAACTTACTGACTTCATCTGTCTTACTTTAATGGAATGGGAGAGGGTTACTTTCCAACTTCAGGGCATCGCAAATCATCACAGGATTTACAAACATTACTTAAGTTAGCCGAGATTAAAGACAGAAATTATTGAAGGTTTCTTGTAGTGACATTGGAAGCTTGGGGGCCACTTTTACGACCCATAAATATGTTTGGTATTTGAGAATTGGTTGTGTATATAGTCACAAAATGACAGTGGACAGCCATAAAACACTCATTTACCAGAACACAATGTGTACTATTGCAGAGGGACTTTACTAGAGTCCTAAGGAATGGTTGCAAATAATTATAAATTATCCACTTTGATTTAGTGAGGAGAACTTTCTCCTGATATTCATCTTGTGCTAATGCAAATCAATACCCCAATGTCTCCAGGTATAGGGTAGGTTTCAAATATCTTTATGAAATTAACATGACATATGGTGGGGGCCATAATATGTCTTACAGGTCTATCCGTGATCTATGTAGTTTAATGAAAAGAAGACTAGGGGTGATATGATAGCAGTGTTCCAATATTTGAGGGGGTCAATCTATTCTCCAAAGCACCTGAAGGCAGGGCCGAACCAATTTAGAACTAAGGAGAAATTTCCTGACAGAACAATTAACCAGTAGAACTGCTTGTCTCCAGGAGTTGTAGGTGCTCCAACACTGGAGATTTTAAAGAAAAGATTGGACAACCATTTGTCTGAAAAGGTATAGGGTCATGATGGCGAACCTTTTCCATGTTGCGTGCCAAAAGTGTGCACGCTCGTGTCTTGCATCCATGATGCAATGCACACACAACTCCCCTGCCCACTGCGCATCTGCATGTGACCCCCCCTGCACCACACACCTCTGTGCATGCACATGCAACCCCACACACACACACCACATGCCTCTGTGCATGCATGCATGTCTCCCACATCTCCCCCTACGCGTGCACGGCAGATACCCGACAATCAGCAGTGGGGCATGAGCAGTGGGGCTCTTCCACGCGTGCCATAAGGTTCACCATCACGAGTATCGGGTTTCCTGCCTGAGCAGGCGGTTGCACTAGAAAACCTCTGAAGTCTTTTCCAACTCTGTTATTCTGTTATTTTGCTAGGATAAAAAAACCTGCTTTTCCAAATATGCAAACAACTGGAGATATAGGACGTTAGTCACGACCTCCCTGCGCAAGCTTGCATAAACTTTAAATAACATCTCAATTATGGAAAAAAAGTCCAAGCTTTATGAATTTCATTTAAGCAGGAAATCTTACTGCTATGAATATTGTATATGAAAGTTCATATATTCTATGAATATCTTCACATATCAATCCAACCACTATGGCCAATGGTTATGTATAATCAAATTTTTAATCCAACATATCAAAGTTAATAATTCACCCACCTGTTAATTCAGATATGTGAAATTGAAAGATGCATTTTATTTTATTTTTAAAAAGCCAAATCATTTTTCAGATTGATAATTACTAGGAAGTGTTTCTGTCCTGACATGTTACACAGTGTAACATTTTTGTGCTGAAAATCTCCTCTTTCCGTGAACTTTTAAGACAACTTTTAGTCTGATTTTCATGCAACCACTTGCATTACATGGCTATGTTTGTATAGTCTTTAAAGTACAGGCAAGAGCGCTTCACCTTTTATGCCCTATAGAAATAATTCCCTCCTATGCTGGAAATTAAAAAAGGGAGACAAATGATTTTCACTTTTAACTCTGGCACTCTAGTTCCATTTCCCTTTTATTCTTTGGAAATGTTGAGATTTTTTTCCCCTTCCAATTTTTTAAAGAGTTGAGAAAATATTGGAGGAACTAGAGCAGAAGCAGTAGTGGAGACACAGCATAGAAATATTCTAAATACAGTTTGATATGATGACACTTTAATAACCTTACTGTAAATTGTACAATAAGAATAAAACTATTTAGTCAAACATGAAAGGTAAATGTTTCAAAGCAGAAGAATAGAATAAAGACTTTTCTCTTAATTGGAGGTTAGGGAGGATTGAAGTATTTTGGGAAGGAATGGAAAAGTTGTGGTTATGAAACATAGCTCCCAGCGACAACAGCAGAGACCAATGGTACTATTTGCTGACAGCAAAAGATGTGCAAAACCATAGTTTCCTGACCCTCCTCCATCTATAGATCATAGAAACATTGTTGGGCTGCCATTTTGTTTGTTGCTGTTGTTAGGAGATGTGTTCTCCCGAGATAACTTTTTGAGGGCCAGTTGTGGGAATGGCTAAAACTAGTGATCTGAGCCTAAACCATGAATAGCAATAGCACTTAAACTTATATACAGCTTTACAGCCCCCTCTAACCAGTTTACAGAGTCAGCCTATTGGCCCCAACAATCTGGCTCCTCATTTTACCCACTTCGGAAGGATGGAAGGCTGTGTCAACTTTGAGCCTGGTGAGATTTGAACTGCCAAATTGCAGACAGACAGCAGTCAGCAGAAGTAGCCTGCAGTACTGCACTCTAACCACTGTGCCACCGAGGCTCATGGAGCACCATTTGCCCTGGCCTCCATCTCTCTTCTTCTCCATTTAGAAGAAGAGGCTGCTGCTAGAGGTTTGAACAGATTGTTTATGGTGAGCCACTTAAAATAGCCAAGGAACAAACATAGCTTTTGCACCATCAGTTGCTTATTATTTATTTATTGATTAAATATATAGAAGACAAATCCATGTAGACCGAGGACCATTTATATAATACCTAAAATTTCCTTTTCTCCCCATTTTTTTTTCTTTTCAGTGCCTTTGAGTCAATTTTTGACTCCTGGTGGTTGCTTGGACAAGCAGTTTTCTTGGCAAGCTTTTTTCGGAAGCTTTTGCTATTGCCACCTTTCTAGGGCTGAGAAACAGCGATTGGCCCAAGGTCACCCAACCAGTTTCATGCCTTGGGTGGAACTAGAACTCACAACTCTAGCCTGGTGCCTTAACACTTTCACCCAACTGATTCTCTAAAACATCCATAGGAACAAATTAATCAAACTGTCTATAGAACGTAGTATAAATAATCAACTATAATAAACATGAGAATGATAAAATATCCCTATGAACAAATATATATAGAAACATCTGCAATAATGTTACAATAATCAATCAATCACTACTTGATCATCCTATAGTCATAAATAAAATAGTTACAACCAGTAAAAGAAACCCTAGCACCAAAAGTTTTAAATCAAAGTACCCTGACTTTGGGTGGTTTGAGAAATGGAGGGATATAGTGCTATAATGGATTGTGGACACTGGGGCAGAGCAGTTTTCTAACAATCATTTTTTCCTTATGTGAGACCAGTGCTGCCTCTTATTGTTCTGGTGCCTTCATTGGTCACATGCTTTCAGGAACAGCTCTGAATTACCCAGCTTCTCAATGCTCTGTCAATTCCTACTATACATTAAACTTTTAAAGCTTTCTTTACCACATGAAATATATCACCACGTTACCTGTTTCTGTTGCTTCCCACCTAGGAATCAAGAGAGGACTGGCTGTACTACTGGTAGCAACAGTGGCTAGGCCGATCTCTGCCTTCACTCTGTAATCCTATAAAATGTAATCCAAGAAACAGATCCTTGTAGGATCTCCTCACTATTTTAAATCAGGGGTGTCAAACTTGCGCTGTTTTCCCCCTTCACTCAAACGGTGGTGGGTGTGGCCAATGCATGACGCATCCAGCCCACGGGCCTCGAGTTTGACACCGCTGTTCTAAATCAACCATATGCTTATCACCAATTTACTTGTGTCTAGGAGCTGATCCAATCTCATGTTTATCTGCTAGGGTGCAGATAAAGCTGTGTATCTTTTTTTCTTGAATAGTTACTAGTTATTCAGAGCCTCATTTCCCCAGTGTTGGGAGCTTTCCTCTTTCCTCAGCCCTGGTTCCAACCTCTCACCAGATGAATTCTGTTTGCCTTGACAATGATTTTCAGAAATTGGGGCACTGGAATCTGTGAAACAGTCATAGTCCTTTTCTAATAGAAAAATCACAGAGAGATACTTTGCAGTACAGAATATCTAGAAGAAAGGAATCCTTTTGTTCCTCCTGATATCTTCTGGTCCTCAGGCTCAACCTGCCCTTTCCATTTTCCTCCGGATTTTGTGGTGGGCATGTCTGGAAACTTCCTGCAAAGATTTGGGGGCCAATATTCTTATGTGTTTATTTGAGGTAATGACTGGAATCCATCTGTTCAGCCTACCTTTCCATGATTTTCCTCTTCTTTCCTCCCACCATTTTAATCAATCTGTTTTAAATAAATTGTTCTCAATTTTATGTCAATGAAAGTAATTTAATAGTTTAATTCACATTACTTGTATGCTGCTTTAATAATATATATATATATATATATATATATATATATATATATATATATATATATATATATATATATATATATATATATATATATAAAATGGGTTAAATAAAACTGATATAAGGCCTCGTTTGTGAAATAAAGATATGGTATCATGCCACTGGAAGGAATATAGGTCTTCCATTCCCGAAGATGCTTTATATGAAGAGACATGCCATCTGGCTAATGGAACATACGGCTGTGGTTCTGCATGGTGTTTGCTTCATTATTCTTCCAATAGCTAAATCACAGCAACAATAACTATGGAAAGCCACAGTTTCAATCATCAAATTTTTTTTTCCCTTCCCAGTTAACAGTTTCCCCAGGAATTTTCACTCCCAGAATATTCCATCTGTAATCTATTGTTATGGTTAAGGATTTGCTATGGGTGGAAAATGTAAATTTAGTTTACAAGAAATTTAAGACTTGTAGACTTCAACTCCCAGAATTCTCCAACCAGCATTCTGGCTGGGGAATTCTGGAAGTTGAAGTCCACAAATTGTATCGTTGCCAGCATTGGACATTCCTGCTTTTAATCTTTTACTGAACTTCTGGGCATGAGCTGGTCAGTGGATAATCAATATTAGGGATCAGCAAGAACAATTTCATTCTTTTACATCTTCTTAGCAATTTGTGAAGCTGTTTCTGAAAAGGCTTTCCTATCAAATAGGGACTGCCCTTTCCCCTACTTTACCCCCCACCCAAAAGGGTTGGTGGTTTTTTGAAAATGCAGGATAAGAAATAACCAGACGCCCAGAAATGAACTTAGTAAAGGCAATCCAATCCAGCGAAACTCCTGAAGCTTAATTCTACTTGTGAAGCTGATCTCACCTTGGTTTTTATATGCCCCTGCCTTTGGTTTATATTTCCCTCCACTGAAAGAAATGTTTGAATAAGGAGGGATGAGGGGGAAAAAAAAAACAGTTGCAGAACTTGTGAGGGGCTGGTAGAAAAGCATTCAAAATAAAGCTGGGATTTACATCCAAGGGAAAAAAATATGTCATTTGTTGTTGAGAATTCTCAGAAAATCCTCCAAAGGATTTCTAAGAGGTTTGGAGATGTTGCCAAACTACTATTCCCAGAAACCTCACCTGGTCTGGCCGATAGTGTAGGGTGGTGGGAATTGAGGTTCCGCAACACTAGAAAGCTGTAACTTCATCACCATGATTTTCACCATGGCTCTCCCGCAAAACATCTATCTAGTAGTACCCATGCCTTTGATTTCAGGAAATTGCAACACAACTTATTATTTTATTTGTGCCTTTTCACTGCTCTTCTTTGCCTTTCCCTTCCATGATGCTTTGCTTGCTGATGGTCAGTAGACCATAAACTAAAAAAAGCTCTTATTTTTTTTGCATTGATTACTTGATCCTAGTTAAAAATAATAATAACTAGAAAACTTACAGGAGGTACAGTATTTCTAAGGTCTTCTTAACAGCTATTATTAAGAAAATCTACATAAATGATACTAAATTCAAATACCTGCAATTTCGAGCAACTTCTGAAGTCCTGTTATTATTATTAGTCCTATTATTCTTATTATTCCCAGCCACTTCTGGCATTGGCATCCTGGCAGGTGATACGTGGCACAGGAGCCCTGCTGCTTTTCCTGAATGTTCTGTGTTTACATTCAGGCAGCAGCTGAACCTTTGTGGGCTTTTCATTTTAATTGGCAGCTCAAGCATAACAAATGAAACAAAAGTTATATTTAGAGCCATGAATAAGTCTGCATTATGAGGGAAAGAACATACAGTACAAGAAGCGTGGGGGAAAAAATCATTTTTAAAAAAATATTTCCCAAAGCTTTTTCCTACCTGAATGTTGAATTTCCATTTGAAAACAGATGAGAGTTAAAACCGGTGTTGTGTGAGGGGCTTGTTTTGAAAGTGTATCTGTGGTATTTATCCACAGACAGTGGATAGGACCACAGACACACTTAGTGGATAGTGGACAGTGCAGTACAGAGGTGGCATTCAGCAGGTTCTGACCAGTTCTGTAGCACTGGAAGCAGAAATTTTGAGTAGTTTGGAGAATCAGCAAATACCACCTCTGACTGTCCCTGCCCCCATCTATTCTCTGCCTCCCGAGTCCCAGCTGATCAGCTGGGTCTTCTTTTGTTGCCCTGCACAGGAGAACAGAGCTGGAAAGCAGGTTAGTGGGGTGGAGAGGGAATGGAGATTTTACAGTATCCTTCCCATGCCACGCCCACCAAGCTACACCCACCAAGCTGCACCAGGCCCACCAAGCCATGCCCACAGAACTGGTAATAACATTTGTTGAATTCCACCACTGGTGCAGTAGCTATCTAAGCATACTTTGATTTTTTAAAAAATAACATAGTTCAATTGAAGATGCCTTCCTGCAAACCGATATCCTTCAAGTGCATGTTTTGAACTTCAGTTTCTGTCATGCTGACTGGAGGTCATGAGGATTTATTCCAATACTTGAAAGGAAGAAGAAGTCAACCTATTCCCCAAAGCACCTGAGGGGAAGACAAGAAGCAATGGATGGAAGTTAAACAGCATCCCTGTTGCTATGAGATCAAAATTTGGCAACTGGAAAAAATATGATGATGGTTGCAGTGTCCCAAGGTCATGTGATCAGTTTTGTGATCTGCTGACAGGAAAAGTCAGTGGAGAAGCCAGATTCACTTAATGATGTTATCAATTTAACAACTGAAATTAAGTAAGTATAGGGAAGAGTTTCATTTTTCACTAATCATTTAATAATAGTTAATTTACACTTTTCAGGAGACCACATTTTGTGAGGATTTGCCAGTGAATGTGAGGACATTGTATCTTTTTTTCCCTTTAATTGACAAGCGAAAGTGACAACTTCATAATGGCTTCCTAACTTTTCTCCATAAAGCAATTAGTCTTCCCAAGAAAGGAAATGAAAACTCTTCTCAGAGGCCACGGTTCCAACTTCCAACAAGCCATCTGATGAAGGAAGTCCTGCCTTAATCTGGGAAATGGTCTCAAAACCAGTTAACATGTCCTGGTAAGGGAATGTTCTGACCAAGGCTTCCCGAGACCCTAATTAACCACAAACAACTCTTCTTTTATTTCCACACTGGGAATTTTGTTCATTCCCAGCCGGTAATGAGTTCCAAACAGTCCCTTTGAGATAAGCACCCACCTTTCTTTTCTTTGAATTGCTGCCAACAACTAGAGTGCCAAAAGAATTAAAAAAAACCAACCAAAGTACAAAGTCCACATAGAGCTGCAAGGAGTAATCCGAACAGAATGAACGACTTTGCTTCCTGTAAAGGTTTCGTCACCTTTGCCTGACCTTTACACCTTATGGGAGGGGCAATCATCTCCAAGCCTTACTCCTGAGTCACCCCTTTTGTCTCAGCTGCTCTTGCCTTCTAGCAGCTCTGCACATCTGCACACTGGGAACAGGCTCCCCTTGTTCCTCAGCGTCGCTGCTGCCAAACTCTGGAGGCTCCTGAGTCAGTACCCCACTCCCAGATGGTTCTGGCCCCATCTCTGCATTGGACACAGGACCCTTGTTCGAGTCCTCCCCAGACTTCCGGACTGGTTCCCATTCTTCCCCACTGTCCGATTCCGCTGCCATCTGTACAGGCTGCCAGCGAACCACAACAGGGAGGAGCAAAGCCCCTCTTCTGGTCCTCTGTCCTTTCCTTCCTTCTCCAGTGGCTTTATAAACCTGGAGTTTATTGAAAACAATTATACAGTTGGAACAGCGATCACTCAGATGTTCATTCCCTGTTCAAGAATAGAAACTCTTCTGGGCCCAAAGGAAGGGAAGATGAGATGCTGCTTTCCCAGATATTCTGGAGCTCGGCTGACTCTTTTTCTAATGCTGCCTAGAAAAGTGATCTCCGATCCACAGGTGGGATTCAAATAACTGGACTCCTGGTGATGGAGGGAGGGGCTGGAGCTACTAAGCAGGAAGCCAAGTTTAGTGCCTGAGGGACCAACCCCATCCTGTCACCGGAAGTCCAGGCATCTCAGCAGGCAGTGAACGAGGTCTCAATCGGGCTCCTCGGCAGATGAGGATTTTGCAGGGAGCTGATCAAGCGCCCGGACTGGCTACAACACAAACATTCATTCTCGGCCTTATTTGCGATTCCTAGCAATGGACAGAAAAGCTAGGGTTGGAGTAAGCCAGCTGCAGAGCTTAGCAAAGAAGAGAGAATAAGCCCTTTTCCAAGCTGAAGCCCTGATCTGAGCTTCAAGGAGGACATCTGGACAAACTTACTGTATGTTCCATAGATACTTTCCCAAAGACCAAAAGTATATCGCCTAATTCTATATTTAGACGCATTGCACAAAAAACCCTGGGACTGAACCGATCTCTTCGCCTGATTTAGAGATATGCTGATTAATGCTAAGCAGGATCCTCTGTTTTAAATAGAAGGAGGCTGTTTTTTTAAAAAAAAAACCTTATTATCATTTGGTCCAGTTTATTTGCTAACAATAATAAATAAGCCATAGAGGAGAAACAAGCCGGAAATTAGTTACTGCAATAAGACTGTCCAGATTTAATAAACTTGAAGCCACATTTTTAAATTATGACTATCCCTACCCCCCGTGTTTTAAAACGATGATTAACATCAGAGAAATAGAACTGTGTGATTTGTATTTTATTGAGAATATTGCAAGAAGAAACCTGCTCTTTAAGAGGAGCCCAGCTTCTTAAAGTCACAGCAAGTCACTGGGATGCACTGAAAATGAAAATTTAATTAGAACATGTATGGCTGTGACTGCTTGTTATTTTCATTTTTAAAAAATCTTTTTAATGCATTTATTAGATATTTTATACAGAAATATATAAACACGGAAAGAAAAAAGAACAAAAGAAAGGGATGAGAAAGCGTGACGCAGACAAGTAAACAAAGGGATTGGCAAATGTCATAGAGATTCTGATTTTCCAGTATGATATTAAATGATTGTGAATAACTAAATGTGCTACATTTGGAAAAGCTTGAAAATCACTTCTCCATCACCCAGCCACACTGCAGATCTTGCTCCCAGCTGCACTCCATGGACTCAACTGCAGTTCACCCCATTCAAGAAATGGTCTGTCCACCACAGCACAAACAATGCACTTTGGAACACTTAAACTTTTCTACCATGTTTCCCTGATAATAAGACCCAGTTCTTATTTATTATTATTTTTTGCCACCAAAAAAGGCACCAGGTCTTTTTTTGGGGGGGGGGATGTCTTCCACTGACTCACCTCACAGTGGTGGCACAAATAGCCCTGTCCAGCAAGAGCCTACTGCCGGCCCACTTCTGTGTCGCCCCCAGCCTC
The DNA here is from genome assembly GCF_049901735.1 of Notechis scutatus. Classification (NCBI taxonomy): domain Eukaryota; kingdom Metazoa; phylum Chordata; class Lepidosauria; order Squamata; family Elapidae; genus Notechis; species Notechis scutatus. The sequence goes on from NC_142009.1 coordinate 199,374,045, forward strand.
TGTTTCACTGTCAAAGGCCTTCAGGAAAGTTTTTAAAGTTGTAAATCTTGAGTGACCGTAAAAGAGTATAAATGCCCAAGATTAAAAGGAGTTTTATTTTTTGTTACCATCTGAAAAGTTCTTTGGTATAGTATGTGGGCAACGCTTATAGAACTAGTATGTTGATTGGACTTGTAAATAGTATGCTCTATTGCCGTGCTTCTTAACCTATGTTTAGGGGGAGGTTCCATTTTTTGAACTCATTTGGAGGTTCTAGCAGGAGAGTGTGGCTATTGCATACACTGTACACGACCGAAGATCGGTACACACCTTGGATCTTGGGTGGTCATCCTTGAGAGGATGTCCCTGGAGCAGTAAGGGAGGAAGGGGATATACATTTAGTCATATAGATTGGCTGAATTATCCATGGCAATCAATGAGGTGACAGATGTAGTACTTAAAAAGCATATATTTGGTATTCTTGAATTTGGAAAGTTTAGGAAACACCAACTTGTTGTATACACGCAACAAGACTTATATAACAATAAGGGTAAGATATATTAATCCAAAAAGACCCTCCTACACTTTGAATTGCATCACTAAATTTGGCTGACAACTATATGCTGATCTTCCATCATAAAAAAAAAAAAAAACGTAAGGAATAGAACGCACACTGCCTGGAATATTGAACCTTTTTAAAAATCTAGTGCAGTTTTGTCGGTTTTGAAATGACAGCATGATGCAACTCCAAACATTAGTCATACCTTAAATAAAGATAGAGCTGTCAAATGAAGTGTGACTTCATTTTGATATAAATTTAATTTGATCTAAATAAGCTAAGTGTCTAATTAGAAACAGAACCATCACACAGTTTAACTTACAATGGCTCAGTTCAGTAGTAATAGGTTTCCTGCTTTAGGGCTTAAATATTCCCATCCTTTTAATCCACAAGAGAAGAAGCATAAAGTTTCCATTTGTTAAATATAATAGAATAGATCTGGAAGGGACCTTGGAGGTCTTCTAGTCCAGCCTCCTCTTAAGCAGGAGAACCTATACTATTTCAGACAAGTGACTGTCTAGTCTCTTCTTAAAAACCTCCAGTGATGGAGTGCCCACGATTTCTGGAGGCAAGCTGTTCCACTGGTTAATTGTCCTCACTATTAGGAAGTATCTCATTAATTCCAGGTTGCTTCTCTCCTTGATTAGTTTTCATCCATTGTTTCTAGTCCTGCCCTCTGGTGCTTTGAAATTTACTTTGTTAAAATTTTCAAATATTGGAAAATATTTTTTTTCCTATCATCTATGTTGTTAACAGGCTCAATAGTTCAATCCTGCTTTCTTAAGAAATGCTGGGTTGTAACAATTATGCACATGGCAATTACTACAAGACGGGATTGAGCTTTGGCTTTAATTAACCTCAAGCCAGATTCACACAAGAACATGGGGGGATAACAGAGCTAGTATTTTCAGCTTCCTCCTTGTGTTTGGGCACTTGAATAGGGCTATGGTAGACATAAACTATAGCCTAGCATAGACTTAAGTGGGTGCTGTTTGTTTCTCTAATTAGAGAACTATAGCTTCTGCACTCTCCTGTCCTTACTCTGCCTATTTAGATAGATTTAGCTAATTTGGGCAACTGGTGTTGCTAAGCAACTGAAATACTCTTCTTTCTACAAACACCCCAAAACACTATTCAGGAGACAGATGTTAAAATCCCTCATCTCTTTTCCTCCCCCACAAAATCATGAAAATATATCCTGATCTCAGAAAAGCATTTGTTTTCCTAGAAAAATTAGAATTCTAAATGGTGGGGCAGTTTTCCCACAGATAGAGGAAGTCTCTACAGTGTTCGGTTACCCCCAGCTTCCCTACTTCCCTGACGTAGGGAAGGTAGATCTAATAAGCGGATTTGCTCTTCTTCAGGTTTATAAGTACAATGTCCCTGCTCTTACTCATGGCTAAAGAGGCATGACTAGAAGACAAGAAGACATCCCTCTGACTGAAGGGAAGAATATGCAGAAGTCAAGTATAAACCTGTACAGGCCAAATAAGTCATAAGGTTTGTTTAATAAAAATATATCCTTTTAGATATGTTGTAGCAGGACAGTTTTCCATTTCTTGTGAGCCTAATCAACTCATTATAGCCAAACTGAATGATGTGTTGATTTATTTTTAGATTATTATTTTTTTTCCTGGAAGTTTTTTTTTTTCCCCTTACAGATTCTGCCAGCTAAATGGCAGCATGCCTGCTGTCTTGGCTGTTCTTGAAAAAGTCAGCAAGCTGAGAATGGGCAGATTTGGATGGAAGACTACAGAAAATGTGAGAGCTGTAAATTAGGCTGGGAAATCAAACACAACATCCAGAACAGCAAACCACTTGGTCTTGTTGCCAAGGAAATTATATAGATGTGCCCATGAAATCCTCAGCAGTTGAACTCAATACACAATAGACTTTACCTTTACTTTAAAAAGAAATGTTTTTTCTTTTGTTTTTTGAATTGTCATACCTGCCTGTTTGTTTTCTTATTTGTTTTGCGGCAAGCATCTTAACAGGGTCAATTTACAAAATAGCATCTTGGCTGATGGTATATATATATCCACAAGGACAATGTGTGATAAAAGCAATCCCGGTGCCAAACCTCAGCAGCATTAACAGATGCTTGCTTGGATTCCTATCCTGTGCATATTTTCAGGAACTGTCTGGAATCCTCAAGTTTTCTCATGGCATCATCCATAAGGAAAAGCCGAAATCTCCAAAATGGCAAGAATAAAGTCATGATTCAAGCCCTACCCCTTTTGAATATTCTTTGACCTGTCATTGAATCACAGCATTGTACCTGCCTTCTTGCAGATTTGATCACTTCCTTCAGATGCTCCTGAAATTGAGAATAAGTGGCACTGGTGGCATGGAGCATTGAGAATTTAATTGAATGAAAAAACAAGATGCATGACTATTTAGAAAGAAGGGTGACCAAAAGGGAGAGACCTCCAAATCTGCCTTCTTGTGCTCTATCTGTCAGGGTTCCAGCGATTGCCCTAATTAAATCATGAGCCTCGAGCCAAGCTTCAAAACAATTCAAAAGATTTATTAGGAGTAACATGCCGGCATTAACCTAAATGAAGTCAACTCTGGCATACATAATTTACAATCACCTGTGACCCTGTTTTCCCCCTCTTTCCTGAGTGTATCATAAATCAGATGCTCCAATGAAGCACGTTCACGTTCAATTAATCACGTTCTCCAATGAAGGATTTTTGTGGGTAGAAGATCCGGTAACCTAGCTACAATCATTTAAAGATAAGGGTGGAATGTACTTCTGGTTTTAGATTGCCATACTGCTCCTTCAGATTCCCCCCGCACACCTTGTTTATGGCAACTTGAAAACAGACATAGGAATGTTTTACAAGTTGACACTATCTTAATCTCCTCAGAGTCCTCTGCTATTCCCCTTCTCATATCTTTGATGACCTTTCCTGGCATCCAATCCAGTAAAAGTGATGGACCCTCCAAGCTACCAAGCCATTCCTGAACTTTCAATTCTCAACCATCTGGAACCTCCTCACTAGCTTTACTCTGTGTGTGTGTGTGTGTGTGTGTGTGTGTGTGTGTGTGTGTGTGTTAGTGAAGCTTTTGCCACTGAAAAGAATATTCAACCCTTGGGAAAAAACAAATAAACAAATGATTATTGTAAATGCTATTTTCAAAATTGTTTAAAGCCCTTCTAAAAAGTTGCTGTTCAGTTGTCATTAAAGGTAGTTGGCGTTCACATAAAAATGGTGGATTTTAAAATTATTAGATTTAAATATGATGAAGGAAATGGCACACAGTTCTGACTTCATTTCAAAGCTAATAATGTTGGCTATGGAGCAAATCGTAATGCTGATAAACTATTGATTTTATATGGCTAACAAATGTGTCTTTCCAATAGATTGGCTTTAATCTAAGCACATACTGTATTTAATAACCAACATTCTAAGTAGCTATCTGCAGCGCAGATAACAAAGCATTTTAAATGCAAAGCTGAAAATGTTCTTTTCTTGCTAGGAGCTTTGGTGTATTTCTCTACTTTCTCAACCATTGCAGAACATTATTCCAGGAAATGTCTGTCTGTCTGTCTATAAACAATGTCATGACAGTGTTGGTTTCCTCTGGACATATTTTAGAAGTCTTCCTCCAGCTTGGTAAAAGAGAGTTCAATCCTCAAAACAGTCTTAAATCCTTAAAACATTGCCATGGCTTGGTTTTTGATTGTGCTTTGTTCTGTAGGTCAGTGATTTTCCATTATAGCATTGTATTGCCGTAGCAAGGATAGGTCTAACTCACAAAAAATGGCAATAGAATAAAGCTGTCAATAAAAGATGCTAGGATATCAACAGCTGAAGTTATTGGTGCAAAAGGAGATCCATGGAGTTGTAAATAAGGGTAGGCAAGACTAGTGTTCAATTCATAGTTTTTAAAGCTCTTTCTTGTTTTGCATTTTTAACATGGGAATCCATGTCGGAATTTTTCAATGGAAAATTGTGGACAAGAAAGAGTAGAAAATAATATAGGTGTGCATTTTTTAAAAATATACCCAGAAATGAGCCTTTCTCTGGAGGGGGGGGATAAAAAACCTCACATCACAGAATTAAGCATAAGACATGCTTATAAGACGTTTCTATTTTAGGCTAACTTCAGAATAGAAGAGAATATATGTAGCTCATGGTTGAACTGTGGAACTCTTGGTGTTCTCTGAGCTTGGTTGTTTTCTTGCAGTCATTTCATTACCCAGCTAGGTAACATCATCAGTGGTAGTGGGTGTGGGCTGTATTCATGTAAGTACCTTGCCCTGGCAAGGATGGGTATGTGGCTTTCTCCTTGGTAGTTCCTTGATTAGGTTACTATTTTATGCTTGACTGTTTGTTTGCTAGTTTGTTCCCTTGGTAGTTCCTTGATTGAGTATGTAATGTGAATGGAGTGTTGTGCAATGAGTTTGCACTACATACCATTCACATTACATGCTATTCACTAGAGTTTTTTTAAAAAAAAAAAACTAAGAAGCAAACAAAAAGATCAGAACACATTTTCTCTAACAGCCAATGCCCAGATAAAGAAGAATTAACACCAGGCAAATAAAGCAGGGATTAATCCCACACTCATTATGACTGATAATGTTGCCTTAGCTAGGTAATGAAATGTCTTTAAGAAAACAACCAAGCTCAGAGAGCACCAAACACTCCATAACCTGTGAATAAAAGTTTGAGTGTGCTTTTGTAAATATTTTAACATAAACCAATATAATTAAAAGAGCTTGGGTTATTACTAAACATTTGAACCCAAGAGAAGTGAGATGGAGAGATTTAATCTTTCCCAGTTGCAAAATAGTTGTCAAAAGATCTCAATGTTCATATTGGAAGCAGCAGAAATAGAAAAACACCCCAGTTACAATTTGCAGACAGTATTAATTTTCCATAACAGCCATGTTTTGAGACTCCCTAAAAAGCTTTGTGACTTCAGATTTAAACTCCTTGGATTGCCTTTCCCAACATAGTTGACCTTATATTCTGGATGCAACTCCTAACTTACCTGTTGTGAGCAAGGCTGGCTAGAGAGAAAGCTATTATCTAAAACACTAGGAGAACACATTGGAAAAGCTATTCCAGAAATAAAATGGTTCTCTGGAAGAAACATTAGGACAAAATAGAAGGCTATGCCTTCTTTCACCCACTGTTAGGAATATTGGTAAAGGAAACAAGTGCGAAGCTTCAATCTGAAGGTTTATAAAAAACAAGAGAAACCAAAAAATAAACAAGGACAGTACAAAACCATGCAAGAATAACAATGCAAACATGCCAAAATAACATCAAAGAATTAAGCCAAAAGAAAGTAAGACAGCATAAAAGTGCAGCTGAATAGTAAAATGCAAAGATATATAAGTAGCTAGTAAATACTGTAGATATAGCTTGATTTAGAAGTTTAAAAAATGAATAATTTTATTTATGACACAGGTGAAATGAATATAAGTATATTTGAAGTATTCATTAGTTTATTTTTATATATTAAATTTATACTGCTGACTCTGTAAACCGCTTAGAGAGAGCTGTAAAGCACTGTAAAGTGGTATATAAGTCTAAGTGCTATTGCTATATGCCATCCATCTCATAGAATTGCAGAGGCTCTGTATAATAGCAGAGGAATCTAAACTAATAAGTAATTTGCCAGGTCTGAAGTGGTTCCTTTTTTTGTTGGTCTGTTATTGACTGGCCAGTTTTCTGACATATGACAGACACAATCATTTTGATGAATGGGGAAGTCAATACCAGAGCGCAGCAGTAAGGATCAATCTTTATTAGTTCATCTGAAATCAAGTTTCTTTCTGTTGCCCAACCATTTTTCAACTGAAGAATAAGCTTGTGAATCTTGTCAGGAGCCAGTGGGAGCTGATCTGGCTTATGATTTCAAGGCAAAGAGATTTCTTTTTCCCCTCATGATTTGTTGATAAATTATGCTGAGCCTAAAGTTCAAGAGGAATCAGTCTAACCAACTCAGCTGATTTTCTTTTGAGAATTTCAGTACTGGGAATTAGACACCAAAAGGCTGACCATTTCTCATTCTTGACCATTTCGGCAAGTTTTGACCAGTTGTTTGATTGGATTCCCAGTTTCTTTTAACACTTTAGATTAATTTTTCTTAGGTCAAACACCAGTTCCCTCAAGCACCTAACCCTAGAAATTATCTAAGATTTAGCTCGCTTATCTTTAGTTGCATCACATAAGAACCTGGAGGAAATTCCTTTGTAGGGTTCTTCATTAAGGATTTAATAACTAGATTCTCTTGAAACCAAGTGGCTATTTGATGAACAGAACATAATACTTTATTGGACACACAAGGAATTTGTCTCCAGTGCATAAGCTCTCGGTGTACATGCAAACAAAGTCATACAATCATAAGATATCAATAGGAGAAAGTACTAGAAAAGATGAGAAAGATAATAGTAATACAGCCATACTACATGGATAAATGTCCGTACACATAAGACAGTACTGTAGTAATTAGGTGGTTAGCAGAGTGGTGACATGAGGGGAAAAAATGGTCTTTGTGTCTAGTTGTTTTTTGACATGCAATGCCCTATAGCTGCATCCTGAGGGGAGGAGTTGAAACAATATATGTCCAGGATGTGAGGGATCTATAGATACTGTATTTTTTTCAGTGCTCTTTCTGACCCATTCAGTATAGGGGTCCTCAATGGAAGGTAGGCTGGTTGCAATGGTGCTTGCAATGTTGGAGGAAATGGAATCTTTTGGGGGATTTAGGTGGTTTGATGAAGCCTGGTTCTAGTGAGAAAGCAGAACAAAGGTAGAATAGTTGTCTCAAGCACTCTAGAGATGATTTAATTTGAAAGTCCTTAAAAGTTAGAGCTTGAAACAGAGAAGCATTAGTTGAACAATTTTTGAATGAGCTGTCAGTTAATTGTGTGGTTAACAGGAAATGATCACTGTCAGGTTGCATATGAATTTTTAAAGAGCTAACACTAATTAGATTTATGGATACTATGATGTAATTGATAGTGCCAATGCCAAGGATACCCCCGACTGCATATTCTCTCTTCAGGTCTCCCTTGACAGATTCATTTAAAATAAAAGGATCGTATTTAAAAAGGTTTGCATCAGATGCCAACCCTCAGGGCTTGAACAGACAACACATTCAACGCATCCTCAAGCCAATATGGGAAAAGCTTGTAAGAGTACTTTTCTGCTCCACTTCACAAGTGGTCTTTTCCAATTCTCATGACATAAGCCCAGCTATAGGGCTTCTCTGCTGTGCTTTCTTTCTATCTAAGCAATGCCTGGGCTTCTACTGGTCAAAGGGGAAACTGAGACATATCCTCTTGGCTCTGGTCACTGATCACTACCTTCCACAGTCATTTGAGTATCTCTGAGTCTGAGGAGAAATTAGGCCCTTCTAAGTAGACCATACCTGGAAGTCAGCCTTTCTAGATAAACCAGACCTAAACTACTTTTATTAGCGAATTATGATAACAGAAACGTACAAATCTGAATGTGCCTCCTTCTCCTTGCTTTTATCTGAAAGAGAACTAAGGAAGATCAGGTCTGAAATTATTTTTCAAATTCTTTGGGCTCAGATTTCTCTATCTGAATGTTGCTTTGACTGTCACTCTTCCTCAAGGTTATCCTCACAGGCCTGCTGCTGGTTCACAGTGGTTCAGGAGAGCCCCTAGCTAAAATTCTGTACAATTCAGAGAACCCCCCAAATCCCACTCCTGGCTGGCCCCACCCACCCCACCCCACCCCTCCCAGGAGTCCCCACGTGGCTCATTTTGGATGCATGCACGGAGGCTCGAGGAGGGTGAAAAATGGGCCTCCCGGAATTTTGGGAAGGCTGGAAACGGGCCTGTTTCCGGCTTCCAGAGAGCCTCCAGAGTCCATGGAGGTTGTTTTTGCCCTCCCGGAGGCTCGAGGAAAGCCTCCGGAGCCCCACCTCCCCCCCCTGTGGTGCAGGAGGCCGACTAGGCCATGCCCACCATGGTCACGCCCACCCAGCAACTGGGCAGAGAGCCCTTTGCTAAAATTTTTGAAGCCCACCCCTGATACAGCTGTATGTGTGCTGATTCCATCTTTGACCTATAGAGTTCACATGGAAACCAATGTGGTGTTTGCTCCAGGTATTATAGGTGTACAGGTTTATATAAAGAAAACCTTTAAATATAGGTTTAAAGCATCATTTCAGTAACGGCACTCAAATGTTGAATATTCCAGATTAAAAAAACAGGCCCAAGCGGGGCTCTTATTTTCTTTCTTTAAAATTTAATATATAAGTTATTGCTTATATTCTTCACCGAGAGCGAAGCCTTATGCTAAGCCTTATGCTCAATTATATCATGGAAAGCTGTACATTGATTATCGTTTCTCCCTTTTCTCTAGCAGGATAGGCTAGAGAGAGAGAGAGAGAGAACTGGGACTGAACACATCACTCTTTAAGTTATTAAATTTAGAAAAGTTATAATTGATATCAACAGGAGTTTCCTTCTCACTCCAGATAGCAGTTTGGGGAGTGGGGGGCAGACCACACAAACTGAGTAATACTCTGGAATTCAAAAGCTCACCCGGAACTTCATGCAATTTTGGCATTTTATGTTCTTAATCTACATCCTGCTGTGACCATTGTGCCAAGGTACATTTGAAAATGTTCGAGAGCTTTGGCAATGGTACAGGATGTAATATTGCTAGAACGTTAATAAGAAGCATGCAGCTTCCTTATTACCTATAGACCCTGGAAAGGATGTGCTATATAAATTTGCTAAACACATAAATGAAAAAAACCCTACCATCTCTCTGAAGTATTAAACCACACGTTCCTTCTTTGAATGTGTTGACCCAAGACCAACCCACCTCAACCAGCTCTTTGCTTCAGACAAAATAGGTTCTGGGCATGCCCCTACCAGAGATGGTAGTCAGCAGGTTCTGACCAGTTCTGGAGAACCGGTAGTGGAAATTTTGAGGAGTTCAGAGAACCGGTGGTAACCTTCCCCAAGAGTGGGGAGGGAATGGAGATTTTGCAGTATCCTTCCTCTGCCATGCCCACCAAGCCACGGCCACAGAACCAGTAGTAAAAAAATTTGAATCCCATCACTGGCCCCTACATGTTGTGGCTCCGGACTTGGATTCAGCTCCTGTGGCTGATATGAGCTCAAGTGAGGAGGACATGGCAGAGAAATATGAGCCAGCATGGCTCAGTGATTGGAATGATAATCAGGAAGAGGAGATGGACGTGACAAGAGAGGACAGACCTGATTTAGTAGAATGGTCAGGACCTTCGACCTCCTCTGGTTCAGTATCTGATCATCAGCCGGGAATGGCTGACAGAGACGTTTTAAGAGAGTCTTCAAGTGGAGACGAGAACTTGGAGAATTGTTGGTTAGATGTCAGGAATAGATGCCGCTTTAAGAGGCAAGGCCAGCTGGAACGCAGGAGACGGGCAAGTCAGTAACTAGGGAAATTAACTGTTGCCCTAATAACTATAAAAGGATCCGCCTGAGTTTGAAAATTTGTCAGGAACAAAGTGTTTAATTTACGTGGAGAAGCAACGGTCAAAGCTGGGAGGCTTGTGGATTTAAGCCAGGATTAATGTGCTGTAGACTGTGAATAATAGCAGCTGTTATCTTCTGAAACTCCTCTTCGTTTGTTTTGCTTTTGAGGAAGACTGCTTTCGGCATTGCTTATTTGATTTTGAAGGTGGGACATAACACCTACATATGAACCAAAGAGTACCAAAGGATGAAAGAAGTGATGGTTCTGAACTGATCAGAGTTCTTTCTCAAGTTCAGTGTGATGAGGTCATTTCAAACCATAAATCAGAGCCTTGAATAGTTCTTCTGGTTAAGGATTATAAATCCTACCCAACTGGTAGAATATTTATTTTAAAGGCTACATCCTCTTTTGTTGTAATGACGAGGCAGTCAAGTTGTTTGATCATGAACAACTGAATCATGATGATCTTTATTGGAGTCTAGTCTTGCATTTATACACATTTTTAGTTATCCTCCATCACTGGTTAACTTTGGTTACTGCTTAACTTTGGTTACTGTTTAGCACAGTAATCCATACAATTAATTATCTCTAGTTAAAGTCTAACATATGTTTACTCCCTCTCTCTAATCCTCCTTTAGATTAGTGACTTTGTTTACCTGAGTTGTATTTGCTTGGAAACATTCTTTATCTGAGGTTTGCCATCCGAGATTGGAACATTCCTGCAATTACAACTCTACACTCTTTTATGAGCTGGCCCAGATTATAAAATCTTCAGAAGAGGCTATAAAAGTTGAGTCTGATGAGAAATTAAGAGGTGGGCTTCTCATTGATTGGTCAAACACTTACTCAACTTCTTCTCTGGGGAAATCACATTAATTCTTGTTGTTTCCCTCTTCTGGCTGAAGGTCAGACTTTGAATTTTGGTTTCCCCAATCTCAGTCCAACCCTTCAACAATTACAACACCCTTTTCTTTAGTAAGAAACCAAGTGGGTCATGTTCATCATGTTCTCTGTGAATTAAAGTGTCAGTGTATTTTCTGTGCATAACATACATTATACAGTCATAACACAAAAGATGCAGATTTTTAATTTGCCAATCAGAATGGAAAACTATGGTTCATTTACTCCACTTTCTGTGTGTGCTCTTGTAGTCAAGACCTTATATTATTTCTTCTAGAATGAAATGCTACACACATTAATATACCAAATGTTAAGGTATCCTAGCAACATACTCCAGATAAACTCTTCTCTTCTTTGGGTCCCTAAGACAACCTGAAAAGCAATTTCTATCCAAAAGGTAAAATCCTGCTCTTAGAAATATATATATTTGCAACACATATGCATAAGCATTGCATAGAAACAATTATATGATGAATTATTTGAATGGATTTTATCTGGATTTTTTTTTTTACTTACCTGAATAATTCACCAAATATTTTAAAAACAAGAATATTTGAGGGGTATCAGGGTAGAGATCTAGGAAAGAGAGGCATGCCCATTTATCCCTATTAGTAGCGCTGGGCCAATCTTTCCTCTTTTATGTGGCCTTTTTAATGTTAACAGGCTGGTTTAAAAGTGGCAACTGTGATAATTCAGCATTAAGAAGGAGAGGAAAGCCCCCTTTTCAGTCCAAAGCTGTCAGGTAGACTTTCCTTCAAGGTATAGAAGCTCTGATAGTCATACTTAGTTATACTTAGAGATGCTAAGTAGGGATAACAAAATGTTCCACATACAAGCTGATCTATACAATGGATGGCTAGTTTCTAATAGTCCTTGTCCACATTGAAACACATGACAACGATTGTGAGAAGTACATAAAAATGAATCAACAGACTTTTGATAATCTGATCCATAGGATGCTTTATTAGGGAAAATACTGCAGTATGGACCCCTCTACTCCAGAAAAAAACATTTTCTAGGAGGAAGGAGACACTCCCATTTAGTGAATACAGCTTATATAGGTTTATCAAATCACATGGTTACATAACACTCCCTTTCCCATATATGGATGTTATACAACATTATACAATGTTTTCATAAGAAAATTCCAACCTTCCATGGAAAACTTCCAACATTCTCATTATAGTCAGATTTCCTCTTATTCAAATACCAGAAAATTATAAGAAAACATTAATATCTCTTAATGTGATTTATAATGTCAGAGCGCCCCAGCATATACCTCTAACTTATGTCAAGTACATAGTTTTGCAATCTGGTATAATTGTCCAGCAAAAACACATTTCATAACTGTTCTGAGCTTTAAAAGTTCAAACTGCGAACAAAAATGGCTTCAGTTCGGCTCTTTATATTCTCAGATGTAATAACCAAATTTTCACTTATAACAACGATGTTGTTGGTTGCATATGCTTCTGGCTAAGGAGAAGTAGAGAAAATTAGGCACTGAGAGGATCCCGAGGATGAGTAGCTTGTGTGCCACACTTGAAGGACCTTAGTGACAGCAGCAATGGGGGAAATAGGACACGGGAGGCAAGGCAAACTTCTGTGGATGGACCAATGCACATGCCATACTGAGCAGATGAGAAGAAACTATGAGAGGTATCACCCCTGCCATGCTCATTCCTTTAATTTTTATTCCAGCCAAAGCCCTACCTTAAATATTCTGGATTTCCATCTTGCCAAAGCATAATTTGCTTGTTCAGCAGAACGTCTGAAACTTTAAACTTTTTGGGGTTTAAACACAATTTCTATTTCATGCACACCCTTAATATCAAACATGTTACTGACTACAACGTATGTGCATTCTCGAGATAGAACAAAAATATATTCACAAAATAAAATGAGACTATACAATCAATGCAATTAAAATTAGTTTTAAATTCGTTTTATTAAATCCATTAGAAGCTTGGCAAAACACGATGTTTTTCCAATTTTTTCCGAAATATTGAAAGTGGTGTCCAAATGCACCTTTGCGAGAACTTTCCATGTTTGGAAGCCTCCAGGCAGAAAACTGTCTTCTGCGTATCAGGTAGCCAAGCTGATTTTCATAATCAAGCACTGTTTCTTTAACCTAAAATGAACCCAGAAACATATCTGTAATCAGCCCACTTTCAGCTCAAGGTCTGTGGCTCTTATGCTGACAGATCATTATTACTCTTCTTAGAAACACCAGAGAAATGACAAATTACATAAATTGGGGTTCTAAGTGAGGTGCTGATGTATTTGAGACAAACTCAGGCAATGGTAGCTCTTAAAGGAAGAAGTCTTGGCAAAGAAATAAAAACAGCATGTACCGAGATGTTATTTGGAGCTCAATTGGAGGAAAGCAAATTCCATTTTTAACTAGTACTATATCTGGTCAAACTTACAAATAACAAACCTTTGGAGAGCCTTTACACCACTGTGATTTAACATCTTACCATCAGCCATGTTGGAGGGTACATATCACCAAATGCCTCATCTGTAAGGCTTTGATCCTGCAAAGTTGGACCCCCTGAATCTACAGGATCATGAGATCCTGCTCTATTGTAGTTACTTATAGTTCTCATTTAATAATGGTAATTGGGACTGGAATTTCTGCAAGTAGGCAATGCAAATTCCATTGCCATCATTTAAGCAAATCAGCTCAGATCATTAAGAAAGGACATCATGTGGTCGCCATTTGTAACCTCCTGCCAGCTTCCCCATTGACTTTGCTTGTAGGAAACCAGCAAAGGCCACCAACGGCAATCAACTATAACTAATGTAAATATGAGGACCAGTTGTAACTACACTTAATTCAGCACCATTGTATATTCAAATGGTCACTGAACAACTAGTCATTAAGCAAGGATCATCTGTGTGGGAAGCTGCCCCCCCTCAAAGAATTAAATATTAAAAGAGGCAGAATATTATATTTCCCCTAAAGGAGAAATGAAAAAAAATCTTAAGGAAGGCAGAAACCAGCTCCTGTTTCCTTGCCCCAGGCAGAAACTGAGGAGGCCAGTTTTACCATGGATTTGGTAAGCCATTCAGAAAGACTGGGTAAGGCAGAAACTACAGATAGGCAGCACAATAAGCAACACAATCAAGCCAGGTTGACAAAAGTAGCTCAGACAAACACCTAGGATTTGCATTTCCCCTTTTGCCTATAGAGCCAGCCACGACCCCTACATGACCCCATAGGAATCCAGACGGTATAAAAACCCACCCACTCTAAACTCCATTTTGTCAGCTGTCCCAGAATCACATGTGGTTGGTGATTCTGTTTCATCAATCAGCCTCCAGCCTCCATTTTATTTCCAGTGCCTTTCTCCTGGTTTGGAACTAGACCTGGATATTTCCTCCAACACCTGTATTACTGAAACACCCACTATGTGTTGCTAGCACTTCTCAGTCCATTTCCAGGTTAGACAGAGGAATTCTATGGGCAGCTCCTTTTGGCACATACAAATCCCAAGATAACTCTCATAGCTGCAGAGTTTACATTTGTAGCCTGCAGAATTTATGCATTGTTGGCAGCAAAGCAGGCTATGCATATCTACTTTTGTCATGTATATTATATTGCAGTTTGTATTACATGGTAGTGTTATTCTTTCTCTTTTTAAAACAAAATATGGGTTAGTGACCTGTAATGTCTCATACATTAACATCTAATAATATCTGTCCTGATGTAATTCTGATTTTATAGGATTTAGACTCAGAGAGTCACCATGGCTGGCCAAGTCTACATATTTTTTATCATTGATTCCAAAAATAGGAAATACAGTCCGCCTTAATTTAAATAAACTCAATGCAACGTTATAATTCTATTGCATTAGAAGACGGGGTCTTCTAACTCAATCATGTTCCCTCTAATGAAAGGGGGATGGAATCTACCCAGCCCTATTTCACAAGTTGGTCATTCAATGATTTCTTCATTCGCAGTCATCACAACATTATATAATTGAAGCTATAATTTATATGAACACTGAAACTATATCCCTATGCAATGTAACACATGAATTGAAGGTGGAATACCATTCAGCATTGTGAAAAGGCCTTATTAGGGGGTTTTGCTACTTAATCTTTCCAAGATTTGGGGGTTTCTTTTATGTTCTACACCACAAGGTCCACCTGGGTACCAAAGCCATTTCTGATGGATCTGAATCCTCATTGAAATGATCAAGGGAAGAAAATGTCTATGGAGATTCTCAGTCACCCAGGTCATGGTTGTCTCAAAGGTGCTTTTTCAAGAAGCAACTGGACTTACTGGTTTTTCTTTGAAGAAGAACTTTCACTTCTCGTTCAAGAAACTTCTTCAGTTTTTCAGATCTGAAGAATCTTCTTGGATGAGAAGAGAAACGTCTTCAAGGAAAAACAAGTTTAGTTACCTTTTGAAAAAGCACTTTTGGGACAAGGGAGTAAAACCTAGGATTTTAGCCATGATATGGTATAATGTGTCTCATCTCTCCAAATTAAGAAACACTCCCATAGTATACTATATATAGCAGTGATGGCGAACCTTTTTGTTGTGGTGTGTCAAAAGTGTGTGCGTGCTGGCACCCACAATGCAATGCACCCCGCCCCCTCGAGCATGCCCCCACCCTCTTACTTGCACTGCGCATGCACACACCTCCCAGCTGATTTTTGGCCCGTTTGAGGCCATTTTCACCCTCCTGGAGGCTCGAGGGGAGTCTCTGCAGTGTCAGGAGGCCGAAAAACGGCCCCATTCTGGCACTTCCGGTATTTCCAGAAGACCCATTTCTCGGCCTCCAGAGGCTGCAGAGACTCCCCTCGAGCCTCCAGGAGGGCGAAAATGGCCTCAAATGGGCTGAAAATCAGTTGGGAGGCGCACGCATGCGCAGTGCAGGTAAATTTGGCAGGGGCTCACATGCTCACACAAATGGCCCTGCGTGCCACCTGTGGCATGCGTGCCATAGGTTCGCATCACGAATATATAGTGTCCTAAAGGGAAATGGCCAAAATTCTAATGCTAGGAATTCCTGTCAGTAGTGGTAAGCAAGATGTAATGAGAGAATCTGTCCGATAGCAATAGTGACTCCTCAACAATACCTTCCCAAGTTCCCCATGAACTGGAAACGGGAGGCAAAATCAAGTAATTCCATTTACTAGGCTCAAACCATTCAAAATGAAATAATAAAGGAGGGAAAATACGTTTAACAGAATGTAAGTAACCAACATTATCACTGAGGGATTATAACTTGGAGGTTTAGCGAAATCAACAGCACTCAGAATAAGTTGGATTGTAGCAATCATATCTCCTTCCTCTCTGTCTTTGATATATAATAATTTATTAGTTTTATGTACCATCATAATCTCTCATGACTCCAGGCACCAAACAACATTTCACCTCATGCTTCCTATGAATTTTTCCCTTCATTATTTTTTTCTTTTCCGTAAATACACAGTTGCCCAATGACCAAAGACATTCAGACAGCTCTGCAAACTGATTCCTCATCAATATGTGTATACAGTACCTTGGTGTTTGATTGTTAAAATTAGTTTATGAAGGCCAAGAGTGACACAGCTTTTTCTTCTCTGAACAAATTCCTATTTGACAGACATAATCCTTTCCATATCAAGGCACTACTGAACAGCAAGGCAGTGCTTTTGAAAGATACTTCTAATATTGGGCAAAGAAAGAGATCTGCTTTCTTTTTCTTTTTTTTAACTTTTACTGGTTTTTAAGACAAACATAGACAAACAAAACATAAAAGCATCAAGCCATCTTCCATATATATACATACAGTGTGCCGGTTGGTTTACAAATTGTTTTGTGCTTCCATTTCGTAGTCTTCAATTACAATTACATTGTATATATTCTCATATTTTCAATCAAGTATTAAATACATTAATATCATTGTTAATCAATCATTTGACTATACTTTTATTCATTCATGTTTTACAAAATAATCATATTTTACTTAAATTGTTTGTGACAGTTCATATTATCATCTCAAATCTATCCTACAATCATTTTGTAGATGTAATAAGAAAAGAATACATCTTTACATATTTATTATTTTCTAAGAATCTACATGTTTCATTACCATGTTTTATTTTCTAACCATTGATAGAATAGATCCCAGATTTTATAAAATTGTTTATCCTCTTGTTCTCTGATTTCAAATGTCAATCTACACATTTCAGCACATTCCAATATTTTCTTAATGATTTCCTTCTGTGATGGTATTTTCTCATTTTTCCAATTTTTAGCAAATACAATCCTAGCCGCTGTTAATACATTTACAATCGAGTATTTCAATTCTTTACTATTCCCAATAAAAATATCTCTGGTTTCAAATCTATATGCTTTTTTGTCATTTTTTTCAACCAATATTGGATTTTAGTCCAATATTTTTTAGCATCTGCACAAGTCCACCATATATGGTAATATGAGCCAGGGGTCTGATGACATTTCCAATATTTTTCCGATTTGTTCTTGAACATTCTTGCTATTCTTGTCGGGGGAAAATGCCACATGTAAAACATCTTATACAAATTTTCTTTATATGCTGTTGACATTGTCATTTTATAATTTTGAAACCACAATTTTTGCCATTTCTCTAAATCAATCCCATATCCAAAATTCTTCCCCCAAGCAATCATTGTTTCTTTAACGTGTTCTTCTAGTTTAATTTCTAATAAATATCCATACAATTTTTTAATCACCTTTTCATCAGTACTTGTCAAAATCTTATCTAAGTCAGTCAGTTTATCATAGATACCTTCTGTTTTAGAATCTTTATCATACCTTGAATGTATTTGCGCATATGAAAACCAATTCATCTTTATACCTTGTTCCTCTAATTTTTGTATAGATTTAAGTTCACCCTTTTCATTCAATATTTCACCATATCTAACTGTTTGTTCCTTTTTACATATTATAGGATAAGAAAATGCTTCAATAGTTGATAGCCAGACTGGAATTTTCAAATAGCATTGTCTTTTAATCTTCTCCCAGTTTAACTGGGAGAAGACTAAGAGATCTGCTTTTCTTAAAGTTGCATTGGAGACTTGAAATTCTTATGGACTTGTGCAAAGATTTACACAAATAGCTGGTAGATCCTTCTGAAAGGTGTAGCAGCAGGCATTCCTTGTCACACCTTAAGGCAGCCATTATGGAGAGAAAAACATCTGAAACCAGCATAAATAGCCAAAATGTAGCAATTAAATGTACTAAGCATTTGAGGTTGAGCCTATAAATGGATGAAAGGAAAGATTATTTTATTTACGCAACTAGAAATTATTTATTTTTATTCATGCTTCAATTTACTTATTTTCTTTTTGAACAATTTTTTTTACAATCTCTCTCATGACATCCTAATGAACATTATTTTAACCTCTCAGACAGAAAAGTATGCTTAAAATAGATTATCCCTGGTGAAGTGTACTTAATTAGCATAAGATGGGTTTATTTTTACGCTACTGGAAATGATAATAAATGTACCCAAAAGGTTTTTCTCCAACAAAGAATGCGGTATTGTATTTGATGTTTGTTTTCATACTGCTAATAGCCATATGTTATTCTTCCCACTACTAATTAAAATAATTCAAAAATACATTTTGGTTGTAATAATATACCTGTTTATCAGAGGAAAAAAAACTCTACAGAAAACAAACAGACCTAGAGTACTTATGAGCAAACAAGTTACACATTCCCTAAAGAACTATCTTTTTTCATTATTATTTTTTTGCAAGTTTGTAAGTTTTGTGGTATGGTTTTTTTTAAAAAAATCTGCAAAATCCATGAAGTATTATCCATAAAAATTTTCATGAAAAATAATGAATAGCTATAATGCAGGAAGTAATTTGTAATAATAAAGTGATAAATAGACTGAATGAATTTTTAAATTAATCTATTGAAATGTCACCATATACAGGTGAAACTCGAAAAATTAGAATATCGTGCAAAAGTTCATTTATTTCAGTAATGCAACTTAAAAAGGTGAAACTAATATATGAGATAGACTCATTACATGCAAAGCAAGATAGTTCACGCCGTGATTTGTCATAATTGTGATGATTATGGCTTACAGCTCATGAAAACCCCAAATACACAATCTCAGAAAACTAGAATATTACATGCAATCAATAAAACAAGGATTGTACATAGAACAATATCAGATCTCTGAAAAGTATAAGCATGCATATGTACTCAGTACTTGGTTTGGGCCCCTTTTGCAGCAATTACTGCCTCAATGTGGCATGGCATGGAAGCTATCAGCCTGTGGCACTGCTGAGGTGTTATGGAAGACCAGGATGCTTCAATAGAGGCCTTCAGCTCTTCTGCATTGTTCGGTCTCATGTCTCTCATCTTTCTCTTGGCAATGCCCCATAGATTCTCTATGGGGTTCAGGTCAGGCGAGTTTGCTGGCCAATCAAGCACAGTAATCCCACGATCATTGAACCAGGTTTTGGTGCTTTTGGCAGTGTGGGCAGGTGCCAAGTCCTGCTGGAAAATGAAGTCAGCATCCCCATAAAGCTCATCTGCAGAAAGAAGCATGAAGTGCTCCAAAATCTCCTGGTAGATGGCTGCGTTGACCCTGGACTTAATGAAGCACAGTGGACCAACACCAGCAGATGAAATGGCTCCCCAAATCAACACAGACTATGGAAACTTCACACTGGACTTCAAGCATCTTGCAGTGTGTGCCTCTCCATTCTTCCTCCAGACTCTGGGTCCTTGGTTTCCAAATGAGATGCAAAAGTTGCTCTCATCAGAAAAAAGGACTTTGGACCACTGAGCAACAGACCAGTTCTGTTTTTCTTTAGCCCAGCTAAGATGCTTCTGACATTGTTTGTTGTTCAGGAGTGGCTTGACAAGAAGAATACGACATTTGAAGCCCATGTCCAGGATCCGTCTGTGTGTGGTGGCTCTTGATGCACTGACTCCAGCCTCAGTCCACTCCTTGTGAAAGTCCCCAACACTTTTGAATGGCCTTTTCCTGACAATCCTCTCCAGGCTGCAGTCATCCCTGCTGCTTGTGCACCCTTTTCTTCCACCCTTTTCCCTTCCACATAACTTTCTATTAATGTGCTTTGATACAGCACTTTGGGAACATCCAACTTCTTTTGCAATTACCTTTTGAGGCTTTCCCTCCTTATGGAAGGTGTCAATGATGGTTTTGTGCACAACTGTCGGGTCAGCAGTCTTTCCCATGATTGTGATTCCTACTGAACCAGACTGAGAGACCATTTAAAGGAACCCTTTGCAGGTGTTATGGCTTCATTAGCTGATTAGAATGGGACACTTTGAGCCTAGAATATTGAACCTTTTCACAATATTCTAATTTTCTGAGGTTGTGGATTTGGGGTTTTCATGAGATGTAAACCATAATCATCTCAATTATGACAAATACAGCTTGAGCTATCTTGCTTTGCTTGTAATGAGTCTATCTCATATATTAGTTTTACCTTTTAAGTTGCGTTACTGAAATAAATGAACTTTTGCACGATATTCTAATTTTTTGAGTTTCACCTGTATATCCATAAGGAAGACCACATCCACCTCACACATCCCTAAATAATTATCTCTGAGTTGGGAAGTATTTCTTCTTATATAAACTGAGAAAAATACAAATGTGCTATTGAAAACAAAGAAATAGAGGAAAGGTGCAAGTGGTGTGACTTTTAAAATTAACCTATAGCTGGAGAGAGGCTGCTTCCACAGAAAATTGTAACATGCCTAAATAGGTCTGACTTCCTTCCTTCCTTCCTTCCTTCCTTCCTTCCTTCCTTCCTTCCTTCCTTCCTTCCTTCCTTCCTTCCTTCCTTTTTTATGAAAAATGGGGTGAGTTGTGATGAAGAGACAGTGATGATGAAATTACTTTTTGTGAGAAATTGAGAGAAGTGTAATTTTGATTTTGGGATGTGATGATTAGAAATATATGGGATTCTAGAAGTAACATGGACTATTGTTAACTTTAGAGAGAAAAAATGGATATACAGTATATTTTATTTAAATCTGTACTAAAGAAAGTCAGAACCCATTTCCCTTTTTCCTTTCCTTCCTTCCTTCCTTCCTTCCTTCCTTCCTTCCTTCCTTCCTTCCTTCCTTCCTTCCTTCCTTCCTTCCTTCCTTCCTTCTCCCTTTCTCCTCCCTCCCTCCCTCTCTTGATATCTATCTATCTATCTATCTATCTATCTATCTATCTATCTATCTATCTATCTATCTATCTATCTATCTATCTATCTGTTTATTTTTCATATTTCTAAACTGCCCACCTCCCTTAGAGAGAGGCTCTGGGTGATATAATCAACGTATAAACAATGTATAAAATTAACATTAAAAGTAATTTAAGATTAATATATTTTTTAAAAAAATAAGGTTAGGACATTGTAAAATGTCAAAAAGATGAAAAATTCCAAGATGGCCCTTTAGCATTGTTAATAGAGGTGTGGGGAGGGGGACTTTCATGGGGCCAGCCAGTCCCACAGTTGGGTGGTCCTCTGTGCTCCCTCATGCAAGGCTCTAAGGCAACGATTTCTTGCTTATTTACTTGTTATTCATGTTTTTGCAATTGAAGAGAATCATATTTTAAAAATCAATTTAAGGATGATTAGTTGGAAATGGATAATATGCCTTTTTTGAGAATAAAATGGCTATTTATGGTATTTCTGAAAGGGTGGCCATCTTCGTCACCCTAACTGATGTGATTGTAACATCAGATTGGCAGCACCTACACAGGGATACCTCCATTTTTGCCATCTATCACATAAAGGAATATTGTGTCTGAGCAGAATTATCTCGCTTATAAGCCTTCGGTTATATCTGTTATTCTGGGCTTGTTTTCTTGAGTTGCAAGGAGGGGCAGCAATAATTAACATCTGGAAGAAGTGAAAATAATTAAAAATAAGGACAAAATGACCCAAGAAATCAGAACAAAAGATGCTTTAAAGTGATTGTCAATCAGCAGGCCCTTAACAGTAGAAGGTACTAGAGTTATAAAATGGAGTTTTTGGCAGAAATATAATGACACACTCATGTTAAACAAAGGGCAGAGAAAAGGAGGCAGAGAGGCAGAGAAAAGCCATTTAGAGTTTTTCTCAAGGTTTAGAGGTTTAGACAGAGAATTTCTTGATTTCAAAGTTAGGATCCAGGGATGAGGAAATCTTCCTTGAGTTTGCCTATTAGAATCCCATGATAACATTATTATTTAAAAATATGTGATACTAAACACTTTGTGTACAAGAATAACCAATGTGACGTACTCCAATTGTTTGGGATTTTAAACATTTCATCACCTCCAGCTGAGGGCAATGAATTATGAGAACTGGAGTCTCAAATATTTTAAAGGCATGCAATTAATCATACTAAACTGAATTCTGCAATACTACCTTGTTAATTTAAAAATAAATAAATGTCCACAAGCATTTCACATTCATGTATGGTGACAATGTGAACTCAGAAGAATGTGAATGGGGAAAGGCAGAAAATCCATGGTGTTTTCTATGAAATGAGACATTTGACTTTTATTAAGGTGCAGCTTCTATATTAGTTAATATTACTTTAATGAGATATCATGATCTGAAGGAAGCTAAAATAGAAAAAAGAGCTGACACAAGATGCAGTCAAATAAGTACATTTTTTTCCAGATACTTTCATCAATGTCCTTGATTTTTTTTTGAAAAGGAAATATACATGCAAGCACAATTGTACAATTTTTGGCATAGCAGTTTCCCAAATGATTATTTCATGGATTATTTTAGATAACCACGTGAAGCAGGCTTAGTCATCATGTTCTCCACCCAAAGCAGTGACTCAATTTGAACTCAGCTTAGTGTCAGTCTCTTTCTCACCGCCCTCATCCACTCAAGTAAATCAGTGGATTTTGTTTGTAAAAAATGCCTGTTGTTTTTTTTCATTATAGCTACTCTAGCCACTAAAGTTGGTTGTGGCCTTCAAAACTCATATTACTACTAATAAATTTACATATACAGTGCCCTTCATTTCAATGGAGTCTAAGGTGGTACACAATAATATAAAGCATTATAGCACATTTATAAAAACAATGTATTGTAAGGCCATATTATACCTGAAGAGCTGGGTAAAATATATTTAATAATATAAATTTGAACCAACAACAAGATGTTAAAGAATTCCTGCCTTTAGTCTAAAAGTGAATCTCAACAAAATGGAGGTTCTATTGGTTGAAGCTCTGCACCTTTACTAGTGACTGCTTTAGAAATGAAATTAATAGTGATGACCAAGAATATTTTTGTCACCTAATCTCTCTTAGGTCTGGATTTGGTAAATTGCGTTCTCATTATAACCCTCTAGTATTAAGCAACTTTCATCCCCAGGCTATAAATAGCTTATGAAATCATGTCCTTATTTGTGATTCTGAGTGTCTCCTGTCCAATTCTTAGCGTCAGGTAAACTCAGGAAAAAAGAATTAATTGGATATCTGTAAAGATCTCTATTGTTAGTAGGGTTCTATAATAGAACCTTGAAAGTCTGCAAAAAATCGTTTTGCAGCTCAAGTTATGTCTTGTATAATTAAAGGAGAATTATTCTGTGTCTTTTTCACATGTCTTCCTTCCTCCTTACTTCCCTGGACTCACAAATCTTTTCTATAATTCTTGGGCTCTCTCCTCTGTGTTCCCAGTGTATGTTTGACATTCAGTCACAGTTACCTCTTATCATAGTTGTTGAAAATTGGTGGCCTGTTTCTTTAATATTTTTGTAACACATATACAAAACCCCATTGGCATAAGCTTTATAACCAATTGAAGCTTCCTTTTTTGGCCAAAACAAAAAACAATCCTCTCACACAAATATACATACATATGAGAAAAGAAAAAGAAAATCATGTCTGAGCCAAGACTAATTGCCAAGTTTGCTCATTCATAGACTGCTGCTCTTTGCGGAATTATGCACAAAGGAATCTCTGGTAGGGTACTTGTTTCATAACTCAGTTTTAAAAAATCCTATTAAACCTTCTTAAAGACCAAGTTGCCTTAAGAAATCAATGTGAAATGTTCACTGGAAGACTCGGTAGTTTTCTTCTTGTGTTTTGTACAAATGTGAAAAAATGCATTCATTTAAGCAGTTTGTTAGGAGCTGCACTTCTGAAGGATTAAAATGTGGCATTAAACGTAAAAGAAAATATCACAAGAGGACTTAGGATTGTATAGGATATTTAATCTTTTCCTATTTGCATGAACTCAGTGCAAATTTACTGTTCTTGCAATCATGAATGTTCACATTAATTCATTAATCTACTTTCTAAGGTAAATCACTACCAAAGTTATCTTCTATTTTTTTAAGGGACTGAAAATCAGATCCTGTAATCTTGTAAACCAGAATTTTGGTTAGCTTGCTAGTGCCAGAAATAATAACACTGATGGATTGGGTGGGTGGTATCAGTTTTACCAAAATACCTTTTAAAGATGAGGACAGGAACATATTGCTCTGCCTTTATCATAAAATCCAGAAGAGGTTGTATGGGTTTCAACAAATATTCTACTTCTTACAAAATACATAAATTAAGAAACCTAATCTGTAAATAATTGACTTAATAATTCATTCATTCTTTTGAGAGGAATGCCTTTGTATCCTGCTGTGCTGCTTTATTGTGGGTGAGTGTCTACTCCTAGGAGGGATTACTAAAGAATCCTGAAAGCGTAGGCCAAGATTATATATTCTTAACCGGGTCACTCAAGGTGTGAAGGTCATCCCAGCTGCTCAGCTAAAGCAAGCAGGTACCCATTTCAAACAGTCTTGGTGGAGGAAGATGTTAGAAGCAAATGATCCCTTTGGTGAGAATGACAAAAACATCATTACATATTATGCGGGAGCAGGAAATGATAACCCAATCCTGTATTTTACCAAGAGCTCTCTCCATGCCTTGACAATATATACTAAGGATAAACTAAGGATGTAGCCATGGTTGATGAGCCCTTCAGATTGGATAGCACTCAAGGTAGAACAGCTGATGATATTTTAGAGTATTAATGGTATCTATGACAGGATTAGACAAAAGCTTTCTGGACATCACAGTTGCTGATATTGCCATGCAGTAAAAGAAAATTCGAAGCTGCAAAGATAGAATTGCAGTGGGAATGTGAAAATAAGTAGCACAAACATGAGAAAGCTCAAGACACTGACAAGATAAAGTGAACTGACTACACATTGATATCTTAAGCAGTGGCAAATTGAAATGGGCTAGAATTGGACAATTTCAATCAGAATTTCATATTGATTACTACTTAGCACACAAAAGAAGAACAATGCTAGTTTCAGAGTCAAGAAATATATACCAAGAGGTATACTTGGGTACAATGCCATCAGTGATTTAATAATATTTCAACATTGCAGCCCATCTTTCAGTAACACAGTTCCTCAAATTTATGCTCCAACCACTGATGCAGAAGAAGAGAAGATTGATGAGTTTTATGGTGAAGCTCAATCTGAAATCAACAGAACATGCAAGAAAGATGTGGAGCTGGAGACTGGAATGCCAAAACTGAAAATATCAAGGAGAAAATGTAGTTAGCCTAGAAAACCAAAACGAAGTAAGAGAACAACTAAACCATTTCTGCAAATCCAGTAATTTCTTTATTACCAATATATTATATATAATATACATTCAATATAACACCTGTATATGAGATTACCATGAGATGAAACTCCAGTTGACTATTGCTACAAGGAGACAGAAAAACTCACAAAGACAGGGCCAGGGGCTGACTGTAGAATTGCCCATGTACAATTTCCAAATGAAGCTAAAAGAGAAGAACAAAGTCTTTCATTTCCTCTAATTTCAATTGTCATTTTCACTGACAATTCCAGGATTTAATCTCAAAATGAGGCCAGAATTTGGATCCAGTGAACGAACATGTGATGGCACCTTCCTTACAGACCTTCATGCCCAGCTACTGTTTCTCCTTTGCAAAGCCCAGCTGAGGGAACATGGGTTTCTTTCCAGCTGAGACCAGGTCTTTGTATACTGATTGCTTTTGCTTTGCCCAGCATCTTGGTCCCTGTTAGCTTTCCACATAATCCATCAGATACGGTTATTGTAAAGATACACTGAGGAAGTCAAAGCATATGTGCTATACATATCTCCTGAGGAAAAAAAAAACATTTGATCATCAGAAAAATAAAACAGGAGGGACTTCCGGTTTGAGCCTCTTCGCGGACAGACCAAAACCACGATCGTGCATGGTTTTGATCCGTGCTCGCTGCTGGAGCGCCCCAAGCCGGCTGGTTTCAGGGCTAAGCCATCCCGTAGAGGTGGTGAAGAGGGGGGAGACTGCCAGCAGGGTTGAGGAGAGTCGCATCTCTCCTCCTCAGCTGGCCATTACTCCCTTTCCTGAAGGCGGTTGCAGCAGTGGTCAGAAATGGCCACCTCGAAGAACTCGACCAGAAAAGAATGTGCAGGAGGAAGATAAGAAGGGAAAGTTTTGGTTGACTGGGTTAAACTGCAAAAGCAACAACTAAGGTACCCTGGAATTTAAACTAAAACAAAAGTAACATTGTTCCCAAAGAAGAGTTTGAAGCAGTGAAGGAGAGAGGGAAGGGAAAGGATTTGGTTTTTTTTTCTTCTCTCCCTTTCCCTATACTGACAGCTAAGAGATTTAAATAAGAAATTGGAAAAAAAATCCACTTTGACATCAATAGGCATTTAAGCTGAAAATAAAATGTCAAAGGGATAATAAAGATTTCTGGATACTTAAAAGCTTTTAAAAGCAGGAAAGGAGAGAAAAAGAATAAAAAGGCAGGATCTGGAAAAAAGGGAGAAGACTGCCTGGAATTAAAAGGAATTTACAGTAAAACCTCAACAAGACTTCTAAAAGATACATTTTAACTGAAACTTGGCAACAAAATAGTAGAACCCCAGGAAGAGAAAGTGGAAAAAAGAAGCATGAAGAAACAGCTTGGGAGTATTTGGATTATTTGTTGATCTCTGGATTTTTGGTTATTGCATTTGAATGACTAAAATCAATCAGGTGGTTGTTTAAAAGTGTTTAAAATGGCACTACTTTTAGGTGAACTGAAAATGGAACTTAAAAAGTACAAAGAAGATGCACAAGAAGGGAGAGGTTCTTTTGGCATCGTATTTCAATTCTTAGAAATGGAGATCTGGAACTATGAGAAACAACAAGAAATGCCCGCAGAACAAGAAGACTGGGGAAAAGAAGAAGCAATCTTTAATGAACAAGTAATTTTATGTGGGGGGGGGGGAAGGAAAGGGGGGAAAGAGAATGAAAAGTTTAAGATTTGAAAAAACAACCAAGAAAATGAAGAATAGTTTGAAAAATAAGTATAATATTAGAAAGCAATAGAAGGGAATACAGAAGAGAGAATTAGAAGTAGAGAGACAAGGGGGTAAAAAGGGGAGGGAGAAGAAGAGGGGGAAGAAGGAAAGGAAAAGAAGTTATAAAGGACAGAAACAAGATATGGAGAAACAGGGCCTATTTAGAGATAATGGGTGAAAATTTAATTGAAAAAGGGATTCTGCAAAGTTACATAAGATAGTATTGTTATATTAGAAATAGAAATAATTTTAGAAAATATGAAACAATGTATGATTCAAATGATGGATAAAATAGTTATTGTAATCTAGTGAAATGTTTGTTAATAAATAAATGAAATAAAATGAATGAGAGAATTGAATTAGGAAAGGATGGGAACATTATAATTATTTAATGCTTTATAAAATATAAGGGAAGAGAAATAGGGGGGGAAAATAATTACGGAAAACTTATAAGTGTTCCCAAGAAGTATGATATTTAATTGAAAAGAAATGTTAAAGATGTTAAGACTTCAATGAATATTAATGATAGAATTGAATTGGAATGGAATGAGTGTTTCAATTACATATATTTATAATCACTTTTTATGAATATAGTGTGTATTTTAAGAATGTACCAAGCAGAATTCGATTGGAAGTTTGTATTATATTGAATGTTATAACCTTAAGGTATATATTGAAGCTTAAATAAGAGTTGAATGGATAAAATTAAAAGATATAAAGGTGTCATACTCCAATTAGTAACTACAGGAGAAAATTTGTTTAATGAGAAAAGAAAATATGAAATTGAAACAGGACAGACAAAAGTATAAATATAATGATTTGAATTGAGATGAGATAATTAAAATAAAATTGAGAAAATTAAGAGAGGAGAAAAACTATGTAGAAAATGTAAAACAGCAATAAGATATGGAATAGAACATAAAAGTGAGCATGAAATTGAGTTTGTGTCTGTATGAAGAAGTGTAACCCGGGACCATGCTATTTTCAAAAAAAGATGTTTTATTTGTATTATGGGTTTTTTTTTTTTTTTGTGAAAACCCAAATAAAATTTTCAAAAGAAAAAGAAAAAGAAAACAGGAGCAAGTTGAAGGGAAACGAGTGTTAAATACCTTTTTGCTGAGCTGGCTTGCTTCTTTCTGAGATGTCCCCATTTCTGTCTCAGTTTTTTTTGTATTATTTTTATTTGTTTAATCCTTAATAATATGATTAGAACAAAAAGAGTTAGCTTACGCCTTTTGATAGTGTGCTAAAATAATTGGCAGACAAGCCTACATCAGCACAAGATCCTTTTAAAGTTTATTCTTTCAAAATCCTTTACAAAAATGCTTCAACCTTTTCATTTGTAGCCATGAGTTCTCTTGAACTTCAGGTTCACTAACGATGATATTAATCAGACTGAACTCTGATTTTGTTTGAATCTTTGCAACCAAAACAGACCTCAAAGCTGTCTACATGGAAATTAGTCTTTGGTTTGATTCTTTAATGAAATGTGCTGATCAGTTTCTTCCACTGGATAGGTTATTTAAAGAATTTCTTTCATTTTGTCTACTCCATGTGCATATGTATGGGTCCATGTGTTTGAGAGAATGCACATGCATGAAAATGACTTTTTATTCTGTGACACAGAAAGCCTCCGGCAAAGATATTCTCAGACGTGCCTTTTGCCTTATTTTGCTAGCAATAGCTCTCGTAATAGGCAGTCATCCAATCATTATTTTTAATCACAGTGAATTCTTCCTTTAACTACTTTCCCTGAAGGTTGAGATGGTAGCAGCAGGAAACACTTCTATATTTTATGAGGCTTCCTTTACATCTACAAAAGAACAGGATCAGGAAGGAACTTGCTTTAAAAATCATTTAAACAACCAACACTTGGTGAGTACATTGTTAGTGAGATATGTTTTACATGACTTAGTAATTCTAGCAGTGCTATTTCACTCCTTATATTAATGGATGCTATTGTTCGGCAGTTTTGAAATCCATTACAGCTTGCCAATTGGATTGCAAGGTTTCTTTTTCTTAGGACTTGAGTCCCCCGGTAACTAAAGCAATTTGAGCTGAAATAAATATACTTTACACGCTAAATATAGCTCCTAACACAATCATCAATCTTGTATCTCTCCGCTCGGAAATAAATTCTTTGAGTTCTACTGGTTTATTGCTTGATAGGTAGGTAGCACAATGGTGTAATAGTAACAGTGAAAAATACTGCTATTTACATTTCTACTCAGTAGGAAGCATCATTGAGTTCAATGACACTCCCAGAAGGTGTGCTTTGAATGGGAAGCCATGGGTTTCAACCCTGTGCATGGACTTTTTTTTTCTAGAATGGGGGTGTCAAACGTATGGCCCATATACTGGCCAGATGTGTCATGTACAGGCCCCGCCCCCACCTGGTATAGCGAAGGAGAAAAAAGTCTCAATACATCACATGATGCCACCATGACCAGTGGTAGGATTCAATTTTTTTTACTACCAGTTCTGTGGGCATGGCTTGGCAGGGGAAGGATACTGTAAAATCTCCAGTCAGAGCAGTTCTCCGAACTACTCAAAATTTCCACTACCGGTTCTCCAGAACTGATCAGAACCTGCTGAATATTATCTCTGACCACGACGATGTGAATTTGACAGCCCTGTTCTAGAAAATAGCATAACTGAACACAGAGAAACTACTTCTGACGAAATAGTTATCACGGTATTTTGTATTTAAAGGAGTGTTTCCGTCTCTGTTCCTCAGTGATATTTTGTCTTATCTGCTTGGACAATATTTCAGTACAAAAGAGATTGAGTTCTTTTACTTATAATATTTATGTAGATTTCTACATGCCATATCTAGTTGTATCTTTGACTCAAATAGTTCTCAGCTTACAACTATTAATTTAGTGATCCATCAAGATCAGATGAAGTCTGAGTACCATTTATAAAACCCTAGTAAAACCACACCTGGAATACTGCAATCAATTTTGGTCACCATACTACAAAAAAAAAAAAGAAAGAAGAAGAAGTTGAGACTTGGAAAAAGTTCAGAGAAGAGCAGCTAAGATGGTCAAAGACCCAGAGACTAAAACATAGGAAGAACAGCTGCAGGATGTGGGTCTGGCTAGTCTAAAGAAAAGAAGAATTAGGGGCAACATGATAGCAGTATTCCAGTATTTGAGGGGCTGCCATAAAGAAGAGAGGGTCAAATTATTCTCCAAAGCACCAGAGGGCAGGACAAGAAACAATGGTTGGAAATTGACTAAAGAGAGAAGCAACCTGGAATTAAGGAGAAACTTCTTAACAGTGAGGACAATTAACCAGTGGAACAGCTTGCCTCCAGAAATCGTGGGCACTCCATTACTGGAGGTTTTTAAGAAGAGACTAGATAGTCAATAATCTGAAATGATATAGGTTCTCCTGCTTGAGTAGGGGACTGGACTCCAAGGTCCCTTGCAGCTCATTCTATTCTATTCTATTCTATTTGAAGTTACAGCAGCATTGGGGAAAAAGGTGATTTACAACCAGTTCTCACATTTACAATTGTTTCAGCATCCCAAAAGTGACATGACTGGAATTTGGGTGGTTGGCAACCAGCATGTATTTACGATGGTTATAGCATCCTGGCACATGTGATTGACAGTTGCAGTCTTTGCAGTTGCCTTCCAACAAGCAAAAATGGGGGAAGCTGGATTCATTTAACAACTTGCAGTGGTTCACTTAACAGCCATGGCAAAAAAAGGTTGTAAAATTGGACACAACTCAATGAACAACCACCTTGCTTAGCAACAGAAATTCTGGTCCCAGTTATGATCGTAAGTGAAGGACTACCTACACCGTAATGCCAAGCATGCAGTTTTGTCCTAAATAATTGCAGATGAAACAAACAAAATGTTAAACAGTTATGATATGTATGTAGTTACTTACCAAATGCATCTAAATCAGAGGTGGTATTCAGCAGGTTTTGACCAGTTCTGGAGAACTGGTAGTGGAAATTTTGAGTAGTTCAGAGAACCGGTAAATATCACCTCTGACCGGCCCTGGACCCATCTATTCTCTGCCTCCCAAGTCCCAGCTGATCGGCTGGGTCTTCTTTTGTTGCCCTGCACAGGAGAACAGAGCTGGAAAGCAGGTTGGTGGGGTGGGGAGGGAATGGGGATTTTGCAGTATCCTTCCCCTGCCAACGCCCACCAAGCCACATCCACCAAGCCAAGCCCACAGAACCGGTATTAAAAAAAAATTGAATCCCACCACTGATCTAAATTATATTAAGCTAACCAAAGTAGTTTTACAATCCCCAAAGCACATCACAACTTTTGAGCACCCTGAATCCTTGGAAATTGAAAGTTGAAAATATTGACACGCCCTATGAAGGGTGCACAAGAATAGGTGAGAGAAGTCCTCCTACAAAAATAACAGCATACTAAAAATGCTTAGAGTGGTCAAAGAGAGCATGGATCCTGCAGATGGGAAAAACCATGGTGACGGGAGTGCGGGATGACAACCTTTAAGCAGACCTTTCTGGTTTGCAAACAGTTACTACCATTTTCTATTGAAAGTTGAACTCTGCAATTATCCTAAGACCTTGTTGTACCTAACAATTCCATAGGGAGCATCACTAAGTGCTGTGAGTGAACACTTTTTTTTTTTCACTAACAGAACAGAACTGCCCAAACAAGGAACATTTCCTTAAATTTTGCAATTTCAAACTCAACATGCTGAGCAGATGATAGATATTGTGACCAGATTATATTAAAGGTATCAATTACAAGTACTGTCAGTGGCTTTGTTGGCATAAGAAATATGAAGGTTGAAGTAGAAGTTTTAATTAGAGTGTTCTTTTTAAGTTCACTTTGAGAGAGGCTGATCTTTCCTTCTTTTCTTTTCTTTCCTTCCTTTCTTCTTTCCTTCCTTTCTGGCAGTTGGGTATGCTAGTTTAGTCTGTAGCATGCATCAACTACTAAAACTAATGAATGATATGTGGATTCAGAGAAGTATGTGCATGTTTGTGTTGTATTGTGTTGTACTGGAGAAAAAGAGGATTGCCAGCACCAAGATCCATGGACTCAATTACAGTAGTGATGAGTATACTCTTGGGAGTTCTAAAAGACCAGATTAGGGACAGATTATCATGGAAAAGATCTATTTGATTGCTAGAAGTCAAAAAGACAACTTGATGGCATGTAATCAACCAATCTACAAATGCAAAAATTAGTAAGGTCCCACATAAGGTATGACAATCCCTTTGTCACACCCGCTATATACACTGCTCAAAAAAATAAAGGGAACACTTAAACAACACAATGTAACTCCAAGTCAATCACACTTCTGTGAAATCAAACTGTCTACTTAGGTAGCAACACTTCTGTGAAAACAATCAATTTCACATGCTGTTGTGCAAATGGAATAGATAACAGGTGGAAAGCATAGGCAGTTAGCAAGACATCCCCAATAAAGGAGTCGGTCTGCAGGTGGTGACTACAGACCACTTCTCAGTTCCTATGCTTTCTGGCTGATGGTTTGGTCACTTTTGAATGCTGGCGGTGTTTTCACTCTAGTGGTAGCATGAGACGGAGTCTACAACCCACACAAGTGGCTCAGGTAGTACAGCTCATCCAGGATGGCACATCAATGCGAGCTGTGGCAAGAAGGTTTGCTGTGTCTGTCAGTGTAGTGTCCAGAGCATGGAGGCACTACCAGGAGACAGGCCAGTACATCAGGAGATGTGGAGGAGGCCGTAGGAGGGCAACAACCCAGCATCAGGATATCTACCTCCACCTTTGTGCAAGGAGG
Organism: Notechis scutatus; assembly: GCF_049901735.1. NCBI lineage: Eukaryota > Metazoa > Chordata > Lepidosauria > Squamata > Elapidae > Notechis > Notechis scutatus. Next base: position 199,407,026 of record NC_142009.1, read on the forward strand.
GACAGGAGGAGTACTGCCAGAGCCCTGTAAAATGACCTCCAGCAGGCCACAAATGTGCATGTGGCTGCTCAAACGGTCAGAAACAGACTCCATGAGGGTGGTATGAGGGCCCGACATCCACAGGTGGGGGTTGTGCTTACAGCCCAACACCTTGCAGGATGTTTGGCATTTGCCAGAGAACACCAAGATTGGCAAATTCGCCACTGGCACCCTGTGCTCTTCACAGATGAAAGCAGGTTCACACTGAGCACATGACAGACGTGACAGGTTCTGGAGACACCGTGGAGAACGTTCTGCTGCCTGCAACATCCTCCAGCATGAGCGGTTTGGCAGTGGGTCAGTAATGGTGTGGGGTGGCATTTCTTTAGGGGGCCGCGCAGCCCTCCATGTGCTCGCCAGAGGTAGCCTGACTGCCATTAGGTACCGAGATGAGATCCTCAGACCCCTTGTGAAACCATATGCTGGTGCAGTTGGCCCTGGGTTCCTCCTAATGCACGACAATGCTAGATTTCATGTAGCTGGAGTGTGTCAGCAGTTCCTGCAAGATGAAGGCATTGATGCTATGGACTGACCCGCCCGTTCCCCAGACCTGAATCCAATCGAGCACTTCTGGGACATCATGTCTCACTCCATCCATCAATGCCACGTTGCACCACAGACTGTCCAGGAGTTGGGGGATGCTTTAATCCAGGTGTGGGAGGAGATCCCTCAAGAGACCATCAGCCACCTCATCAGGAGTATGCCCAGGCGTTGTAGGGAGGTCATACAGGCACGTGGAGGCCACACACACTACTGAGCCTCATTTTGACTTGTTTTAAGGACATTACATCAAAGTTGGATCAGCCTGTAGTGTTTTTTTTTCACTTTAATTTTGAGTGTAACTCCAAATCCAGACCTCCATGGGTTGCTAAATTTGATTTCCATTGATAATTTTTGTGTGATTTTGTTGTCAGCACATTCAACTATGTAATGAACAAAGTATTTAATAAGAATATTTCATTCATTCAGATCTAGGATGTCTTATTTTTGTGTTCCCTTTATTTTTTTGAGCAGTGTATATATATTGAATATATATATACATATTGCCGAAACGTTGCTACAACTTTAAAAGCACAACTATAATGATGTGGGAAAATACCCGAACAAAGCTGAATAGCATATATATATATATATATATATATATATATATATATATATATATATATATATATATATATATGTATGTATGTATGTATGTATGTATGTATGTATGTATGTATGTATGTATGGTATTCAGCTTTGTTCGGGTATTTTCCCACGTCATTATAGTTGTGCTTTTAAAGTTGTAGCAACGTTTCGGCAGAATCTCATCTGCCATCATCAGGCTTCTGTATTGTGTTTGTCTGTGAGTCAGACTTTTACAGTTGTTTCAGTTTTAAATTTGGGGCTAGCCTACTGCTGGGCTAGCCTACTGCTGTGTCATCCTGATTGGTTGGGAATCTTGGTCTGTGTTTATTGGTCTAGAGTTTGCTGTGTTCTGCTTGATTGGTGTTTCTAATATCTTCTGTCTGTTTTGTGGCTCTTTTTGTGTCTTGATTGGCTGGCAACATTGTGTTCCTGTATTGGAGGCTTTTAGTGCAGCTTGGCTCCGAGTAAATGGACGACTATCATTTGTTAGGAAACTAGGTTTCATCTGGGGGCCTGGTTGGGGTGTGTTTGAGCTGGAGGTATCAGGGGGGATATGTTTGTGCCCAGGTGTTTGCCTGGCTTGTGGTGTGGAGATTTTTTTGTTTGTGAGTGCAGGCTTCCAAATGATTGACAGCCTGGTGGAATCATCTCTTCTATTCATGCTTTCTGGTCTTTTTTCAATCTCTCAAACAAAAAAATCTCCACACCACAAACCAGGCAAACACCTGGGCACAAACAGATCCCCCCTGATACCTCCAGCTCAAACACACCCCAACCAGGCACCCAGATGAAACCTAGATTCCTAATAAATGATAGCTGTCCGTTTACTCGGAACCAAGCCGCACTAAAAGCCTCCAATACAGGAAACACAATGTTGCCAGCCAATCAAGACAAAAAAAGCTACAAAACAGACTTATTATCTTGGTGCGATCTTCCTTTAGAAGGTGTTCTGGAATTTATCTAGGGTTTCATCAAGGAGCCTTGGGATATTGTAAAGGAGTCGGACGTACTATATTTGACCTTGCCTGCTAACAGGTATGAATTGCTTCTAAAAAAAAAACCATTGAGAAAGTCAGGGATGCAATTACAGGGAAAGATGTAAAAAGAGACTCTGGATAGGATGAATAAAAGGAGTCCAAAATTCAAGAAAGGGGATAAGCAGGAAGCCAAAGGATGGGGTAACAGGGGCTTGAGAAATGTGTTTTATGTAATCAGGGACTGTGAGAACTCTATGAGCCACATAGGTAATGTGTTAACTTCTGATTGGTTGCTTTTCTTCACAGTAGTGTGTGTGTGTGTGTGTGTGCATGTGTGTAGACAGAGAGAGAGAGAGAGAAAGAGAGGGAGGGAGGAGAGAGAGGGAGGATGCTTTCTTTTTTGTGCTAAGATACGTCGTCACATGACTTATCGTGACTTTTTCCCCTTCACTAAACCGGGCATTGGGCGTGGTCAGCACATGACACATCTGGCCCATGGGCCATGAGATTGACAGCCCTGCTCTACACTGAGAAGTAAATGCCATGATTTGAAATTCATAGTTGAGTAAGCATTTGAACTCGGTTCTTCTTCTTCTTCTTTTTCTTCAGCGTTTGTCTCGCGGTCTGGCGAGGTCCACTAATGTCCTTGAGTACTGCTTCCACGCCTCTCTGTCTGCCACGTATGTCGGGTCTGCCTTCGCGATCTCTAGATCGGCCTTGATCGTGTCCATCCAGCGTTGCTTAGGTCTACCACGCGGTCTCGCTCCTCCGACAGTCACCTTCATCGCAGATTTGATGATGGATTCTTCCTTGGCGCGACTCACATGGCCGAACCATCGTAGCCGGGACTGCCTCATGACCGTGGGGATGGGCACGACGTTGAACCGTCTACGCACTTCTTCGTTCCTGACGCGATCGAGTAGCATTTGAACTCAGTTATTCCTGACTAAATGCAGAATTACGCACTTTCTAATGCAGAACACACAACAATTTGCATTTGTTGGCCATATTTATTATTTGGAAGATCATAGAGGGGTGGGGTGGTGCAGACAGATGGAGCTAATTTGGTTGCATTTGTTTTCCAAAGTTTCTGAAATAAGTTTGGAGATAGATATCAAAAAGCCATTATTATTTTTTTGGAAAAATACTTTATTAGTTTTACCTTTAAAAGAACAACACAACTACAAGTTATATACAACAAAAAGACAAACAGGCCTTAGCATAGGCCAAGAGGGAGAGAGAGGAAAGCCTAAGAGAGGGGAAAGGGAAGAGTAAGGGAGGGGAAGGGTAGAGTAGGGAAAACAGTTAAAATAAAACCATATTTTGTGACTGTCTGTAAGATCCTTTCTTCTTCAAAAGTATCATCGGCGGTGCTTTTCTTTATCTCTGCTTCGGAGGCCCTCAGCCATAATTTTCCTAGAGGTGATCTATCTTTGGTTTAGCCAATTATACAAAGGATTCCAATTGTTGTAATAGGATGAGGATTCTTTATTTTTTAGGCGCTGGCTAGAGGAAATAACCAAGGAACAAATAGAGTACAAACCACAGTCCTTCCTTCTAGGAATTTTCGATAAACAAATACCCAAAAAATCAAAGTATATTGTAATTCATATCTTAACCGCAGCCAGACTGGCATTCGCCCAGTGCTGGAAATTACCTTCCATTCCCACTGAACATATGGTTATTCAGAAAATTTTACAATGCGCCGAAATGGACAAACTAACCCAAAAAGCCATTTTAAGCCTGTTTGATGGTTTACATAGGCCCATGGCTGACAGAAGGGAATACGGTCCCATCCTTTTTTTCCCCCTGGCCAAATGGTACAGCCTGGTTGACCCCAAAATATAATCTGCCTGGAGCTTGTTATTTTGTAATATGACTGGACCTCAGGTATATTTTCCATAGATTGTACCACAAGCTCCCTTTATCTGCAATATGATTATGTTCAATCTGGCTTTAGAAATACAAAATTCAGGCTGTTTCATTGACTTATTGCAAGCTGTAGAGAGTAAAAAAGATGGGCTTGGAAGAAGTCAAGCAGGATCAAAACATGGCTTGAGTCCAAAATAAGAAGATATGTATAAACATATCAGAACTTCTTAATTCACACAAGTATAAATTGCAAAAATCTATCATAAATATCAATGTTAATAAAAATAGTTTTAGACTTTTCTGGAATTCTTTTCTTTGTATATTCTGGAGTTAACAATCACTTTGGTGTGAATTTAATTCTTTAATGGCTTTTATTTGTTGATTCAGTGAGGTGAGGGAAAAATGGGAAAAATCAAGAGTTAACTAACCTGGTAAAACATTTTAACATAAATAAATCCAAAACAAATATGGATAGCAAACAAGCGAGGAGTTTAGGCAATAGATAAGTGATTTTATTGAAAGTTTAAATCAACTTTGGCATTTTTTATTTTTTATTTGTTTTTGGGATGGGAATGGTAGGACAAGGAACAAGGCACCAGAATTTTTTTATTGCAAGTTTTATTGACAAGGACTGATGGGATTTTACTTATTTTAGCATCTGGGAGAGGAAGAGGAATCATGAAATAACAAGAGAGTAGTACTGTTCCAAAGGTTAATAGTTTGTTGTTTGCAATGTGGGCCACCCAATCTATTTTGCGATTGAACTCCTCACAATTGTAAAAATGAGAAGATCTGAGTGAGGAACATAAATCAGCTAAATTCCTCACAAAAAAAAATCATCTCACCACTGATGTGAGATGTTTTCAAGTAACTTCTGCACTTTTTTAAAAATTTTAAAATAAAATTTATTTAAGTTTCATATATTTAAAACATTTAAAAAGAAACAAATGAACATATAAACAAATATATATACATACATACACTTTATGGGATTGCTCTTTTGACTGAGGCTATATTAAAAAATTCCATCCAGTACTACAACAGTTGACTGCTGTTTTACACCCCGAGACATTATTAATACTCCATAAATGTAAAGGTGATCTTGTTCCTTTACATTGTAATAATGGTATTACTTAAAGGAGCAATGACATCAGCAAGTATTGCGTGTCCAGTTGGCAAAAGAAAGCTCAAGACTATATTGGTTGGAAACGTGTGGAAGAGAGCTTCATCCTTCAGTGCATAGACAATGGCTAGAATGATGAATGATGTAGCATTGAATTTGAATGAACTTGTCCAGAAGATTTTTGTTATGACTTAGACTCTGTAACAACCCAGTTTTCCAGAATGCTTTTTCTGCTGATTTTTTTGTAACCACTTTCTATTGCAGTTACAAGCTTAAATCAATCGATCCATCATTCAAAGCCTTTTTCTGTCTAAAATGTAAATTTAATTCTTCAGACAAATTGAGGAGCCATAACATAACTTTCAACAAACCAGAGAATCATCCAATTAGGTAAAAAGTTTATTTGTTACAATGTATTGATTTGGGTTTGGGTATGTTTTACCTTTTTTTTTTTTTTTTTGTTAATTGGAACAAGAGAATTCAATGCAACTACAAATGTTAATAGGCATAAATTATAGAACAGCCACAAAATTATGTGTTCAATTAGTGTGCAGTTCAATACATGGCTGCAGATTGTTGAAAATGGTTGAACAGGTCCCTCCAGTTCTTTGGTCAGCAGCAACTCTCACACACACAGACACACACTAGGATACTAGGCTAGCTACAACCTTGGGTTTATCCTATAGTTTTCATCCATTTTTGCTCAAACTTGCAGGAAAACAAAGTTACCAATTATCAGAATAATAGAATGATCTGTAAGGAGATTTAAAAAAAGAAGCATCTCACCAAATGAAAGATGTTTTATTTCAGTTTTATGTTACAAGAAGAGGTATGAAAACACAATGTGACCCAGATATAGAGATACCATTGTTAATAGTTAGATGAGTGAATGGCTATTTCTCAAATTAGACTACGAACTGTATGGTGCCTGCAGCTCCTGACACTGTAGAGTAGGGGTCCCCAAACCTGGCAACTTGTGGACTTCAGCTGCCAGAATACTCCAGCCAGCATAGCTTCCTCCTCCGGTCATGTTAGCTTAGGAATTCTGGGAGTTGAAGTCCAGAAGTCTCAAAGCTGTCAAGTTTGAAGACCTGTGCTGTAGAGCAGAGGCCTCCAAACGTGGCCATTTTAAGACATGTGGACTTCAACTCCCAGAATTCTCCAGCCAGCTGGCTGGAGAATTCTGGGAGTTGAAGTCCACACGTCTTAGTGTTAAAAGTTTGGGGACCCAAGCTGTAGAGATTGCCTATGGTCCCCCAAAATGGAAAAAAAAATGGAAAAAAAAAAGACTCAGAATTTACTAGGAGGAAGAAACCTAGCCATGCAATTCGTGAAATTTGAAAAGCCAACTGACAAGATGTCCATGTGAGGTTTTCATTGCAGCCTACTCAAAGTTCTGTTGCCAATATTTCCTTGGAGATAGAAACTCAAATATCTATAAATGTTTCATCAAATGCAAGATCTTTTATTGACAATGAGTTTCACTGTTCAGTTAAAGTTTGGCGTCCAAATATTTGAGTTCCAGTGAGAATCTTATGTGGATTTTCAGTGTCAGTCACTTTTTCAAATCTCACATTGCATTGCCAGCTGTAGACAGAATCCAACTGGTATTCATCATCTGCTCTCTCACACCAAATATGTCCTTGCTGATGTCATGGGAAGCCATGTCTTATAGGAAGTGCCAAAATGATATCAGTGGAATGTGATGGATGAATCTTATCTCACCAAAAATGTAACAGTGACAGCACCACAAAATAGAATACACAATACCGAATACAATATAGAAATTCAAGAAAATGAAAGGCAGTGATGAGATGATATGAAATGCTGCCTACAAATTGAACACTGCAGCTATAATCAACAACACGGGGGGGGGGAGGTGAAATGCAGTGTCTTTGATGATCAGTATGCTTAATTTAATTTTAATTTATTCAATTTAGGTACTGTACACTTGCAGAATGATTCATGACATAACAAGCTAAAATAGAATACGAATAGGGAGGAAAAACATGATAAACGGTGAACAAGGAAGAAACAAGGAACAAAATGATTGATTTGTTAATTGGCATAGAAAACATATACAAACACCTCTCATAGGATTAGGCACCCTAGCCCATGGGTTAGGCAAACAGCCAGGTTTGAAGACCTGCTGGCATTTATCAGGTGAGAACCACCTCAATCTCTGAGTAATCTCATGCCACAAGTTAGGCACCATGGCAGAAAAGGTCTGGGCCCCCAAAATGACACTGGTTAGTTGAATGGCATGTTGGCTCATATGTAGGCTTTTGAACAAAGTTAGCATCTTAAATTGGACCTGGAAGCAAACTGACAACCAGGATATGGTGTTGTAGCCCGCCAGCGGCTAGCGGAGCTGGTAGCAGAGTCAGACAGTGGGGAGGTTGGGAAGGAATCTGGGCCAGTCCTGGAGGCTGAGGAAGGCTCAGATGAGGGCTCTGCATCAGAGGCAGAGAGAGAGCCAGGGCAGTCTGACAGTTATCAGCTGCCTTCAGAGTCGAACAGCTGTGGGGGAGCACTGGAGTCAATTCCCAGCCTGCACAGCTACCAAAAGAAAAGAACAATTACGAATTAAGGGTCGATGTGGGAGTAAAGCCACAGGTGGACAGTGAATGGCCCCTCCCATAGGAATTAAAAGAGGAGCAAAAGGAGAGGGGGCTTTTGCAAGAAACAATTTGTTCATTGCAGCAGTGTGAAGATCTGTCTGTGCATCTCAGAGACTCTATGCCAAGCCCTTCCTTGTCAGCACTGCGTTTGAAACTATTTACTTGGCATCTCTCCAAGCTAGATTAGGTCTGTGCTCCTAATTACACCCTGGAAAGACTGTTTGCCAGGCCTTTGGCTGAAAGTGAATGCAAGAAATTCACCTTCGTTTAATAAAAGGGATTTTGCTGGGTCAAAGAGTCTGCTTAGTGCTTTTTGGGGAAGCCTAGATCAGAACACATGGAGGCATACCCATCATTGACACACCACTGAATTCTGCACCAGTTGAAGCTTCAGATTGGCTTTCAAGGGCAATCCTACACAGAACTCATTGTAATAAACAATTTCGGGGAAAGGGGGCAGCTTCATCATTTTTTATGATTAGTGTATCTCAACATTTATTTTTGGACTGCAAATCATGTATGGTGTTTGCAGAAGGAAAAGGTTGATTTTGGCACAAGAGCAAGCCTAAAGTAAGGGTTAGGTGTCCATTAAGTCTATGAGAAGATTGAATGTCAGGAATAGATTTAGGCTGAGCTTTATGCGATGGGGCTTCTTCATGGTCTGAGTGGTGGTGGCAATGGTCAGGGAAGAGGAACAAGGGTTTATATTTCTGTGAGGGTTTTGGTCATATTTTTTGAAGCTATAGCATCTTCAGAAAATGGCTGTAGGTTTATCCAATGACCCTAAATATTGGGTCTTTGCCATCCTTGAGATGCAATTGTGCATTGTGTTAATTTTTACTGTGTGGTTTAAAGAAAACTTATTTAATTAACAATGGTAAATTATCACTTCTAATAAAAAAAATAAGTAGTAGCGTTCTAGAGATAGGGCTGCTGCTCTGGATATAGGGGTAAAACCATTTTTTCTGCCTATTCAGAAAAAAACAATTTCTTATAACTTGGAATATTACAGAATGTGAAACAAAAATGTATTTACAAAAAATGGGTCATATCCAGTGGTGAGATTCAACCAGTCTAACAAACGGTTCATTGATCACACGCTTCGTCTAACTTCATCTAATAATTTAATTTCACTTAATTTGACCTTTCTTCCCCATTCTTCCCTGTTTTTCAGACAAACTTACTTTGCATCCTTATATATGAGCATGGGAATTAGGATCAAGTTTAACTTTAGCTGACCCTAAAACGGAGTCTTTCAGGTTTGGTGTTAATGGCTGCTTAGACATCTCTGTGAGCATCTTTACAAGCAGAAACAGCGGGGAGGTAGAAATCACCAATCAGGACATGGTCCTAGTTGATGGAAATTAGTTTTCTAGCTAATTTAGTTTTTTGCAGTCAATTATAGGTCGAGTGGCTGGGGAACCTAGGATTTTATAATGTGTCCTAAACTGCTGTGCAGCCTTCACAGACATTTGATTGGCAGGATTCTCTACTTGCTGATGACATGTCTGACAAATATGCTTTTGCCTTGTAGCCAGAGGAATTAAAGTAGAACTAAACTCAGCTGTCCTGAGAATTAATAGCTCTGAGTATGGTCAGGTATGTGCCCTTCGAAGCCCTGGAAACTTATGCAGTATTTTAGCCAAACAGCAATAGCACTTAGACTTACAGTATATACCTCACCACAATGCCTTACAACCAGGGGTGGGATTCTACTGGTTCGGCACGGTTCTATAGAACTGGTAGCTCCAAAGAGCAGCTCACACTGAACCAGTTCGCTGCAACAATCTTCTGGTTGTCTGTTTGGCCAACCTGCCCACCCGTGCTCTAGGCTGTCCTTTAGTCTCTGCTTTTTCCTTCTCAGCTGCTTCGCGTGGCACAGCTGAGTGCCACTCATCAGCTGAAGCAGGTGAATGCTTGCCGGACCCGGTAATTTGTAAGCAGTGCGCATGCCCACATTTGGCACGCATGCGCATGAAACGACCCAGTTGTTATGCCGGTAGGATTCCACCCCTGCTTACAACAATGGCTTACAACCTTTCCAGCTTGGCGGAGGCAGTGATGGAAGCAGTGGGGTGGGAGGAGAGAGGGGATGGTTGCATACGTGCACCACTTTCACAAATGAAATGCAGCTTTGAGCACGTGTGTGTGCATGCCACTTGGCCACCCCTCCCACAGCCCAGTTCCAAACAGGCTGCGGACTGGCACCGGGCCTCAAACTGGGGGTTGGGGACCCCTGCTTTACAGCACTCTGGGTAGTTTACAACACCAGCATTATTTGCACATTGCCTCCAACTATCTGGGCCATCATTTTATTGGCTTTGGAAGGATGGAAGGCTGAGTCAACCTTGAGCTGGTTAGGACTGAACTCTTGGCAGTGGGCAGAGTAAGCCTGCAATACTGCATTCTCTGTGACACTAAGGCTCAAATACTATCTTTTATTTAACTTTCCATCTGTCAATGTTGTAACATATTTAAAACCAGTGTAGGAAAGCAATGCTCACTTCACTGCAGGCTCTGGAAAAGTCTTGGAAAAATGGTACATTTAAAAGGCTTGGAAAATTTTGTATCTTATATGAAGGCTATTTTGGAAGAGAAACCTCTGCAGACTTCCAACATTTGCTATAAAATCTTAGGACCTACTTTGCATTAATTATGTATTGAGGATATATGTGAAATAATACAGTCGGTAGTGTATATATTTTTTAAAATAAAAAATAGTCCTTAATTGTGTTTGCATTCCTATGATTGGTCTCATGTGGGGAAGAGAAAGCTTGCAAGATTATTACCCTTTGCTCCTGGTTACAATTAAAAAAAAAAATCATTAAATGAGTTTAAGGAGTTTAAGACCAAGAAGTAATACTGCACTTAGAGAAGGCTCAATGTTCACTTGTTGGTGACCTAAATATCATTTAACTGTCTACTGATTTTCTTTTTTACTTGACAAGACACAAAGAAGGTTGATTAACTTCTTCAGAGTGTGCATATCCTGAACAATACTATATCCTAATCAGAACAATACACAATATTGTTCTTTGCTACTTTTATGTATATTTTACCTTGCAAAAACAAAACTCTTCTCAGAAGTAACAGTGAAAATACATTTAAAATCTTGGCAGAAAGGTATGGTGTGCATTGAATAGCAAGAAAAACAACAGTTATGGTAGCTTCTGTTTGTTTGTGTTTTCGAGTCAATGTTGGCTCCCGGAGCCTGCCTGAACAAGTTTCTGCAGATTTCAGAAGCGGTTTGTCATTGTATTCTACCTAGGGCGGAGACAGAATGACTGGCTCAAAATCATCCAGGTTTTCATTCCTAAGGTTAGTCTAGAACTCTCAGTCTCCTGGTTTCTAGCCTAGTACCTTAACTGCTACACCAAACTGGCTCTCATAAGTTTTTATGTAGTTTGTTTGTTTAATTTTATCCCACATTTATAAATAACTCAAGGTGGTGAACATACTTAACGCGTCTTTCCCCTCTTATTTTCCTCACAACTATACAACTCTGTGAGTTAAATTGGGCTCAGAGAGAGAGAGAGTGCAAACTGCCCAAAGTCACCAACTGTTTTTATACATAAGGTTGGACAAGAGTTGATTTAAAACAACAAATAGTTGATTTAATATCCTCAGGATCTTGTCCTGATATACTGTTATGTATCATTTTTTTTCTTCTTTCATTGGCCAGATAAACAAACTAAAAGGAATAACACCCCCCCAAAAAAAAAACCTTGTCATGCCCCTGGTGGAGACTGACTCTGAGAAAGAGGAGGAACAGCCAACAGGGAGTGGGAGTGTGGCTCCAGAGGTGGTGGGGGAGGCTGGGGAAGGGCAGAGGCCGGCTGAGCAATCAGAGGAGGATCCAGGCCCATCCCCTATCCAACCTAGGTCACGCAGGGAGGAGAGGATCAGGGAAAAGCAAGGTCTACTCAGGAGGAAATTACCATGATCCTCCTCGTGGCTTGCAGCTGGGAGGTATGTACATAAGTTTGTAACTACGCAGTCAGAATTGCTGGAGTCAAAGTTTAGTTTATTGTTTCCTTTGAAAGAGGTTTATCTTTGTTGACGTTCTTCCCATGGACTCTCCCCGTATCTTCCTGGAATGTATGATTAATTATCTTGGCTTGCTTTGGAACTCCCGTCAAAGTGGTTTGTTTCGGTTTCTTTTTTGCCTCATTATTTACTTTTGTGACTTTAAACTGTACCTAATAAAACAGTGATGTTTAAGTTGAAGGTATTACAGGACTTTAATGTATGTTTTGGGTTTGGGGTTATTTTGAGAGACTATGGGTCATCACACCCCTTCTCAGCTGTGTCAAGGAAGTCACCAGGGCTCAAAGATGATATGAGGAAGAGTTTATCTTCAGGGTCCTTTTTTTTTAGCATAATTGAAGATTAAAAAAAAATCTGCTGTGGTGGGGGAAAATCGTTCCAACTGGAACAGAATCTGAGTTGGTTTTTGGCAGCTGTTTCAGCAAAGGAATTAGCTTAAATACGGAATAGATCATTGGCCCACAGATCTACAGTGAGCTAATGTATGGGCTCAGTTAAGCTTACAACATTCATTTAAAAATGAATAGGCCAGTTTGGTCTAGCGGTTAAGGCATCAGGCTAGAAAATGGGAGACTGGGAGTTCTAGTCCTGCCTTATGCATGAAGGCAGCTAGGTGATCCTTTCCAGCCAAACACAGGATTGTGGTTATAGGGACAATAGGAGGAGGAAGGTGTGCTGGATATCAGCCCCGAAATAGACAGATTCTGGTGGTCCATCTCGGGGCTGCCATTCAGGGACGGGAAGATCAGCCGACATTACATGAGACCAGAGCACCGCATGAATGCCAGGCTGCTGCTCCATTGGGCACTGCTTCAGGACCTGCAGGAAGCAAAGAAACAGAGACCCAGCCAAAACAGCTGAGCATCGGCAACCAAAAGCCAGGGGATGGGGCACGCATGCATGCAAAGATTCTACCAGACTAACTATGGGTGGATGCCAGGGGGTGGGGTAGACACACATACTTAAGGTTGAAGGGATAAACTGTAGTTAGTACTGACTTTGCTTATTTGCTTGTTGGTCACTTCGTGCCGGGTTTCATGCTTTCAAGGATAAACGCTTCAAACTGAACTTGTGTTGTCTGCGATTTCTTGATGCTGAACTACAGAACGTGACAGTGGGCATGTTCACCACTTCAAATTGTTTATAAAAATAATAAAGGTGGGATACAAATAAATACAAATAAATAAATAAGAAAACCAGTTTCTTCGTACCTTGAGATGCTTTGTTCAGGTAGCCCTTGATTGGCTGTAATGGAACCTGCCTATCATGGTTGTAAGTCATGGTCAGGGGTGGGATTCTACTGGTTCTGTCCACTTCTGTAGAACTGGTTACTCTGAAAAGCAGCAAACCGAGAGCATACATAGAACTGGTTCTATGTCTGCTGCTCTTTTGGCCCATCCACCCACCTGGGATCTTACCTGACCTTTATTTCCTGCTTTTTCAACTGTAGCTACTTTGCGTGGCACAGCTGCAGTTGAAAAAGCAGGAAAAAAGGGCTTTTCCAACCGCTGCGCACCCGCACACAACACTGCTCATCTGTCCAGGTAGCTAGATGACGATGATATACACATGCATATGCGCATGCAAAACATAAAATCACCAAATCGGTAGTTACATTGGTCGGATCCCACCCCTGGTCATGGTAGTTGTAAAACGGGTTAGTTAGTCATGTCACCCATCTGATTTTATGACCATTTTTGGTGAGGGTTGTTAAATGAGGGCCACAGTGGTTAAAGGAATCAGTGGCTTGCCATGGGCACGATTTTGCCAAAAACCACAGGAACTTTTGGATTTGGGTCATAAGTAGTGCCTAGTGGATCCATTGTTACTTTGAACGGTTGCTAAGAAACTGGCCATAAGGCAAAGACTACCTGTAACAGAGATCACTAACCTCTTTTATTGTCAGGGATAAATCTCAATAGTGTTTTGTTCAATTTAGTGTTAGTCATTCTATGGGATTGCACCTTATTTTGTTGAATGGTCCTAAAAGGGAGCTTGCTCTTGCCAATGGATCGTTTAGACTAGGATACCTAACTTAAATGCTTTGTCCCAGCCCCAAATCTCTTGCAATTAATCAAAGCTCTTTTCCAACCTCTCAGAATTGTATATTTAAGCTGAACAAGGACTAGGATTCTAAAGTTGGAGCCTTTCTATTTACAGTAGCCACCCCCATTGAAAGTGCTTCAGAGTGGCTGTAAAACAGCCTTCACTGGAACATTTTTAGGAGTAGTTTTTTTAAGGATGGGGGAATGAGAAGGTCCAAAAATACTCATTTCTTCCTGCGTAGCAAAGAATCTTAAAATTAGCTTCTATTGACCCAGTTTGTGACTGAACTGTGTTGGAATTTTTTTTGGATCTGCATCTACTAGCCAGATCATATATTCAAGCAACAAAGACATATTAAAATGTTAATAATTCATAAAAGTGAATTAGATATCTACTATTTTTAATAAAGAAAAGAAATCAAGTTGCATTTGATTTTGTTCTTAGATGAATGATTGCCTTCTTCTTCGAGAAAAGATACATTTCAAGGATATATCTTAATACATCTCATACATACATTCATACATATATATGCATATGTGTGTGTGTGTGTGTTGTGTGTTGTGTGTATTTGTTTTCTTAAGTTTTCGCGGGTATCTATATGTATGGTATTCAACTTTGTTTGAACAGTTAAACAAAGACCTCCTAATCCTACACCTGGAACTGAGCAACAAAATCCACCCTCTACTTTGGGACAAGATAAAACAACTTACAACTTGGAGAGCTGAAACTGAAACCACTTACAAAAATGACAAACTCCTGAAGAAACTAAAAATTAGAACATGACAAGAAAGCCCCCAACAACTCACAACAACACCTGAAACAATTAGTATACAACGTTTCCAACAGAGAACTCACCAAAACAGAAACAGATGTCCTAACCAAAGGATTCAATTATGCTATAGCACCCAAAAACTCCCCACAGAATCCATCATATGTGGAGTGGAATTCAGCCTAACTAAATTAAATACAGATAAAACTGATAGAATAAGACACCAAGTCACTAACATCCTATGCGCAAGCAAACCACACAAAAGCAACTTACACAAAGAGGAATTAAAAGCCCTGCAAGCCCTAAGGAACGACAGCAGCATAATCATACTTCCAGCAGATAAAGGTAATGCCACAGTAGTAATGGACAAAAAAGACTACAAAACAAAATTAACAGAACTACTTCAAGACTCCACATACAAACCCATAAACACAGACCCAACCACATATCTAGAAAAAATAATCAAGAAGAAAATCATAACCAGTAACATGAGCAAAGAGATCCAACAGACGATCATCCCAAAAGAAAATTTTTCCAGATGCCCCAAACTATACGGCCTCCCAAAAATACACAAAGAAGGCATACCTCTCAGACCCATAGTCAGCTCCAGAGGAGCACCACTACAAAACCTAGCCAAATACCTAGCAAAGCAGCTACAGCCCCATGCTGAAGCAGCAGCTTCACATGTACAAAACTCATACCACTTCTTGGAAATGTTCAAAGATCTACACGTGGAACAAAAAGATCTGCTTGTAAGTTTCGACGTGGTTTCACTATTCATTCAAATCCCAATAAAAGAAACCCTAGAAATCATCAAAAATAAATACCAACCACCCAAACACCTCATGGAACTAGCAGAACACTGCTTAACCAACACATATTTCATATACAAAGGACAAAGATTCAAGCAAATTGAAGGAGCCCCCATGGGATCACCACTGTCACCCATCATTGCAAACCATTTCCTAATACACCTAAACAGCACACGCCCAAAAATCAAATTCACCATGGAAACGGAAACAAACAACGACCATTCCTAGATGTACTAATCTACAAAAAAACAGATGGCACATTAGGACACACCATATACCAGAAGAAAACACACACCAACCACTACCTCAACGCCCAATCCCACCACCACCCAGCACAGATAAACTCCATGGCCAAAACATTAATTGCCAGAACCAAACACCTGGCAGACAAGACACACATAAAGACTGAACTATGCACCCTGACTAAAGTACTGACAGCCAACGGCTTCCACAAAAGCAAAATCACAGGCCTGATCCACAAAAACACACTGAGACATAATGGAGACCTAGAAGATGAACAGACTTATGGAACAGCTGTCCTGCCCTGCATAAGAGGTACGACAGACAAAATCAGTAAGATACTACACAGGCATCACATCAAGACTGCCTTCAAAACAGACAGAAAAATAGCAACCATCCTAAAAAAAACCAAAGATAAGATTGACCTGGAAAACCAAGGCATATATGAAGTCCCCTGTGCATCATGCCCTGCCACATACATTGGACAGACCAATAGAAGAATAAGTACCTGCCTGGATGAACACAAAAATGCAGTAAAAAAGTTGGAACACACTTCCTCACTAGTCCAACACATGAAAGAAACAGGTCATAGCATCGACTTAAATGGCACCCAAACCCTAGCCACTATAGAAAACCCCAGCCACAGAATTATCAGAGAAGCCATAGAGATTGAAAAAAGACCTGAAATTATGAATAGAAGAGATGATTCCACCAGACTGTCAATTATTTGGAAGCCTGCACTCACAAACAAAAAAATCTCCACACCACAAGCCAGGCAAACACCTGGGCACAAACAGATCCCCCCTGATACCTCCAGCTCAAACACACCCCAACCAGGCACCCAGATGAAACCTAGCTTCCTAACTAATGATAGCCATCCATTTACTCGGAGCCAAGCTGCACTAAAAGCCTCCAATACAGGAACACAATGTTGCCAGCCAATCAAGACAAAAAAAGCTACAAAATGGACAGAAGATATTAGAAACACCAATCAAGCAGAACACAACAAACTCCAAGACCAATAAACACAGACCAAGACTCCCAACCAATTAGGATGAAGAAAAAACCATTCTGGCACAGCAGTAGGCTAGCCCAAAATTTAAAACTGAAACAACAGTAAAAGTCTGACTCACAGAGGAACTCAATACACAAGCCTGATGATGGCAGATGAGATTCTGCCGAAACATTGCTACAACTTTAGAAATATATATATATATATACACATATATATATATACACACACACACACACACACACACACACACACACACACACATATATATATATATATATATATATATATATATATATATATATATATATATATATATATATATGTATACACATACACACACATACATATATACAATACACATACACACACACACACACACACACACACACACACATATATATATACATATATATATATATTCTGAGGTTTTCGCGGGTATTTGTATGTGGATCTTTGGTTATTTGGGTTTTCTCCCACGTAAAATTGGAAGTATCTAGGCAACATTTCGATGAAGTCTCATTCATCATCTTCAGGCTTGTGTCTTCGGCTTTGTGCTTCTCAGAGTAATGTGAGCTTGCACCTGCTTCTTCCTTTTAACTGCTAGTGGGAGTGTGACTTGATTGGGTGGGGGCTTGGCTGTGTTCTGATTGGCTGGGGGTGTGTTCTCATTGGTTGGGGATTTGGCTGTGTTCTGATTGGTTGGGGGGTTGGCTGTGTTCTGATTGGCTGGGGGTGTGTTCTGTTCAGGTGGGGGCTTGGTTGTGCTCAGATTAGTCTTAGTTGCTGGGGGATTTGAGCTGGTGAGCTGTGATCCTGCTGTTTGGCTTCACGTTCGTGGTCGTGCCACATCTTCATGGTGGGCGTCAGTTCGCTTCATGTATGGGTCGGAGGGGTTTGAAGCGGGTAGTGATGCAGCTGCGGTATGGCTTCTGGTCCGTGGTCGTGTCTCATCTTCTGTGTGCATGTGAGTTTGCTTTCTACGTGGAAGTGTGGTGGTAGCATCTTGTGTGGCCCTCGTGGGTGTGGGTCTCGTGTCATTCTTCATGTTAGGTACTCGTTTGTTCATGAGGGCAGGTTTCCAAATGGCTGGTAGGCGGGAGGTATCATGTCGTTTATTCATGCTGTGTGGGCGTTTTTCTATCTCTATGGCTTCTCTGATTGTTCTGTTGTTGAAGTGTTCGGTTTTGGTGATAGTTCTGGTATTTTTAAAGTCAATCTCATGTCCTGTGGCTTTGAGGTGTTGGACCAGGGAAGAGGTTGGTTCTTCTTTTTTGATTGAGTTCTTGTGTTCTTCAATGCGTGCACTTATTCTTCTGTTAGTTTGTCCGATGTATGTGGTGGGTCAAGCGGTGCAAGGAATTTCGTATACTCCTTGGTTTTCTAACTCGATTTTGTCTTTAGGGTTTCTTAGGATGGTGGATATTTTTCTGTTTGTGCAGAATGCTGTTTTAATGTTGTGTTTTTGGAGGATCTTGCTGATTTTGTCTGTAGTACCTTTTATATATGGGAGGAGGGCTTTGCCATTCTCTTGTTCTCTGTCTTGGATTTTGGTTGGGGTTTCTTTTTGGATTAGGTAGGTAATCTTCTTTCTTTGGAATCCATTGGCTGTTAGTACGTTAGTGAGAGTGTGTAGTTCGGTTTTTAGGTGTTGTTCATCGGCTAAGCATTTTGTTCTGGAGATGAGTGTCTCAGCTACGGAATTGATCTGTGCTGGGTGGTGGTGTGAGAGTGCGTTTAGATAGCGGTTTGTATGTGTTTTCTTCTGGTAGATGGTGTGTCCTAGGGAGCCATTGGATTTTTTGTATACTAAGACATCTAGGAAGGGAAGCTGATTGTTAGTTTCTGTTTCCATGGTGAATTGTATTTTGGGGTGTAGGCTGTTGAGGTGTGTGAGGAAGTTGTTCAGTTTTTCTTTCCCGTGTGGCCAGATTATGAAGGTGTCATCTACGTATCTATCCAATACATACTTCACCTACAACGGACAAAAATACAAACAAATAGAAAGAGCACCCATGGGATCACCCCTCTCACCTGTCATCACAAACCTCTACATGGAACACTTTGAAACACAAGCTCTAGAAAAATATGATCACAAACCCAAACTCTGGCTCAGATATGTAGATGACACCTTCATAATCTGGCCTCACACTATAACCTGAAGCAATATAAAACAAATAACATGTTCTAAGATACGGCTGGCTTGAACTCATAATGAGTGCCAATCTATTTCTGGATCTGTGACATGTTGATGGACTCCTACAGTTGATTCCCTCCTATTGTTGCATTTATCTGGGACTTTTAAATTTATGCATGCAAAGAAGTGCAATGTTTCAATGTTATTTCTAGAAATATTTTTTTTCTCAACATATATGTTTTGAACCTTACTTTTAGTCTTTTTTTTAAAAATCCACCAGTTCATCAGAAGTCAGGAAACATTCCCAGAGATGAAAACTGTTGGAAAAACTAAGTTCTGACCTGCATTCTGATGCAAGAGGCTGCAACATAGCAATGGATCTCCACATTTATAAATAGCAAATTTCTCAAGGATTCCTAATTTGAGCAACGCACCCCAGCCTGAAAAGTAATGCCATCCGCCAGTTTTGGCAAGCATTTCAAATGATGGTCTGTCCTCTCAGTTCAGCACACTAGAACAATGTCTACTAATGAAGCTGGCTGCCCGCACCAGGGAGCAGCTGAAGCTGTGATGCTGAGAGGGATAATGCCTTGCATAATAGCCCAGTTCTCTTGGGTTGTCCTTGGAGGAATTCAGATTTTCTAGAAGAGAGGCAGCAAGGAACAGAGTCAGTATGCTGGCTCCTTTGAAACAAGAACTATCATGTCCTGAGACACTTCAAAAAGTTCACTCAGTCTCCTATATCCCTTGCCTGAAATGAGAATGGATACACAACAAGTTAGAGAAAACACATAGCACCTGTATTTGGAATTCTCTCCAAGCAGCAGCCAGATAAGGACTCTGCATTTTCTTCTGCATAACAATGGAGCATGTTGCACTTTGGTGTATGCTTTTTTTCCCTTCTTCTTTATGGGCTCCAGTTTTATGTAACCCATTTCAAACTCAGTTTTGGCCAGTTTCTCTCCCAATCCTAAATTTGTTTCCCTTCTGTCCGCATTCTGAAAAATTATCCAACCGATGGGCAGTCAGAGAGAATCCTTTAAATAATTCTTTCCCAGCATTGTGAATAGGTCTCATCATCATATGTTACATAGAACATTGGGTTGAATGTGGTCAATGCCTCTCAGGGTCTAACCAGGAAGTGTGCATTTGTGTTATGTGTCTCTGTATATATATTTGTTTTCTCCATGTAGGGAGTTCACGTGCATTTATTTCTTTGTGTGCATTTTTCCCAAGGTACAATAAGCGTCTGTGTCAGAGGTGGTATTCAGCAGGTTCTGACCAGTTCTGGAGAACCGGTAGTGGAAATTTTGAGTAGTTTGGAGAACCAGCAAATACCACCTTTCTGACTGGACCCTCCCCCATCTATTTTCTGCCTCCCGAGTCTCTTAGCAACCTGGGAAAGAGTGCCTCCTTCCTGTGACTCTGGATCACATTCCACCACAGGATGGGCAGTAGCTATGTTTGATAAAATATTTTTTTAAAAAACACCTAATAAGCCTTGGATTATTTTTGAAGCTTACAAAGGCGTAAGGATCTGGCTGGTATTGGATGGGAGACTACCATGAAATTCCAGGACAACTGGAAGTGTGATAAATTGAAGGGGGGGAAATCCTACAAGGAAGTCATGACAAATGGTTCTATAATCCACCAAGATAATTACTATTATTAGATTATTGCTGCAACACTGCTTTTTAAACCCTAGCATTAATTTGTTTTGCAATGCTGATTCCAAAGAGTCATTGTGCTGGAATGATTTTATGAAGGCAATATTCAATACCAGACTGTACCTTTTATTCAATAGTAACTTTGCATTGGTTGAGTAGGCTTATTGCTAGATAAGTGGGGTGATAGGATTTCAGCTGCAGCTATGTGTTTATTAGCAGGCATCCCTGGAAAATGAGTTTTATAGCCAAATTGCCATAGGATAGGGATTGCCATAATATGATCCCCTGTTGGAGGGGAGTAAAGTGCTTATCAGAGAGGCATACTAAATGGGATGTTTCACATAACCCATTATTTGCTATCAAGGGATTGCTTTCCTCCATTATTATACTCCCTTTTTTTAAAAAAATGCATAATTTATGCTTACTGTTAAATGAAAGAGCACTTTGACATCACAAAAATAGCAAGTGTAATGGTGAGATCTAATCAATTTCTCAAAGCATGAACTCAAACCATACTTTTTCTAGGGTCCTATAAAAAGGGATGTTGTTAAAAATACACAAAATATTGTTTGATATGCCTATCATCACAATGGAGGGGACAAGGTAATAATCTTATAATCCTATAATCTTGTTTATAATCCTATAATCTTGTTTACAGAAACAACTGTGGCAACTTAGCATCTATGGAGATTCTCAGTCATCCAGGTCATGGTTGTCTCAAAGGTGATTTTTCAAAAGGCAACTGGACATTCTCTGTTTTTCTTTGAAGGTGTTTCACTTCTCATCCAAGAAACTGAAGAATCTTCTTGGATGAGAAGAAAAACGTCTTCAAAGAAAAACAAGAAAGTCCAGTTGCCTCTTGAAAAAGCACCTTTTGGCAACTTAGCTATTTTTTTTCAAGGATATCTGATCTTATTTCCTTATTATATATTTATTATTTCCCATCTTTTCTCTGGGCAGTCAAATCAGCATAAAAGCTCCCCCCATTCCTGCAGTTGTAATTCATAAGTGGTATGTAAGTCTAAGTGCTCTTGCTATTGTTTGCAGGTGGGTTGGTGAATGACTTGCCCAAAGTCACTCCTAAAGTTCCGTGTTATAACAAAGATTTGGATTCAGTCTTGCCAGGCTTGGACCAGCCTTTAACTCCAACACAACAAATACTGAAGACAGGCAACAGGATCCGCCTTTTAAAAATGCCCTCCTGTCCATCATATCATAGAATGAGCTTGTGAGCCAACAGATGGAGGTAGGCAGAGTTGGTGCGAGAGCTGCCTAGAACGTGAGCCATTCAAAATGATGGGTTGTCATTTCTATAACAGTTTCTCATACTTCCCTAAAATGAAGAGATTTGCTTTTCATTTTGAAATCCCTGAATTGGGACATTACAGGTATAGTATTCCTCACTTAGAATAACAGAGTTGGAAGGGACTTTGGAGGTCTTCAAGTTCAACCCCCTGCTTAGGCAGGAAACCCTATACCATTTCAGACAAGTGATTGTCCAATCTCTCCTTAAAAACTTCCAGTGTTGGAGCATTCACAGCTTCTGGAGGCAAGTCGTTCCACTGATTAATTGTTCTAATTCTCAGGAAATTTCTCCTTAGTTCTAGGTTGCTTCTCTCCTTGGTTAGTTTCCACCCATTGCTTCTTGCTCTGCCCTCAGGTGCTTTGGAGAATAGCTTGACTCCCTCTTCTCTGTGGCACCCCCTGAGATATCGGAACACCTCTGTCATGCTGCCCCAGTCCTTCTTTTCATTAAACTGGACGTACCCAATTCCAGCAACCGTTATTTATGTTTTAGCCTCCAGTCCCATAATCATCTTTTTTGTTCTTCTCTTCCCTCTTTCTGGAGTCTCAACATCTTTTTTACATTGTGGTGACCAAAACATAACAACCATTTATTCAGCAACTGTCAAAATCAAAACAAGGGTGAACAAACGGTAGTTACAACCAATCCTCAAAGTTATAGCTGTTGCAGTTCTATAGTCACATGATAAAAATTGGAGTACTTGGGTAACTGACATTATTTTACAATTTCAACATATGCTTCAACAAATCCAGAGCTCTGCGGACATCCTCAGAGGTGAGATTCTACTGGTTCGGCCGAACCCCTTGCTCCGAAGATCAGCTGGCAGGGAGAAACAGCAGCAGTAGTCATTTGTGACATTCCCTAGGGGGCAGAGTGGCACCAGCAGATGGCATAATTACTACAGTACTCCTCTCAGAGCAAGGCTGCAACCAATAGAATGAACACTAGATGACAGTAAAGAGCTAGCATTTTCTGTGCTTCTTTGCTGCCACCTAAGGGTTGGCCTTATCACTATTCAGTGAGACCAGCTGCCACATTCACCCACAGTCTACTTCTGCCTGCTACAGTGCCACTGTACCACCACATAGCTTGTTCTCCTGGTGTCCTCGATTGGCTTTAAAGAAACCTAGCATGGTTTCTTTCAAGGCTGAAGACTCAGACAGGCTATTCCAGGGTACAGAAATATTTTTCCACTATAAAGAGCAATTTGATTTTCTTTTGAATGAGATGTGAATTAGGCGACACATTGAGAAGTTTTAATTATTATATTGATCTTTACTGGTTTGTATTGTATGGCATTTTTGCTATTTTTTGTGTGTACTTAAATCATACCATACAGTTTATTATATAACTGATAAAGTAACACCTAAAATGTCTTTCTTGGGGGAAGAAAAGGAAAGTTCTGTTTATATCTTGGTAAGACCTGTGTTTTTTAATAGGAAAATTTCCAGGACTTAAAAAAAAACCAAGAAGTTGAGAACTGCTGGAGTAAAGATTTTTCTCCTGTGTTAGTTATTGATAGTCTTACTGAACTTAGTGGGTGTATTTCTAAGAACCATTCCTAGGATTTCACTAACAATTTTTGCCTAGGAAGCATTTATATAAATCCTAGTTAATTACTTACATGAAACACATTTCAAAGGCAAACAAATTATTCACTAGGCCATCGCTTTCTTCCACACCATATCTGTTCTGTTTTCTTTTATGTCTTTCACAAAATTGATACTGCTAGATTTAAAAAAAAAGACAGTGATCCTCTCTGAAAGCAGAACTCTCCAAAGTTCAAAGATTTCTCTTTGACTTTAACAATAAATTGGTCTGACTGACTTTAACTGTTCATCTCAAAGTTGTGGTGAGCATTCAAACACATCCCAAATTTCATGTCACACTGTGTCCTTGATCTATTATGTTAAAGTTTTTAATATACTGAAACCATTGCAAAAATCCAATTTGCTTATTCTTTATATAAAACAGGCTTTTATCTTTCTTTCTGATTACTATTTTAAACTCATGTGCTTGCTTTTGGATGCAGTGGAAAACGGTATCGCATCAACAACATTCAATAGGAATTCAGCAGTTGTGTTGGTTCATTTTATGTACACAAATGAGGAAATTTCATCCTTGGTCTCAGATTAAACAATATAGTATAAGCCAGATCTGCTCTATTTCTTCATTTATACATTCACTAGACTGTATGAGTTGAACCTGTACATATATTTATTTTATTTTATTTTATTTTATTTTATTTTATTTTATTTTATTTTATTTTATTTTATTTTATTTTATTTTATTTTATTTTATTTTATTTTATTTTATTTTATTTTATTTTATTTTATTTTATTTTATTTTATTTTATTTTATTATTTTATTTTATTTTATTTTATTTTTTATTTTATTTTTTATTTATTTTATTTATTTTATTTTATTTTATTTTATTTTATTTATTTTATTTTATTTTATTTTATTATTTTTTATTTTATTTTATTTTATTTTATTTTATTTTATTTTATTTTATTTTATTTTTTATTTTATTTTATTTTATTTTATTTTTTATTTATTTTATTTTATTTTATTTTATTTTATTTTATTATTTTATTTTATTTTATTTTATTTTATTTTATTTTATTTTATTTTATTTTATTTTATTTTATTTTATTTTATTTTATTATTATTTTATTATTATTTTATTTTATTATTTTTTATTTTATTTTATTTTATTATTTTTATTTTATTTTATTATTTTATTTTATTTTGTCAAGCGATTATAAGATAACGGGTATAAGTATAAACATAGTTATGAATACATGAAATGGATACAAATAAGAAAAAAGAAAGAAACAATAGGACAGGGACGGTAGGCACGTTGGTGCGCTTATGCACACCCACTACAGACCTCTTAGGAAAGGGGTGAGGTCAATAGTAGACAGTCTAAGGTTAAAGTTTTTGAGGTTTGGGGAAGAAACCACAGAGTCAGGTAGAGTATTCCAGACATTGACCACTCTGTTGCTGAAGTCGTATTTCCTGAAATCAAGTTTGGTGCTGTTAACCTTGAGTTTGTATCTATTGTGTGCTCTTGTATTGTTATGAAGCTGAAGTATTCATTGACAGGTAGGATAATTTTATGTACTATACTTAGATCAGACCGAAGGCAGCGTAGTTCAAGGTTGTCTAGGTCTAGAATTTCAAGTCTGGTGGCATAAGTATTCTGCAACAGGTAGAGGAGTGGAGAACTCTTGTTGTGAAATATTTCTGGACTTTCTCTACTGTATTAATATCAGATATGTAATGTGGGTTACAGACTGATGAGCTGTATTCATGTATGCACACACATTTTTCCAGGAAGTTTCTGTCTGCAGCTTTGTTCACACCACCTGCTGAATGCATGTAGATCAGGAAAGTGATGCTGCATTGCCCCTACTTAACAAACTCTCATGAACAAAACTCTTATGTCTTAGATATAAAATGTAATGTAGGGTTGAAGTTGCTTGGAGGTTTAGTTCCAGAAATCCTATTTGTTGAGGAAGATAAATGATGCTTAAAAGGCTCATAGGGCCTGTCTCTTCGTCCCTGCTCATTATGCATATTCTATACATTTAAACAGGTAGTACTGAAGCCATCTGACATGCTACCTCATTGTTTAATTTAAGGAGGAAAGAGTGCCTAATAATATCCAATGGCAGATGTACAGAACTTCCCTTAAGGCTCATTATCTAATTATTGCAGGTAGCTCTTCAACAAATTAGGTAATATTTATTATATGTAAACTATAATGTTTATACACAGAGAGACACACACATATTTTAACTGTAAGAATGTGTTAAGAATACATGATTTCAAGATTATTTCTGTAGCATAGGTATGAATCTTTATTTTTTTTTCGTTTCGTTTTGATCTTTCAGTGACAATCTGGTTCAGTCTGGATCCAAGACATTAACCTTCACAAGTCTTTAATGGTATTACCCAATTCCCATTTTATGACTATGTAATCCCTTTCGGGGTAGACTGGGACAACTTCTTAAAATATTGTTTTATTCATTCTAGGTAGAATTGCATGAAATTTGCAATTACATCAGCTGTTATTGAGAATATCCAGGGTAAACTCCAGAGTATAGATTTTATTTATTTTATTTATTTATTTATTTATTTGATTTGCCAATTGTTTACAAGATAATAAATATAAGTGTATACATAGTTGTGAATACATGAAATGGGTACATATAAGAAAAAAAAAGAATAAGAGAAACAATAGGACAGGGACGGTAGGCACGATGGTGCGCTTATGCACGCCCCCTACAGACCTCTTAGGAAAGGGGTGAGGTCAATAGTAGACAGTCTAAGGTTAAAGTTTTTGGGGTTTGGGAAGAGACTACAGAGTCGGGTAGAGTATTCCAGACATTGACCACTCTATTGCTGAAGTCGTATTTCCTGCAATCAAGTTTGGTGCGGTTTACTTTGAGTTTGTATCTATTGTGTGCTCTTGTGTTGTTATGGTTGAAGCTGAAGTATTCATTGACAGGTAGGAAGTTTTATATGAAGCAGAAGAGCAAGGCCTGGCGACGGGGGCAAGGTGCAGTGTGGAGAGGCCTCGTGCCTGCAATGGGTCAGCGGCGTTTCAGTATGGCCAAGTGGCTCTGTGTGTGGCCAGAGAAAAAACTCGGTTAGGCCCTGCTGGCTTTGCGTGGGCTCTTGATCACACTTAGATCATTAGGGTGGTATTCCGGCCTTGGCTGGGTCATCAACAAGATCTGCTTTCACTTGTTTTTCGTTTTTTGCTATAAGACAGAGCTTTTTGTGAGATTTGAGTGCCTTTTGACCATTCGATACATAGTCAGACTTTTGTGGGTAGCGTTGTCTGTGGTTGAACAGCTTTACTCTCAGGAAGAGACAGTCTAATAGTCCGAGGGTGTGAGGAAGGTGGTCCAGACCTGCCCTGGGGCCTGACGGCTGGTTTTAGGCGCCCGATTAAAGCACCCGTGACTAAAAGAGGCACTGAGGAACCTCCACTCAGTCAATCATTACTAGAAAAGTTGAATTCTAAGAAGACTTAGCTGAGCCTCCCTTCCCTCAACCCTATCTTAACTCCCATTTGGTTGCACAAGTCCTGGTCTTGTACCTCGTCCTATTGTGCCCCAAAACATTGGTAGAAGCCAGCTCTCTAGGTATTTTAGCAACTCTAAATCCTATTAAAGATCCATTCTGGAAAAAATCTTTATTCAACAGAAGAGATTGACTGTAGATAATGTATTAGCAGATACTCAGGAAGAAAAAAGAATAGATATCAGAGATATAAATCTGTCTTGAATCTTATGCTGGGGCAACAAGTTTGGGCTTGTATGTTAGCAAGCCCAAGTTTGGGCTTGTGATATGGTCGGTTGTAGATAAACTAAATTTTATAGAAAATGGATGCCAAGAAGTTGACTTTAATAATCTGAGGAGTTGGCCTTAATCATTTTTAAAGGGAATAGGTTTATTTTCTCAGTGGTTTGTGAGCTAAAATCACATACAATCCACAATATGCATTTCAAATGGTACCTTTTGGTTGCTCTTCTGCTATCCTCCCAGCATTACAAGCAATGAAGAAAGTGCCTACGTTACCCAGATTAAGGTTGATTCAGGAAGGCTGCCTTTGAAATGGGCTACCTAGCCCATGGATCACTAAGTTTCTTCTAGCCCAGAATTTTCAATTCATGAAGGAATTGAACAACGATACAACTTGAATGAAAAATAATTTCCTGGGTTGTTTCACCAAACCCACCTCGGACTGGAATGGTTGTGTGTCAGAGGCAACTTAAATGCTTGTAAAGGCAAGAGATTTGCCTCTTGGCTTTGCCCATTTTTCACCTGTTGATGGGTAGCTCTCAGCAAATCTGGGTGGCATGCAATTTTATTTCACTGGCTTTAACTAAACTTCAAAACCAATGTCACTAGCCCTGCCCTAACCTTTGCTTGCTCCTTCTGACTTTTTTGAGCAGGTTATCCAAAGGCAGTGAAACTGACCTTTCAAGTTTCTCTGTGGTGCATCCATTGCTGTTGCAATATAATTCAGAGTTGTCATCTTCTTCTCTTTCTTTCAATGTTCCCCAGCATTGTGAGCTCTAACTTTAGGTTCCAACAAAATGATCTAGGACTTCTGGTTAATAATTTAAAGCCACTGCTAGAATTATTTCAAAAGGGCTGTGCTCTCATGGTCCTGATGATGCCACATACTACATTGTTTTAGAATGGTGTCGGACACTTTTCCGAAGGACATTGCTACATATGAGACTCTGACAAGAGATCCTACCAGAACTTATAAGAGAAAGGTCATCGATTTCCTGCAACAACTATTGAAGGACAATGACATTGACAAGCCAAAATACTATCCCTTTACTCTGGGGAAGCCACTGCATGCATATATGGACTCCCCAAAATCCACAAAGAGGGAACTCCACTCAGACCAATTGTCAGCCACATCAACTCTGTCACCTACAACATTGCAAAACATCTAACCACTTTATTAGCTCCCCTGGTTTGCAACGTCATCCGTCACATCAACAATTCACAGGACTTTATCAGCAAGGTTTGAAAAAGTAAAACTGGATCCGGGTGAGAAATTGACAACTATTACCTGGATGACTGAGAATCTCCATGGACATTTTCTAATTGGAATGAAATGAATAATTGTGTTCTCTATCCCTCTTTGTTATCACAGCATTGTACTACAAATGATATCAAAGAATTTCCATGGTTGCATCATTGTGTGCATCAATGTAGAAATCCACGTTTGAGGAAATCGTTTGGAAGTGATTATTTCCCCTGTTCTGTCTTTTTAAACTGTGTAAATGTAGCCAAAATCTGATGCGATTAGACAGAATGAATGAGCAGTAATTTCCTGTGGTTCCTGTTTGCTTCTATGAATCTACTTAATGAAGTCGTCATTTTTAATATTCTGTTCAGTTAATAAATTTCATATGACAGACAGCTTTCAACTGTGCCTAACTTCATCTTTTGATGCTTTTGTATCTTACTTTTAATGCACCTTTTCTGTACAGTCTTTAGTCTTTTATGGAACTGGATTCTTAGAGAGAGGTTGGACTATTTTTTCTTCTTCCAACAAACAGGCAAATGCTGTATACTGTATTATCCATTATTCTATTTCCATTCCCCATCCCTGCAAGGACTATGGATTTGCTTGTTTCTGAAATGTAAATGCAAACAGGGCATGTCAAATCCCATACCCCAAAAACAGTCATGTGGGTGAGAAGATGCTTGCAGCTACTTGATAATGGCAATAACATATGATTCAGCTCCACAGATTGCAACTGATTATGGGAAATTTTGAAGGCAAATCATACAATTTGCAGGAAATTATCTCTCTTGTTTTGAGGCCATGCATAATTCATTTAGTAAAACTTAGAGATGCCATTTTCTAAAGCTGCAGCTTTTATTATTGTTTCCCAGATATGAATTAAATGGTGTCCATGTTTTAACGGCATAGTACTTCATGGAACTCTGTAAATCAAGAATCATGGATTCATTGTGTAGGTAAGCAGTAGTAATCACAAATCTTTCTAACAACTGTGTATCCCTCGTTTCCACTGCAAAGTAATCAAAGGAGAATAAATTCAGAACTGTTCAGGGCAGAAGGGCAGGTGGTATTATGTTGTGATAAATTCTTTGCTTTAGAAAAGATGGAAAAAAGAATTCAAGAAATATTATGCTCTAATCAAGCAGATTAAACAATTCAACAAAATTAGAATAATTTAAATGGTAATATGTGTTTTAACTGATGGATCACTAAATTAAAGATAATGAAAAAAGAGATCCTAGCATTGAATATATTATAAAACATCAGATATATCCCTCAAATATATCTCTTGCATAAAAGTCTGACACCCAGCTCTTCTAAAAAAAATTATTCAAGGCATCTAATAAACATGAAAAAGAATCTTTTGATAAATTAGTCTCATTTTAAGTTCATAAGGAATATTTTAACTTCATAAGAAACATGTAATGTTCTTTGACGTCAATTCATTTGTTAAAATAAAATATCCCAATCACATTTCATTCTGCAGTTTTATCTCAATAATTACCAATATCTATCTTGGTAATGGTCCCTAACTGTCTAAAGAAATAAACTATTTAGATTTAGATAAACTCTTTAAATTCTTCCAAAATTCTTTATAATAGAAAATAATCATTGATAAGGTCCAGAAACTATGAATAGATCAAACTAAAAACAAAGTAAAAGGGTAGGATAGGGTAGAATAGCATAGGATGGGATGGGATGGGATGGGATGGGATGGAATGGAATAGAATAGAATAGAATAGAATAGAATAGAATAGAATAGAATAGAACAGAATCCCATTCAGCACTTTTAGGCTGGTCAAATTCTTGCACTACTGTATTTTCATACCAACCACAATGATAATAACAATATTTATCTGCAATTTTGAAATTATTTAAAATTGCTTTCAGTACTTGATTGAATAATGTGATAACTTACCAAACTGTAGTTGAAAACTATAATAATTCTATGACTGAAAACATCATCTACATATAATAGCAATTTGTGTTCCAACTCCTGCCAGCTTCATGTCAAAAATACCAACTGAATGCTAGTCAAACAGGCTAATGTTGTCAAGCGAAATATACAAGAAAATGAAGACCATCTTTGACCATTCCCACAAAATATCTTCATGGATAAAGAGGTAATGCAAGTTGTAACAACTATAGGTGAGAGCTTAAGATTCCACATTTTAATGCATCTAATAAGGATTGGAATCAATTTTTTTTTCAGTTAAAGCATGAAAATTTAACTGAGTTTTATGAGTTCTAAGACAGATCAGACAAGACAACTTATGAGCCAGGTCAGGTTTTTTTTAAAAAAAAACAAAAAAAAACTATTATTATTTTGACTTTTAGCATAATAAGAGTAGAAGGGTATTCATCTCTGTATGAGATTGATTCGCAATGACACTAACGATGATGAGGAAAGGCATAAACCCAGAACTCCAATTCTCCCTCACCTCCCACCCCCTTCCTGGTTTCTGCCTTCAAAGAAATATAGCAAATGCTTTATGTCCTAATTGCATTACTGTTCCAAGAGAAGCTATCACTGTGCCTGGGATCATATTTCTTCTGCTAAAATGACAGCCGATTTTTTCCCCCTCATTGTCCTTGCACTTTACCAATCACAAGGAAATGATCGATAGAATTAATCATGTTATCTGTGGGAAAGGGAATTGGATGAAAGAGCCAGTGACGTCCCTTCCAGCTCTATTGTTCTATGATTCTCTCAATTTATTGACATTAGATGAGTCAAAATATTCAACCATGAATTATACCCTTAAGGAACCTTAACCCTTAAATCTCCCTAACCTTGAGAGGAAATGACTCTCCTCTCTGTGTGAAACTCTGTGTGAAATGTGCTGTAGAAGGACAGAGAAATTATGTAATTGCTTACAGGAGCAAAGGGGGTAAGTTTCAATTCATCCTGTTTCATTTACTGTTCAAGGTCTCTCTGCAAGAGCTCAGCTTTTCCATTTATTTCCTTTCTTTTCCTTTTCCTTTCCCTTTTCCCTACCCTGATCGGAGATTTTTCTCTTAACTTCTATTTATACCAGATGAGGGAGGCATGGGACATGGAGGTATCTTGCTAGAAGATGAGAATTCTTGCTAAATCAGTATCATGCAATGATGCTTCAACTCCCATGCATGCCATCCAGTTGTGGGATTCAATTTTTTTTACTACCGGTTCTATGGGTATGGCTTGGTGGACGTGGCAGGGGAAGGATAGTGTAAAATCTCCAGTCAGAGGTGGTATTTGCCGGTTCTCCGAACTACTCAAAATTTCTGTTACTGGTTCTCCAGAACTGGTCAGAACCTGCTGAATACCACCTCTGATGCTGTCCATTCTACACACTTCAGTGCAGTGGTGGGATTCAAATTTTTTTACTACCGGTTGTGTGGGTATGGCTTAGTGGGCATGGTGTGGCTTGATGGGTGTGGCAGGGAAAGGTTACTGCAAAATCCCCATTCCCTCCCCACCCCACTAACCTGCTTTCCAGCTCTGTTCTCCTGTGCAGGGCAAGTAAAGAAGACGCAGCCAATCAGCTGGGACTCGGGAGGGGAATAGATGGGGCTGGGGCCAGTCAGAGGTGGTATTTGCCGGTTCTCCAAACTACTCAAAATTTCCATTCTCCAGAACTGGTCATAACCTGCTGAATACCACCTCTACTTTAGTGGTGTTGCTTTGTTTAAAGTGTAAACTATCCCCCACTTCACTCTGGCTACCACAAAACAGACTCTTCGTAAGGGATGTGGCTCCAATAGTGAGATGGACAGCCTATAAATTTAATAAACAAAGAAATAAATAAAGTCTGTGGGATTACAAGATGGCCCTAAACTGCATTCAGGAGGTCTCTGTGGGATGACGCAAGTCATGTTTGTATGGGGAAACCCATCAAGAATGAATTGGATTATTTTTTGCTCTAGGAATTAGCCAACTTGGGTCTGCAAGGCTTAAAACAATCCTTTAACAAGTAGATGAAATAGTAGTTTGTGACACAATGAATGAATAGTGATTGCAGTGATTTCACTCATCAACTGGAAAAGTCTGTCCTACCCGATGTTGGAAATGTCCTATCAACAGATGACGTGATCTAATAGAAATGTTCTGCTTGTTGTGAGAGGAGAAGTGAATCTACCTATGTGCCTTCTTTTGAAATCTCCTATGCATTCCAAATATCTATGACCAGAGTGCTGATCAGTCCTTTCTAGCAATGGAAAAGATGTCTCTTGAAGCTGTAGGCAATCAGCGGAAATGCTTCCGTCTATCTTTTTATCATCTGGAAGATTTTTGAGCTGATCTCTTTTCAGGCTCCAGTAACTCATTCAAAACTCACATAACATACATGCTCGGTGAATTTTAGACAAAGTCTTCAAACTTCCATAGCACAGGATTTTTTTTAAAAAAATCTGTGTTGTACTTTCTGTCTCGTTATTATAGTGCTAATCTAGCAGTTAATTTAGCGGTTAGAGAATCCCAATAGACTATTATAGGTAAGAAAAGGTAAAGGAATCCCTATCGATTTTACTGTGGTAGTTGTTACTGAATATAGGGGGCAGGGTTTATCTCCTTTTCAAGGCCATTGAGCCAACACAATGCGAAGACATTTCTGCGGTCATGTGCCCAGTATTACATCACAGAGCGCTACTTGCCCATCAAAGTGGTACCTATTAAGCTGTTCACATTTGCAGGCTTTGAACTGCTGGGCTGGCAGGAGCTGGGGAGAGGATGGGAGCTCACCCCATCATGTGGTCCTTGGCTCTCGAACCCAGGCTGCCAGCTTTCCAGCAACAGGCCCAGTTTCTTAATCACTGACTCATCACACTACTCAGAGTTGTATAAGCTGAATTAAAAGTTGGTACTGGATCATTGCAGAGGTCCTCCATATGCAAAAGTATTTTTCCCCCCTCAAATTTATCCTTGTAATGGTGCCAAGGGTGAAGGCTAATGGGAAATCTCAGGAGATATCTCAGACTTTCAACCATCCATTGTCACCAAAGAAGGTGAGAATTGTGGTTTTTAATTTTTCCTGGTTCAATGGAAATCTGTAACTAACTATTGACTCAGAAGGGCCAAGTACATGGGGGGAAAAGGCTGTGCCACTTTGGAACTTTAAATTCAGCAGGTTGTTAGGTCCTGTTTTCCTGAGCATAACCAAACTAGAACATTAAGAATACCACTGTCAGGGCTCCGGTAGTTACCCACATTTAAATCATGATTTCTCTAGCCAGATTTTCAAAACTTAAAGAAGATTTATTAGGAGTAAACATGCCGGTGCTGCCTGGGTGTAGCTGACTCTGAGACACATCATTCATTGTCACCTTTAACCCTGGTTTTCCCCCACCCCCTGGGTGTATCATAATTCATATTCTCCAATGGGACACATCCATAGCCAAGAGTCATCAAGAATTTTGTGTGGGAGAAACTTCAGTCACCTAGAAACTATCTATGAAAACATTTATGGAATGCAGTTTTGGTTTTGCAAGCTGCAGCACTACTCCCCCACCTCCCTTTCTGTTGGCAACTGTAAAAGACCAGAGAAATATTTTATGAGTTGACAACCAAAAGGAACACTAGAAATGGCAGAAGGTTTCACTACAAAGCAAAACATCAGTTCTATACAATAACGGTATTGGATGCAGAACATGGGCTTAGCCCAATTTTCAAGGGATGCTAATGGACATCCATTGTATATGAAGTAAAAATTAAATTTCTTGAGAAGTATATGAAGACAGAAATTTTTCACTTCTACTTGAATGTATATCTTGAAGAGAAGAACTAAGAGAGAAACTGGGATGGGGGAATTCCCTTGCATCTGTTAACTTAACCTTCCTTCCTCCTTTCCTTCCTTTCTCCCAAATATTTATTTAGCCACTACTTCTCATGAGTCAATTATTTATCAAAGGTGTCAAAAATCTTATCAGAAAGCATGTGGGTGGTAAATATATCTCAGGTAAAATTTAACCATCTAATTCATAGTAAGATACCTAATTTGCAGCTTGCCAAATGAGCAACATCTATTCTGGTATGAAATAGTAAATTGCATAAATAAAACAGTGCTTATGCTGCAGTGATTAGAGGATGACTAAATTGAGAAAGATGTTGTGAATTAATAACAGGTAAATTGTGCTCCTTCTATTTTCCAAACATTTAGATGAATGAGGAAAAACAAAACGACTGCCTCATAAATATAGGATGGAATCTGAATTTTAAAAAAATCTATTGCATGTCTCAATCCTTCTGGTATTGAACTAACTTCTGGAAGTTATGGTTCCACATACCCACTCTATTGTACTACACATTGAATGGCTTCGTGGAGGTCACACTCTCTCAGCTCAACGTTATCTGAAGATGAAAAGAGGTAAAATATGACACAATAAATAAAGCAAGCAAGCATTCAGTACTTTATTTTGATGCCAGCCAAGTTTCTCCCCTCTCCATGGCTGGAACTGTTAGGTGATCACTGCAGATATCGTAATTCAATATCTCAATTCAACTTTTTTTTTTTTTTAACCAGATTTGAAGGGGAGATGGACTGGGACTGCATTTTAATCACCTTTGGCTCTCTTAGATTGGAATAAAGAATCGCTGTAAAACAAGATTGGGAATTCAGTATCCTTCAGATGCTAAACTCTTAATTCCCATCATCCATCCACATGCTGAGTAGAACTGCTGCGCAATATAGCATAACAACCTCTGTGGAGTAAGTTTCACATCTCTGCGCAAAGATAAATCAAGCGTGCTCAGAGACCAATCAGTTTCCTCCTCTCGAGTGTCAAACATTTTACATGAATTGCAAACTGGTTTCTCAGGAGGAGGGAACTTTCGATTATCAGCTTTTGGGCTGGAACTAAAAGCCACGAAGTGAGCATAACATCATGGCAGGGCAAGGAATTTTTGGAGGAAATCTGGGGTTGTAACTTGTTTTTTTTTTTTAAATATTTAAATAAACCAAATTTAAGGCTAATGGGACAATACAAATTTAAGGCTAATGGAACAATACAGACATGACAGGGTTTTTTTTTTAAAGGGAGAGAGAGAAAGAGAGAGAGAGAGAGAGAGAGAGAGAGAGAGAGAGAGAATTAATTAATTAATTAATTTTGGGACTACATATAGTCCTGGTTATTCAGCCCTAGATTACCATAGAAATTTTAAAATTTGGCTTTCCTTTATTGCGGTCTCTCTCTGAGCAACTACCTGAAATGTTCCAATGATGCCTTCCAGAAATGAAATCTGTGAAGTTATTCCTTACTTGATGGAAAACACCAAAATAACTGACTGAAGGGAAGCACCATCTCTTTCGTAACCCATGTTAGATACCAGTGGGTGAAAAAAAAGATTCCTTTAATCACTGTTTCATTCAGAATAAAATTACTACTGTATTAAACTTAGGTGCACACAGTTGCCAATTAACCAGCCACTGACATAAAACTGATACAAATTGGTCTATTCTGAAGGGAGGGGGAGACCCTTCTCACCAGTCTTACAGTATCGTGTAACTGTTTTTAGGATCAGAAAATGTGGTAGCGATC
The DNA here is from genome assembly GCF_049901735.1 of Notechis scutatus. NCBI lineage: Eukaryota > Metazoa > Chordata > Lepidosauria > Squamata > Elapidae > Notechis > Notechis scutatus. The sequence continues at coordinate 199,442,905 of NC_142009.1, forward strand.
GTTTTTCTGGTGATTCTTGGATAATAGAATCATAAAGTAAAGAGCTAATGGCTAAGAGAGCAGAGAACCTGAGCAGCCAAGGCAATGTGGAGCTTTCAACTTCTCAATACAAACAGGTTTGCCTTCTTCTGCTAGGAACATTCTGGCTACTTAGATCACCAAGAAAGGCCCTCTGAAATATGTCTGCAAGATTAAAGTTTAGTTTATCTGGAATATAGGAAAAATATCCTAAGTGGCTTCCAAACTGTAGGGTATGTTCCCTAAGGAGCTATTCTCCAACATATTATTTCTTTTCTTTAATCTCTGTGTTTATTGGTTTGTTTTTAACCAGGATTCTAATTTTATTCAGTTTGATTTAGTTTAATGTTTTGCATTTTTATTATTACAAGCTACTGAGATTAAAATCATGGATAGAAAGGCAGGTTTAAATTGAGTCACCAGTGAAATATAAACTAAAATCATTTGTGCTGTCTTTTTTTCTTCTTCTTTTAAATCCTGCAATCCCACACACTTTGACTATGAATTTGGGACAGGCAGAAAAATGTTGTCTAATAAAAGCTTTCTTGAAAAGGAAAATGAGGTCTCAAAAAGATCCTTTTAAGATGAAAGGAAAGTAGAAAGGAATATTCACTTAAGGTTGGGCCAGGCTCTGCTGGAGAACAGGAAGCTGGGAACTAGGCTCATCTGAAGAGGTTAGGTAAGGTCACCAGATCCCTGCTTGTAGATAGTTTAGGAAGATTTTTGATCTGACCTTGGGGCACTCATACTTTCCATGCAGTTCACCTATGGTAGAATTGGAAGATCTTGTTCCAGGGCTATGGGTTACAACTAAATAGGTTTTGAAATCCATACCTTTTTCGTTCAAAACATGGAGGAGATGCTGTCTGCCAAGATTCTGAAGGACTTTACACAGTTCCTTGCTAAAATGCTTCCATATATAAATGAAACAGGTGTACTAGCTGGATCCTTGGTGAAACTGTCCATATTTATAAAAAAGATAGCAAGCCACTTTAAAAAAAACTGTCATCCAAATTTGATTTCCCAGCCAACTGCATTCATTTGTTCCCAGGGAGGATATAAACGAATCATGCAATTGCATCTAAAGGTTTTAGGAAGAAGAGGTATAATATTTGTCTACTGTCCCAGTCTGGTTCATCTTGCTCTAAAAGCTGCAAAGGTGACATTTGTGGATTTGGAAGCCAATTTTAATTTTTTGCGAATAGAGAAAGGAAATAGGAGAGATTATGGTTACCGATTGATATATTCCGTTCTCCACACCTACACCTTATAAAAGGGTGTTTTATTTAATCTTTTTATTGATGATATCCTGACACAATGTGGGTTGAAAAAGAATTTCTATTGCTACCTTTAATTTTTAATTTCCATTTCTGTATTTTTCCATTTGTGTTTGCCAGATTCCTGCCGTGGTTGAGTCTTAGATTTTTATTTTTTATTTTTTTATTTTTTGCAGATAGCTTTTTTTCCCACTGGGAAAAAATCCATTTTGGACAAAAGTGAAAAGTGTAAAAACAGCATCAGCTATTTAAAAAAATGTGGCAGGATGATAGTGGAAATGACCAGAAAGTCAGCTCTCTGGCTAAGGGTCTGTCAAAATAAATAGATGAAAACACTTGGACTTTCTACAGTTCAGATAGATCATGCTAAATAAACAAATTGCAATAAAGACAACAAGGCTTATTTACAATTAATTATTTTATTATATAGCATTATTAATTATAGCAAGATTTTATCTTCTATGCTATATGGGATTAAAGTCCGGGGCTGAAATAAAAATTTTATCCAGGCCTTGGAAATTACACTTTTAAAAAAAATGTCTAAAGAAGAAGAATATATTGGTGTGGGTGTGGGTGTGTATGGTTCTTTCTTATACATGGAAAACATGAATTTTGTTCAGAATGACACAAAAAGCAGAAACAATAGATAATTAGATATTGCTTAAAATGTATTGCACAGGCGCAGAGGTGGTATTCAGCAGGTTCTGACCAGTTCTGGAGAACCGGTAGCAGAAATTTTGAGTAGTTCGGAGAACCGGCAAATCCCACCTCTGACTGGCCCCGCCCCCACCTATTCACTGCCTCCCGAGTCCCAGCTGATCTGCTGGGTCTTCTTTTGTTGCCCTGCACAAGAGAACAGAGCTGGAAAACAGATTAGTGGGTGGGGAGGGAATGGGCATTTTGCAGTAACCTTCCCCTGCCACGCCCACCAAGCCACGCCCACAGAACCGGTAGTAAAAAAATGTGAACCCCACCAGGCCTCTAACCAAAATGAAAGCCCGCCACTTGGATATTCTTTGCATGTAATTCAAGTGTTACTCTGTTCTCCATTTCTCTTGCTTTCTTGGCATTTGCAGAGAAGTTATAAAGCTTGGCTCAATATATAACTGGACTCTCAGAATAATTAAGGCCACTAAACGGGACATGTAGAAATGGCCAAGGCTTGTCAATCGCAATCTGTTTCCATTCAAAGCACTGCCACCCTCAAATTAGCCCTATTCTCTCATGTTTTTAAGACTAAATAATCAGGTCGTCACATTCTCCTGGCATCAGATCAGAAAGCTGCTTTCTCCTTTAACATTGTGATGCCAAATGTCTTTTCTGGGGCTCTGCAAATCCTCCAAAGCGTGCTTTGTGTGAAGGATTCTTTTAAAGCAGGGGTGTCCAACCTTTCACCTTCCCTGGGCCACATTAGAAGATGAAAATTTGGTTTGGGCCGCACATAATTAAATTAAATAATAAATTAAATTAAATTAAATTAAATTAAATTAAATTAAATTAAATTAAATTAAATTAAATTAAATTAAATTAAATTAAATTAAATTAAATTAAATTAAATTAAATTAAATAATTAAATAATTAAATTAAATTAAATTAAATTAAATTAAATTAAATTAAATTAAATTAAATTATTAAATAATTAAATTAAATTAAATTAAATTAAATTAAATTAAATTAAATTAAATTAAATTAAATTAAATTAAATTAAATTGAATTAATAAAATAATAAAATAAAATAAAATTATTATTTATTATTTATTATTAATTATTTGTTAAAAATTATTTATTTTTTATTTTATAATTTTCCGGCCAAATTTTGCGGGGTGGGGGGAGGGTGGTGGTGGCGGGGCAGAAGCAGCAGCGGCGGTGGCGGGGGCAGAAGCAGCAGCGGTGGCGGCAGCAGCAACAGCAGGAGGTGGCGGGCGGGACTTTTGGGCTGCGGCTGCCCGCCTTTTCTGTTGCTCGCCTCGCCCGCCTCGTGCCTATCTCTCCTGCAAATGCAGCGGCGGTGGCGGGGCAGAAGCAGCAGCGGCGGCGGCGGGGCAGAAGCAGCAGTGGCGGCAGCGGGGGGAAGAAGCAGCAGTGGCGGCAGCGGCACGGGGGCAGAAGCAGCAGCGGTGGCGGCGGCAACAGCAGGAGGTGGCGGGCGGGACTTTTGGGCTGCAGCTGCCCGCCTTTTCTGTTGCTCGCCTCACCCGCCTCACGCCTACCTCTCCTGCAAATGCAGCGGCGGTGGCGGGGGCAGAAGCGGCAGCGGCGGCGGGGGGGCAGAAGCAGCAGCGGCGGCGGGGGGGCAGAAGCAGCAGCGGCGGCAGCAGCGACAGGGGCAGAAGCAGCAGCAGTGGCGACGGCAGCGGCAACAGCAGGAGGGGCGGGCGGAACTTTTGGGCTGCGGCTGCCTGCCTTTTCTGTTGCTCGCCTCGCCCCGCCTCGCGCCTGCCTCCTCCTCCTCCTCTCGCTGGATCTTTCATGAAGGTTGGGGTGGGCGTTGGGCCGCATTACGAGGTGACCTGGGCCGCATGCGGCCATGGGCCTGGAGTTGGACAAGCCTGTTTTAAAGCAAAGGGTTTGCAAAGCAGTCTGATCCCAGCCTGCCAAGCACACAGAGGCAAGTGGCAGCTTCCCTTTGCTGGGGAAACGGGTTTCTGTGCATGCACAGCTGGCATGCAGCAGAAGACCACATCTGACTGAGAGAAGTACTGTGTCATACCCCTGTCAGAATCTGATTCTGAGGGGGAGGCCGAGTAGCTGACAGGAAGTGGGAGTATGGCTCTGTTGGCTGTGGAAGAAACTGGGGAAGGGCACAGTCCGGCTGGGCAGAGCAGGGGAGAGGTAGAGCAAGGCAGAGGGAATTCGGAGGAAGATCCAGGCCCACCCCCTCTTCATCCTAGGGCACGCAGGGAGGAACGGAGAAGAGAGCAACGTGAGTTGCGTGGCTTATGGGGTAGGAAAGGGCCCTGATTCCCTTCATTAGCTGCAGGTGGGAACACAGTGTTTAAAAAGGGAGTTTGCACACAGCAAATCGTGTATTATCTTGTTTTGTTGAGGCTTATCTGGGTTCCTGGTGTCTTCCCAACTGTGTGTGTTTTGTTGGCCTTTGCAGTCTGCAATTCCTTATCCTGCCCTGTCCAGTTAATTGCTGCAGCGTGGTTTGTGTGGATTTTTATTTAGAGTTTATATGTACTTTGTTTTCAGACTGAATTTCCTCCACTTAATGACTGTTCTTGGGAGAGTTTTTTTCTCCAGGTGAAAGTAACTGGACACTGGGGGCAAAGTTGGAGATATTAAAGGGACTTTTCTTACTTATATGACTGTGTTGCCTTTGTGCCATGCCCTGGGTCATCACATACTGGAAGAGGGGTCTTGTGTTGCATAAGACATAATTTAAAAAGCTCACACCCCTCAGGTCTTGAGAATGTGAATCATACCACTACACACAACTCCAGTTTTTTTTCCCCCTGAAGTTTAAGATTAGTATTTAGGAGCATCAATTGAACATCATGTTCTTCTCTACTTATTTGGGAGAGGGATTGTTTTCCTCAATTGCCTCCTTTGGTGCTGAAGATGTTGCTTTAAAAGAAAAGGGAACGGAATCTTATTTTACCCACTGAGCAATGGATTTGTCTTCAGTATCAAGCAAGACAGCCAGTTAAATCTGACTGTGAGATTACAAGAAAATCCACTTCTGATTGACAGTGCTACTTTAAATCCCCATTCACATAAAGTTGTTTTGACGTGCACTTCTCGCTTGTGTATATTCATTCTTGAATGGTGGAATATATTGCAAAGGGAAAAACCAGATTTTCGGCATATTGACAATATTCAGCTTGAGATGTACATGAATATGCAGTAGGATTTAGTCAGGTTGTTTTAAGAAAGGGAGGTGTTCTCCCCCTACTCCTGGGGAGGATAATACAGGGGTTTAACAAAGTTTCAGTGGTGTAATCATAGCCCCAAATTTACTTATCAGTATAGAATTCTATTGTCCTCAGTGGGGGGGGGGGGGGGGGGGGGGGGGGGGGGGGGGGGGGGGGGGGGGGGGTTTTTGGGGGGGGTGGGGGGGGGGGGAGGGGGGGGGGGGGGGGGGGGGGGGGGGGGGGGGGTTGTTTTTTTTTTTTTTGTGGTTGGGGGGGGGGGGGGGGGGGGGGGTGGGTGGGGGGGGGGGGGGGTTTTTTTTTTTTTTTTTTTTTTTTTTTTTTTTTTATTTTTTTTTTTGTTTTTTTTTTTTTTTTTTTGGTGTTTTTTTTTTGTGGGGGTTGTGGGTTTTTTTTTTTTTTTTTTTTTTTTTTTTTTTTATTAAGACTTTTTTTTTTTGGGTTTTTTTACCCCTTTTTTTTTTTTTGGATTTTAATTTTTTTTTTTTTCCCAACCTAAATGATTCCAGATTGACCAGGGTCATGTCATGAATGAAATATCTTAAAAGTAACATAAAACCAGAAATATACCAGGACTATTAATTCTAATTTATTTTTTAGAAGAAAGCAATAAGAGGGTTTTGCAATATTTGAACTTTTTTTTTAACCTGGAAAAAAAAATCAGTGCAAAAATTCAGGACTCTGGTACATTGTATAGTTGATCGAGCCATGAATCTGTTGTGTGTTATTCAAAATGAAGGCAGGTTTCTTAGATCTCAGAGACTGCATATAACTTGTTTACCAAAGGTTTACTATCAGAAATTACGGCAATCATGGAAAGTTCTAGTCATCAAGTCCAACACCTATTATAAAAAGCACTATCTTATTTTGAAGATGAGTCCAGGCATCTCTTATCTATAAAAAAAATATTAATGTGCCCTATTAATAAAGTTCCCCACTTGTCAAAGGAACTGCTGAGTGTGTCAGGCTGCCCTGGCATGATACTGAACATAATATTATCCAAGCAGATATAGAAAAGTTGCCCAAAGAAATAATAACACATTCAGTTTGATTCTAACAGCTCTTCATTAATGAGGAAATAGGTGGGAAATGCTGCCATTTTTACAAAATTCTACTGCTGAAGATTCAGATCAGCCAGGAAATCCGTGAAGGTCTTGGGGATTGGTTTATAGGACTGTGTCCTTCAAGGGGGGCATTGCTTCAAGATGGACTCAAGCAAAACCACCCCTCAAAACACTTCTATAAAGCAGTAAGTCTCCCTGACTTTTCAGAGTGAAGTGATTGCTCCATCTGCTTCACTTACTTTAAGTGGTCCTGATAGAATTAGGAGTAGTCAAAAGAGGCTTTTGCATAGCTCTATTCTGGATATGTAGAATTCTTTTCTGATACTAACAACCAGGAATAGCAAGTGTTTTCTGGCTTAAGAGCCGCGGTGGCACAGTGGTTAGAATGGAGTACTGCAAGCTATTTATGCTGAATGCCAGCTGCCTTCAATTTGGCAGTTCGAATCTCACCAGACTCAAGGTTGACTCGGCCTTCCATCCTTCCGAGGTGGGTAAAATGAGGAGCCAGATTGTTGGGGGCAAGAGGCTGACTCTGTAAACCGCTTAGAGAGGGCTGTAAAAGCACCTTGAAGTGGTATATAAGTCTAAATACTATTGCTATGCTATTGCTATTGCAAGTGCCAGGTGAGGATCAAAGGAACACAACGTGGCTGTTTGAGGCAAATCAGTCAATTTTTTCCCCCTTGACAAGAATCATATTCTTTCTTTGAAGGGTTGCTAAAGTCTAAGGAGGAGGTATCTATGGAGATTCTCAGTTACCCAGGTCATGGTTGTCCCAAAGGTGGTTTTTCAAGAGGCAGCTGGACTTTCTAGTTTTTCTTTAAAGATGTTTCACTTCTCATCCAAGAGCTGAAGAGGTTTCTTGGATGAGAAGCGAAACTTCTTCAAAGAAAAACAAGAAAGTCCAGTTGCCTCTTGAAAAACCAACTTTGGGACGAAGGAAGAGGTGCTAAATGGTGATAGAAGCAGAATAATTTGTTTTCTCATCCTACCAAGCAAGCAGAGTAAAGTTGCTTAAACACTTCAGTAAATTATTGATCCAGCAAAACTCCTAAGAAAAAAACAACAACTAGTTACCTTCCTGATTTTTTTAAACCACTATTTCCATGGTGCTTTGTCATTTGGCAACTTCGTTAGGGGCTGATGAACACTAATGCTGAAAAGTTCTGGAGAAAAATTAGACTTTCTCTCCTTTTTGTACAAATGTTAGCTTGCTCTAGTGATTAAGGCACCAGGCTGTGAGTTCTAATCCCGTTTTATCCATGAAAGCCAGCTGGGCGGCCTTGAGACAGTCACTCTCTCTCAGTCTAATTCACCTCACAGGGCTGTTGTTGTGGGGAAAATAGGAGGAGGAAGGTGTGCTGGATCTGTTTGCTGACTTCAGTTATTTGTAAAAATAATAAAGGCGGGAAAGAGAAAAAAGAAAGAACTCTTGGGATTTAGACATTCATTTATTGCTTCCCAACTGTTCTAATAGACATCTTGGCTCAAAATTTGATTTAATATTTAAATAATATTTATCATACTTATTTTGAGAAAAATATGCCAACTATACCTTTAAACTGGGGACATTTCTGCATATTTTAAAATAATTTTAAATCATTTTCCCCCCAAATGTTTGAAAATTACTGTAGAGATTACTGCATGCTGCCTAGAGCTGCATTTTTGCCATTTGACTGGCCATCCTATAAATAAACAAATCTGAACTGCACTCTCTAAACCTCAGGTGCACAAAGATACCAAACAGACCCAAGAGGAGAGCAGACTGATTAATGAGCAGGGATAGACATTCTGCTGAAGAAAAAAATGCTTTCTTCAAAAAATGAAAGTCTTGCCCAAGCACAAACTAGTGCAAAAAAAAAAAAAAGCAAAGAATTTTAAATAAGCCAAAAGGAGACAGACTTTTCGGAATACACAAGAATGTGCTCATCCTTTGTAATGGTGTGTGAGAAAGACTTTGGAAGACTGGCTCAAGAGACATTGCAAGGATAAGAGACAGCATAGCCTGCAGCCGGATAGTAGGCAGAGCAAGACGAATAGAAGAGACCGACCCTAATTTCTTGGGTTGTAAACAGACAGGGGGTAGGGGGAATTTTAATTTCACATTCTGTCAATCTAGCTTTACAATAAAGTAGAATCAGCTCATCTGGTTGTGACTCTTTTCTAATTTATCCCAAGAGGCTGACATTTCATTTTTCCTAACTGCAGCCCAAATATGTCCTAGCAATCTTTTTTTTTTAAAAAAACAAAACAAAACGTGTCTTCATGACATTGCTTTTTTATCCTCCACAACCCACATTGGAAGCAGTTTAAAATAATCTTTAGCTGTTCTAGTCTTAAAACAGCATTTTTCCTCAAAGAGGGAGAAAATCTTGGTCATGGATGTGATCTGACACACTTCATCAGTGGTGTGCTGAGGGGCTGGGATTACTCAACTCCCATTCACCATTTTAGCTGCTTCTTCTGGACATGCTCCCTGCCCCTGTGGCTATTTTGCCTTGGACAGCAGGAGAGATCAGACAGAGGCCTTTGAGGGAACTTGGAGTCTTAGTGGACAACCAGCTAAATATGAGCCAGCAGTGTGCAGCTGCCGCCACAAAAGCTAATACAATCCTAAATTGCATTAACAGAGGGATACAGTTGAGACCAAGGGAGGTATTAATACCACTCTATAAAGCCTTGGTAAGACCACACCTAGAGTACTGCATCCAGTTTTGGTCACCAGATTATAAAAAAGATGTTGAGACTCTAGAAATAGTACAGAGAAGAGCATCCAGGATGATTAAGGGACTGGAGACTAAAACATATGAAGAACGGTTACAGGAACTGGGCATCGCTAGTCTAGTGAAGAGAAGGACCAGGGATAGCAGTCTTCCAATATTTGAGAGGCTGCCCAAAGAGAGGAAGGGGTCAAGCTATTTTCTAAAGGCCAGACAAGGAACAATGGATGGAAACTGAGCAAGGAGAGATTTAACCTGGAAATAAGGAGAAACTTTCTGACACTGAGAACAATCAACCAGTGGAACAGCTTGCCCTCGGAAGTTGTGGGAGCGCCATCACTTGAGACTTTCAAGAAGAGATTGGACTCCCATTTGTCAGAAATGGTGTAGGATCTCTCGCTTGGGTGGAGACTAGATGACCTATAAGGTCAGGGTGGGATTCTACCAGTTCACACCTATTCGCTACAACCAGTTAACATTCTAAGCAGTTCGAAGAAATGGTTGTTAGAAGAAATTCCTGGCCTAATCCTGTAAGGAAGACAGGAAGGAAACATTCTGGTGTTCCTTACAGAAACTGCCTCTCCATTAACCCTTATTACATTCTTGGCAGGGCTAGACTTCCTGTCTCAGGAACATCTCTGGAGTTTTTTTTCCCTCCTTTGCTGGTACTTTGCTTGTGTGGAGTGACCATTCAAAGTTACAATGGCACTGAAAAAAGTGACTTATGACCATTTTTCACACTTACGACTGTTGCAGCATTCCCACAGTCATGAAAGGCCAGGCGAGGAGATGCATGCCTCGATGTGAGTGATATTGAGTTGGCCATGCCCAACCAATAACACGACCACCAAGCCATGTCCACCCAGTCACATGACCACCAAGCCACATCCACCAACTAAACCACGCCCACAGAAACGGTTGTTAAAAATTTTGAATCCCACCCCGTATAAAGTCCCTTCCAACTCTGATTATCTGTTATCCACATAGTGCATTTCTCCAACACAAGTAAATTATCTAGCCAGGATTAGTGCTCTTTTGAAACATAGACATTTTTTAAAAAAGCCACTTCCTTGGCAAAATAGCCCCTCTCACACCAAAGTAATAAAACATGCTCATGTAAACCTTTTGCTGATAGATACAGTGGCAAACCTGTAATGTCCTGATTCATGAAAGCATCAGCAACATGCATCAGGCAGCAATTGGCTCCCCTTCCCAGTTTACATCCACTTTCTCTGCAGCATAGGAAGGGTGCTCGCTTAAGAAAAGGGCTTTCTTATATACACTAGTGGTTTAGCATCTTTTGGATATTAATTATTCATTTGATTTATAATGCATATTTCATTTCAGGAACTCAAGGCAATACATGTGGTGGCTCTCCCTGCCCCCTTCTTCCCAGATCCCCGAACCAGTGAGTTAGATTGGACTGCACCTCAGTCTTCCAACTATTTGGAAGGCAACTGAAAGTAGAACTGTGGATATAATAATGTTTTTGCTATTTCAGCAATTTTAAGAAATGTGGACTCCGACTCCCAGAATTCCCCAGCCAGCATGCTGGGAGTTGAAGTCCACACATCTTAAAGTGGCCAAAGTAAAAACAACAACAACATGGTTTATGTTGAGGTAATTCCCCGTTAGGAGAATGAGCGCATACAGGGAGATGTATAGAGAGAAGTGTTTGAATAATACACACACACCACACAGATACACTGTACATACAGTACATGTAGGTTTTTTACTTTCGATAAAGGTTTAAGCAAAGTTCAAAACAAGCAGTCCAAAGTCATTCACAGGTATGATCAGTCAGTTTTCAATCCAGGGATAATCCAATAACAAAGTCCAGTGTCAAAAACAGTTCAGTATCAGTATCAGTATCAGTATCACTTACATTAAATCCAAGAATAGCAGTCAATAGAAGAAACGGCAATATTCTCCAACAGAAGGAAACAGAGACTCACTCAGACACACTCTCTTCTGAGACTAAGACTAAGACTAAACAACCCAGGTTTCTGGCTCCATCTTATGGCCGTTTGAGAAACCACACCCAATTACAAATTTTGCATTTTCTTAAAGAGACAGTATTAAAATGTTTATCTTGATTTATATATTTCCAATCCAAATAGCTGTTAGGTGGCTTACATTCCTAACAGTTTACCCACTTGACTATTGTATATAGCTGTAATTGGCACACATTCAAAAGTTTAAAAATGGGAGCAATCCAAATTATTGGGGCTGAAGTTCAATGAAGATCAATGCCATTGGGACCCTTTGGAAGAATAGATTGATGATAAATAATGGATGGAGACAGAGACACAGAGAGAAAGACAGAAAGAGACAGAGACAGACAGAGATAGATAGAGACAGATAGAGATAGACTTAGACATAGAGACAGAGACAGAAATAGAGACAGAGAGAATTATATATAGATATGCAGGGCGTAGATAATGGGGGGAAAGAGCAGTTTTTCTCCATGTCTCACAGTGTTACAACTTTACCCACTGAAGAGAAATACACAATTAACCGAAATAATGTATTTTTTCATTGTTCAACAATGATTTGTGATATTTGCTTCATGAAATTGTGGGAATAGCAGACACTTATTCAGAGGGTCAGGAGAAGGTGAAAGCCTGTGATATCTGTACTTGTCAAATAAATCTGGCTCTCTTCACTTTGAAGCTTTCTTTGCTTACTGTCAGGCTACATGACCTCCTTAGTTGAATGGATGAAACACCTTTGAATTCCAAACATCCAGAGAAGCACAATATGAAAAAGACCACTTTTTCTATAGGTTCTCCCTGTTGTTTGGTAACCCTTCCTCCCCACTCCTGCCAGGCCTAATAAGCTGTCAGGTTACTTACTACAGGCAAGGCTGTGATGAATTTCCATTTCATGCCACTGCAAGGGTCAGCAAAGTGAGATGATTTAACAAGGTATTAAAGCAACAACTGCTACTGAATTTTCCACTGTATGGGTACATAACAAACACAGATTAACTCACTTAGTTGCAACATGACGCTCTTCCAAGAGTTTGGAGATCAAATGAACTAACAATCCTGCCCATTCAAATCAATGCCACCCCTGCATGCTTTGCAGTTTCTCAGCATTGAGGTTTGCTGTGGGACATAGTGTAATACAGAGGTGGATCTCCAAAACATTTCATCCATGAGTGAGACAGACATCTAGTGCTGTTCCTTGTCAGCAACTGATGGAGAGAAACATGGTAATGTCTGATAATGATGGAAATATATAGACAATCGACTGCTCTACCTCAGGGGTGGGATTCAACCGGTGTTACTACCAGTTCGGTGACTACGTTTTGTGTGCATGTGTAAAAAACCTTAAGCTGTGCCACCCGGACAGCTGAAAAGCACTGTGCACGGGTGTGCAGCATTTGAAAAGCCACCTTTTTCTTGCTTTTTCAACCTCAGCTGTGCTGCGCAAAGCAGCTGAGGTTGAAAAAGCAGAAAATAAAGGAAAGGTAAGAGCCCGGGCTGGCGGGTGGGCCAAACAGCAGCAGACACAGAACTGGTTCTGTGTCTGCTGCTCTTCAGAGCTACCGGCTCTATAGAACCAGGCAGAACCGGTAGCATCCCACCCCTGCTCTGCCTCCATGATTCTTTTATTTTATTTTTTTCTTCAAAGGTATCCAGATTGGCAGATCTTCTGATAGTCATCCCCATAGTTGTTTCAATTTAGTTTCTGAACGTTTCGTTATCAGACTAGGTAAGACCATCATCATGTCTTATTTTCTTTAGCTTATAAATGTCTTGTGTGCCAGTGTGGTCAGTTGGTCATATGATTGGTTGTTCATTTGGAGCTATATTTAAATTCTGAGCAGTTTCTACCAAAAGAGCAATTCACAGACATATTTTAGTTTAGCTTACTTTATTGTCATTGCACCTCGTACAACGAAATTAAATACCATCTTCAGTGTACATTATGACTGAAAATAAACACAAACACACATTCTATACATTGAATTGAAAACCCCTGATATTGCATTAATATTGCACTATACAGTAGAATTCAATAGAGTTACTGCCCTGGGATAGAAGCTCTTTTGCGGGCCTTCTCTACTTTCTTTTTGATAATACTTTATGCAAAATAGAAAATGAAAATAAAACCATTGGGACAAGGGAATTCTTCTTGCCTGGCTCTAATCTATTGGCCCTGTTTGCAGCAGAGGGTTTGCAGCCTTCCCAGAGGAGAAGGAAATGCAGCAATAGCTGCTCAGTTCCCTTTGGGGTGTCTCGGAGGAAGATGAAAATGGCTGCTCCTCATCTGATTGAAGGATTTTGATTGCATCTGGCTGGCAGACAGGATAAGTCAAGCTCAGAGAAGGCCTGATTCAGTCATGCAAATGCTGTCTTCGAGATGAAACTGTGGGAAAGCAATTTCAGGAAGTAGTACACCCACTCTAATAAACAACAATAATATACTTTAGGACTGCTCAGCTTGGTAACCATTCAAAATTATGACAGCCTTATCCAGGAGAACTTTCAAACTGATTCTGAGATTTTGACAGCTGATCACGTGACAGCATTTCAGATGCTTAGCAACTGGCCTGCGATTATGACTGTTTTCAGAGTCCTGTGGTCACATGACCACACTGTATGATGTTTTTGCCAAAAAAAACACCTGCTTTTACTTCCATATTTCAGCACAGGTGGCCCATAGCAAATCATTGGTTGCTTAATAACCATGGTACTCACTTAATGACTGCAATGGCCACTTTACAACTGCCACAAATGTTACAATTTGTGATTATAACAGGCAGGATTCATTATAGTCTTAAACTGAGGACTACTTTTAATAAAAAAAAAAATCTGTCATTAATGGACAAACCTCTCTTTCTCTCAGATCGTTCTCTTAGGATAGATATTTCTGTACATCCACCATGACGAAATGGCTAGATGTACATTTCAGGAATTACAACCATTCTCCCTTTGCCCCATTTTGCTTTTGTCTTTTCTCCCAAGAGGCCTTCGCCACTCATAATCGTTTCCTTCCTATCAGTAAAATTGGTTCTTTTGAAGGAACACAATTCATATGGGAGATGAACACTTGTGAAGTAGTGCCTTCTGGTGAAGAAGATTCTTTGTTCTATAGTGGGGGGGGGGGAGAAAGGATGATTTGTTTCTAAATACATAGAATGGTGAATAGAATGAAGAAAGGGAGGGAGAGGGAGAGGAAGAGAGAGAGAGAGGCTATGCATCTCAGATGATAAATCAGACTTTTCTTTTTTTTAAGCTTTTATTCTTTAGCTTACCTATAACACTTAAGCATGATCAGAAGTCAAGATTTCTTATTTCTACAATGTCTGTTTGCCAACTTCAATCCCATCCCACTATATCCACGTAATACTTTCTCATTAGTGATCACTATTTCTTTATAAGTTTTTTCCACCAATGCTAGTCTCATCTTGCTCTGGAGCTGTGAAATATTTCTCAGTGGAAAATCATTATCGGACAAGTCTAGTCCTGTTTCACTAATTTGTGATGATAGTTGCATTAGAAAATGTCTCACTTGGGAAACAACTTTATGTTTATTATCGTAATTTTTAGTTATTTATTGAAGAGAACATTCAGCGTCATGTCAGTAGGTAGATACAGTCCAACGTTAAAGTTGACAATGTGAATTATGGAAATAATTTGATCTTGGCAGATCATTTTAAAAGTACTCAATGTAACACAGTTAAATGCTAGAATACATTAGATATTGCTTCAGGGCATTTGTAGACGATGTTAAATTGTAATTTTCAGATACACGTGTGCACACAGACAGACAGATAGACAAAGTGCTTTGAAAAAACCCACATTTTTTTCCAAAGAAACTTCTGAATGTAGACATAGAACACCATCTTTAGACCACTGTCTAATTATCCTTGCCCCAAACACGTCAGGGACTACAGCAAAGCCCCAGACATATGATTCTGCCAATTGGCCTGAAGACCCCAGGGTGATATGGAGTCCATCAAATGGTTGGTTTGATTGTTGCAAGGAAGTGGGTGGGTAGGGGGTTATTGTGTTTTGTATTGGGGTTTTATTTCTGTAAGCCACCCATCATCACCATGAGTGAGTTGGGGGGGGGATATAAATTTTCTGAATAAATAAATAAATACAATACAAATGAACCTGTATTTTCCACTCTGAAGTTGTATCAGATCTCACAGAGGGAAGTCAAACTAGGGATTCCCCTGCCAGGCAGAAAGGATCAAGACCATTGTTAAGTTGCAGTTCAAAGCTTTAATACTCAGTCTATAAAGAAGAATCTAGACAAGTAAAGTGGCTCCAGATAAGGGTCAATGAAATTCAAGAAAGGTTGGACTTGTCTTGGACCATTTGTGGCAATATAATAACAACTCTAAACTGATGACACACTTAACTCTGCCCTCCAGCTCTGACTGCTCTTCTCCTACATCCACACTTGTATTGCTTTCTATCGTAATCACTGTATTTTTTCCAAGATCTGGAATTCCTAACCTTAGAAAGTCTTAAAAGGGAGCATTCTCCACTGTATTATCTACTGGATCAGAAGATCTCCTAATTACATATCATCCACCCAAATCTCTGCCACATTTAGAGCAGCTAAAGGTTGTTGGGTTTTTTGGTAACATTATTATATCCTATTTTTCCAACCCCGCTCCCCCCCTTAAAAGACAGGAGAAATTTATCATAGTTTCATTTTGCCCACTTGTTTTAGGGCCTCACTAGAGTGCTCTGGATTTGGATGACTTCCCCCGAACAGGTATTTAGTTAATTAATTGGCTCAAACAGGCAATTGTTCACAATCAACTTTCTAAATTATTTCGGCGGGGAGAGAAGTAAGCCTTGCTTCCAGGTATTGTCACTGTCTGTCCAAATCTTCTCTACTCTACTCTCGCAATTCCCTACTCTACTCAAAGCTTTGAGAAAAACCACAAGTGACTAAATTTTCCTAAGATAAATAGTATGTGTGGGCACAGTATGTTTGATATAGGAATAACAGAGAAGGGGAAAAAATGCAGCAGCATTCTTTTTTTTTAAGTTAAGAAGATATCATAATGGGCTGCCAGAATGACATGTTGTGGGCATTTTTTAAACACAGCAAAATTATGTAACAGAAAAAGGCTTTAATGTAATCGTCAAGAAATACACTGGGGGAGGGAGAGAGAGAGAATAATGTTTAAATTTGAAAAAGATTTTCTTCAGAATATATCAGAAATATTTTAACATAAGATTAAAATACAATAATTTAGACATGTGTGTGTGTGTGTGTGTGTGTGTGTGTGTGTGTGTGTCTATATAATTCACAGCCTGACTTTCTCTAAAAGTGTGAGACTTCAGCTTCTACAATCACTAGGAGCTGTTTGTCTTATCCATTCCAGTGTCAACTAGTTTCATTTCCCACCTGTCTATTGAATCTGGAATAATCAGTATTAGAAAAACATTCATGCACTGTATCAATCTCCCCAGCACACCAGGTGCATGAAATTAAAATTCCCAATATTGGCATATATAAGAGAATATTTGTAGCTCAGGGTTGAACTGTGGGGTCCCTGGTGCTCTCTGAACTTGGTGGGTTGTCTTGCCAATATTTCATTACCCAAAACTTGGTAACATCATCATTACTAGTTTGGGAATGAAACATCGGCAAGAAAACCATCAAGCTCAAAGAATACCAAGAACACCTATATTCCCAAGAAGAATTCCAAGCCGGACTATCTAGTGGTAGGGAAGCAGTTACAATAAATATTTATGCCCTCCATGTAAGAACCTGCATCCACTTAAAATCCTGTTATAGTAACTGCTCTCCCCTTTTGATTATGTGAAGCATTTTGTTCCTGTGTTTCCCTTGTAACCACCGTATGGTCTGCTAGGCTGTTATGTTCAAAATTATTACATCTATTGACCTGAACTAGCCTGGCTCTCTTTCTCAGGTTCCTCTGGTTAATTAGAGTTCTGTTTACTGAGCTGTAAATAATGCCTGCTGTTCTGAGAGTTCTTTCTCTGTGAAATGGATGAACATTTCAGCATGTTAATGTCCTTTTATTATGATGATGTTGGGTTAGCAGACGGGAGCGAGAATGCCGAGGCCAAGTTTACTTCAGGTGTAAGTGCCTGTTGCAACTGGGAGTGATTCATTAGGAATGAATAGCAACTCCAGTAATTTGGCATAGGGAGATGGGAATATATTTTTCTATACATGTCCAAGGAAACGTTTTCATTCAATAACATGGAAATAGGCTACCAATGGTGAGCAAAAAAACATACATCACACATAAAAAGTTGCATTTTTCCCCCCCAGTACCAAACACTGACCAACCTTCTCTTCTCCAAATCTGTGTAACTCAGTACTATTCCTTGCAAGCTTGCCTTCCAACCCCTTTTTGATTCAGCCCAGAATAAAAAGCAATATTTTGGGCATGGTCTGACCAATGCAATATAAAAGAGAATGACCTTGGCACTGTATTTCTATTGAAGCAGCCTAGAATTATTTGTGTTTTGTTTTGCAACTGCGTTACATCACATTCAACTTGTGATTCAGCAAGACACCCAGATTTCTTTCAAATGAACGGATGCCTAGTATAGTTTCCCCCCGCATTTGTATATTTGATTTTTCCTAATTAACTGTAGGACTTTGCATTTGTCTCTGTTTACAGTCATCTTGCTGGCTTCTGCTTATTGTCTCACATTATTATTCTGGTTCTTTGCACAGGCAAACAGATGTTAGATGGATACAAATGCCAAATTCAACCTATCAAGTCCTTCCCAAGGCACTGGGATAGGCAGTTGTTATTGTTTGATTGTATTAAAGATACCATTGCAGGAGGTAATTTGTTCTCCTTATTAGACACGGAGAGAGACATGATATCCAACTGGCTTTGATGCCTATGGGAGATCTAGAACGTCCAGTCTCCTGGTTCCTAGTCCAGCCCCTAACCACAACACTATAGTCATAATACAGTATATTCCTGATATTGATATTCTCCTCTAAGGTATTTACACTACTATTGTGTCATTCACACATTTGAAAAGCTTATTTTCTAATGCATCATCCAGGGGATTTATAAATTTATTAAATGGCCCAGTGCCTAAAATGGAGTCTAAGGCCGACACTCAACACTTCCCTCCAGCTTGATATAGGAGTATATCAAATTTGTCATATTTATTAGAAGCTTACTTATTTTTATGGGAATAATAAAATAGAGGTTTGCCGTAGCTTTCTTCCAGTTTTTGGTTTGTTTGACTTCTCAGTTTATTTATTTATTTATTTTATTTATTTATTTATTTGATTTGCCAATTGTTTACAAGATAATAAGTATAAGTGTATACATGGTTGTGAATACATGAAATGGGTACATATAAGAAAAAAAATAAAAGAATAAGAGAAACAATAGGACAGGGACGGTAGGCACGTTGGTGCGCTTATGCACGCCCCCTACAGACCTCTTAGGAAAGGGGTGAGGTCAATAGTAGTACAACTATTATAACTATTATATTATTACAACTATTATAATAGTACAACTCTGCTAACTCAAATATTAAATCAGACTTCCATCCTTTGGAGGTAGGTAAAATGAGGACCCAGATTGTTGGGAGCAATAAGCTGACTCTGTAAACCACTTAGAGAGGGCTGTGAAGCACTAAAAAGCGGTATATAAGTCTAAGTTCTATTGCTATTAAAGCAATTCTTAGAAGAAAATTGCACTAGAAATGCACAATGGTTACAGTGCCTTAGGATGTCACCTACATTAGCATACCATTCATGAACATATTTAACTGGGTTATGTTATAAATACAAATGGTAAGTATATTGCACATTGTATATTGTTTATTTATGACTTTTCTTGCCACATTTGTTAAGTGAATCATTGCAGCTGCTAAATTAGTAACCCAGATGTTAAGTGAATCTGGCTTCCCCATTGACTTTGCTTGTCATAATGTCATGCCCCCCCCAAAAAAGAAAATGATCACATGACCCTGGGACAATGCAACCGCAATAAATATGAACCAGTTGTCAAGCATTCGAATATAAATCATGTGACCATAGATATGCTGCAATGGTCATAAGTGTGAAACTTGGTCATAAGTCACCTTTTTTGAGCTGTTATAAGTCGAGGACTGCCTGTATGAGCTGTTGTAAGTCGAGGACTGCCTGTATGGCATAATGGTTGGCTTGGGATAGGGATGTTTAGGTTCAAACCATCCTTTCTCCCAAAAGTTCACTACATGGCTTTGAATTAGCACTTAGCACTTAGACTTATACATCGCTTTTTAGTGCTTTTAGCTCTCTCTAAGCGGTTTATAGAGTCAGCCTATTGCCCCCAACAATCTGGGTCCTCATTTTACCCACCTCGGAAGGATGGAAGGCTGAGTCAACCTTGAGCCTGGTGGGGTTTGAACTGCCAAATTGCAGGCAGCTGGGCTGCAGGAGTAGCTTGCAATACTGCACTCTGACCACTGCGCCACCGAGGCTCCTTCAATCATTACTGTCTTAATTAATCATTACATACTGAATTAATCACTGTCTTGCATCTCAATTTACCTGTCAGGTTTATTGTTGTGGGTAAAAAAAGGAAGGAGTGCTTTGCATGCCTCTCTGCTAATGTATATAATATATCATCACTTTTAAATATTATGACCACAGCTGCTTAGAGAAATGAATGAGATTGTGTATTTTATCCCAGTTGTCCTGCAATGCCACCACTATAAGATATGAGAGGTTTTGCCTTTTATTCATTTATTTAGCATATGGCGTATCATACATGCCCTTGCAATATATAAATTAAAATTTCCACTAGATTAGTAGAACCCAATAAAATATAAATATTAAAAAGATCTATGTTCAAATGTCGAGGCCATCTATCCATTGAAGCGCTGCATCGTTTATATTATTTTAAAAATCAGATACTAGATCATATTTGCTTTCAGCTTACAGCTGGTCGTGACGTGATCTACAGTTCGATGTGGGACCCCACGGGCACACTGAGAGGGGTGGCTACTCTGCCCTATTTATACAGAGAATCCTGGCAGACGTCATGTGAGGTGCAAATCCTGTTTTGAGATGAGCGAGGATATAGAGGGGAGAAAATTTAAACTTGGGGTTGGCTACCAAAGAGCATTTGGCTTGATGAGATATTAGCTGTTTCCTGGACATGGGCAGCTGCAATCTCAGCTCCAACAGAAGACTATAGATGACATGCCTGACTTGTTTTATTAAATTTCCCCTGGTCTGCTAAGGATGTGAAATTTCCTGCTCAGTGGAAGAAAGAGAAAGTTCAGTGATTCCCTCATCCTTAATTTTGATCAGACGGCCAATTTTGGACCTACCATTGTTTCACAATTACAGTATATTCTGCTTTCTTGATTCCTCTGTTTGCCTCCTGGAAATTAAACCTTTTTTTTTTTAGTGGGGCTGCTGGGTAGCTAATGTAATTTGGATGTAATGTGTAATGTGTGCAAGGCAAAAACTGTGGGTAGCATTTCCTTATAGTCCGTGAATCCTGAAGAGCTGGGAGTTAAATGATAAGGTTAATGGATCCTTAGTATAGCTATTACATGGACGTGCGAGATCATTTTGATTGCATAAAATTGTTTGTATTCAGAAGAGATCTTGCAAAGAAGAACAAAAGGGGGTGCCTACACTTATCTCTGTCTCCCAACTTTCACAGCTTCATCCAGAAACCATGAACTAAATTTAACACCTACAATTGGTATGCAAATAAATGTTCTCTGCACAACTAGGAATCTCCATTTTGAGGGTTTCAGACTCGGAGCCCTTGAGCGTTGATCTTGCATGCATGTAAACACAACCTCCTACAAATTTAATTTGCATAGAAACAACCCTAATAAGATAGCAAAAAAAAAAAAAAAAGCGATTCAAGAGTGTTTTAAATAATTCTGCTTTGCAAGTTGCTCACAGCTCTTTACTTACTCTTGGAGTGGGAAACCTTCAGCCTGCAGGTGGTCCCTAAGCTCCCACTACCAAAATGGTGCGGTCTAATTTGGCAGCAACTACAAAGCAAGGGGAGCATGAAGACCCATCAATTATCTGTAGGAAACAATAATCCATGCTCCTCCCTTGAGTTATTGGCTTGCTTAATAGACCATTTAATAGACCTTAGAGATCTAAAATAATGCAGAACCCACACCTCAAACCCCATCTAATAATGTCATAGCATAGCCATCTCGTCCGCTATAACTTCTAGCTTCTGGGGGGATTTTTTTTTTTTTTTTGTAAAACAGTAGATCTCTTCACACCTAAATTTTACCCCCTCCCTTTGTCTTGGGTGTTAACACTGTTGAAAGGTGTCAAAATACCTTTCTTTCAAGGATTTGATTTTCCCTCTGGGAGAGCTCCGGCGCAAGGATACGGACAACTGCTTGAAAGCTGGATCTTTTTATTTTTCAGGAAGGTGGGGGACAGCAAGAAGTTTGCGTTCCTGGGCTAGCTGGCTTCTTATGGTAAGTCCCTGGTTTTTATACCCTTTTCTCCCTTTGTGAGTTGATTTCGTGTGAATGTTTGTATTTGTGCTTAATGTTTCAAATTCTGTTTGAGTTTGTCTTTATTCCCACTGGAGGGCAAACTCTGTGGGGTACGGAAGGCAAACTCCGCAGGGTGGTTAGATTGTATTATTGGTTTTTCCTAATCTCTTTTAGCTTTATAATGGTTTTTTTCATATTTGTTTTGTGGCAATTTCCTGTCTGTCTCTTTTGTAATTTATATTTTTTGTGTCTTTTGTCTGTTTGTTTTGCTTATTTGGTATGTCCTGTGTTTGTAAGGTTTTCCTTTTCTTATTTGTCTAGTTTTCTTAATTACTTAGGCTTTTGTCTATAGGGATTCTTTAATACCTTTTATTTGATTCCTTTTCCTATGTAAGTTTGTTTTATGGCTGGCCTGATGTTCCCCTTTGGCTTTTCCTGTGTTTTTTTGTGACACTACTATCTTCGTGAAGTTCCCTTTCCACAACACAAGGATATTCTTTATGGCGAGGGGACGCAGTGGCTCAGTGGCTAAGACGCTGATCTTGTCGATCAGAAAAGTCGGCAGTTTGGCGGTTCGAATCCCTAGTGCCACATAACGGAATGAGCTCCCATTACTTGTCCCAGCTTCGGCCAACCTAGCATTTCGAAAGCACGTAAAAAATGCAAGTAGAAAAATAGGGACCACTTTGGTGGGAAAGCAACAGCGTTCCGTGCGCCTTTAGCGTTTAGTCATGCCGGCCACATAACCACGGAGACATCTTTGGACAGCGCTGGCTCTTTGGCTTTGTAACAAAGATGAGCCCCACCCCCTAGAGCGGAAACAATTAGCACGTATGTGCGAGGGGAACCTTTACCTTTACCTATTCCTTATGGCAGGATAAGAAGTGTGTCTGTCAATCCCCAGTAATGTCTGCTGCATTGGGAGACTTCAGGATATGATGGCAAGATCTTTTTCCTACAAAGCCTGTGCTTTGTCTTGTTGATAGGTTCTCAAAAGAGTGGCCATCAGTTTACCTATTGCAGAACAGATGGAAGGGAGAAAAGCCAGGTGGCTCCAGCACTAAATGACCTACTACTACCTTATGCATTTTACATTATATGCCTCAGGCAGGAAGCAGTTCTCAGAAACTTTAGCAGTAGAAAATGTTATGAAGAGAAATTAATTAGAGGAGGGAGGTTATGAAAAGATAAAAGATAAAATCTTCATCACTTTCACTGTCCTCATCTTCATTATCCTCATTACAATAATTTGTATGAGGGTTCTTTGTTTGGAGGTGGATGCAACTATTTTGTTTCATGATCCCAGAGATTAGACAGATGTTGGTTTCTCTATTCTGTCCCAGAATAGTCGCAAAATAAAAAAAGTTAGCCAGGGTCATGGCAAATTGTCACAAACTGAATGCAACGTATGATGTAGAAGTTGTCTGTCATTTTCTATACACCTGATTTTTCTATCCCTTCCATCTCTTCTATTCCACTTCTAACCCCAACTGATTTTTTTTTTTAAAAAAAAATCACCTTCATCTACATAACGGTGTCTTGAATTTCCATGTTAATTGTGCTCCTGACATATAAATAAGTATATGCAAAATGTATGTCAGCCATTTTCCACATTATGTATTTGTTTTCCTCTTTTTTTGAATGCCACATAAGTGGGACGGTCCTTCTGAACCTGTGAGACTGGGAGGAACTCTGCAAGTCAATCAAAATACTCTAACACTTTACTACAGTGTTTCTCAACCGTGGCAACTTTAAGATGCTTGGGCTTCAACTCTCAGAATGCCCCAGCCAGCAATGCTAGCTGGGGCATTCTGGGAGTTGTGGTCCACACACCCTAAAGTTGCAAAGGTTGAGAAATACTGCTGTACTATCTTTCCCTACTAATGATCTTGTAACATAACCTGCAGATTATACCATAATTGAACAGCCCGATAAAATCCATTTTATTGTTCTCAGAATTTGAGACCTAGCTGGTCACTGGTTGCCGAGTGTTAATTGAAAATAACAGGCATCACAATTTCTCCTCCACCTGTCTCAGCAGGGTACCATGTTTTGCTACTCATCCCACCCCACTCCAAATCTGCCTTTTAAAATGTTAAATCCCCACCCCCTCCCTTTCCTGCAAATAATCCACTTTTTTCAGAGGCATATTTGCATGTTTGCTATTATCGCCAATGAGTTCATCAAACGCCACTGGGAACCTGTGCGCTTGCATGGGAATATTGTAAGTGCAAATGATTTTCTCAGTAGCTATGCTCTAAATTGTTGTTTCGCTTTGCAGCTAGGCAAATTCTCCACTCTTCTGTTTTTCTGTTCAACATTTGGTAGTGAGGATATCCTTTAATGTTCTACACACCATATTCAATCATCAGAAAAATGTCTCCATTGTTCTCGTTATTTTGAGAGAGAGAGATTCATTCAGCTTGCCCTATTGTCAAGGGTCAGATTTAACATCGTGAAATGATGATAAATGGCTTGTATGATGAGATTTTCTCTTCTCTCTCTCTCTCCCTCCCTCCCTCCCTCTCTCTCTCTCAACAATCCACCAACTTTCTTCTGGAAGTTACCCAAGATACCGGAACAATATTTTGAGAGTGTGCAGTGTAGCATATTGCATTATTATCGTTGATTATTAATCATGCATGTGATCATGTATTGTGGCTCAGTTAACTTGGCTTGCCTGGATGTATTATAATTCTTGTAGACTTCCTGGAATTTGCTTTTCGTTTAGTTTCAATAAAGCAAGCTGGGGGGGGGAGGGGAATCCCTACTCCTGACTGTATTGTATTTGTTTTGTTAATAGAAAATACACAATAAGGGATAGGAAACAGAGGTGGGTATTCAGCAGGTTCTGACCAGTTCTGGAGAACCGGTAGCGGAAATTTTGAGTAGTTCGGAGAACTGGCAAATACCCCCTTTGACTGGAGATTTTACAGTATCCTTCCCCTGCCATGTCCGCCAAGCCATGCCCACAGAACCGGTAGTAAAAAAATTTGAATCCCACCACTGATAGCAAAGTAGAATCATTTTTAAAATGCCATACCGTGTGCTGTGTGTGAGGGGAGGGGGAGGCAGTAACAACAGAGGAAGAGTAACATTGCTTCAACCACCATTATAAAGATGAGATGATGGGAAAATCTGCTTAGCAAGATGATTGACTTTGAGATGTTGAATGAATCCGATGCTAATGGAAATACCTGGGCATTATTACAGGTAGTCCTCGATTTACGATCACAACTGAGCCCAAAATTTATGTTGCTAAACTGACACATTTGCTAAGTGAATTTTGCCCCATTTTAACGACCTTTCTTGCCACCGTTGTGAAGTGAATCGCTGCCGTTGTTAAGTAAGTAACACGAGAATCTGCCCTCTCTCTATTTGATTTTGCTTGTCGGAAGATGGCAAAAGCTGCAAAAAGGGAAGGACCCGTCGATTCCCACCATGGACGAATGGCTACAGAAGCTGATGGCGACGGCTTCTCCATCATCATGGAGAGGGATAAATTGACCATTTTGATCAAAGAAAAGAACATAAGTACTTTTGTTGCTACCCTGTTTCTCCAACAATACGGCCTCCCCCAATAGGAAGTCCCAGCATGTTTTATAGGCATGGAATGAAATTAAGCCCCTCTCCCCAAATTAAGGCCTATATTAAAACATGCGAAATGGGGGGGAATGGTGGGGGGGCTTGCTGTTAGGAAGTACTTTTGTTGCACACCCGGATATGGTGCTGCCTGCGTTGACCCCGATACGAAGTGCCCCACCAACGCCGAGGTCAACATCCAAGCCGTCGCTGCCCACCCACCCAAAGATGCAAGGGGGGGGAATTAAGTCACCCCCGAAAAGACGGCCTAGCCATTTTTTCGGGGCTCAAAAAAAAATAAGACCCGGCCTTATTATATGAGAAACACGGTACATGGAGATGACTTCTGGACTTTGTGCTTGAGGTGGAAAAAAAAGGAAACTTTGATTTTGGGTTTTACTGATTAAATTGATTTGCCGTTATAGAAATGGGTAGTTTATACTATTATGGAAAAGTAAAATTTTGAGGTTCGGTGTTAATGCTTTATTCTACTGCCACAGAGGGAGTCGGAAATCAATGCCTTATTTTTCTTCCCCCACTCCCCTCCTCACTTTTCTTTCTTTCCTTTTTTTTTTTCTTTTGGAAGAAACAATTTTTTATTGAGATTTAAAAATAACATTGGCGATAACTATATATTAGGACTTTATTTCTAGCAATAACTATAATTTAAAAATAATCAAAATGAAGGAGTTCCAGAAATATGTGAGATGCTGTGTTCCTGCAAAATTTAGTCTAAGCTTTCTTCAGTTTTTTGTAAACTCTATAAAAGCCAATAATAGATGAAGGAAAAAAAATATTTCTGATGTTCCTAAATTCTGTACAGCGGCTCTCTGTGTTGTATTGCACCAAATAGCTGTAATATCTGTTCTTAGAAAGTGAAAATGTTAATTCTTAAATAAATGTATAAAATAAAAGCCATATTTATAGATTGTGAATGGAACAAAGATGTGATTAACATAAAGACAGGAGGGGCTACAGCAGCCATCTCTAGTTGTCCCCCGAGTTCAGTATGCTCAACAAACAACTTAACACTGCGGAACTTGCTTTTAAAATCATTAATTAAATTAAATTAAAGCCTCCTCACTTTTCTTTCCCCTCCCCCTTCCCAGTGTGTCCTACTATTTGCTTTTGTTTCCCTGCATTTTATTTATAATCCGATAAAATGTTATTTAAAATGTTTTTTAAAAAGAGAAAGAAAGAAGATTGCAAAAGCTGATCACGTGACCCCAGGACAATGCAACTGTCATAAATATGAACCAGTTGCCAAGCATCTGAATTTGGATCGCGTGACCGTGGGGATGCTACGACGGTCGTAACTGTGAAAAACGGCCCTAGGTCACTTTTTCAGTGCCATCGTATCTTTGAACAATGTCATTAAATGAACGGCTGTTAAGTCGAGGACTACCTGTATACCGAGAGACTTGAACACTTTTTTGAGGCCCATGAGGTAAATGATGCACAACAGTGCTTGTTTTCTTGAGGATTATGGGAAGCAAAACTTACTAATTTACTAAGAAATGCCCCTAAAAACCTCTCATAATCCAGTTGTGCAGAACTAATACATTGAAGGCGGGGACATTTGGCACCAAAAACATGCATGTACTGCTAAGCATTTCAGATTTCATCAGCTCAAACAGAAAGGGGAACTAGCTGAATGTTAAAAAAAAAAAAAAATAGGCCTGAATGTTGTAAATTTGGTGAACCACCAAATCGCGCTTTGAGAATTCAGCCACCGGGTGGAATTCTGAAAGAAAATCTTTTTTTTCCTCCTTTTTTTTGAAAGCCTCTTAGCAGATTTAACATTTAAGAGAGCGCTGGAGATTGCTATCTCCATGGAAATTGCTGCTAGCGATACAGTGAGGAGTACCAACAAATGTAAATAAGCTTGCAGGAGCAGACAGAAAGTAATTGATCAAAAGAGACTGTGCTATTTTATTTATTTATCAAATTTATATACTGCCCGTCTTACTCACAGATGTCATGGTCGCATAGCTTCGCGTAAGCCATCTCCAAAGAGATTTATTGAAGGGATCTGCAGAAAATGCAGTAAGGTGTGATGTATTTGCAGATCCCGTCACTTACAAAAAAGTAAAATATTTGCTGAGGATAAACGATCAAGCCACTTCTTTAAAAGGAATACAGTGGCACATGCTACAGAAGAATAATTTAACCATGGAGGCAAACAGAGCTGGCTAACTTGGCAATCTATATCCTCAAAGATGAAACGAGATCACTGTACGATTCACACCAGAAACAAATGGCAACATCCTATCAGTGCTGTACAGGCAGTCCTCAACTTACGACCACAATTGAGCTCAAACTTTATGTTCTTGAGACGTGAGACATTTGTTAAGTGAGTTTTGCCTCATTTTACGCCCCTTCTTGCCTCAGTTGTTAAGTGAATTACTGCAGCAGTTAAATTAGTAACATGGTTGTTAAGTGAATCCGGCTTCCTTATTGCCTTTGCTTGTCAGAAGGTTGCAAAAGGGGAATCACATGACCCTGGGACCCAGCAAGAGTCATAAATATGAACCAGTTGCCAAGCGTCTGAATTTTGATCACACGATCGTAGGCGAAGGTCATAACTGTGAAAAGCAGTCATAAGTCGCTTTTTTTCAGTGCCGTTATAACTTTGAACGGTCGCTAAAGGAACTGTTGTAAGTCAAAGACTACCTGTACTGGTTCCCCTGTATCAGTTACAGTGCAAGTTTGAACAGCATTCAGAGAGGCTAGAGCCATCAGAAATGCAATTACAGGCAGCCTTTTACTGGAGAATATATTCCCATTGGAGTGATAGTTGTAGCTGTAAAATACAATCGCTGGACGTATAAAAACAGATAACAGATAATCAGCGTTGGAAGAGACTTTGTAGGTCATCTAGTCCAACCCCCTGCCCAAGCGGGAGACCCTACACCATTTCTGACAAATGGCAGTCCAGTCTCTTCTTGAAAGTCTCAAGTGATAAAGCTCCCACAACTTCCAAAGGCAAGCTGTTCCATTGGTTGATTGTTCTCACTGTCAGAAAGTTTCTCCTTGTTTCCAGGTTAAATCTCTCCTTCAGTTTCCATCCATTATTCTTTGTCTGGCCTTCAGGCGCTTTAGAAAATAGCTTGACCCCTTCCTCCCTGTGGCAGACCCTCAAATATTGGAAGACCTCTATCATGTCTCCCCTGGTCCTTCTTGTAGAAACAGGAGAACCAGCTTGCAGGGGTCCTGGCTGCCACGTCTGAATGGAGTTTCCTCATCAGCTACATTTCCAATCACAGGACCAACTATGAGGAAGATGGAAAAGGTAGTGGATTTTGTTGGTGACGTGTATGTAGTCTTGCCACATTTAGACACAATCAAAGGTATAATAACCGGGGTGGTCTGCTGGGGGTTCTCAGGGGTTCAGGAGAGCCCCTAGCTAAGATTCTGTGCGGTTCAGAGAACCCCCAAATCCCACTCCTGGATGGTCCCGCCCACTCCACCCCGCCCTTCCCAGGAGTCCCCACTCAGTCCTTTTGGATGCAAGTAAAGGCAGGGCCCACACAGAGGCTTGGGGAGGGAGAAAAATGGGCCCCCAGAAGTTCAGGAAGGTCGGAAACAGGCTGTTTCTGGCTTCCAAGGAGCTCTGGAGCCCAGGGAGGCCATTTTCGCCTTCCTGGAGGTTCAAGAAAAGCCTCCGAAGCCCAGAGAAGGCAAAAATGCCCCCCTGCTTTGGTGCAGGAGGCCGACTAGGCCACACCCACCTTGGCCACGCCCGCCCAGCAACCAGGCAGAGAACCCTTTGCTAAAATTCTTGAAGTGCACCCCTGTCAATAATGTTATAGAAAAACACCACACCCAAGTTTCACACAAAGCATACAATTCCAGATGCCAGAAATAAAAAAAAGTAGAAACTGAACTGGGTCAGATGAAGGAGAAAAATTGATTGAAAGCCATCTGCTACCCCATAATTCCTGTGGCTGAACGGAATGGAACTAGGGTGTCTGTAAGGTTGCCATCAATCCTCTATGTACTATTGCCGGATTGAGTATTATAGCATGCCTAGAATTGAAGACATTTTGCTACCCTGGATGGAGGACAGCATTTAATTAAAACAGACCTCCTAGAAGCTTATTTATAGATGGAAATGAAGGATAATTCCAAGGTGTTTCCATCATCCATCCATCCATCTGAAGAGTTATATTGTTATATCAGTCTTGTTTTTGGAGTAACATCAGCCTGAACATTTTGGCAGATAGCCAGAGATCAAATGCTCCAAGGTTGTTCAGGCACTCAATGCTATTCAGATGACATAATCTAAATATTCATTCTTGGGATTGTGGTGGATAATAAATCTATCAAACAAATGGATGAATAAATAAATGTCACAAGAGGAAACGATGATGTGTCTCTGCATAACTTCAAGGCAGCATGTCAGAGATTGGCATAGCTTGACCTTTGAGCACAATGCAACAAATGTGAGTTCTTTAGACCTAATATTGCCATGGCAGCATGGATGAATAAGGCCTACAGAAGCAGACAGACAAAGTTCAAACAATTGTGAATGAATGCCTCAAGGCCACCAAACATGTCAGAGCTAAGATTCTTTTTTGTTTAGGGTTAATTAATAATGGTTTCTTTTTACCAGATTTAGCTATTGTACTACTTCCTTATTGAAGTAGAGAAAACAACATTAACAAGCTTTCAAAGAAGTAAAGAGAGCACAAATCCAAAAGAGGATTCAGAAGACCACTCCATCCAACAAATGTGGATGGATTATTTCACTTCCCTCTATGGGTAAACCATCAGAAAAATCCACATCAGGTGCAGATTCTTTTGATGTGTTTCCTTTCATAGAGTTTAAGAGTCTTCCATTAAAGCTGAGAAGATTCAGAACTGAGGCAAACTCCAGAATGCAGGAGGGGGGAATCCTTTTCCTTTTGATAATTCAACGTACTCATCCCTTTTATCCTTTTTATTAGTAAGCTATTTAACAGCCAAACACCTGCCATAAAGCAACAAAGAGAGGAAAGTTCCAAGATACAATCAGACCCGCTTGTACCTTTTGTTAGTTACCAAAAGGAAAGCAGCTGCAAACAGTACCATCCATTTCCATTCTTAAAGACTGTACAGTGGTTTTTCTAGTGATTCTTAGATTAATTTTGTTCAGCTTACTTTATTTCCTGTAAGGGATGCAGTGGGTCAGTGGCTAAGACGCTGAGTTTGTCAATCAGAAAGGTCAGCAGTTCAGCGGTTCGAATCCCTAGCACCGCATAACGGAGTGAGCTCCTGTTACTTGTCCCAGCTTCTGCCAACCCAGCAGTTCGAAACCATGTAAAAATGCAAGTAGAACATAGGGACCAATTTGGTGGGAAGGTAACAGCGTTCTGTGTGCTGTCAGTGTTTAGTTATGCCAGCCACATGACCACGGAGACGTCTTCGGACAGTGCTGGCTCTTCGGCTTTGTAACGGAGATGAGCACCGCCCCCTGGAGCCAGAAATGACTAGCATGTATGTGCAAGGGGAACCTTTACTTTTACCTATTTCCTATGGCAGCCAAGCAGATGTCTCTGAAAGCCAGTGACGTGAAGTCATTCCATACAGTTTGTCTCCAGTATTTTGGTATTCAGAAGAATGTTGTATTATATGATAGACTTATATGGATAATTCAAAGAGAACATCTAAAAAAGCTATTTTATCCCTAGGTCATTTGATTCAATATTATGTGTAATGCTGTGTCCAAACCCGCCTTGAAATTCCTGAAAAATGTTCTTCTATAAAAAGTGTTTCTCCACCTTAATTTTCGACCCACAACCCAACTATTCTCCCCAAACCTCTGGAAAAAGCTGTTTCAATAATGCTATCATCAGCCATCTTACCCTACAGAAATCCTTCTGCTCTGCTTTTCTTAGGAGAAAGCAAGTGGTTTATTCTTAGCTGGACCAAAAGGTGAGAAATGCATGCTAAAGGCTTTCCTCAGAATGAGTGTTACTGAATAATCAAGTGAATTCTTGGTTGTCTATATTAAGCCTAAAAACTGGAAAGGAACTAAAAAAGCACCAGAAGAGAAATGGGGGGAAAAACTTCTGGAGAGATTGATTTCATCACTTCTGCCAGAATAAATTTTTCCTCTTCACTCTTCTGTTTCTCACAGACAACAAACTTGCATCTCATGAAATAAGTCTAAACTGCATATTGTTTCATTAATCCACAATTTGCCATAACATTTTCTATTTGCCATAGAATTTTGTGATCTCCAACTGGAATGTCTCCGGATTGGGACATTTCTCATCTAGCTTTTAACCAGTTTGAGGAAAAAGCTCAAAAAACACCAAAATATATATATATAAGCAAATGGAGCTGGATGCTTCTCCCTTTGAAAAGTGCACCTGCAAGGAGAAAACTATTGTTTCTGATTGACTATTAATTAAATTTGATTGTTTCTGGATTGATATGTTAGCTTGTTTTTCCTTGATTCCTTCAAATGTCTGAATGCTTTCTTTACTTTACACTGGAGCTAGAATAAGGCTATACTTCTGTACAGCATTTCTCTGAAATTCTCTTTTCTGAATTAAACTCACATTCACATTCATTAATGGAATGGAATGGAATGGAATGGAATGGAATGGACTAGACTAGACTAGACTAGACTAGACTAGACTAGACCAGACCAGAATAGAATAGAATAGAATAGAATAGAATAGAATAGAATAGAATAGAATAGAATAGAATAGAATAGAATAGAATAGAATAGAATAGAATAGATGCTATGTCCCATTTTATTTTTTGAAAAAGCTTCTCCTTTGTATCAAACAATTGAATAACCAATGTAATTTATTTATAATCAAATTTAATTTGTTGGATTCCTATGCTTGCCACAAAGACATGACCAATTGCAAGGATAAGTGGGAATTTAAAAAAAAACATGTAGTTGCAAGATTTTTCAAGTTTCTGATATTGACAAATTCTGATATGCTTTGAAAACATTCTATCCTCTATACATTGTGGCACCCATGAGGATTGCAGTTATTGGTGTTCTTCTTATAGGTTTGAATACATGATCATCAAGATTAAATCAGAAAGGGAAGGCCATGACCAAAAGCAAATATCAGCTCCAGAGTTTTGCTGAAACTAAAACAGGAACCATGTTTTGCAATAGCAATGGCAGACTATACAAATGCTTAAGAAAATGTTAATCCGAAAAACCTTTACATTGCAAAAACTAAGGGTAAATGAAAACATGGAAGTAAACCTAAAACTTGTGCTGGTAGACCTAAGGAAATAGTTGGCTGCTCTTTGTGAACTGTGCATTGTAAAGTAGTTGATATGCTGTGTTGGCCTCTTAACATCCCCAATCTAGTCTTCTAAGGATTCTATTTTAATTTATTCTCCAATTCCTGCAGTTCTGCTTCACTTTTCAGATTAAGCAAATGATCAAGTTTAATTCATTGCATTAGTCAGCTTATTCAAACTTTCTCTTAATGTATTCAAGGGAAAGAGAGGCCACCGGTTCATCACTTGCAGATGGAAGAAACTCTTTGTCCCTCTTATATTTTCTAGTTTATAGTTCAGATTGAGGAGGAACTTCAGATAAGTGAAAGGAGATCTCTAAATGACCCCCTTATCTCTGGAGAAAGGGAAAGAGAGAGAGAAACAGAGAAGTAGTGTGCATGATCAAATAAGTCGGGTGATTAATCCTGTACGGTACAGTTGAACTTACCACCACGGTTCAAAAAGGTCCACCCAGTATTCCATATTAGTCTCATTAAACCCAGAAGATGTAATCCCAATGATCGGTTACCTGGTCCAGTGAAGGCAGATCATTATGAGACAGAGTCTATTCTTGAATTACAGATATATAGAGGAAGTCTACAATATTTAATAAAATGGAAAGGATATCCTTTAGGTGAGGCATCATGGGTTGGCCACATCGATGATAATGCACCATGTCTTCAACGGAGTTTCCATAAACAGTACCCTGGGAAACCTAAGGGGGACGTGAGCCACTATGGTGATAATTATTCCCTTTTTATTGCTTTACAGGCAGATCTCTGGTAGAGGGGGCCACCTGTCATGCTCCGAGTTCACTTGGAGCCCGTCAGCTCCGAATATGCCTCACAGCAAATCAGCTGGCCACGTCACTTTATCTCTGCTGCTGCCGGATCTGTATTTCTGCTTGTGTGATGGCCGAAATTCTGCTTGAAATGACTCAGCAGAGCTGAGGATGGATTCTGCAACAACTGCGGGGATGGAGGATAGATTATGCAACAACTGCGGGGCTGCTGGAAATGGCTCTTTTCATGTATTGATGTGCTGCATATTGTTAAAGGGGGTTGGGGCACATATAGATGGTAATTAAGCCTTAAGTTAAAACACGGTGAAGGTGGCACCAGGTGGGGATCAGGGTTGGAACAGGGTAG
The DNA here is from genome assembly GCF_049901735.1 of Notechis scutatus. Lineage (NCBI taxonomy): Eukaryota > Metazoa > Chordata > Lepidosauria > Squamata > Elapidae > Notechis > Notechis scutatus. The sequence goes on from NC_142009.1 coordinate 199,476,292, forward strand.
GGATGTAGACATGTTATAGAGTTAATAGCATTTAGGGACCATGGGTTAGGCATGGCCAGAATTAGAACCGCGTATGGACCTGGGTGTGGTGGGGTGTGTCTCATGATAATGGTAATAAAAGGAAAGGGAGCAAACTCAAACCCAACTCTAACCTTGCCTGGCTTTTAGCCTTTCTTGTCAGAGAAGAGAATTTGTTGTTTACTGAGCTATTGAATAAACCACTATTGTACTACAAAGGAGCTGGAGTTTGTATTCATTTCAGGACAAATCTTCAATACTCAAGGACTGGCTGAGACCACAGCCCTGATGCGGCCCTCAATCAAATCGAGCTTGATGCCCCTGAGCGAAACTCTCAACTTCCAAATATTTCCTCTGACCAGCTAAGAGTCTATCCTTGCTTTGAAATATTTCTTCCCCACTCTTTCTTGCAGAATTTGTCTAGCCAAGAAATATTCTTAGGTTAGCTTACAGGACTGCATGTTTGATTATCAATAATGTTTAAGTCTGGAGGCCATGAAACCCATTCCAAAATCTTTCTTTCATGTACGTAAATGCTTCATGGATAATTTACATATATGAGGTCATTGTCTTTTCAGCTGCTTTTTCCTCACCTGCCTGTGAAACATCGGTGGCTAGTGTTAGGACTAGTTGCCCTCAGAATCTTTTAGTAAATTTGCATTAGGCCTACGTGTTACTTGTATGTGAATTATGCATGATATGTAATCCTTTCTCTTGTCTTGTGCTGGAATATGACATGGATTGATGAGCTTTGTGTTCTCTGTTGAATGTTGAACATTGACATGCAACATGGCTGTTGCTGCCACCATTATTAATATGGAAAGGAAACAAATAAACTATCTAAACAATAGTTTTTATCTCTTTATGTTCCTCATAAGCATGAATATGCTGAGGAATCCTATAGCCTGGGAAGGAAAGAGTGATAAATAAATGAGATTCCTGGGTAACATCAGTAAGGAGGCTGAAGGGCTAAAGTCAAGAGTCATGGACACTGGAACACTAAGTTGACAGGATATGCATCAACCATCTCTTCCAATCATAGAGACAGGAAGGTTGGAACATTGCCTATAGGAAGCAATCCCAAACTCAGCTGAATAATAGGGGTCCAATCCAGAGTAGCTAAATAGCCAAGGAAAGAACGGATTGGAGCCAACTAACAACAAAGGAGAAAGGAGTCCCAAAGGTGCTTTTTCAAGAGGCAGTTGGACTTTCTGGTTTTTCTTTGAAGACGTTCATAAAAACTCCAGTTGCCTCTTGAAAAAGCACCTTTGGGACAACCATGTCCTGGATGACTGAGAATCTCCATAGACATTTAGCAAAGGACAAGGGAATTTATCATGATCCCTTGATCTTTGCTCTCTCACCACTTCCTTGCTTTTTTTTGCTTATCATTGTTTCAATCTCTTTTTCTCAGTACCTCTGAAAACAGAGGAGATTGGCCAATTGTCTGATGTGTCTACATACAGATATATTCTTATGCTTCTACCTTTCTTCATATTGGCCATTTCTTACAGGTTATGTACTTATTTTGTATACTTTGCAAAGTTCTTTACATAACTAAGAAAAAAAATACCAACCATGTTCTCCATTTTTATATCTGGCAACCTAAAACTATACCAAGGTACTTAAAATATGCAGGAAGGCATATTTACTGCTTTTTTTCTGGATGCATTGTATACTTGAGAATGTGCTGGGTTGGGGAACTTGCAGCCCATAGCATTCCTTTGGAAGGCAGAGGCTCCCAGTTATGAGCTCTGGATCTGAGAAATATCTAATTTAGAAGTTGTGCTGACACTTTTCTTCTGCATAAAGACATTCATTGCTCAACTCAGAAGGATGGCACATTTCCTGTCCAGTAACAAGTAGAGAGCAAAGGTTTGCCTTCAGAGGGGGAATTACATATATCACATAAAAGTAGGAAGTGAAGCAACTTTAGACATTGAATGTTATTTTGTGAAGTAAACCATGAAAACCTCTCCAGACTTAACAAAAAGGTATGTTGATGTTCAATTGAATCCATGTTTCCCTTCTGGTACAAGTTCAATTTTCAAACCTTTATTGTCAAAGTACAACATGTGTACAATGAGATTGGCTGAGCCTCCCTTTGTGCACCCCTCCCCCCCAACACAATATAACTCTCAATGAAAGACAGAAAATCCCTAACCCAGTAAATCCTATCAACAAACACACAATCCTATTGCACCATGTGAACTTATTGCACGTCACACCGGCCCCGCAAGTCAATCGTACTATGTTTCTGTGTATAGCATGAAAGCATAATAGAGCTACCTCTGTGGGGGCAAGGTGTTCTGTTCTTCAGACAGTTCATCTCTTTTTTTTCCCCCAGATGTATCTTGTGTATTGTAGCTGAACAATTCAGTGCTTGATTTCTCACTGCAGATCACTTTGCCGCAAAATAGATTTTCTTTTGCATATTTTAGGTAGAGCCTTTTGTGTTGCAGTCAAATATTTTTTTCCTTCTGAAGCTATCTTGTTAAGATCATTGTTGTATAAATAATGCTGTGTTATGGGTTGGTGGTCCACTGCTCTGTTGTCAGCTAAACTTTTGGACAGATTGTTTGCAGTAATCTTGGATTCTGTTTGCACACCTGAACAGTTTTCAGGTTGAGATTTCAGTTCCGTGTAACTTCCATATCTTAATAATGTTTCTCACAGCTAAAATGAGTAGTAGGAAGCATTTTTAAAAATATCCTTCCATCTCTTTGTAAGGCAAAGCGTGAGGGAGAGGTCAAACTTGTCATCAGTTATGAATCCCTGTGCTCCCACAAGAGATCTAAGTCAACACTTTTTTTCTTTTTCCCAGCCCTTCCTAAACATCTCTTTACCTCTTTCCCCCTCACTGTCTTCCCATTTTCTTTTGTATTTTTTTATCTTAATTCATAACTTAATTATCTTAATTCAAAATTTCTGACAAAAATAGGTATCTAAATCCAGCCCACCTTGAATTCCTTTCTGTTCTTAACTCCTGCTGATTTCCCTTGGCTGTTAATAGTTCAGATTCTTGTACACAGCTTAAGCTTGCAATAAATCCTTATGAACTCATTTGAACTGCCTGAATCTCCTGATTTCCCCGGTGCTTGACAGTAGGGTCGATTGTCTTCACTGTCAAATGCTTAGACTATCGCCTTGAGGAGCCCATGGTTTTTAAAAATAGGCAGAACAGCTACAACCTCAGAGATTAGAAGGGTCAGAAGATTTGATGCCATTTTGAATTGTCTCTACCTGGCTAACAGAAGACAATGAGTCAATCACCTTTTGGGATGTTATTAAAACCTTTACAGTTTTTTAAAAAATAGCCCTGAAAGAAGGATATTCATACATCTGTACCTACCATACTCACTGTCCTCTTGGTTGAATCCAGCGGCACAGAAATTTTTAAATATGCATTCATATTTGGGGAAAAGATGCTGCATTTAATGTTATATTGAAGTTAGGACAATTTGTGTTCCTGTAGGGATTCATTGAAACACAGTTTGACCAGCATTACCTATATATTTACATACAACTGCACATTTTGATGACTGTGTGTCTCTATGTGTGAAGCTAGGCTGAATTGGGTTCGTAATCTAGATATTAAGAGATGAGGCCCACTTTGGGTACATGGTTATGTCTTCCAGTGCTTCATCTCCCTCAACTCCATAAACCATGGAGAGTGCTTTCCGTTCCATTTTGTGCCCTCTGTATGGATATAACTTTATGTTGCCAAGTTCAGATTCAGAACTGGTCTGAAGAAGCTACCAGTATGGTTAGTAATACCTCAGTGTGTCTCCAATGCTTTACATGGAATTACCTGGAAATCAAGTAACTAATAAGTAACAATTGTGAAGATCTAATCTCTACGAATATGAATTATTTGTCACTGTCATTGTCTTCTTCTAATCTAATCTACCAAGATGTCCCTGTAGCCTCCCATTCAATTACTAACTTGATTTAATACTGGCCTTAGCTTTTTTTTGTTTTAGTTCAGTCAATAGCAGCTATGTTTTGCAACCACTGCAGTTGCATCAAAAAATGAAACTGGATCTGAATAAAACAATATTGAATTGAGGAATTGTTAAGAACCCTTCAATGAATAAGCCTCTTTTTCTTTTCTTTTTTCAAAGAAAATGCTATTCTTGTTTCAAGAGCACTTTCCCTAGCAACCCTCTGACAATCCACAAGTCCTCACGTGCCTTTCTCTTTTTAGTTCATTTCCTTTTGGCTGACATCTTTCTTCCCAATTGGTCAGCAAAAGCCTTCTCAACCCCGGATTTATCATCTCGGTTATCCTTAGTGAGTTTGATCTTCAGTCTCAAGAGAATCCTTCGCAGTACTAATAAACTCATCTCCAATCTTCCAATAGCCTTCTGAGTATTCCCGTTCCATCTGCATCTTCCTAGCATGAATGGCTGGGCTGAAGCAATAGACTCCCCATTACAAAATACCATGTATGAACCTAGAATGGTCAAAGTTGAAATCCCATCAAAAATACAAAAACCCTTTAACTGGCTTTGTAACAAAAAAAGCAAGAGTAAGGGAAAGATCATAAACAAATTCCAACGAAGGTACTGTCTTCAAATACATTAATTAAAATCTATAAATGAGTAGGCAAACTTTTCAATTTCAAGAGCTCTCCATCAGAGATAAGCAAAATTCAACACAAAAACTTTCCATTCTCCATCATCGTTTCTGTATCAGTTCTGCCCTTTTTCTGATTTTGAAAAATGGACTTGCTAGATGAATATTTGTTTTTAAAGAGTGTTGCGTTCTGCTATGCATTTGTGAGTTGATCAAATAAAATATTTCCATAAACAGTTTTAGCTTTACCTTGTTTACCATCTTCAATATCTTTCCCAGTTTTTCTGGAGGAGGGTAAGTACATTCAGTAGAATACTAAGATATTTGTAGACTATATCTTCCTTTTTTTTTTCCTATCGCGCCTTTTGTTTTTCAGTCCAAAGCATTCCCTGAGGGACAAAGCTTTCAAAGAAGATGGATATATCTCCATGCCATTTATTTTCTTAATTCCTGGTGGGTTGCATCACAAAACTATAATTGCTGCTAATATAATGAAACAGCTTTGGCTCTTTCACATAGATTCGCAACTGCGATTGTGTGCATGCTACAGCTTGTAGATGTCTCATTAGTAAGTTCTACTTTATGATACTTGAGAAATCATCTGTCCTGATGATAATAATGAATACCTTGCCAAAGGAAAGAAGTTGTCAAGAGCAAGATGCGTTCCCATTTGTTATCTCTGGTATCCATAGAGACAGGGCTGCACAAATGGAAGATATCTTATAAAAAATATTTCCCAAGGTAACAATGCTTTGGGTAGCAATCTGTGGTAAGGCAGAGGTTGGGAACTACAAGCTCTGTGACAAAACAGTGGATAGGGAAACATTAGGAACAAAGGACAAGCTAGAAGGTAGGATCCAAGATCAAGAATGTCAAGAACAATGGATGAAGGGGTTGGAGATCAAATGGACATTGGTTGAAGTCTTGAATTACTATATGGAGGCTTGTGAGGGACTGGATGGAAGGGAGGAAGCTTAGACTGAACTTTGTCAAGATGGAGCTGGTTTCAGTTGTGACTTTAGTGAAGGGTTGCACTCTCCTTAGAGAATCAGGTTCCTGATTAGAGGTTCTCCTGGATTGCTACCTACTGGTTGAAGAGGTTATGGAGGCCATGGCCTTTGTCCAGCTTTGGCTTTAGTGCCATCTATAGTTCTATCTGGACCAGAAAGCTCAGGCAACTGGTTCTCACCCTTATAAGAAACCCAATGAGGTTTCTCCACCGAAGTGAGCAATATAAATTTCTGGTGAATAATTAGGAATAAATATATTAGGACCGAAGGAACACATGAGAGGTTAAGCTGCAATATATAAGTCCAATTTTTTTATGAGACAGGAAACTCAAACTGAGGGTGTGCAGTGATCATATTTCATGTATATTTGGTTGAAATGCTGAAACTTAGTTAACTAACAATATTGACTCAGGTTGGCCCGATCAGTAAAACACGTACTGTAATAGGTTTGTGTCTTGTATATGCCAATCACTTCCTTCACCAGATTCTTGATCCATCACTGAAACTGACTTATTTTGGTTAACTCCAAGAAATTAATAGGCAGTGCTTTTAAAATAAAACAACAGCAAATAAAATCTGGCATTCAAAATAAAATCAAATAGCTATCACCCGGATGAAGCGATTGTTTTTATTGTCTAGAATAGCCAACTGTGCGGGTGGGGCAGGGGGAGGGCAGAGAGAGATTGGGCAGGTGGCAAATTGCTAATTATTGCTGGAAAAAAGCGGTTTAATTTTAAATTGAACTTTAGGGATTCCAAAGAAAAGCGAGAGGCAAAATGCCTATCCATCTCTTAGACCCTTCCTGCTTTTGTCCTTTTCGTTTTCATTTTCCCCAAATGCCCTGAAACAGCACTTAATCAGGGTGTAATCTCCCTCGGACCTGCTTGCAAGAAATAAAATGGCAGCTTCTACCCAATGCAATTTTGCTTGGGGCATTTTGGCGAAATGGCAGAAAACAGCATCTGGTGAGTTTGGGTTCAATTCCCCCCATGCTCCGAAAGCCAAAATACCTCCCTTTACAACCAACAGAAAATAAGAGAGATTTGGGCTATTTCTTGGATGATAGAAACCCATCGAATTAAGTTTGTCACTGCAAGAAAAGAGGTTCCGGAGAGGTTCCACTATTAGCCTTCGTGGCAGTATGACTGTTTCTGAAGACCATCTGCTGGAATATAAGTAAACTTCCTTGTGTAATTGGTTGACTGCTGTGAGAACAGACTGCTGGACTAAATGGGCCAAAGGCCCGATCAAACAGGGCATTGTTTATGTATTTGTATTCATTGGAGAAACTCAGAGATTAATGTTCAAGGTAGAACAATGTGGTATAAGCCTTACCATAGACCTGCATCAACTACTTAATATGATGATGGAAGCAAATACTAAATGCCACTGCTTGTATTAGAGAATGAATAGGATCCCCAACAATTTCTCAAGAAATTAATCAGGGTGTAATCTCACTTGAACCTGCTTGCAAGAAATAAAATGGGACCTTCTACCCAATGCAATTTTGCTTGGGGCATTTTGGCGATATGGCAGAAAACTGGAGACAAATCCATCCACGTTTGTGTAGATACTCTGGGTGTAGTCCCATATATGTAGTTGACAAACAACACAATTAATATTTCATTGGCTTCATATGATTATATTAACTGACTATTTCACAGAGAGTACAACATTTTCACGTAGAATTCGCATACCGCTATGGGCTACCACATTATGGGGGCCTCTACAGCACAAGGATATAAAGGTAAAGGAGAAATGATACGACTGCTGGATAGCTATTGCCACCTTTATTGCTACAGGGTAATCCTTAATATGGACTCGTATTCCTGTTCAATCTGGGTATTCCTCTTATTGTGTTGCCGACATCCCTTCTTGGAGCATCACCTCCCAGAGCTCTTCATTAAATTAAGGTAGGCCCCAGAATTGGCACACGAGCAAAGGTTGCATAGGCTTCAGCCAATGGCTCCACCATATCTACAGGAAAGCTGTTCGCTGCAACTGGAACCCCATCCATTGCCTGGCTAATCTGACCGTAACAATTGCTTGATAATGTTTCCCACTACAAGAACATGACACAATTCCCCTGAGACTAAAAGCAGATCAAATGTGCCATCACTGGTATTCCTCAGACCATCAATGACTTTGGATGAGCCCATGGTTGCCATGGAGATTGTGAGCTCCTGAGATGCCTCAGATTCAAGGCCACCTGATAGAAAGTTGAAATCTCAGGATATCAGAACCATGGGAAACCCTGTTGCCAGCTTGGTAACAGAATCCAGCAGTTCAAGTCAAGGATGATTGTGGGTATCAAAGAAGGTAGTACCCGAGCAGTAATTCCTTTAAGGACTCACTAGTGACAATAACTATGCATCTTTCCTGTGACATTGGGTGATGCACAGCTCCAGGTGGGCCAAATTGGACAGCAGAAGAAAGCCACACACCCCTCCCAGCTCAACTAGATTTTAGCTAGACCGGGGTGTCAGCAACCCATGGCTCTGGAGCCTCTGCTGTGGCTCCCTGTTGGGTGATCCCACCACTGGCTGGCCCTGCCCCTCACCCTCCCCTCCCAGACATTTCTCACCTGGCCTGAGAAGGTAAAACACAAAAAAACAGAAATGAGAGGGAGGGAGGGAGAGAGAGAAGGAGAGAGTTCCATTTCCGACAGAAAACACCGGGAGCCACAAAACCTGGGTAGATGTGGCTGGGGGGTATCATGTGACTGGGTGGGGGTGACATTGAGTTGGCCACACCCACCCAGGCTTTGAGACTCCCAGTGGTTTTTTTTTCCCTGTGGGAAACAGGTCCAAATGGCTCTTTGAGTGTTTAAGATTGCAGACACCTGAGTTAGACTCACCAAGTTGCTCCCTGGCCTACAAGATCATAAATACAGATGACTTTATTATCAACTGATCTGCCTTCAAAAGCAGCAGTTGGAGCACAGGGCCAATGAGGACCCAATATCCAGGCATTGAGAGTATACAGACTACAGGGCTGCTTTCAAACAATGGACTTGGTGTCCCTGAACACAGCCTCCCCTGGGTTCCTGCCATACGTACTTCCTTTGTCCTGATTATCCTACATCAGGGGGGTCAAACTCACGTCATCACGGTGGTGGTGTCACGTGATGTATTGGGACTTTTCCTCCCTTTGCTAAACCGTGTGGACGTGATGCATCCAGCCCGGGAGTTTGACAGTCCTATTCTACATGGTTGGAACCTCAGAGAAAAGGATTGGCATAACATCACTCTATCTTTCCTAAGAGACTCTGTAGAAAGAATAATACTGTATAATTCTTGTAATTATTATTAAGAAATTAGAGTGAAAGAAAACATGTAGGATAATTTTCCCATAATCCCATGAGGAGGTGTGTTCTGTTACTGGGATCACGTTCTGTTACGTGACCTCTAACAGCAAGAGATCTTGGCTTAACTTAATTTTCCTTCTCAAGTTAAAGCTTTATTTTGATCAGTTGCTGTGACTTTTTTTTTCCATGGCATTCCAGAATTTTTTATAATTCATCTGTCATAACATGCCTAACCACCACAAGGCATTCAGCTATTGCTTATTTTTATCCTCTAGAGAGGTGAATGCTTGTGAAGGACCTTTTACTTGAAGTGCTTTGAAAAGTTTTGTGGTGGGTGGTGGGTGAGAATGAACAAGCAAAAGGAAGGCCTGTAACAACATTGTGTTTAGAGCAGAGATTGAGAGAGGCTGTGGGAGGAACACAAGTAAAGAGAAGAGGGAACAGAAAAACGGTAAAATGGCAAAAATCACACTTGTGAGTACGGAAGCATTCTTTAATTGTGATGACAGACCTCCTAAATTAGAGAAAGCATTTTGCCTTAAACATTCAGCATTCTATACAAACCATTGTTAAAGGCTGTAACAGAACACTATGTGATGTGGAAATTTTAGTCCCTTGTGTTTCTGATGGGTTTAATTTGGAGAAAAACTAATCTGATCCTAATCCCTAAATTAAAGTTTTTCTTTTCACAGAAAGTCACAGGACATCCTGAACTTAAACAAAGTGGGTACATTATTTCCAGAGGGATCAGAATCAGCTGGAGAACTGGAGAATAGCATGTACCCCCAAATGTAGGGTTTACCTTTCTTTATTCCAAAGAACAGGGAACAAGCATGTTTGGTAGCCTATACAGAGGGAATGAATAAATGGCAGTCAGGGATTAAGCACCATGGAGCTTCAGACAACAATAGATTTGGAAGTGATCCAGATTTTGAGCTTTTTTATTAGCAAGGTGCTTCTGTTCAGGTTTCGCCCTTGACTACAGCTGGGTTACTACATTTTTACCAAGAAAACCAGGAATACAACCGTTACTTGATTCCTTTGTTTCTGCTTTTCTTTTCTGTGACTTGCATGTCAATGTAATTCCCCCCCACCCTCCATTCTCCTTTATCCATTGAAGTGATGCCCAGGAAACCAGTTACGAAAGCTCCAGGCAACAAAATAACACCTAACATAGGCATTTGCAGAAGAACAAGGAAAGGTAAACGATGAAATGTGAATTGTAATATGGTTGTAGAGTTCCAGGCAGTGGAGCAAGATCAAGGAAGTAAGAATTGCATGGATTTCAGGAATGTCCCTGAATATTGATCTGGGGGGGAAAGGTGATGATGACCTCCTCCTCCTCCTCCCCCTCCTCCTCTTCTTCCACCTCCTCTTCCTCCTCCATCATCTTCCTCCTGAATCAATCCATTGCAGATGAATGGACTGAAAGTTAAAGATTATAATCTACCACACCGGTCCAATGGTTTGTTTTTTTTTTACTTTCCAGTCCAGGTTTAACTGGCCCATTCTGATGGATAGTGAATTAGTTGTCTCTTTGAACACTTTGAAATGCTTCGTCCCAGGTTTGTTACTAGCTGGGCTAAGTTACTTTTTATAAGATGAATCATCATTTGACTTGCCTGCTATCTCTTAACTGTTGGTATCTACCCTCCCATCCAGAGGTGTTATTCAGCGGGTTCTGACCAGTTCTGGAGGACCGGTAGTGGAAATTTTGAGTAGTTGGGAGAACTGGCAAATACCACCTCTGACTGGCCCCACCCCCATCTCTTCTCTGCCTCCTAAGTCCGAGCTGATCGGCTGAGTCTTCTTTTGTTGCACTGCACAGGAGAACAGAGCTGGAAAGCAGGTTAGTGGGGTGGGGAGGGAATGGGGATTTTACAGTATCCTTCCCCTGCCATGCTCACCAAGCCATGCCCACAGAACAGGTAGTAAAAAAAAATTGAATCCCACCATTGCTCCCATTCATTCTTTTCTCATACTCTTCACAATCACAATGCAAATGCAGCCCCTTAGCACTTGCATTTAATCTTAGAACACAAGTGCAAAAGGGTGGAGCTTGTGTTTACAATAAATAAATAAAATGAGATGACAACACACGTTTTGTCATTTGATACCGTCATGGTTGGAAATGGGTACATGCAACTCTAGGGTTATATTTTAATTAAGTTATATTATCCTGAATGTTAAATATTGATCCAGCTTTACACTTCAAACACTAAATCATATTTTAGATTGGATCCTTTCAAAAGACTGCTGAGTTGGGTTATATGGATTATTTCTTTTCATCCACAAAATTCTCTCTTATTTCAATGTATAAGGAAGGGAGACGGAAATCTGTTTTGAAGCAAGGAAACCCAAAGACCATGTTTTGGGAATATATGCAAAATAATCATGGGGTCTGTATACCTATCCAAGTGGAAATATGTTTCCCAGTTTGATAAGGACATACTTCCCATGATTATTTTTCAGGCTATTTTTTCATTGCTGTCAAGAAGTAGCTGCAGTCAGGCCCTTAATTCAAAGTAAATTGATGAGATTACGCTAAAGCTGCTGTTTTTCCAGATTGAGTGAGGTTCCCTTATAAGAAGTCACTCAGAACCAAAAGTCTTAGTCTAAGCCGTGTGTGTGTGTGTGTGTGTGAAATTTGCACCATCACGGCAGCGTCACATGACGTATTGTGACTTTGTTTTCTCCTTCGCTAAACCGGGCATGGGCATGGCCAGCAAGGGATGCATCCAGCCCACGGGTCAGGAGTTTGACAGCCCTGGTCCAAGGTATTCCAGCTGGACTTTGAAATCCTAGAAAAATAAAACCAACGAGATTGATGAAGGTTAGAATGGGATTTAGACCTCCATCCATGATGCAATCGAGGGGAAGAAACATATGTGGGAAAAGACACTTCCCAAAATTACTTCCCAAAGTTCAGTTTAGATCACGTGGTCCAAATTTGGACACTTGGCAACTGGCATGTATTTATGACTGTTGCTGTGTCCTGAGGTCATGTGATCAACTTTTGCGACCTTGTGACAAGCAAAGTCAATGGGGAAGCCAAATTCACTTAAGAACCATGTTACTAACTTAACAACTGCAATGAATCAGTCAACAGCTATGGCTAGAAAGGTTGTAAAATGGGCCAAAACTCACTTCACAACTGTCTTGCTTAGCAATAGAAATTTGGGGCTCAATTGTGATCGTATGTAGAGGACTACCTCTATGTACCTGGATGTGTCAAATAGACACAATGTTCCTTAATCTCTTTGCCCGGAAGTAGGAAACAATTCAATTGTTTTAGAGTTACTGCTATTGGAAAACAGGATTACATTCTCTGTGCTAGCTCTGTCCCATAACCACCATAGAGCCTGGCTTCCTAGATAGTTTTCTCTAACAATTTGCTTCCTCATAGCTCAACCCACAATATAACAAAGGGCCCCAAGTAAGACTTTCAAATAAAAATGTTGATCTAGAAATGTAGGAAGAAGAGATCTAAATGAGTCACTGGGGGAAAAAAAGAAAGCTGGCATGATAATCCAAATCAAAATTCATCCTTACCAGAGCATTATTTTTTGTTGGGTGAAAAAAATCCACTGTTGTTAAGGCTTTATGAGTAATATCTTGTGTTTTAATATATATATATATATATATATATATATATATATATATATATATATATATATATATATATATATATTTGTTTGTATGGTATTCAGCTTTGTTTTGGTATTTTCCCACGTCATTGTAGTTGTGCTTTTAAAGTTGTAGCAACGTTTCGGCAGAATCTCATCTGCCATCATCAGGCTTCTGTATTGTGTCTGTCTGTCTGTATTGGAGCCAAGCCGCACTAAAAGCCTTCAATACAGCAAACACAATGTTGCCAGCCAATCAAGACAAAAAAAAAGCCACAAAACAGACAGAAGATATCAGAAGCACCGATCAAGCAGGACACAGCAAACTCCAAGACCAATAAACACAGACCAAGACTCCCAACCAATCAGGATGAAGAAAAAACCATTCTGGCACAACAGTAGGCTAGCCCCAAATTTAAAACAGAAACAGCTGGGAAAGTCTGACTCACAGACGAACACAATACTGATGATGGCAGATGAGAGTCTGCCGAAACGTTGCTACAACTTTAAAAGCACAACTACAATGACGTGGGAAAATACCCGAACAAAGCTGAATACTATAGATAGATAGATGGATGGATGGATGGATAGATAGATAGATAGATAGATAGATATAGATATAGATATAGATATAGATATAGATATAGATATAGATATAGATATAGATATAGATATAGATATAGATATAGATATAGATATAGATATAGATATAGATATAGATATAGATATAGATATATTAGGAAGCTGAATATTCCACTTAACTTGATTTATAATTTTGGCACAGAAGATTTCCAATAGAGCTCTTAGTTTCTTTTTTCCCACTTTTAGCAGAACGCAAGTGAGGTAATGCTAATCACTTCACACTTTAGCATGAGAAGAAATATAAGTAGGAGCGGCCACATGCTGTTTTGGTGCACAATTCTTTTAATTCAGTTAGTCTCCCAGCCAGCCAAATGTACCTTTTTCCATGGCATTCCTTTCATTCCTTCACCTTTTCCTGTCCCCAAGATAGAATCGCAGGATTTCATGGATATCAAGTATAGAGGTAGTCCTTGACTTACAACAGTTCATTTAGTAACCATTCAAAGTTACAACAGCATTGAAAAAAAAGTGACTGAAGACAGTTTTTCACACTAATGACCATTGTAGCCTCCCTGAGGTCATGTGATCAGTATTCGGACACCTGAAAACTGGTTCATATTTATGATGGTTTTGTGTCCTGGGGTGATGTGATCACTTTTTGCAACCTTCTGACAAGCAGTCAATCGGGGAGATGTAGATTCACTGTGCCACTTAACCGCTGCAATGATTCATTTAACAACTGGGCAAGAAAGGTCCTAAAATGGGGGGGGGGGGAATCATTTAACAAATGTCTCAGTTGATTTTTGGCTCATTTGTGAACATTAAGTCAAGTGCTACCTGTATACTCAGGGCTTATTAGGCTATTTAAAAATTTCCAATCAATATTATAATGTTTTCTTTATGTAACTTGGGATTCTTCAAAATCAATGCAAATTTAGGGCCCATTTTTTGGCCTAAGGATTGCCCTTGGAGTGATTGACTTCATGCATTGCACTAAGTCATTTTGAGTGTTTGATTCTGATGTCTCTTTCCAAAAATAATATTCCCATCAAATCTAAATATAAAGCCTACTAGTGTGTGGATACTAGCTGGATACCGGTGCTTTGCTATGAAACTATGTGATTGGGCTTAGTTTTTGGGGAGGAAAATAAAGGGGGAAAAAATCTGCCTCTGCCTACCAGCATCCATTGGTATTCATCTGGCTAGCATCCCTGTCAGTGTGTGAGAGAGTTGAGGGCTGTTTGGAAACCGAAACAGTATTTGCTGTGTGAGCAAGGAGATAGCAAGGAGCTTGGGCGTGCATTAGCTCAACTGTTCTGTACTAAAGATGCTTGCTGTTGTGAAACTAAAACTGAAATGGAAACTCCTCTCCTCTGCTTGTTTTTTGGGTTTGGAACAGATTTCTTTTCAGGTGGGGAGGACGAGTAGGACTTCTTAGCATCAGAGTGTGTTCATAATAATATAGGAAATATTAATGCTCTGATGGTCATTTTGAAAAATCCTTTCTTAGTGAGCACCTAGAAGCCAAATTTCAAGTTTGTATGCTTTACAGTTCTGGAGATTTTGTGATGATGTGTGAGTGGTATTTCACTTTTATATAGATATAGATACAAATGTACACACATACATACACAGACACAGAGGAGTTTTCTGTTATTATTTCTTTATTAGATAAATTATAAGTATATAAAATAACATAATAAAGTCATTTGTATTGTAATAAAAGAATGAAAGAGTACTAATTGGAGCTAATAAAAAAGCCGTATTCTTCTAAATTCAAATTAAAAATATTTTCAAATAGTTAGGATTAACTGAAACTGAAGCAATGTTTGCCAGAACAAGCTCTTCATAAACCCCAACCCCACCCAAAGAAGGAAAACCTTCCAAAATATGTACACAAATAGTGCAAAATATATTTTTTAAAATGTTGGCTTCTAAACCCATATCTTTCAGTCCTGGATTCTAGTATACCAACTGCTTACTTATTAAGTTACCTGTGTAAAGCAATGTTTTCTCACGTATTTATTTCTTTGAATAGCAATCTAAATGTATATGGTGTCTACCAGCTATTCTTGTGGTAAAACCTTGCGTATCTTGATCATCATGGAAGCCAAATGTCCACTGACAATTTCTTTGCTGGTTGATCTTGGTGGGGGCTAGTGTCTCGCTTCTTTCCAAGGTTGATGTTATGGGTTCTTTTATGAAATGCATATAATCAGATTGTCCCAGACTGAAAGCAATAGAGAAAATACATTGAGAAACCAATTGATAATAATTCATATCTTCTTACTGTGTCTTGGAAGGAAAAGATCCATTGATTTGAACAGGTATCTGAGCTTCTGAAACAGGAACAGTTGCATAAAAGAACCCTATTGTTAACCCTGAAGTTGGCCAAACTGTGGCCATTTATCTTTGGTAGTTTTTCTCTAGGGAGCTTTCTTCTCATGGCTTCAAGGCTGACCCAGCCTGGAGTGAAGGGGCCAAGGAAGGCGGGGGGGCGTAGAGATAGCTGGGATGTTGTAGTCAAAATTTAAAAAAAAATTCTCCTGGGAATCAAGGACGTTGGTGCAGGTGTGTGAAAGGAGGAGATTGGGATCACCGAACAGCTGGACTTATGTGATGATTGGACCATGTGATGGGTGACTATGGGGGTAGTTTAACTTTTAATTGGGTGTAAAACCGGCAGGAATCTAGAGCTGGTTTTCCACCAAGAAATTGCCAATTTGATAGGTTCCATATTCTTTGAGGAATATGCCTATCTCGGAGTCAGATGAGGGCTGCTGGGGGCTCGCAGGGGCTCAGCGGAGTTCCTAGCTAACACTCTGTGGGGCTCAAAGAGCCCCCAATAACTTCAGAAAGACAAGCAGCAAGTTAAAGCTCTTAATAGGCTTAACTGAACTTCAGCCAAGTGCATTTCACATCTCCTAAAAGTGTTGCAAGCTAGATAAACAATCCACTCAGAGCCTGCGAGGAGAGCCATTGAGAAAAATCAGATAACCTAGCCACTAGCCTCCAAGGGGATTAATTCCCAAATAATAAGAATCACGTAACTCACCAGAAACTCCACTAAGACTCCAAGATCCCTCTCACAGTCACTGCTATTAAGCCCAGTTTCACCCAGTCTTTTATTTAAGCATTAAATGCACAAAATAATAAACAATTTTTTGATATATATCTTTTTTTTTAGCTAATTAGGGCAAAGAAGCAATGTCGAGTTGGCCACATCCACCCAGTCACATGACCACCTAGCCACGCCCACCCAGCCACGCCCACCCAGCCAGTCATTAGGGCAGAGACCCCCTTGCTAAAAAATTTGAAGGCCCCCTGCTTGGAGTTCTTATTGAATGGGACATATTACTTGGAACCTTGACCCCGATATTCCTTTTAATCTACCATAGTATTTAATTCCATGGCATCCATTAACTGGATCCTGCTTCTTGGAAAATACCCATTGGTCTGTAGGATCTAGAGTGATTATGATTGGCTGATGATTAAAGCCTAATCTATATACATTTCTGGGTTTATGAGAAGAGGGTTTATAACAGAATATTCCTCAGTGACACTGAAGAACTGGTGACAGTTGCTCAGTAGTAACTTATGTGAAGAAGATCAAGATGCAAAACTCATTTCTCAAGTAGGACTCAAAAACTCTGCTCACTCCTGGAGGCTATATATGTATAATCTCCATCCATAGAGATGTATCTGGACGGAGGATGCATCAACAATTCATCAAAGGAATAAATATTCAAGATCTCCTTTTGATTTCCTACACACGTCTGATTAAGTTGCCAATGCTGCTCATAAAAAGTACATGAGGGCCAGTACTCACCAGAACAGTTTCTCACTCATCCCTAATATACAGACATCAAAACTAGTTTAATTAAATGGACATATATGGCTCTTATAGTTCATTTTTTTTCTGTATGCCCTTTAATGTCATTGCAGTGATCTTCTTGCAGCTGGAGAAAAATGTCCTAACTATGGCAAGAGTGGGTTCACACACATCATGCCAAATAATTCAATTCACTAAAACTGCAACGATGTAAAAGCCTGTAGTGGCAATGTAACTTTAGTTACTCTTTAGCAGGATTGGCCCAGGTTAATATTGGTTTTGCAGACCACCAGGGCTGATGGTAAGACTGACAAGAAATAATAGTAATAATAACAATTAAAAAAAACCAGAAGACAAACAAATGAGAGAAGAAGGCAGTGACTTCTTTCAACTTCGAAATGGTTGCCATAGCAACTGCTTGGACCTGCTCATGCAGTGCTCAAGAGTCAAACTTGACTCAAGGGAGTCTTGATTTTGTTGAAGTGCCAGTCCACAACCAGAGATTTTACCTATTCCATCCTTCTCCAGCAATCTGAGAATAGCAGAATTTCTTTAGAGGAATAGTTAGCTATAAGGTAATGAACTCAACCTCCTACAGCTTGAGTTTGGCTCCATTAGGCCTGTTGTGTCTTGATGCCACTGAAGTGAATTGCAACTAGCCTAGGACTGAGTGTGTATGAAAATCTCATCTATCAGAGAGCCAATTCAATTTAGTGCTTAAGCCTAAGGCATCAGACTAGAAACCTGGAGACTGTGAGTTCTAGTCCCACCTTAGGTATGAAAGCTGGCTGGTGACTTTGAGTTAATCACTGAACTTATATGTTTTTCTCCTATATGATATATTTTAATACATGTTATACATGGTATCAATATTTATAGAGATGCTTGTGCATGGACTCCTACGGTGCTTTTGAAGAATTTCCATAGATTTCAGTGGAATTTAGGCAGGAGAGAACATCCCACTAGATCAGAGAGGAGGAACTATGGCCTCCTTTAGGACTTGTGGACTTCAACTCCCAAAATTCCTGAGCCAGCCCCTGAGTTGAAGGCCACAAGTCATCAAAGGGGACATAGTTCCCCATCCCCGCACGAGATGTTGCAGATGACCTCTGCCCTATTGTGTATTACATCTAATAACCACTTCAGTTAAACAGCACTCTTGCTAACGGACAAATTCTCAAAAATAAGATGGTGACGTTTGACAGGCAAATGAAAAAAGTTGCTAGGGTTTCGGGATCTGAAGCTCTTCTGCTCTTATGTATTTCTGCTCGTTCTCTGATTCCAGTAATATGGAGAGATTTACCCAAAGAAAATTGCATGGTGATGAAATCATTAAACTTTAATGTGACATGGAAAAGCAGAAAGTAGTGTGATGGTTGGACAACCAGTAGAATAATTTCTATCAGGGCAGGTACTTTCATGCAAAATCCTCATGAAGCTCAGCATGAGGATTGGCAGTAAAAGGTCCTTATCACAACCAATCAAATTAGATCTACCATCACTGGATTTTAAAACTTCATATTTTCATGCCGTGTTCCTGGAATACACGTGGGCGAATATTTCCTTACTAAGTATGTTGTAGTAAGTTCAGTAAGCCTATTGCTTGACTCTTGCAAAATTGCCTCTTCGACAGAAGGAATGGGTTGCTCCTGAAGGCAAAGTAAATCTCTTTATCAACCTTACTGTGGAGGATATCAATGGAGATTCTCAGTCATGGTGCTTTTTTCAAGAGGCAACTGGACTTTTTTGGTTTTCTTTGAAGATGTTTCACTTCTCATCCAAGAAGCTTCTTCAGCTCTGGCTGGATGTTGGAGAATGGAAGGATTCATATCCCTTGCAGGCAGCTGGACAATTTGTATTCTTTTAGAGAATTGTTGAGGCCACCTGGAGGTTTACCTGTGTCCTCAGGGTCACCCAAATAGTGCAAATGGATGTGGAGCCTTCCTGATTGCAGGATGTTTTCTGCCCAGTGTCCCTTCACTGTTGAAGACCGGTGCAGGCTGTTGAGGATGAGTCTGTGTTGTCTGCCTCTCAAACTGAAGCACAAATGGATCCTGTAGTATGCAATTTTTCTGGAAATCCATTCATACCCTCACATCATTTGAAGGGTGTTCATCCCAAAGTGCATAGCTAAATGTCTATGGAGATTCTCAGTCATCCAGATCATGGTTGTTCCAAAGTTACTTTTTCAGGAGGCAATGAGACTTTCTTGTTTTGGAGGAGGACAACACAACACCATGTTCAGTTATTGCTAAGATCCCAGAAGGTAGAGCAAATATGCATATTGGGGTCTATGGTTCAAAAGCAAGGCTTTGTATACAGGACACCATATCAGTTCTTTCCTATGCTCTCTAACTGCCTGAACTACTTGGTCTCAATACCAGGATTTCATCTGTCACACGTTTCTTTTCCTTACAATACACACATGCACATAAGCACATGTTGTAGACAAACATACACACATACTTGTTTGAGCACATAGCCCCATTATTTTAGTCATATCCCTTTATAACCAGCACATTGTACCAAATGCAAAGTTTTAGTTGCTCATCCATCCCCGTCAATGGTCCAAATAGTGGTGCGGTGGCCTAGAGGTGGAGCTTTCACCTCACAATCAGGAGGCTGTGAGTTTGATCCTAGGTAGAGGTAGATATTTCTCTCCCTGGGCACAATTTATTTATTTATTTATTTATTTGATTTGATTTGTCAATCGCTTACAAGATAATAGGTATAAGTATAAACATAGTTATGAATACATGAAATTGATACATATAAGAAAAATTAAAAGAAACAATAGGACAGGGACAGTAGGCACGTTGGTGTGCTTATGCACACCCCCTACAAACTTCTTAGGAAAGGGGTGAGGTCAATAGTAGACAGTCTAAGGTTAAAGATTTTGGGGTTTGGGAAAGAAACCACAGTTGGGTAGAGTATTCCAGACATCGACCACTCTGTTGCTGAAGTTGTTTTTGGCTATGTCGTTACAGTGGGCTCTAGCACTTAGATCATTAGAGTTGAGTACTCCAAGGTCCTTGACAGAGTTTGGATCATCAACAAGGTCTTGACTATTCAGCTTGTATTTTATTTTCTGATTTTTTTTTTTGCCAATATGTAAGACAGAGCATTTATTTGTTGAGATTTGAAGTTGCCATTTGATTGACCATTCTCATAGTCGAGGTCTTTTTGAAGGGTAGCAGTATTGTCTGTGGTGTTGAATAGCTTTACATCATCAGCGAAGAGAACGCAGTTGCAGAATATGTCTGCTGAACAAAACTCTGCATTGGTGACAGGAAGGGCATCCAGCCATTAAACACTCTCCTAGTTCCATTCAAACACTCTGCCCAGATACCACCCCACAAGAGATTATGGGGTTCTTAAAAGATGATGATGATGATCCTCATTAATCATCCAAATGTCCTAGTATCTGGCTTAACAATCTTTCCAAATCTGATGCCCAGCACATAGGCTGGTACCAAAAGTCCCAACATTCCCAAAATAACCTTCTTATTAGAATTCTGGAATTCGTAGTCTCAGTAGTTCCATAGTACCAGGTTGAGAATTGCCAACATAAATGGCAGTGCTCTCTGCAGAGGTCTTATGTGTTTGTTCATTTAGTCATTCACAATTCTAAGGTCCTTTAGTTCATCAAGTCCAGTTTAATGATAGAATTTTAAAAGAGGCCTTGAATAATATTTTTCATGTCCATCTCTGTCTTGTCTTTTAGAAGAGACTATTTTTATTCTCTTGATAGTTTTGGTTTTGCCTTCTCCCTATTGATTTCTTGATTAAAACAGTGCATTTCATTTACCAGCCAGATCCACAGATCAGAATATGAAATGATACCTTGAATGATTTTACAGCTTAGTCAACAAAAGAGCATACCTTTTAAAATGCTCCTTCTCCAAGGTGCTGATGAACATCATACAGTGGAATTATCTATGATTATGTCTCGAAAATTGCATCTTAAAATGTCATCCCACCTTTCCATAATTATTCCCATCAAGCCTTTTCTATTTACAGTCAGGAGGTTTCTCTCTTTTCCTGTGTTGAATAAGAACACAAAGTATCAGTCAATTACACAACTTCGTACCCTACTCCGTCAATTAAACCTTCAGCAATCATTTGCATCAAATAGATGACTGGAATTTATCCTGTTTGCTGAATTAAGAAAACCTTTGCTCATCCCTCCAGGTGGCTAAGCATAAACATTTTCTATTGCCAATTAAAAAAAATGCAAGCTACTCTTCCCTTTTCATCTGCAGTAATTGAAGCCTTTATTTATTTATTTATTTAAAAAGGTAATTGCAAAAAAGGGCATCTTACAAAACTGTAGGTAGTATTTTCATATTTGAAATCTATTCGGTTTTTATATAAATGGTACCTCCCATGAGTAAGATAAAAGGCTATGCAAATAGGACATGGTGCTCTTGAAATTCATGAACGGCATTTGCAATAGCAGGGTCTTTGATTTCATTTCATTTTTTTCTTTGCAAAAATATGATATAGGTAGCACATTACCATATTCATACTATGTGCAAAAAGTATGATTGTAATGGTCTGGTATGACAGATCTGCTTTTCTTCCTACATAAACACAGGAGTAGTATTTGTAGAATATAGTCTGCATTCCCAGGAGGGAGGGGGTGCATTCCAGTGGAGCAAGAGACAACTCGGTTTAGATAGTTTGCATGAGAAAAAGAGGGTGAACATGATTCCTCTCTAATATTACCCATCCCCTCCCACCTGTGACTGGATGATAGTAACTTCGTCACTTGTATCCTTAGGATCTACATTGACTGTTTCCTTGAACGATTTGATTGCTTATTGTACCTATGACTATCATTAAGTGTTGTACCTGATGATTCTTGATGAATGTATCTTTTCTTTTATACATACTGAGAGCATTTGCACCAACACAAATTCCTTGTGTGTCCAACCACACTTGGCCAATAAAGAATTCTATTCTATTCTATTCTATTCTATTCTATTCTATTCTGTTCTGTTCTGTTCTGTTCTGTTCTGTTCTATTCTTTCCCGGTACATGCTTAATGGGAGAAGTCGTTTGCTTGAGTTTGGCAAGATTCTGTCTATGGGTATGGAACAATTAAGGTATCTGCTTGGAAGAATCATGTGACTTTCTTGGGTTTTGGAGCCTGAACAATATTTGAGGAAACATTATTCCAAATGATAACATACTTTTAATGGCAAGGAGGGTTTTTTACCAGTTTAAATTGACATCTCAACTATGACCCAAATCTGAATAGGTGTTCAGTCTTAGCTCTTAAGCCAGCAACCAGATCAGGAATGGCAGACACCAAAAAAGAGTGAACAATGCAATGAAGAACAGGTGGCAAAACCAGATCATTAGTCATAGTTATGGTTCAATGAGAGTCAGAATAGTCAAAGAGAGCCTAGAGCCTAGAAGTGACATTCAGAACAAGTACAAAGGTCAAAAGCAAGAATTTAACAAATCAACAACTCTTTTGGACACAACCATGTCAGAGGTGTTGTTTCCAACACTGGGCATCCCAAAATGTGGGTTAATAAAGCCAGAATTATTTTGACTCCAATTATGTTCCAGTTTCCAGTTACAATTCCAAATGCCAGTTTCCATCAGGGTTAGGGTTAGGGTTACTTCTTGCTGGTAAAGTGGAAGGACTTATTCAAAGGAGGGGTGTTCTTGAGTGGACTGCATTTACGTCCTCCTCAATGTACTGATATTTGTGCCCACTATGATTTAGCAGAGTTTTGACCTATCTTAATATGAGAGAGAGAGAGAGAGAGAGAGAGAGAGAGAGAGAGAGAGAGAGAGAGAGAGAGAAAAGGAAATCTAGTAGACCCATGATATGTATGTGGTAATCATCTTTTATATGATTTGGAGAAATCTCTCCCTGGCGGAATTTAGACTAGGAGTCTAAAATTCAGAATAACAGAATAGCAAAGTTGGAAGGGACCTTTAGACAGCATACACCCCTCCAAATAAACCTGCAACAATATTTTGGTAAGTATGGAAGATGCTGTCCAGCAAGGCCAGGATACTGAATGCTGTATACACACACATTCTAGACTAGAAGAAGTGCTTTAGGAAGAGTGATCTGGCACTGTAGGGGAGGGTTGCTTCGGTCCGACAAGACAGAACTTCTGGCAACAGCATAATCTGATCAGCCAGAATCAGTTCCCAGAAATACTTTTTAGAGAGAGAGAGAGGGCACATCTGCTTTGTAGTATCTGAACCTGGAATTGCATTTCCAAGCTTTCAGATTCTGAACCCTGCTAACTCTGATATGCGTCAGGAAGGTAAAATTTGTCCTCTGATGAAGATTCATCCAAACCAGAAATGATGTTATAAGTAACCAAGTTTCAGTAACTTTATTATAATAACCTTGCATGTATTGTGACCTATGTTGGATTCCAGTTCAGTCAAATGTCATGAAATAAGTAAGCTAAGGCAGTGATTCTCAACCTTTTCTTCACCATGGACGCCCTTTAAATTCCTTTTGTGGCCATGGATCATGGCCATGGACCCCCCAAGACTTAGCTCAAGATTTAAATCATAACATTTCTTCAGGCCTTTGTGGATCCCCTGTGTCAACATCACAGCCTCTCCACCACCACCCCCAGGCTCTGCGCACCACAGGTTGAGAACCACTGAGGTAATTTAATGCTGCAATATTTTCTAGGTAAGAATGTCACTGAAGTCTGCCCAAGTATTTCAGGCTTGAGCTCCAAAACCTGAAAAACCTCAAGACAAACACTGAATCTAGCTGTAATTGACATAGAACTAGTTATAATTAAAGCAGTTGAATAGAGTCAGTATGATTAAGCTCAATGGGTTTGATAATTCCCCTTTTTCACATTGAAATTCTGTGGTAACTTACTCTAGGAGCAACCTGACTGATAGCTGTTTTCCAATGCAGCCTATGGGACATATCAAGGGTCTTCTGTATGCAAAGTACGTGCTCCTCCACTGAACTATGACCCTTCCTTTGCCATTGCAATAAAAGCATGGCCCTGGTGGCAGCTGAGTGCAAAATTCTTTACCACTAATGAAATTATGCATGTGCAGATGCTACACAAATAAGGAAAATATCTACAAAGTATAAATAAAAATATTTCTACTTATATTTTGCTTTGTCTGCAGTTAAGAAACATTTATTATTGAGATGACCATACTTTATAATCTGAGCTGTGAAATAAATCCATAAAATAATAATACCTGTTACAGATACCAAATGTTGGCATAAAGAGAAAATATTTTCATATACCAACAGCAAAGAGAATTCTTCAGGAGAGAGAGAGAGAGAGAGACTGAAAGAGAGACAGAGATGAGGGAGGGAGGGAGGGAGGGAGAGAGAGAGAGAGAGAGCAAATGTACTTTCAGACTCACAAATATGAAATATAGATGAGCTTTTAGTGACAGAAAAAAGGGAGTTCTTAAAAGAAGAAATCACAAAATGAAATGAATTTTTAAATCAGAAAAAATGCTGAATATTTAGATATTTAAAAAGAACAAAACTGGCAGAGGGCATTAGAGATGAATGCAAAAGAGGTGCAATTTCACACAGAGTTGAAATATAAAGAGGCTGAAACTCCGAAAGACAAGGAAATGTTTCAATTTCATGTCAAATTCAAAAGTCTGTGAATCCTAACATTTAGCTCATGTATGCCTGGGGAAGATCTCCATATTTTTTTGTCAACTTTTGAGGGAGTTGCTAAAAATGGAATTTCAGAAAAGAGACTTCATTAAAGACTGATTAAAGGAGACCTGGCAGAAATGCACCAGTGTTTTGTAAGAGAAAGCTGCTTCCTTAGTGACTTTAAACCATTTACAAAAGGTTTATAATAGAGCCTGGTCTTTTTAAGGAAAACGGCTTAGAATGTTTTAAACATAAAATCAGAACTGTCAAATATGGAAATTGGCATAATTGTTAAAGAAACAATTTAAACATATTTCTTACAGTAAGGCTGCTACATCTGGGATACAGGTATAAATGGTCTCTACTGTCTAAATCAGGGGTGTCCAACCTTGGCAATTTTAAGATTTGTGGACTTCAACTCCCAGAATTCCCCAGCCAGCATCTAAGCAAATGTTGCCTTTTTAAATGTTTAAATTCTCAGTCCTCCAGGTCATAGTTGTCCCAAAGGTACTTTTTCAAGAGGCAACTGAACATTTTGTTTCTCATCCAAGAAGGTTCTTCAGCTCCGACTGGATGGTGGGGAATGGAAGGATATATACTTCTTGCAGACAGCTGGTCATTTGCATTCTTTTAAAGAATTTACTTAGAGGTTTATCTATTTCATCAGGGTCATCTGAATGGTGAAAATGGGTGTGGAGCCTTCTTGGAACTGTTGAAAGTTCTGTGCTGTAGATTGGAGACAGATGATGTCATATCCATCATCGTATGTTGAGGAGAGGACTGTTCAGTTTTGACATAGATGGATTATTTGACCCCTCTTTCAAACCAATTGTCCTCTCTGTCCAAATGTGGACTTTGCTGCCTTCAAAAGAGTGGCCTTTGTCTTTTAAATGCAGATAGACTGCCGAATCTTGTCCTGTTGGGTTGAATGGTCAATGCCTGGAAAGCACTACCTGACTCTGTGGTTTCTTCCCCAAACCCCAAAAACTTTAACCTTAGACTGTCTTCCTAAGAGGTCTGTAAGGGGCGTGCATAAATGTCCCTGTCCTAATGTTCCCTTTTATTCGTATCCATTTCAAGTATTAATAATCATATTTATATGTATATTCGTTACCTAATACATACTCAACAAACAAACAAACAAATAAAATGATGTACCATGTGTTTATGAAGTGGTTGTTTTGTTTCCCCAATGTACAGATCTGCACATGGCTCACTGCATTGTATTGCATATACATCTTGCTCAGTTTGTGTCTGGGTGTTTTATCCTTGGGGTGGACAAGCTTCTTTGTGCGCATATGTTACATTGGCTGATCTTACTCAGCTTTTCCAATATTCCTGCAACGTATAGAATGACAACATTGCTTCATTTATTGTTCTCTTTTTTTTCTGTTATGGAGGAACTCCTGTTAGGTCTTTTTTGAGATTTGATGAAGGCCCACTTGAGATAGCTACATGTTCTGAACAGTGGTGGGATTCAAAAATTTTTACTACCGGTTCTGTGGACATGGCTTGGTGCGCATGGCTTGGTGGGCATGGTAGGGGAAGCATACTGCACAATCCCCATTCCCTCCCCACCCCACTAACCTGCTTTCCAGCTCTGTTCTCCTGTGCAGGGCACAAAAGAAGACCCAGCTATCAGCTGGGACTCGGAGGCCAGTCAGAGGTGGTATTTGCTGGTTCTCTGAACTATTCAAAATTTCCACTACCGGTTCTCCAGAACTGATCAGAACCTGCTGAATAGCACCTCTAGTTCTGAGGGTTTCCTTGATGTGTTTTAGTTCTTTTTCTTTCCCATCTTTGCTGGCAGGCAGGCCTTCAGCTCCATGGTGTAGGGTTTTGATAACTCTCATTTTGTGCTCCAGTGGATGATGAGAATCAAATTGTCAATAATGATCTCTGTGTATGGGTTTTCTATAAACTTCAACATTAAGGCTTCTGTCTTTCTTAATGTGTACTGCACAGCCCAGGAAGGCTAGACTATTTTCCTTAGCATCTTCCTTTTTGAATATGATGTATCTGTCCACATAGCTGATATGTTTGGTGAACACTTCCAATTCCTGTGTTTTGATCTTGACCCAAGTATCGTCCACATACCTATTCTATACCAGTGAGTGGATGGAATTCCTGTGAAAGAGTTTAGGGCATTGGTTGCTACCTCTTCCATGTAGAAATTGGCCACAATGGGGGACACAGGCACAACCATGGCACAACCATGTTTTTTGTCTATAGAAATTGTACTTAAAATAGGTAGTGGTCAGGCAGAAGTCCAGCATGGTACATATGTGGTCTGGGCTGAGGTTGGCATTTTACTGACATCCAGTGGTTGCTTGGAATTTTTCAGTCCAGATATGGTAGCTGTCTTTTGTCTTCCATATATGAAAGGCCTCAGTTAAACCTTTTAACTTACTTTACTGGGACGCTTAGGATGCAAGTAATTTAACATGGCATCACACAGTTAACAGATTGACATTATAAGGATAGGTTTTCCTACAATTTATGGTTCTGTAGGATACTGTTTCAGCACCAGAAGAAGTCTAATTCGAATGGTTTATTGCTTTCCCATCACCATTTTTTATTCCTGTGCCTATTCCTGGGTTTAATTTCTGCCCATCTTCAAGAAGACTCCCAGATATTTTAAAACTTTTAAATATATATAAAGCTGCAACAAGAAAGTTGTTTATATATTTATCTTACTTTACCGGTATTCACCAAATACAATGATTTGATTGAAGAAGTGATTTGGAAAAAGAACAGAGATCTTTACTACAAGTGTTATTAAATCTTTTTCATTCGTTAAAAAGTGTGTTCTTTTTTTAAAGGAAATTAACTTGATTTGATTAAAAATGATAAGGCCGAGAAGAAGAATTGTTGGTAAATATTTTTAGTAAACAGGTGAAGGAAAGTTTTTATTCATCTACCACGAACGCATTCCTGTGGTATTTTTAAAAGGTATCAAATAAACTCAAGTCACTCAAAAGAATTTCAAGAAAGGTCATTCTGCTTATTAGAGTGGAACAATGAGATACTGTTTTCTATAAAAAAGCCTTTAGTGACTATGTGTCTAAAAAAACTTGGGCACCTAAAACTAAATATTAAAACTGAACAGTCATATATCGATAAGTTGCATGAAAACCTGGCATTTGTGTCCATAGCACTCTTCCATCAGTTGGTATACCTGGTTCAATCATCGATCTAACCATTCTTTTGGCAGGTTATTATAAAACATAAGTAACTATAAGGTGACTATTGTACAAAATGCATACATTGCATTTAAAATTGATAAAGTCTGAAACAGACCTCCAATAAACATTTTATCAACTTTTTTTAGGACAAAATGTGTAATTCTAAGATCGAAGCTAAATTCTGGAAATTTGTTGATTGAATAAATGGATACAGTAGATAGATGATAGATAGATAGATAGATAGATAGATAGATAGATAGATAGATAGATAGATAGATAGATGATAGATAGATAGATAGATAGATAGATAGATAGATAGATAGATAGATAGATGTAGATTATATAGATAAATTTAGACCATATATATGTCTTCTAAATGTTTGCTTTTTAGTATTTAAAAATTTATACAAATGAAAGAGCCAATTTGGTGTATTTTACCAACTTTTTTTAAGACAAAATGTGTACTTCTAAGAAAACTAAATTCTGGAAATATATAAATGATAGATAGATAGATAGATAGATAGATAGATAGATAGATAGATAGATAGATAGATAGATAGAAAGATAGATAGATAGATGATAGATAGATAGATAGATAGATAGATAGATAGATAGATAGATGTGGGGGAGGGAAAGGGAAGGAGGGAGAGAAGGAGGGAGAGAAGGAGAGAGGGAGACAGAGAGAGAGAGAAGCAAAAGGAAATCTAGTAGACCCATGATATGTATGTGGTAATCATCTTTTCTACGATTTGGAGAAATCTCTCCCTGGCGGAATTTAGACTAGGAGTCTAAAATTCAGAATAACAGAATAACAAAGTTGGAAGGGACATTTAGACAGCATACACCCCTCCAAATAAACCTGCAACAATATTTTGGTAAGTATGGAAGATGCTATCCAGCAAGGCCAGGATGTTGAATTCTAGACTAGAAGAAGTGCTTTAGGAAGAGTGATCTGGAACTGTAGGGGAGGGTTGCTTCGGTCCGACCAGACAGATCTTCTGGCAACAGCATAATCTGATCAGCCAGAATCAGTTCCCAGAAATACTTTTTTTTACTACTGTGATCTGGAGTGTCATATCATTCATCCCCTAATATATAATGACACAATAGGAATAGGTCTGCTCCACTTCTATCACATCATCCTGTTGATCCAGTTCAAATTGCAGATTAAATTAAACATGCTATTTCTGGTTGTAAAGTAATTCTGTGGGCTTCACATTGATTGTCCCTAAAAAAAATCAACCTAGATGCCATTTTCCCAGAGGGTGAATGTTTGTAGTTAATAGCAGCTTTGGCAGAAAGTATCAAGAGCAAATTCAACAGGGAAATGGACTGGCAATGAAGCAGGAAGAAGGGGCAATCAAGAAATCGAGATCAGGACCCCAATCTAATACACGGATTAAGGCAGGGAAACTGACCAATAGGGCATAGAAGGAACAGTGATTTGGGAGGAGTTATCCATGATGCTAACTGCAGCATTGCAATTCAATAACTTGCATAATTCAAGAATTTACTTTATAGTCTCACATGCATCTGTCTTATTTATTTGTGATGTAGACCAGGGATCGCCAATCTTTTGGACCTCGGGGACCACCAAGCTCATAATTTTAAATCCCGCGGACCACTAATATGAATTTTGACTGACAGTGGCTTTCTGACGTTGGTGGGAGAGGGGGAGGGAGGGAGGGAGGGAGAGGAGAGAGAGAGAGAGAGAGAGAGAGAGAGAGAGAGAGAGAGAGAGAGAGAGAGAGAGAGAGAGAGAGAGAGAGAGAGAGAGAGAGAGATCTCCAAACTAACCCTGGAGGGCTGGTGGTGATTCTCTCTCTCTCCCTCCCTCCCCTCTCTCTCACACACACACACATCCCTCACACACACACACACACACACACTCCAAGGCAGCCACATTCCTTCGCTAACCTGCTTTTCAGCTCCGTTCCCAGGGGGGGAGGGAGAGAGGGAGAGAGAGATGGTAACCTGCAATCCCAAATAAAGAATGATCAATCGGTAGGAAAATGGGGTGGGGGAATTTCCTGCTCACTTTGGGGGGGATTTTCCCAGGGTCTCTGGGAAAAATGTTAGCATTCCATTCATATAATCCTTAAATGAAAAAGCGAACACTCTGACAATATGTCTATGGAGATTCTCAGTCATCCAGGTCATGGTTGTTCCAAAGGTACTTTTTCAGGAGACACATGGATTTAGTTTTTTATTTTTTCTTTGAAGACATTTCACTTCTCATTCAAGAAGCTTCTTCAGCTCTGACTGGGTAGTGGGGAATGGAAAGTTCAGTTGCCTCCTGAGAAAGCACCTGCAAATGACCAGCTGTCTGCAAGGAATATAAATCCTTCCATTCCCCACCAACCAGTCAAAACTGAAGAAGCTTCTTGGATGAGAAGTGAAACATCTTCAAAGAAAAAGAAAAAACAAGAAAAAAAACCCAAGGAAGTTCATTTACCTCCTGAAAAAGCACCTTTGGAACCTTGACAATACCAAAACTAAGGCTGGCTAGAACAATCACATGAAATGCCAGAAATAAAAAAAATAATCTTTGCAGAAGTCTAATTTAGTTACGGTTCATCTCTGCAAAGATTTGTTCAACCCAACTTTCTAAGTTTGCATAACATATTATGCTTTTAACTGTCATTATGTGCTGACTTTAAAGCATTCTGGTCCATGTCTGGCTGGATTGTGCTGAAGAATGTTAGGCTACTTCAAAAATATGTTTTCTATCATCTTCTCATACTCAGTGGAGGACACAAGCGGATTAGACTCACTATCTTCTAGACACTTGCCCAATAAATTCCTGACTTATCAGTCCCACTGTTGAGTGTTCACCTATTAATGTCAATCACAGAATGTCAGTTGTTGACAAGAGCCCAATGATGCCTTTTTTTTACAAGGAAATCATTTTCTACTGGTAGATAATCACTCAAAATATGAGTGTATAATTAAAACAATACCAGTCATCCAGATTACCCAGTCATTCATAACCTAAATAAATCCTATTCTACCCATGCCTATTCTGTCCAATGTGATTCTGGAATTACTTCCTCTAAGTATGGCCTCTGGTCATCAAAAAGTGGTCCTTTTGGTCTATACAAAGATGTTTATACTGCAGTACCTCAATTTTGAGATGATTTTGGATGGATCATATCCAAAGGTAAGAAAAACTACCATTCCGTCCAGATTATGTTGATTTACAAAATATCTCTTTAAAGTTTCAATTTCATTTCTCATGTTCTTAGATAGGCATTGAGTGGGTAAAATCATCCAGCATTGTCTCATCAGATTAATAATGGGGGACATAACTCTTACTTCTTTTTCCCATCCAGTCCCCAATCAGTATTTTTTTTTAATTAAAGAAACAGAATTAATCCAATATTTTAAAGAAACTTACACTGTGAAATCAAACTAGCTGTACAATATGGGCTGATTCAGTAAGCCCTAATTTGGGATTTTAAAAAGAACACTGTTTGATTCAAAAGTTTGGTATCTGAGAACAGCCACTTCAAATAGAAAAAGAATAGAAAAATAAAAAATGTAACAGCAAAAAATTGTCTGCACTCTGTAACATGGGAACTTCAAAACATTTGAAGCTACTTCTATTTTTGACAAACTGGAATGAGAATAGCAGTTCCAACAATTTTTAAAACTGCATCTTTTGAAGTGTGTATTGTATCACAAACTTCCACAAGGGAGTGAACTTCCAAACATCTCGTGAAGTTTCAATAAAGTCCAAATGAAATGAAGGACAGCAGAAGAAGGAAAAAAGATCCAATGCAGCATTCAAGGCCTTCTTAATGCAGACTCCTCTATTCTGCATCAGCAAAATAGAATAGAATAGCCCATTGAATAGAATACTTTATTGGCCAAGTGTGATTGGACACACAAGGAATTTGTCTTGGTGTAAGTATTCTCAGTAAACATAAAATAAAGGATACATTCATCAAGAGTCTAGAATCATAAGGTATGACACTTAATGATAGTCATAGGATACAATAAGGAATCAAATCATACTAGGAAACAGTCAATATAAATTGTAAGGATACAAGTGACAAAGTTACAGTCCTACAATCACAAGTGGGAGGGGATGGGCGATAAGGAGTGATGAGAAGATTAACAGTAATAGTAGTGCAGACTTTGTAAATAGTTGAACAGTGTTGAGGGAATTATTTGTTTAGCAGAGTGATGGCGTTCGGGGAAAAACTGTTCTTGTGTCTAGTTGTTCTGGTGTGCAGTGCTCTACAGCAAAATCCATGGAATGGTTTAAGACAAGATCAAAACTCAACCATCATCTTTCTACCTTCAGTCTCACTGTCTATTATACTAGGCCCCAGCAAAGCTGAACCTTACCTATTTATTTCAATAATTTTGACTAAGACAGACAGCTGTCTTTCTAGGCCAAGGCTGTCAAACTCCCAGCCCACAAGCCAGATGCGCCACATGCTGGCCAGGCCATGCCTGGTTTAGCAAAAGGGGAAAAGTCCCAATACGTCATGTGACGCTGCCGTGACGCCACGAGTTTGACACCACTGTCCTACACAGTGAGGTCTTCAGAAACTCAAGTCCCTTTGGTGGAGAGTCCTGGGTTTTACTCATGAGTTGATTGATGTTTTATGCTGCCGCAAAATCTGGACTAACATTAACCAAGGTCCAATATGAATGGAACAAACTTGTGGCTCCATGCTTGATATTAATCCTAACTGCTAGCCAAGCCAAACTCTCTTTTTTCCCAAAGCAATAACTTTTCTCTTCTTAAAAGCCATTTAGATAGCAGATCTAGAGAGAGAAGAGCCTTGCCTCTAATTGAAAGAAAATGAAGGGTTAACATGACCAATTAAAGACCATTGACATCTTGAGCCCTTCCTTGCTTAATAGCAGTAATACACATTGGGTACTGACCCATTTCAGATTTAGTTTTACACCTGCCCCAGGCAAGACATCTTTGAAGGGCCCATGTTTTGCTAAACTAATCTGTTTCAATGGGTAATTTGACTGAAGGATCGCTGAATCAAAGCACTCTTTTGAAATTCTGTACAGCCAGGAATGTTTAATCTTACAAATTACTTTGTGAGATGACCCACAGCTGGTCATTTTCAAATAGAGGAAGGAGAATTCAACTCAGTGGTGATACTGTGGCATCCTTTTTCCAGGCAACAGTGCTAATAACGCCTCTCCAAATATGTCTACAACAGAATTAGATCAGCCACTACTACACAGAATACGAGCACAGCAGAAATGGTATTCAGCAGGTTCTGACCAGTTCTGGAGACCCGGTAGCAGAAATTTTGAGTAGTTCAGAGAATAGCAAATCCCACCTCTGACTGGCCCCGCCCACTCTATTCTCTGCCTCCTGAGTCCCAGCTGATTCTTTTGTTGCCCTGCACAGGAGAACGGAGCAGGAAAGCAGGTTAGTGGGATGGGGAAGGAATGCAGATTTTGCAGTATCCTTCCCCTGGAGTGGGATGGGAATGGAGAGTTTACAGTATCCTTCTCCTGCCATGCCTACCAAGCCACGCCCACAGAACCAGTAGTAAAAAAAATTTGAATCCCACCACTGGCAACACAAGTAGCCACGGGGACAGGACAAGTCATGAAATGTTCACCATGGTGGCACCATGCAACCTCTTGTGGCTTATGAATTTTCATCCAACATCAGGATGTAAATACATTAGAGCAGGATTAGTACCATAACTTTCTCATGCACATCGTTTTTCTGCCATCCTGTCTAGTTGCAAACACCCAGGATGGTCAGCTTGGCCTTTTTTTCTTTTTTTCTTCAATCCAGGACATCTTCTAAGCCTTTGCAAGGGAAGACATACAGACTGCTGTGAAAAGACAATCTCCTTCATCCATAATGCCCCTTCTTAACCCTTACCCAGCTATTTTTCAGGCAATGTTGACCTGTCTGTATTTGTGTCAGAAGCACCTACAAAGCTAACTGATCTGGCCCTACAGGAGTTGGATCAGGCTAATTACTTGCTGCAGAGCAGTCGAAGATCAATTTTGTTTAATATTATTCCCCCCAAAGGCCCATCTTTGTAGGCTGGCAAGAAGGAGCCTTGCTTCAAACTGAATTTACTATTCAAGATTTGAAGAGGGTATTGCTCCTGCCAAGTTTTCCCTGGATGCTGTATTTTCAAGATATTTTAACTGCAGTAACTTTCTGATTTATTTTCCCGGCACCTCTACTGAGGCAAAGATAACAAGGATAGGGAAAGGATATAACAATGCAACTGCAAATTGTCCAGCAAATAGCCTAAGTTGTGCAGGACAAACGATGCCCATGTATAAAAATAGGCTTTTTAAAAACTGTGATTTAAAAAAAATCAAATTCTTCTTTTTCAACTAACTTTTCTGAGGTAGCAACTAACTTTTCAACTAACTTTTCTGAGGTAGCAACCTTGGCATAATGCTAATAACTATTAAGTCAATGCTCTAGAGTGGTATAGTTGTTTCTTCGTTTATTTAATTAATTTGGTGTCAAGGTGGCTCAATGCTTCAACCACTCCAGCAGCATCTGTGTCGGTGTAGACATAGTTATAGGTGTGTGTGTGTGTGTGTGTAAAGGACAAAAACCAAACAAAACATTTATTTTATTTATTTATTTATTTGATTTGCCAATTGTTTACAAGATAATAAGTATAAGTGTATACATAGATGTGAATACATGAAATGGGTACATATAAGAAAAATAAAAGAAGAATAAGAGAAACAATAGGACAGGGACGGTAGGCACGTTGGTGCGCTTATGCACGCCCCCTACAGACCTCTTAGGAAAGGGGTGAGGTCAATAGTAGACAGTCTAAGGTTAAAGTTTTTGGGGTTTGGGGAAGAAACTACAGAGTCGGGTAGAGTATTCCAGACATTGACCACTCCATTGCTGAAGTCATATTTCCTGCAATCAAGTTTGGTGAGGTTAACATTGAGTTTGTATCTATTGTGTGCTCTTGTGTTGTTATGGTTGAAGCTGAAGTATTCATTGACAGGTAGGACATTGCAATGTATGATTTTATATACCATGCTTAAATCAGACCGAAGACGGCGTAATTCAAGGTTTTCTAGTTCTAGAATTTCAAGTCTGGTGGCATAAGGTATTCTACAACGAGTAGAAGAGTGGAGAACTCTCCTTGTGAAATATTTCTGGACTTTCTCAATTGTGCTAATATCAGATATGAGGAAAACATGAGGAAAACCTGTTCAGATTCTTAGCAAACAAACATAACTAAAGGGGATTCCACAACCACTCTCTCTAAGGCCTAGGAGAACAACCAGATTTTCAACAGCTTCCTAAACATCCTAAGGCATGGGTGCCAACCTCGATCGCGTCCAGCTATCACTTCTGAATGGTCTTCAAGGCCAGTCTCTGCTTTCTGAGGTGTTGTCTCTGGGGTCTCTAGGACAACTCATGAGGCCAACTTGTTGCTGACATCTCTAACTCTTGTAAAAGGAATTAAGTGAATCGAGAAATACAAGAGTTACCCTAATATCGAAGAAAATGTAGAACAGAATCATTAAAGAAAGGATGCTAAAAACGGGGGTAAAATCAAATGTGAGTGACAAAAAATAATGTTGAGGAAACAGTAGCAGTTAAGAGTTATCTTACATTGAAAGATCCTGTGACGAGTTGGCCACATCAAATTGTCTTGGTCAGGGCGAGCCAGCCACAGCGAGTTGTCCAGTGGTGGGATTCAAAAAATTTTATTACCAGTTCTGTGGGGGTGGCTTGGTGGAGGTGGCTTGGCTTGGTGGGCCTAGCAGGGGAAGGATACTGTAAAATCTCCAGTCAGAGGTGGTATTTGCCAGCTCTCCCAACTACTCAAAATTTCTGCTACCAGCTCTTCAGAACTGGTCAGAACTTGCTGAATACCACCTCTGGAGTAGTCCCATTCCATTGCCTCTGACTTCTGTTATGTCAGAAATCAGATGGCATGACCCTAGATGGTATTTTTTGATTTCCCCTTACATAGGTCTCCTCCCTCATCATTGGCTTCTAGATCAGACCGGGCCCATTGGCAGGGCCTCTCTGGGCAGGTCATAGAAAAGAGATTTTGTTGCCTTTGATTGCTGGATTTTATAGCATTTATGGCATAGCTTTTCCCCTCAAGAAACCATTACTCCAAGAAAAAACCATGCTAAGTGTTCTAATCAGTATATTTATTAGAAGGAAGACTAAGAGTTCAATAGAAGAATTATGGCAAGTATCTAATATTCAAATGAGGCAAAATATACAGACAGATTTATGACAGTGATGTTGTTTATTTTCCGGTGTTTTTCACGGAAAGGGCTAGAAGCCCACTGCTTTTGTGAAGGTGGGGGTGACATGGAACTGTTGACTGTTTTCATAACTGCTAGTCCTAGCAGGTTACAAATTAAATCTCACAGCTAGTTGGCAAGCTTGGTCCCTCCAAGGAAGAACCTCCTCATTAGTGGCAGGATACAGTTGTACCAGGCTTGTGGCTTGCTAGCAAAACGGTGTGTTGGTTAATTAGCAGAGGCAACATAACAGGCTGTCACAGTGAGAGACAGGCAAGGCATGGGGAAAGAGTTGGCACAGAGTAAGTGGAATTTATAGCCTTGACATTCCCTGTTCTTAAAAAAAAACCTGTAATAATGAGTCCATCACCTGTAAATGCCATACTGGTGTGTTCCTTGTCATGAGACTTAAAGCTACAGGTCTCCGCTTCAAATTATTTCTGTGTTCTAAATCAAAGCATTCATTTTGCAGTATTTAAAGAGCCTGAAGGGATGCTTCTTCTTTCTGAATTATTGTAACACATCTGCCGGTGGGCTTAGTGCAGTGGTGGATAACCTTTTGGGGCTCCTGTATCAAAAATTGTGTGCGCGCTGGCTCACACACGCTCATGTGCCAGCACCCAGAATGCAATGCATGGGCCCCATGCCCCCTGCGCATGCATATGCAACCCCCCCACCTCCCATGCCACCCACCCCACCCCCTTACCTGCACTGCACCTCACAGCTGGTTCAAGGCTTCTTTTGGCCTTAAACTGAAGGCTTAGTGAATGAAATAGCAAAAGCAATAGCCCTTAAACTTACATACTGCTTCACAGTGCTTTACAGCCCTTTCTATGTGATTTAGAGAGTCAGCATATTGCCCCCAACAATCTGGGTCCTTATTTTACCGTCCTTGGAATGATGGAAGGCCGAGTCAACCTTGAACCACTAAAAATCCAACTCTTGGCTGTGGACAGAGTCAGCCTGCAATGCTGCATTCTGTGTCATCACAGAAGGCCACTTGAAGATCACCAATGCTGGTTTTATTAATCTGATGTCACTCTATGTCATTGGATACAAGTATGTCTGTGTAGTGTAGATAGAAATACATACAAATAACTGTAGAGGATGTGCTCCTGTGGGGACAACTCCAATCCAAAATGAAATTAGGATTTAGAATTAGTTTTGGGTCCTTTAAATCTTGGCCATAAATCTGCAGCAGCAGTCACTCAGTGTTTCTCACATTTTTGTTTCTCAAAAAAATGGAAAAAAATGCTGCTCCGCTTTTGATAAATTTCATTTTCAAAATGAGTGCAATGCTGGTTTTGTTAATCTGTTTACAGCTTTCAAGTACAGGATGATTGCTATGAAACAGCTCTTGAAATATTACTCCAAAGATATGTTTATCATCTTAAAGATGAAACACCCAACCAACTAGATTGTCAGGGTTTCTTGTTTTTTAATAATCAGAGAGATTAAGAAAATAAATCAATGTTTTTTTACATGTTTATTACCAGATTCCTCCAGAGAGGTGCCTGTTGGTACAATCAGCAATTAGATTTTAAATTCTAGCCAAAATAAAAATAAAGTGCTCTTTGAGATGCAAATTTTAACCATGTTAAAATTTAACCGTGTCATGAAAAGGGATAACCAATACAATATCATATAATAAAATATAATTACAAATGCTTGTCAGTTCAAACGGAGCCCTAAAAAACTATGTGAGTGTGAATGCATGTAGTTAAAAAGCAAACAAATCAAAATCTTCCCTGTGCAAAGTTAAGACCAGTTGGTCAGTTTTCATGCTAGATTTCCTCCAAAAAAAATCAAAACAATCCTTTTTGCTGTTTGTTCCGCCAACATGCTACCAATGCATATATATGGT
Organism: Notechis scutatus; assembly: GCF_049901735.1. Taxonomy (NCBI): domain Eukaryota; kingdom Metazoa; phylum Chordata; class Lepidosauria; order Squamata; family Elapidae; genus Notechis; species Notechis scutatus. The sequence continues at coordinate 199,514,186 of NC_142009.1, forward strand.
ATTTTACCATATATGGTATATATGGCCCATTTTTACCTAGGAAAGCTTATTTTTTTAAATAGTCAGCTCCAAACTTCCTCCTCTGAGCTGACAATTATTATTTAGGGGGTTGAACAATTATTACAAATAAGAATAGGTGATTTATTTTATTTATTTTATTTATTTGATTTGCCAATTGTTTACAAGATAATAAGTATAAGTGTATACATAGTTGTGAATACATGAAATGGGTACATATAAGAAAAATAAAAGAAGAATAAGAGAAACAATAGGACAGGGGCGGTAGGCACGTTGGTGCGCTTATGCACGCCCCCTACAGACCTCTTAGGAAAGGGGTGAGGTCAATAGTAGACAGTCTAAAGTTAAAGTTTTTGGGGTTTGGGGAAGAAACTACAGAGTCGGGTAGAGTATTCCAGACATTGACCGCTCTATTGCTGAAGTCGTATTTCCTGCAATCAAGTTTGGTGTGGTTAACTTTGAGTTTGTATCTATTGTGTGCTCTTGTGTTGTTATGGTTGAAGCTGAAGTATTCATTGACAGGTAGGACATTGCAATGTATGATTTTATATACCATGCTTAAATCAGACCGAAGACGGCGTAATTCAAGGTTTTCTAGTTCTATGTTTGTCATCAGCCTCACAAATGAACATTTCCTTCTGGAATGGATTCTTTTCTTGGTATTGTCTCTAGGATCTTGTCTGCATTAAGATTTAACATCTGCTGATGTATTACACTCATTATCTATGAGGCCAACAGGAAGAAGTTATCCAACCATTATTTAATTATTCACAAACAATAATACATCTTCTAAATAAAATCCTGTTATGCATCGTTGTATCCCACCAGTGGAACTCTTACAAAGTAAAACTCTGCACTCGGGCAGAGCCTGTCAATTTTTTTAAAAAAAAAATATTTCAAATCATGATACAAATTGTGAGTAGTTGAGCAAATTGATCTTAGTTGGGCAGGGGGTGGGAAGGGAAAGAAGACATGAGGCAGTCACATAATTTTCTGTGTTACTAATGAAAAAAGGGATTCACTTTCTCAGCATGTAATAAGAAAATAAAAGAAAAGGAGAGAGACAGAGACACACACAGAGAGAGACAGAGAGAGACAGACCATACAGGGAGAAAAGAAGAAATTTTATTGTCAGAAGGTGGCCTTGGAGATGAGCAATGCAAACCCTGCATAGAATATTCTGAATAAACTTCTCTGGATTCCATTTACACCAACATTTAGTAGGGAAGGTATAGAGTTCTCCAATGACAAAACATAAAGGCAGAAAAGTTTTTTTATCAGTGCTAGTGGCTTAATCTTCAGAAGTGTCTCATTGGCTACCAGGTGCTCCTTGCATTGAGTTTTTTGCACTGGAAATATTTTCTGTGTCTCATCTAATTATGATTACAACCTTTTAATATAATTTGTATTTTTATTGTTAGTATGTGTGTAGTTATGTGTACATATGTACACATATACATACACATACAGTTGTACATGTATGCATATACACATAAACATACACATATTACATACATATAAATATCCATATACACATGAACATGTACATATACATTTATCAGAGTATGGTGTATGACAGGTTGGGAGGAAAGAATCCCTTGTTGAGATGGGCAGCTATCATTAATCAGATGAACAAATAAGCAAGTAAGCAGAGAGGCTGAAATTCTACAGGAGGGATATTGGATCCAAATTCAGAATTGTTTTCTGACTTCAGCTTATTAACTTATGCTTATTAAATAAAAAGCTACTTCCATTCTCATGATATTTATCCCTTTCTTCACTTATGTAGTATCCTTACTGGCACAGAGGATATTTATGTACAGTTATTATTCAAGCCCATGATGAGGTTTGGCACAAAACTCATCTTTCTCAGAGTAGTCTTGATAGAAACTTGCAGGATGCATTTCATTACATTTGCAGATGGTGAATAAGCATGCAGAGTTGGAGATCTGGGTTATAAAACATGATGAAGTAGTGAATCAAATGCTTTAGTGCATGGGGTGTCAAACTCGTGGCTCATGGGCCGAATGCATCACACGCTGGCCACGCCCACCCCCAGTTTAGCAAAGGGGGGGGGAAAGTTGCGATACGTCACATGTCATGTTGTGTCAGACAAGTCAAGAGATTGAAAGCAGCATGTCTTCAACAGTCAGTGGAACCAATGACTTATATTAAGACCACAGTACATTTCTCCTATGTCTGTCGAATGAGCTGAGAGCCTTACCCTCAGTAAAGGCCGAGTGTAATGGTAAAAAGAGACCGAGATACAAATTGGGAGACTGAGTTCTAATTCTGCTTAGGCATGGAGCACAGCTGGGTGACCAGTAATTTCTCTCTCTCCTAGGAAGGAGGTGATGACAAACCACTGCCAAAATTGTTGCCAGGAGACTGCATGATTGTCTATGTAATTGCTAGGAGTCAAGACCAATCCAAAGGTTCCAAAAAACCCAACCAAACCCAAATGAACAAAGGAGAGGAGAGAGGGAGAGGGAGTGGGGGTTGGGAAGAAATCTACAGCTTGACATGCTTTATGCTTAAACAAAAGAATACATTTAAGTGCCCTCTGCAAAGACTTTGAAATCTGCTACACTGCAGTTTGAGGATAAGGCATTTATTAGTTTAGAATGGGATTATGGAATTAAACATAAGCACTGTTACTCAAGGGTTATTCTGTACATATCATAACAAGCATCATGTTCAAGACTGGCTGCCTAGTGCTGTTAGGACAGAAAAAAATAATGCTACTACACTTGAATGGTAAGATTGTAGTAAGTGGTTTTCACTAAATGCAAGTGTCTTTAAAATGATCAGAGGTTGGAACAGTATGATCTTACAAGGCTGTTCTGTTTGCAAATTCCCTCATTTTACTCCTGGAGATACTTCAGTTGTAAACAGCTCTCCCGCTAGTAAAATGATTTCCTCTGCTTGCAGGAAAGATTGATTGGGGATGCTTTTGGAAAATTACTCAATGTCCTATAAGCCAGTTAATACAATTCAGAGCAGGATTTCCTTTGTCTTGTTCTTGCAAAACACAATCCTTATACTTCCCATGTACATCAATAGGAAAAATTCACACTGAAAGAAAGTGACTGCGCACACATACCAGAGAACATAATGCCACACTTACCATCTTGCAGGTTTTCTCTCTCTCTCTCTCTCTCTCTCTCACACACACACACACACACACACACACACACACACACGCACACACCCTTGGTTATTGTTATTGCTGAACACGATTTGGGGTGAGTAGAAAAGTGGCTACTCTTTTGCTAAACAATTTAGAGTGCAAGTCTATTTAAACAAGTTCCCTGAAAACTAGAAACGTCAATTACTTTGGACTAATTCTTGTCCAGGATTTAATTTAATTTTGTTTCTATATGTTGCAGTGCATATTTTTCATCATTAGATGTCACGATATTGCTGTTTACTCAACCCAAAGGGCTGCACTAGTTATCTAGTGAGAAAAACGAAGCATAAGTTTGTATAACTGTGCATGCATTTGTTATTTGTTGGAAGAGGAGAAAAAGCATTATAGGACCACAGGCACGATTTACAAGATTTTTCACAGATGGAGTGAGGAAGGTACAAATTTAGTGATATGTGACTATGAGGGGGTTAGTAGATAGTCCTTGACTTACAACTGTTCATTTAGTCACCGTTCAAACTTACAACGGCACTGAAAAAAGTGATGTATGACAATTTTTCATAGTTACAACCTTTGTAGCATCCCCATGACCATTCGGTCAAAATACAGATGGCTCATACTGATGACCATTGCTATGTCCCAAGATCAGGTGATTTGCAATCTTTTGACAAGCAAAGTCAATGGGGAAGCCAGATTCACTTAACAACCACGTCACTAACTTATCAGTTCCAGTGATTCACTTAACAACTGTGATAAGAGAAGTCGTAAAACTCACTTAACAACAGAATTTTGGGCTCAGTTGTGGTCATAAGTTGAGGACTACCTGTAGAAAAGCACCATTGTCATATTTTTATTCTTCAAGTATAAATCTCCACAGATATACAGATATAGTAAATAAAGAGCTGCTGACGTATTTCGATTTGTAAACAGATATCAAATGTATTTCCTTCAAAGTTAAACCCTAGGAAAAGTCTAGATATTTTTGTGTATTTATCTATCAAATTCTAGGAGGCTATTTGTGCACTCCCTACATAATTTCATAAACAAGAAAAATATTATTTTTCATTTATATTCTCCTTCCCGAAATAAGTAAAGAGAAAAAAACTAGACAAAGATTCACACTTAAACTGTACATTCTTTTTTTGAAAGTTTAATATAGCTTTAGATAAAACTGAACTTGCAGTATTAATGAGTACAAGAGTTTGTTAATTTTTATATTATCCAAATATACTTGTACATTTATACAGTTATAGATTGCATGCCAGAAAATGCAATTAGTTGGTTCTAATCTGAATATGTACAATTTACAATATAATTCAAGCATAAATTCAGCAGTCAAACACACAGACCTGCTGTGCAGTCAAACATAATTTTCTTAGAAACTTCAGCACTGGGACTTGTCAAAATATGGACTATGAAACTGAAGTGGCTGCCAGATTAATAAAAAAAGACTACAAAGTGAAAAGTAAAAACAGTTGGCAAAAGGAAAAAAAAATATTATTAGCCACATTTTATATTAAATCGAATCATTAGAAGAAAATATATTATAATCTAAAGTCATATCACAATGAAAACTTGTCACAGCATAAGTTAAACAATGACAATTCTTTAGAGAAAAGGAAAATCTGTTTTAATATGTTTTAGATCCTATAAAATAGACTTAATTTTGTTTCCACCATGATATTACATATCCTTTACCAATTACAAAAGAACCATTCACTTTCTCTTTGCTATCTCACACTGCACAAAAGTTAGGTTACCATATACTTTACAAATAACTATTCCTACATATAAGTGGATTCTAGCACATGATTATAGAGCTGACTGTGCAAAGGTTCAAATATAGAAGTACAAATAAAATTAGCCTTTGACATAAATGGTACAGTAAAATATTACAAACGTCCTATGTGCAGAAGAAAGAGCAGTAGACTCTAAATTGCCTTTCCTTGAGAGTATGATACAAAAATCAAACCCGTGTTTTGAAGAGACTAACTAATTCGATGTGGAAAAAAAATCACATGTAAATTCTCATTGCATTTTTGGCTTTTAGACAAGGGTTTTTTGGCTTGCAATTAAACACATTCATACTGCTAATAAGTCAAAACTTAAGCACAAAAACATATGTTTCAGATCACAAATTTTAATGAAGTTTTCAAAGATGGGAGGGGGGGGATTATACAAAGCCTATTGTGATATCTCAGGTTCTCATAAACTCTTTTACTATGGATGAGCTGTCTGCCTTTCATTGCTTAGGACAGGTTGCAAAATGTTTAAATACTTTCAGCCAGGGGTGGGATACGACAGGGTTAACTACCGGTTCGGGATTTACGAGCTTCCCTGCATGCTGTGAGCTGCGTGCCTGTAAATCGTCATTAGCAGCTGCCTGCAGAGAAGCAGCCTTTGAAACAGCCCTCTTTTCCTGCTTTTTTAACTGCAGCTGTGCCTCGTTGGGCAGCTGAAGTTGAAAAAAAATCAGGAAATAAAGATCAGGTAAGAGCCCGGGTGGGCAGGTGGGCAAAAACATCAGCAGACATAGAACCGGTTCTATATCTGCTGCTCTTCAGAGTTACCGGTTCTACAGAGGTGGACAGAACCAGTAGAAACCCACCCCTGCTTTCAGCTACAAGGATATATGCTGCTACTGTTGTCACTGATTGATAAAAATGACTCACGCACATTTTTAATGATTCACAGCCCTTTGAGAACTTGGTGGATGAGTAAAATAATATTCAGGGTTGTTGTTTTTTTAAAAAAAGGAATAAAACCACACGATTCCATGTACATTTAGTTAAGAATAGGCTCACGTGACAACAGTGGATCTTACTGCCAAACAAATATATTTAAAACTGTACTGTAATTTCCCCTTGTCTCATCATCCTATCCTAGCTAAACTTTCAAGTAATTGAATATATTTATAGGAATATCCATTGGAATATTTGACAGGTTTTGTAATTATTGTTTTTAATTACTCTGTTGTGTAGACTCCACTGAATAAGGTACTATGCAAATATTTTTTTCCAAAAGAGTAATAAGGGTAATTTAGAAACAAAGGATTGAAGTGGCATTGCTTTCAATAATTATTTTGTGATCCCTCAGAGCAGGGGTGTCAAACTCACGGCGGCGTAATGTGACATATTCCCCTCCCCTTTTCCCCTTCACTAAACCGGGCGTGGGGATGGCCAGCGCTTAACGCATCCAGCCCATGGGCCGGGAGTTTGACAGCCCTGCCTCAGATTAAGTCAAGCATGCAAGAGTGACATCAGTCAGTTCAGAGTAGTTATGCATGTTATATCTCATAGCAGCTTTCCAATGTCAATGAATTGTGGCCTATTGAACAACTGTAGAGGTGACCTTTTCTCTATCCCTATCAAAGGCTGCCATGTTTCATGGGAAGCTGTTCCAGGAGGTGTTTCTTGTGGGAAGCACAGAAAATGGGAAAGTCCCTTTTTGCATGAATTGTTTGATAAACCCAATCTAAATTAAAGGTTCAAAGATATAGTCATCATACCACTGCATATCAAACAATACAAATATCTATGTAAAACACATACAAAAAAAAAAAAAACATTCAGTGCAGAGAAAAGGTAATTGTAGCAAAATATTTTGTCTAAGTTATGAAATATTTTTGAACACCCAATTTATCCAAACCTATTTTTGGGGTTATTGCTCAAACAAAAATTCCTAACGTAAATATCCTTACAAAAATAAAACAATTCAAATTGTTCCCCACCCCCAATTCAATTATTTTCCAAATGTTATAACTTACAGATGTTGATAGAATAGTATAACAAAAGTAAATATGTTAGAATAGTATTACGAAAGGAAAATATAATAATTTGAATGTGGTATGTTGAAATTTGCTACTACGGCCACCCATTTTTATTCCCTAAAGTCAAATTTTCAGTGCAAAGACTGACACTTTGCAATGGGGATGAACTTTCGGGCTTATAGGGCATGGTCCAATTATCTGGTATTCTGACAATTTAAGTGCAACTGTGCCTGGATCTTCAGAGGTAAAGAGGTCTGCCTGGTAATTTTCGGCTGCTACAGAAAGCTGTATCAATATATTGTTCGCCTATATGGCAAAGATATTTTCCATCAAGTTTGTATCCTGGAAGCTCTTCAAAACACAGATCTTCTCTCTCTTTTTCTTTCTCAATTTGTATAGCTGTCCATCTCAAAGGTAGTCCTCAACTTACAACCACATTAAGTGAGAAATTTGTTGAGTTTTGACCTATTTTACAACTTTTCTTGCCACCGTTAAGTGAATCAAGGCAGTCGTTAAGTTAGTAACACGGTTGTTAAGTGAATCTGGCTTCCCCATTGACTTTGCTTGTAAGAAGATCCCAAAAGGTGATTACTTGACCCTGGGACAATGCATCCGTCATAAATACGAACCAATGGTCCAGCATCCGAATACAAATCACATGATCATGGCGATGCTGCAACAACAGAAGTCATAAGAGTGAAAAATGGTCATGAGTGTGAAAAATGGCCATAAGCCACTTTTTCCAGTGCCGCTGTAACTTCGAATGGTCACTAAATGAACTATTGTAAATCAAAGATTGCCTCTACTATATTCTGAAACAAATTTGATGATTATCAACACAGCTGTTAAAACCAACTATCGTACATACAGGTAGTCCTTGAGTTATGACCACAATTAAGCCCAAAATCTATGTTGCTAAGTGAAACATTTGTTCAGTGAATTTGCCTCATTTTGTGATTTTTCTTGCCATAGTTGTTAAGTGAATCACTGCAGTTGTTAAGTCATATGGTTGTTAAGTGAATCTGGATTCCCCATTGACTTTGCTTGTTAGCAGTTCACAAAAGGTGATCATGTGACCCCGGGACATAGCAACCGTCATAAATAGGAGTCAGTTGCCAAGCGTCTGAATTTTAATCACGTGACCATGGAGATGTTGCAATGGTTGTAAGTGTGAAAAACAGTCACAACTCACTCTTTTCATTGCTGTTGTAACTTTGAACGGCCACTAAATGAACTGTTGTAAGTCAAGGACTACCTGTACAATCATTAACTCTCCAATCACCCACTCAGTAGTCATGAGAGGTTGGTTTCTGTGGAATAGTCTTTCTCACCCTTTGTAACATTAAGATGCATGGACTTCAGTTCCCAGAATTCCCCCAGCCAGCATGCTTTTAGGTTCATGCTGGCCAGGGGAATTCTGGGAGCTGAAGTCTCCAGATCTTAATGTTGAGAAACACTGCTATAGAAGAAATGAGACATAAGACTGGTCAAATTTTAAAGAGATATCACACACACAAACCCGACAGTATATTGATAATGGGAGAAACATGTTCCTTTAAACAATCATAATGCACAAGAGAGGATAATTATTCTGCCAGCAGATAAAGGAAATGCTACAGTGATTATGAATGTGAAAGACTGTCAGAACAATCTTCAGGATCTCTTACACTAGGCAACTCATAAAAACTTAAATGTAATCCAACAGCTCATGTCTTATGGCAAAACACTTAACTGCACTTTTACAGTCTTGTAGTGGACGCATGTCAACATATATTAAGGATTCAACCCTATTTCATTGAGAAATAAATAAGCTTGGCCTTAGACAAAGTAAAGTACTGATCAGTTTTGATGTGTTTTTTACTTTTTAGAAAGTTGCTGATTAAGGAAACATCAGTACTGTGTATATTAAGAAAATCTTCTCCAAAGACTTTACCAATTTATTCCATCGTTACCTAACTGGCAGTTATTTCCAGAGGAACATCAAATTCTCTGAGCAAATTAAATGGGCTGACATAGGTTGCCCACTGAGTTTAGTTGCTATAATTTCTACATTCAGAAATTTGAACCCTGCACCTTTAAAACCGTATGTGGACAACTTTTTTTGCGATCTGGAGTTATAGTGAGGAAGAACTCAGGAAATTTCTAGAGCATCTGAATTGTGTCCACTAAAATATTTGATTTATGATAAAAGAGAAGAATGGCCAACTTATATTTTTGGATGTTCTAATCATTAAAAAAAAACCAACAATTTGGACATACAGTATACTAAAAACCAACATGCATTTGATGTTAATTCTATGTAATTCACTATTAATTCTAACCACCATCTCCTCAAACTTTAATCAAAATAGGATTAAAACTCTCACTGATCATACTTGACTTATTTGTGAGCTTGAAAAGATTATTGGATGAGTTGAGATATGCTGATTTTATTAGCTAATGGTTCCTCTGATGGTGAGATTACACAAGTGATACAATCCAACAATAAAAACAGCTTCACATATACATCAAAGGACAAACTATACCCAGAGTAGGAAAGGTGGTTCTCCTTTTATTGAGAAAATTACAAACCAAACTGAACATTACTGGAGAAATACAACTTAGAAACTATCTACAAACCAATGTGAAAAATTCAATAAATTATTCATTTGTTTAAGGATGGCAGGTCATCTTTCATCATCGGGGTTTTGTTACAAACTTTGCAGTTGTACACAGGTATGTATTGGAACTAAAAAAAAATTCAACTAAAAGAACATGAGAAATGTTACAACTTGAAAATCAATGGTAGCTGAACACTCACTGCTACATAATGGGCATAGATTCAATTTAAAGACACACAAGTAATAGCAATCATGTCAAATTGTCATGCACAACTACAGAGAGAGAAGCTATTGAGATTTATAAACACTCCAAGGTTAACAAGAAAGTCTGAATGTTAACAAAACCTGGTTTCTAGTTTTATGTCACCCTAAAAAAAAAAGCCCTTGATTAACCACACTTTATAGAATCTTCATCGGTCTTACCTGAAATAATAATTATAAGCAGTAGCTGGTTTCAGACAGACCAATAAAAAAATTAGCCCCTTTGGAACTTGTTAAAATCAGACCAATTACAAATTCGCTTGTATAAAGAACCAATCAGAAACTGGCTTTCCAGTGACATTATCCAATTAGAGATTACTTCTGTTCCAAATACAAGAGTTCTGTCAGTTTCTGCTCAGTTGCCTGTGATCACTTTGCCTCTGAAGATACCAGCCATTATTGCTGGTGAAATGTCAGTATACCAGATAATTCGTCATGGCTTATTAGCTCAGAAGCTTGGCCCCATTGGATTGATGCCGATCGTGAAAGCTTGAATTATTAACATTTGTGGTTCAAACACTGGAATGGTGCAGGCTTCATCAATTTCTGCATTTTTTTTCTTTCTGGCTTCGCTTCATGGCAAAAGAAAAAAGGTCTAAGGCCAGATTTCCATCTTCCAGGCATTAACTGATTAAGCTGGTTTTAGAACTGTAATTCAACCCAAGGGTCCAAGTTAGAAAGTCTGATTAAGGTCTAAAGAATAGCACAACTAGCATTAAACTCTCAAGGGAATGTTGGACTTTTTCATTGAACAGTTCCCTATTTCAAATTATTATGGCATATTGCAGGGAACTGCAGAAGTGGTTTCTGATATGGCCTAGGAAGCAGTTTCTAACAGAAAAGGGGGAAAAAAGGTCAAATACTCTTCTGGGAGCACACAAGCTCTTGGAATCACCTAAAGTATCTTGGTTTCTTGCTGAAGGTTTTGTGTTACACAATGAGAGTGGTTCTGCTCTGAGGTTTATCGATCGTCATTGCTTTGGATGCTTGGTTTTCACTTATTTAGAAGAAATCTTCCCTATATTTATCCTTTCCTGTAGCATGTAACACAATTTCTATAATTAAGCCAACTTAATTAAAGCCAATTTTTCCTACCCTATAGGCACCTCTGGCAATGATACTCCTTGATCCCTGATGTCTTGTGTGTGTGTAGCACACTGTAAACAAATTATAGGCTGTGTATATGTGTGTGTGTGTGTGTGTGTGTTACTCTGATTACTATAAGTAATCTTATTATTAGGACTGTGACTCTTGTTTTTGTGCAGTGAGATTGTACTTAGATCATATATTTCTAGATTTTTTGGTACTCTTTTGGACTATGCTTATAGGAATTTCACAAAAGAATCATCAGGATTCTAAATCTGTGATGGCTAAAATAGCCAAAAAGGAGAAGGGTTGCATTTTTACTGCTAAATTGTATCTCCTCCCCCCCCCGCCCCCCCCCAATCTCACTGATCCTTATAGTTAAATTCTGATGAAGGTAGTCATAAGGCTTCCCTTCTTTATTAATCCACTGTAGCGGCTTCTGGATGCCTTTGAATGTAAGTTACATTTTTTTTGGATGTAATAGCTGGAAATAACCTTGGAAAACAAGATACAGATATAGATCTACCTCAGCCATTTGGCTATTTATAATGTAGAGTTATCTTTCTCTCTTCCTGATTGTTTAATATCATTTTGGTTGATTCAGTGGCATGTAGAAGCAAAAACGAGTAGCATAATAATGCAACAACAGTAGAACTGCCTGCTCTGAGTTACAATATGGCCCTTTGTGCCTTTTACCCGTGATGTGTTTTCCTATTTTGCAAGGGAAGTGCAACCTTGGCATGCAAATGCACCTTTTAATCCTTTTTGTACATCAGTTTCTGATAATGCATAGTAGGTACTGTTATAAATTATCTTTATTTGCCTTCTTACGGCTAAGGAGGACTTAGGCAAGAGTGCATTGATGATTAGGCTGCTTGTACTGTGGAGAAAAAAAATCTTTTCATTAATGAAGCTGCAGACCCTAACAAATGCTATTGTCATAAAATAATCTGCAAGTTAATTTCCAATAATCAGGAACCTTATAATAACTGCTGAGATGACTACTCCAGAGGTCTTTGATTTCTAAGAAGTTATGAATAGCTCCGAACCTATCTGTGCTTACAGATTTCCAAAAAGCACTTCACAAGGGATTACACAACTTTCACAGTAAGCTTTTGAGGCCCTGGGTTATCTGAATCTAACTTTACTGTAGGATGAATATGGATATAAAGAGTTAATATGAAGAAAGGAATTTACTTGATGCATGAAAAATCAGAGTAAGCCATTAGTGTAATAAGTCAAGAAAATATTTCCATGTTGAAGTTTATTTCATACTTATTTTAATGAAAATGAAACAACTATGTATCACAATAACTTTCTTGATTTTATGACCTCTGCCTAAAATAGAACTCTGCCTGCCATGTATTTTGCCTGCTTCTAACCAGAATTGACTATTTTGTAAAAAAAAAAATAGAGTATCCATATAGCAAAATAAACTGGGGAAAGTGTTAAAGCAAAAAAAAAAAAAAAAAAGCTTAAAGGGTTAAAAGTTTTGGTGTTCAGAATTCTTAATAGCTGTAGCCTTATTTGAACAAAGAAAACATGCACTGTAACTGTCTGAAGAAAACAACACAATTTACATCAGGAAAAAAAATGGGCATGATTCAGCCAACATACACACTTAACTGTATTGACTGGAAAGTAATTAAATATGTATTTAAAGATTAACCAAAGATCTGATTCAGTTTCTTATTTATGTATAGTCTTCTCTTGCAGGTTTCCTTACTCTCATGAGAGCTGCTGCTGCTACTGAGTGAGCGGGAGATGTTTCAGCAGAAAACTCCCCATCTTTTTGAAGGAAATGGAGGATGCAATGGGCACATGCTCATGCCTGAAATGTTCATCTTTTGCTGGATTTTGTGTCCTTATAAATTATAATCTGCCCTGTTAGTAGCTCACTTTTGTTTGTACTTATTAATCAAAGCTTAAGAAATATAGGAGAATTAACACTCCATTTACATTTTTCCCAGAATATACAGTATAAATATAATAAGAACCATGCCATAAAACTATATGCAAAATTTGCACACTATTATTGCATGCTTGTGATGATACTACATGCCAAATAGTATTAGCTTATTAGCTTTCAAAGTGACCCTAAGCTGAACTTCAGATCTCTTATTGTAGTCCTTAAAAAGGGAGAGTATTATCCCAGAGTACATGTAGCTGTAAAGAAACCCAGTCACCAAATATTATTTCAATGTGTTTACTTTTCTGCCCCAGTTAGATATAATGGCCATTCAAGTAATGCCTAAAAAGTTTGTTCCTGTTATGTAAACCGATCGGAATTCATTTTTCTCAGCTTTGGGGGAAGGTTTCCATCCATTCTGCCTCCTCCTCCTCCTCCGGATAACCTTTGAAGTTTTGGTGGCAAGTCTGAAATAGATTGGCTCATAGGGTCTGATAACATTTTCGTGGTCTTAGATATCAGTTTCTCCTCTGAGTTTCCAGGGACAGAACTTATTCGCTGAAGTTTCATAGGGAGATCCCCCATGCTGTAGGCTTTTTCTGAAGTAGTAGAACTCATTCTCAACAGTTTTTTAGGAAAGTCTTCTCTTCCAGTCATTTTCTGTAGTTTGGAGGGTATCTTTGTACCAATGTCATCAAGGCCATCTAGACATTCTATAGAATTATTCCTTTCTTTACTGTTACCTACAGCTGGTGCTATTAAAGGGGAGGACATAAGCAGCATTTCTTCCTGTTCTTTCACACTGTAAGGTGGAGTAGGAACTTCAAAGGTTGCATGGAACTGGGAGTAGTCTACTTTGAAAAAGCCTTCTTCTAAGGAAATAACGGGGAAAAAACGATGACCCCAGAGAACTTCATCTTCTGTGTATGATGTTCTGGCTTGACAAGTCATTCCTGCAGTCAAAGAGCAAACAAAAACTTAGTGAATGAGTTGAAAATAACATTATCTACACATAAAACACATTTGGTTTGATTTCCAGCTCTCTGGGCTTAATTTCCAATAATCTCCATGGAATGTGAGGGTGCCCATGTACATGAAACATATGACAATTGTTTCTTTGGAGAAATTTTGCCAAATTGTTCTGTAACAATTATAAGCTAGGGACATTCAACTCCATTCCTGGAAGGCTGCCCTCTTGTTCTGCTGCATATGTGCAATATTTGGAATTGTTATAAAAATTACTTTAGTTAACAGACAAAACAAAAAACCATGCTGAAAATACATTAAAAGGACAGCCTTTTCTAAAGGAACTGGGTATTGCAATTGGAGTTACATGACTGATATTCTACAAATTCATAGAAGGATTAGGCACCTGAATGGATGAATAAATTATCCATTAAAAGTACACTTTATTATTCCATTTTAAATGTAGCTAGTCAATCTATAACTGGTACCATAACCAAGTCAGATCTCGTTTGACCACATCATCTTTGGTTGACACTTATTTTTCAGGAAGAATACTATTCTACCCTGAACGTACTGAAATTGTATTCTAGGTCCAATTCCTGACTAAATAATCTCTATTTTATCTGAATTAAATTACAATGCATTATCTCTCATCTGGTCCATTAGAATAATCAGATACTCAGAAAATCTCAGATATTTCACTAACCTCAATAGGGCTTTATAGCCCTCTATAACTAGTTTACAGAGCCAGTCTATTCCCCCAACAATCTGGGTCCTCATTTTACACATCTTGGAATGAATCTAAGGAATAACATCAGTCCCCTAGCATAGCCCATCTGAAAGTGACTGACCCATTCTTGAAGCTAAATTAAAATGAATTATTAATAAAATGACTATATTGAAATTAAAAAAAAACATTTAATACAATCAAGGAGATACTAGTAACACTATCTCTCAGAGTTAGTGACTACTGATACTATTCATGGAGAAGATGCTTACCAAGCATGTTTCTAATGACATTATTCTTTCAATGAATCTCAATATTATTAGATTTCATGACTGTCTGATTTCTATATTAGGAAGTGTTTGATGAAAAACATGTTATACTTTCATACATTACTGGAGCTTAAATTATACTCTTTAAAATGCAAGAGTTGCTGTATTCTGCCATCAGGGGGAAAATGTAAAATGCATATCACCAGCTGAGGATTGTTGCAAACTTTCAAGATTTCAAAGTTCTTGAGGATGCAAGATGCTTAGAAAGGGATGGGGAAAACAGAAGGAAAACAGCTGATCTTAGAGCCATGTCTGAATTAGATAACATTATGGTAGAGAATTCCTTGAATTTGCAAACTGAGTCTTCAGTTTGTCTTATAGCTAATAAGTTCTCACATCAAGGAATAAAGTATTTTTAGAGCAATTGAAAGCATTTCAAGGGTGTCAATAAGGATGTCAAGGCAACACAAATAGCTGGCAGAACAAGAACCAAACCATATACTTCCTACTATCTATCTTGATCAATCAATAAGAAATCTGAACTAATTAATTCTGGGTTGTTTGAAAACCAGAGTGTCTCTTTGGCTTGTATTTGTCTTTCAATATAAACACCACAAAAATCAACTATATTAAAAAGAACTGCACTGCATGTTTGTCATCAGAAGTTTCTAGTGGATACAACAGGATATAACAAACTTATCATGATGCTTGTATTTTAAGAATAAAGTCAAAGTCATCTCTGAAATTAATGTTCCCAAAACTGTGACACTTCACTGTTATTGATGACAAAATATAGTACATTAAGTTTGATGCTATAATTTGTGATACAGTAGTGAAAAAAAATTAGGGTTGTTTTTTTTTACCTCTTACCTTCCAGGCTGCAGTCATACCAATTATATTTGTTCCAGCAAAATATGCATTGCTTAAAAATGTAATGTAAAAAAGAGGGGATTATACAATACAAAAAAACAGTCTTCTTACATCTTTATGCAAATTTAAAATAAGCATCCCATTTCTTTCAGGTGTATTTATTAACAAACTCCCATCTTTCCTTTTTAACTTGCTGTTTGTGTTGTTATTCATAGAAATAAGTGCTTCAGAGACAGGGAAGATATATCCTTCTGCCTCAAGCAGGATCATCTTGGCAAAAGGAGAGATGCTTACTTAAGCATGTTGCAGAAAAAGAGATTTGCCTCTGTTCCTTCCTCTCCATGTGAAAGCACTTTTGCTCTTTTGAAAACTGCAAGCAGGTCTTTGGTAAAAAGAAGGTGGAAGGAAGCTAAGAACTGAGTCTATGGAACAGCATTCCTGGATTTCTGGGAAAAATGAGGCTTTCTGTTTATTAGATGTTGGAAAAAAGTTCCATAGTCTTATGGGGTTTTTTTCCCTCCTTTTGGAGATCATTGTAAGATGCCATGTGTCATTAGCAGAGGTGGTATTCAGCAGTCTTTCAATTGGCAAGCACATCATTTAATATTTCCTATCACTTCCGGCCCCCTGTTGTGGCTCACTTCACTTCAGGCTTCCTACTCAGAACTGAGATTATTACTGCCTTTTTTGGTGATATTCTGGAGTAAATAAAATCATCTTATGTAAGTATCTACTCTTGTATTTTCCCATTTTGGTGAAAACAATATTACTTGAGAATGGGCATTTGAGGGTCGTGAGGTATGTTAGTATGTGGGCAAGTGTTATAATGACTATCTTTAATTATTTATGAAAGAAATAAAGGTTGGCTATACATAAACAAAACATTGCATTATGTTGTCACTGTTGCTTTTAATTCTTACTTTTCCCCCCTGATCCTTGGAAGTCTGACTAAACTTGAAGATATAAATGTAATGTGTAATAAATAATAAAATAAAACAAAATAGCCAATCTCCTGCTTCCATTCCTCATAATACTGAAATCATCATTCTGATCTTCTATGTTTTAAAATTCCTTCAAAGTTTCACCCTGCATCAATTTCACCTCTTCTTTTGAACATTGTTTTCTGGCAGAATGGAAATGTGAGCTTTAAAGTTTCTTACTTTTTCCCTGTTTTCCTACTCTTTTGCTGGCTTACAGTATGTGCTTTGCACGGCAGTGAGCCTTCTGAATGTTGATTGCTGGATTGCCAGATATATTGTTCAAACTATCTCACTTGTTTTCTATCAGTCATGCACTGTCACTGACTACTGCCAAACAAGAAAGAATTGAGCCAGTTCAATATTTTCCTTGTTGCATCATTATTTGGTAAGATTTAAATAGAATACCATAACTATTCTCCCCATTTCAATGAAAAATGAAACCTGAAACAAAAAAATGTCAACTTTAATCTCAATTCATATATTTAACTTGAAAACATTTTCCATTTTATCTCTCTGCTTTATTTTGATTTGAGTGAAGAAGAGTCACACAAAGTAAAGAAGTACTTAACTGCCAATGCCCCTCACAATTGGGCAGGATTTCCTGACAGTATGAACTAGTTGAACAGCCTTTTGGGAAAGCAGCAAACTGTTTTTGAAAGAATCTAAATTGGCCTTAGTGGTAATGTAGCCAAGGGCTATACAGCTTTATTATATATTACATAACAATCTGCACAGATTCCAGTATCTACTATGAAATTGCATTCATCAGTGAAACATTTTTTTCCATTTCCACCTCTATATGCCTGCTAATTTGTTATAGATTAGGCGACCCTGAAAATCACATATCAAGGGCTGTGTATATCTGGGAAAGTTGTGGCGGGGAATACAAAGCAAAGTTGCTAGAATATAAGGAGAACCATTACTTGTGTTAGAGTGTCATAACTGAATGTGATATAATTATACAATGTCATGCAGATTTCCTCAATGTTCCCGTGTTTATACTTTTGCATTCACATTATGAATGATGTCAGTGTAAAAAAGTAATAGCAATCAACAAATTAATAGATGTAAGGTTAATTTTATTTAGAGCTATTTATTCAGCATAAAATATTAATCACATGCCAAGTTAAACCATAAAAATAAAGGGAAACATGCATTTCAAGTCTTTCTCAGTGCAGATTGAAGAATGAAAAGGATATCATGCTGCTAAAGATAATCAAACTTCCAGTTTTCCTTGAAAGGATAATTGGTTCTTAACAAACTTTGCTTAGGGGACCATAAATTTCCCTTTGACATCAATTTGTGAGAAAATCAGCTATGATAAATGCAAGATACTTTTAAAGTTGTAGGTGATGAATATGCTAAAATCTTAATTTAACATTGTCACACAAAGAGGCTTATTCACTGTTTCTTTTCATCTCAAAAGATCTACATTACCTACCTAAAATATGGTAGCTCTATGCCTTTTCTTAATCAAGAAACAAACTTTTGATATGTATACATACACACACACACACACACACTTTATAAGGTGATTTTATTTACTCCAGAATATCACCAAAAAAAGGCAGCAATAATGTCAGTTTTGAGTAGGAAGCCTGAGCCACAGGAGGGAGCTGGAAATGATAAGAAATATTAAATGATCTGCTCGCCAATTAAATGGCTTGAGAAGAAAAATCTGCATGGCTAAAATAAGACAATCATTTAAGCAAAATCCTCGTAAACAAATCATTTAATAGGGTTCTACTTTGTTGCATCTAATTAAAAAATGACATTTATTTCACAATGCTTTAGGCAACAATTAAATTCTATCCTCAGACCTGGAGCATATTGTCATAGCTAGGAAATATATGGCTTTTTATGCTAATATATTTTCTCACTATGTTTGGAACATGAAAGAAGTGTAGCATTGCAATCACAAGCAAACAATTTATAATGGCATTTCTTAGTAATTTTTTCCCTTGCAGAATTGTTGGAGCAATATTTGCATTTTGTTTGTTTTTTTGCACTGACATGTCATTACATATGACATGTTTTCTTCCTAATCTATCCTTTAAGAATACAAGTTCCGCCTAACATGATATTAATGTCTTATTCTCTGTTTTTTGCTGCCCTTAATTAGGAAGTCAACTTTTCTAAACTTCTTTAACACAATTGTCAATTCTTGCACTTAAATCATACAAATAGAAGAGCTTCAGGATTTGTTTATTTTTTGAATTAAATTCTATGCAAACAAACACATATATACTCAACTCCTCTAACATCCTGGCCCTAACATTTGAAGAAAGGGACAGTTTTGAGAGGTCATCAGCATTGATGATGTTGCTTAATTTGGGTAATGAAACACCTGCAAGTTCAGAGAGCACCAAGGAACCCTCATTTCAATCCTGAGCTATTGTACAGATACTCTCCTTTATTGGTAAGGGCAATTTTGTCTTCCGGAAGGCTAAGAGTAATATCATTGTAATTCTAATAACATTATTATTTGTTTATCCTCAATTGTACTGTATTAAAAAAAAGGACAAAACTAACGGCACATTTCTATTACTTGTTTTTTCAAAGTCAAAACAATGCTGCCTTGAAAAATTATGCACATTTTAACAAAAATCTTATAATATTGGCTGTTATTATTACTGTTTGTTATTAAATAGATTTGTTAACACTTAGAGGAGCCAGCTTAGTGTACAGTGCCTTTTTCACTGACAGTTCAAAGTTACGACTGAAAAAAAATTCTTTATGACCAATGCCTGCATTTATTATCTTTCAGCATGTCTCAGTCGTATCATTGACACTACAATCAGGATATGTTGTCCTATGCCTGACCTGTTTCCTCCTCCCCGTCCTTACAGAGTGGATAGATTAGAGAGAAAGAGATTACAAGAGAGGTATCTCAAACACAAGGAGGAATATGCTGAATTGTTTAGGTAGTGTGCTTACAGCTTCCATCCCTGAGAAAGTTTGGGGTGCCAGCACCACATTTCTTTATGGATATACCCCCATTACGTGCCTGGTTACTCTCTTGTAATCCCACATTTCAAAAGATGGGAAAGTGGGTAAAAAGAAAGCATAGTCATGACCCCATGATTTCCCACTTAGTGATGCTTTGCTTAACGTCAGAGTTGCCAGTCCCAGTTTTGGACACTAAATAGCAATCTGTACAGTAGTTGTTAAGGTAACAGACTACAAACTAGGAGACTGAATTCTAGTCCCACCCAAAGCACCAAGCCAGCTAAGTAACCTGGAACCAGTCACTCTCCCAATATAAATTATCTCTTCTATGTCACCCTTTCTTCTCTAGTCAGAGTACAAGTGTTTACAGGTACAGTGGTGGGATTCAATTTTTTTTACTACCGGTTCTGTGGGCGTGGCTTGGTGGGCATGGTGTGGCTTGGTGGGCGTGGCAAGGGAAGGATACTGTAAAATTCTCATTCCCTCCCCACCCCACTAACCTGCTTTCCAGCTCCAGTTCTCCTATGCAGGGCAACAAAAGAAGACCCAGCCGATCAGCTGGGACTCAATGGGAGACAGAGAATAGATGGGGCCAGTCAGAGGTGGTATTCCAAATGAAATTTCCACTACTGGTTCTCCAGAACTGGTCAGAACCTGCTGAATGCCACCTCTGGTACAGGGTATAACACACTGTTTTCACCAGAAATCTTCTGTGAAAATATCCACTCTAGACAATCAAGTTGTACCTATGGAAATCAGCTCCTCAGTTATATCACCTGAATGACTTAATGAGAGAAGAAACAGCTCACCATTTTTCATGTGCTGAGATTCATATGACAGTACTGCTTAAACAGAGCTTCCGTTACACTTCTTTTTGTTTTGAGCTGTTATTTTCTTTTATAAAAAGCCACAGTTGAAAAGCTAATAACATGGTAATTATGAAAGCAATATACTAAATTGTTCAACATTTGTAAGGACTCTTGTACAGTATAATGAGATAGTTCCTCTAATCCAAAGTGCCATAAGTGTCTTAAGTATCAGCTTTCTTTATTAAGGAACTAAACCAGATGATTAATGTTATTTTATCTTCTTTTTGTATTTTTAAGAAAATATTTGTGGATTGTTTTTAACAGGGAGAAAGAATTGAGTCATTAAAAAGTTGTGGGTCAGCCGATCTTTTCTTGCTGTGGTTAACTTAATGATGATATTAAGATTTAACAGAGTTTATATAATAATATTCATCTTACATTTTAATTGCATCCAGGAAGCCCACTTCTTGCTGAAAGCCTCATGCATAATCAAACGTCTATTTGTACTATTTCATAAAGTTTTTGCTCTATCTAGCATAGCAATTCTGTATGAGCATTATCAGCCTATGAAAAGTCAACACGTACAGAAAAACATCTTTCCTTCTAAGAATACCTGTATGCACTAATAACAATGATAATAATGCCAAAAGCATACATTGGAAGCTTTGCCAGAAGTTTGGGTTTGAATGCAGCAAAAATTACTGGGAACACCAAATTGACAAAGTTCTTAAAAACGAGCAAGTCAAGATCCTGTGGGACTTTCGGATCCAAACAGACAGACATCTGGCCCACAACACACCTGACATCACTATTGTGGAAAAGAAAAAAAATCTGGTTCATTGATATTACAATACCAGGTGACGCACAAATTGAAGAGAAGCAGCTAGAAAAAAATAACAAAATATCGCGATTGCAAATTGAAGTTGAGCAACTAGGGAGGAAGAAATCAATAGTTGTACCAATAGTAATAGGAGCCCTTGGAGCAACACCCAAAGGGTTGAGTAGATACATGGAAATTTTGAACTTATTAGATCTCAACATCCTGACTTTGCAAAAAAAAAAACCACCCTACTTGGAACTGTCTAAATCAGGGGTGGGCAAACTTTTTGGCTCGGGGGCCGCATTGACTTTTAAAATTTGACAGACGGGCCGGGTCAGCACAAGATTTTTTGGGAATCGCCCCCTTCCCCCTCTTCTCCTCCTTCCCCTCCCCTTGGAGGCTCCCTCCCCTCGGAGGCCCTCTGAGTCAGGAGTTGCTACCGCCGGCGCGGCTCCGCGTGGCTCCAGTCCCGCATTGCCTCGGGAAGGGAAAGGCAAAAAGGAAGAGCCACGGCGGTGCTTTGCAACGGGAGCAGCGGCACCGGAGGCTCAGGCTCAGCGGCTCCTGGTTTTGCCTTTTCCTTCCCAAGGCAACGCGGGACTGGAGCCACACGGAGCTGCGCCGGCAGTAGCAACTCCTGACAGCCCCAGCCGGACACCTGAGCAGAGCCTGGGGGGGGGGGGGGGGGGGGGGGGGGGGGGGGGGGGGGGGGGGGGGGGGGGGGGGGGGGGGGGGGGGGGGGGGGGGGGGGGGGGGGGGGGGGGGGGGGGGGGGGGGGGGGGGGGGGGGGGGGGGGGGGGGGGGGGGGGGGGGGGGGGGGGGGGGGGGGGGGGGGGGGGGGGGGGGGGGGGGGGGGGGGGGGGGGGGGGGGGGGGGGGGGGGGGGGGGGGGGGGGGGGGGGGGGGGGGGGGGGGGGGGGGGGGGGGGGGGGGGGGGGGGGGGGGGGGGGGGGGGGGGGGGGGGGGGGGGGGGGGGGGGGGGGGGGGGGGGGGGGGGGGGGGGGGGGGGGGGGGGGGGGGGGGGGGGGGGGGGGGGGGGGGGGGGGGGGGGGGGGGGGGGGGGGGGGGGGGGGGGGGGGGGGGGGGGGGGGGGGGGGGGGGGGGGGGGGGGGGGGGGGGGGGGGGGGGGGGGGGGGGGGGGGGGGGGGGGGGGGGGGGGGGGGGGGGGGGGGGGGGGGGGGGGGGGGGGGGGGGGGGGGGGGGGGGGGGGGGGGGGGGGGGGGGGGGGGGGGGGGGGGGGGGGGGGGGGGGGGGGGGGGGGGGGGGGGGGGGGGGGGGGGGGGGGGGGGGGGGGGGGGGGGGGGGGGGGGGGGGGGGGGGGGGGGGGGGGGGGGGGGGGGGGGGGGGGGGGGGGGGGGGGGGGGGGGGGGGGGGGGGGGGGGGGGGGGGGGGGGGGGGGGGGGGGGGGGGGGGGGGGGGGGGGGGGGGGGGGGGGGGGGGGGGGGGGGGGGGGGGGGGGGGGGGGGGGGGGGGGGGGGGGGGGGGGGGGGGGGGGGGGGGGGGGGGGGGGGGGGGGGGGGGGGGGGGGGGGGGGGGGGGGGGGGGGGGGGGGGGGGGGGGGGGGGGGGGGGGGGGGGGGGGGGGGGGGGGGGGGGGGGGGGGGGGGCGAAACTGCCTCTTGCTGCTGCCGGAGCACCACCGGGTCGCCTCCTCCAAGCAGCCTGCCCGCCCACCGGGCTTCCCCTCTGCCACGCGGCTCGGGGCCAGGCGCAGCGCCCGCGAGTTAAAAGGAAGCCGAAAGTTGCTGGGAAGTTGCTCGGGTGCTGGGAGCAGGCTTTTAAAGTGCCACCCGAGCAAAGTTTAAGCAGCCCGCCCCGCCCGCTGGGCGGAACCCTTCCCACTCCTCGGCGGGAAGACGCTCCAGCCTGCAAACTTTACCTTTGCAAAGCCCTGGAAAACGGAGAAACTTCCCAGCAACTTTCGGCTTTGTTTTAACTCGCGGGCGCTTGTGCCTGGCGGAGGGGAAGCCCGGAGCCTCCTCCAAGCAGCCTGCCCACCCGCCCGCCAGGCTTCCCTTCCGCTGCGCGGCTCGGGGCCAGGCGCGAGCGCCCGTGAGTTACAACGAAGCCGAAAGTTGCTGAGAAGTTGCTCGGGTGCTGGGAGCAGGCTTTTAAAGTGCCGCCCGAGCAGGACCGCCGAGCCGGGAAACGGGGCACCAAGGCAGGACAAGGCTCCACCAGCAGCGGCCTAGCTTTAGGTGGCTCCAAGCAGCCCGCCCCGCCCGCCGGGTGGAACCCTTCCCGCTCCTCAGCGGGAAGACGCTCCAGCCTGCAAGCTTTGCCTTTACAAAGTTTAAGCCTGGAAGCCCCGGAAAAAAAGGGGGGATCGGTGGGGACTCACCTTCGGAGAGGTCGCACTCGAAGGTGATTTCGAACTCCCAGCTGAGGCCTTTGCAAATTTCTTTTCTTTCCTACCCCTAGATCGCTCCGCACTGTTTTGCAGCTTTGGGGGCCACGCGGCACAGGGCAATTACGCCACGCCCAGCGATTTTTTTTCAGGGGCAGGCCGGATTGGACAGACCAATGGCAGCGATTTTTTTTCAGGGCGGGCCGCATTGGACAGACCAACGGGCCGGATGTGGCCCACGGGCCGTAGTTTGCCCACCCCTGGTCTATATACTCAAATGCTACCTTAAAAACTCTTGGGCCCTTGGTTAGGACTTGAACTGTTAAATTTTTACCATTCCCAGACAGTGAATTTAATTGAAGATTAACCATAATAATAATAATATAATTGAATTTACTCAGAACAGTTGCATCCTATGACAATATCTGCAACACAATCAAAAATCCACATCTGCCAGGGAAGGATCAATAGATGGACAAAAATACCAAATTCAGTCTGAACGGCTGACTATCTGAGAATTATAGAACCATAATTCTATAATTCAAAAGTGTATGGGGACATAACAAAGGAACAAAAAAGAAAAAGAAGGCAGGCATTTTGGAAATAGAAGAGACCATATAAGATCCTCTGAACTATCTGGAACATTAAGAAAGTATTATAGCACATAGGAAACATCTTACATTTATAGCCTTGTCATTTGCCAGAATGATGATAATCAGCCTAAGTGGATATTTTATTCTTTTATCATGATTTATTATTACAAACGTGCACCTAGCTTTTTCACCTTTTTCTAATAGATGTACATGAATAACATACATTTAATAGCATTTGGTTTAAGAGGTTCCAAGTGTCTTTTAGTCTTTTTTTCTGTTTTATTGCTTAGATTTTACCATTTTTCATTTTAAATACCTGTATAATCCAAACATTAGGGTTATAATTGCTGGATTAAAAACAAAATAAATAAACAAAAGAATAAATGAAAGTTATGCCAACTAAAAAAAAATACAGCTAATAAACCAAGGTATTGCTTTTCATTCTGTAAACCAGGAAAGCTGCCTAGTAGATTAATCAAAAATCAAACCTGTAAACTTGTAGTTTTCTTGAACTGACAGATAATGTGATGGTAGATGTTTTGAAATTTAAAAGAAATTGGGTTGCGTGAACTGGAGTTCAATGTGCATCATAGGAAAAAGATTAATTTTTACACTCTCCAATGATTTCCTGATCAGTCTCTCTCTCTCTCTCTCTCCCTCCCTCTCCCCCTCCCCCTCCCTCCTTCAAAGCATCTTGAAATTCCCCTATGGCCTATGAGATCTGTATGGGATAACACAACTGTTTTTCTAGAGGGAGAAGAGATGCCAACAGCTGTGTGATTTATTACTTTAAACAAATGGTGGAGTTATAAAATTTGGAAACTTAACTTTAAATCTGAATTTAATGTGCTTGAGAGTTCTTGCCCGATGCTTTGCTCTCCCCTCGGCCATGTTGCATAGTGCAGCAAATACAAAAAAGTTCAATTATCTGAAACTGCCTGTGATTCAGGAGACATAGAAATCACAGAACATGTTCTTCTTCATTGCTCCTTTTACAGAGACACATTCATTTTCTCTCTGATTAGCAGGTATCCTGGTCACCCAGATTCAACCTATGCCCGGATACTGCTCAAAGATAATATGCCTCTTGTTTATAGCACATATAACTAGATTTTTTAGCATCAGCATAGAAAATGCATTGAACCCTCATGGCCAATATCTCACAATACATTTTTTTGTAGATATAGTTCATTTAAAATTTAGATATTATTGCTTTGTTGATATTAATTGCTTTAGATACTTTACTTTGTTGTAATTTTAGACTTAATATAAGTCTACATGATAATATAGGCTGTATCCTGGGTCTCATTTAGAGATGTTAGGTTGTTTTATAATGGTACTTTAATTCTGTGTTAAATTTTATTTTCTTATCTGTACTACTGTTTGTTCACAATAAATGGAAACTGAACTGATTTGAATTGGCATAGTTGAAAGAACAATCAAGAGAAAATCAAAAAGAATTTTTTTTAAAAAAAGCCAAGTCAACAAAAAGACGCTGCTATAATCTGATGTGATAAATCATCCTGAGTACATGGGAATCCACAGGACATCCTAAATACCCTTGTCCCTCCCACCCCCGAGGCATTGCAGTAATGCAGTTATATATATAGCATGTGCCAGCCACGGCTGCCTTCATACACAGGTAGCACTTGTTTAATAATGAATAAAAGCTAATTTGAAATGCTAATAGGCAATTTTAGACTTTTTAATTTCTAGATCATCATTTTGCATAAGTCCTTAGTGATAATTCTTTTTGTTTGTTGCATTGTTAGAAAGTAATTTATACATTAAGATGCATTCCCCATTGCCAAGATATAAATGATTCAATACCAATTATTACACTAAGTGAGATACAACGTTTGGCTTCAGAAATGACTGTACTCCAAGCTGAAATGCTAATTATTAATTGCTTGCACTTTCAGGTAGAAGATCAGCTAAAGCATTCAGCTTAGATAATATAGGTAGTCCTCGACTTATGACAATTGAGCCTGCTGTTAAGTGAGACGTTTGTTAAGTGAGTTTTGCCCTACTTTACAACTTTTCTTGCCACAGTTCTTAAGTGAATCATGCAGTCATTAAATGAATCTGGTTTCCCCACTGATTTTGCTTATCAGAAGGTCGCAAAAGGTGATCATATGATCCTGGGATACAGCAACGGTCATAAATTCGAACCAGTTGCCTAGCATCTGAATTTTAATCACATGATCAAGGAGATGCTGCAAAGGTTGTAACTATGAAAAAATGGCCCTAAGTCACTTTTTTCAGTTCTGTTGTAACCTTGAACCATCACTAAATGAACTGTTGTAAGTTGAGGATGACGTGTAAATAAATGCCGCATTTTTATCCCATAAGCTTCAGAAAGCCTCATGGAGACTGAGTTAAGAACTACTTCAAAGTACCTTTTTCTGCACTGAAGATTATCTGGTTTTTTTTTCTTGATAACTGTTGTGGAATTATAATGAATCAGTTAGTATATAAGAATTTGATGGGTCCATACCACCATTTTAAAGTGCTTCCTTTTTTTGAACATGCTATATTTCCCTGAAGGTATATGCTTTTAGTTTGGATTTTATTATTGTTCTTTTAACCCTTTTAGAATGGATTAGACTAGCTGTAATAATGCTTAATATTCAGAAGTCCACTGATTCCCTTTTCACAACTATTTATTTTGAAATATAAACTTATTTTTAATGAAAAACCTATTTGACATATATATGAATCATTGAATGCCACTTTGCACAGTCAGCTGCATCTCCAGGGTGCAGGTGCGTGGCTTGCATATGCTGTTCATGATTACATGATTACATATACTTGTATGTATGGAATGGAATGGAATGTATGTATGTTTCATACACACATATATACATGATATACATACATACATACATACATACATACATACATACATACATAGGTTAAACAAGCCCATGTCTTCAGAAGTTGTGGGTGCTTCATTACAGAAGGTTAAGAAGAGACTGGACAACCACTTGTCTGAAATGGTATAGGGTCTCCCACTTGAGCAGGGGGTTGGATTAGAAGACCTCGAAGGTCCCTTCCAGCTCTATTCTGACTACCTATTATTTTGGATATGTGGAATTCACTTACAGTAGAAATGAGAGGACAGGCTCATATTGGTGTTTGTGAAATATATACTCCCCCAGTCTTCTCAAACCCAGATCCCCTCCCATGTGATGACCCGGGGTGTGGCACAAAGGCAACAGTGTCAGATAATCAGTAGAAGTTTCTTTATTAGCTCCAACTTTGCCCCCAATGTCCTGGTTACCTTCTGGCTGGAGAAAAACTCTCCCAGGAACAGCCTTTGGCTGCAGAGAATCAAGTCAAAAACGTCAACAAAAACTGTAACTATAAGTCCAGTCAAGGCAAAATGAGGTAATTAGTTCAGCAGGGTAAGAGCAAGAATTCCAGATGGCACGGCAATAACTCAACATGGTTGGGAAGATGCCAGGAACACAGATAATCAAAGTTAACACAAGATAAACTCATGTTTGTCCCAGCTACTGCTGCACTCAGCATGCATTTCTTTTAAATTCTCTTCCCAGCTGCCACTAATGAAGGGAATCAGGGCCCTTTCCTCCCCCGTAAGCCACGCAACACACATTGCTCTCTGTTTGTCTTCCTCCTCGGATTCAGATTCCGACAGGGGCATGACACTCCAGATATTTGTATCTCAAAGAACAATATTCCTCAATCAGTACAATGATACTAAGAATATTGGGAGAACAAGACTGTAGATGTTGTCCTAAATGGAAAGGATTTTACTACTTGATGCTACAAAGCAATGTAAAAAAAATGCTTGGGTAGAAGACTACATAGGAGGCACATTTGATTTGTTCAAATGTACCTTGATACACTAAAACCCTATATCACAAATCTAATTAAAATAACATAAATGAGTGAATAAAAATATTTTTGCACAAATCTCACATGGTATGCTGATGTAGATCAGTACTTATCATTCTCACTATTATCACAATGATAATTTTAAGACTTAAGTGAATATTAATATAACAGTGAATTCAATTTTCTAAACACCACACTTACATAGTCCAAATAGTACCAACCAATTGAAGGAACCATGAAGTGAGATAACATTTAATTAAGAATAAGAAATGTATAACTTCTGAACTTGGAATTTGTAACTTGCAATTTAATAGGTTTGATTTAAAGACCTCAAGAAAATGCTGGGCTGCAAAACAGGAGAAAATATTTCTGTCTTTCAAATTATCGTTTCTCATGTATGCACATCTTATATCAAATGGATATTGACATCTTTCATTCTAGTTTGCTGATTATTCAAGAGCACAGGATGAATTTTCAGTTAACAGATGTGTGTTTTATGTATAGTGCTGCTAAATATTTGTTAGATTTTGAAAAGAGGCATCCTGATAGGTTTTTTTGAAAAAATTCATAACTTTCTATAAATTGGCCTTCAAATGCTGTGAAAATATAGATTAAAAGATTTGGAATCCCTTTGTGTTTAGTGGAGGACTATTTGGATTTATGGATTGTTATACAAGACTGATTACTCTGGGTACACAAAATTTTAAAGCTGAAGAATGAGAATGGTCAATACAGAAAATTAGTTTGTTGTTCATATGAATTGATTTTTCTCTCATCCATCCTTTACATTTTATCTCAACTGAAAACCTAGAAAGTTTAACTTCCATTTTAGTGTGTTATTAGTATCTAGAATATAGGATGATCCATTGGTCTAAAAACTCAAGGATCATTTCCTTTCCTTTTAAATAATCTTTCTTTACCTTATATGGAAAAATCTTAAAATTAAATTGTCACATTTTCTTCATACGTTTTTTTTTACCTGGTTCTGGGTCACCTGCTTGTTGAAGAAATGGCAGCCAAATTTCCCTGTGCCCTTTGTTTTATGGGAATAAGAATACAGGAAATTTGCTTACTTAAAGATATGCCAGAATTACTTCCTGCATGAAGTAACATAACTAATCATCACCCATGTCAATCAAAGCCCAGGGGGCAGAAGCAATTCTCCGTTCCTTATGGATACTGTTGTTTTAATTGAATCTCTCACAATAAATATGCTGTGAACACTTTAAAATTTGAAGCAAGTTATCACAGAACAATCCAATAATTTATCTTTAAATCATACACTTTTCCTAAATGAAAGAACTTATATTAGACTGATAACTTGTATGTGTATTATTACTTAGTAAGAAAAGTTTCAAATATAATTCTGACAGAATCACTATGAGAGAACCAATAAGCTATCAGGTCCAGGCTCTGATCCAGGCAGAAATCCAAACTAAAACAGTCCAGTGTCATAGCTGTCCAACTTTTATTTCAACAAATTCAATCAAGGGAGTCCCGCTACCTGGGTAGCTAATTCACTGCATTCTTCCATTTTTAAATACTGTTAGGGCACTTATTCTTCATCCAAATTATTTTTATATAACAAGGCTATTATTC
The DNA here is from genome assembly GCF_049901735.1 of Notechis scutatus. Lineage (NCBI taxonomy): Eukaryota > Metazoa > Chordata > Lepidosauria > Squamata > Elapidae > Notechis > Notechis scutatus. Next base: position 199,543,765 of record NC_142009.1, read on the forward strand.
CATGTCGGGACAAAACAGAGGCAACAACAGGGTTGCGACCATAAGTCACTGCCCTTTTGTCAACTCCTTGACTCAAATACATGTTTTTATAAGCCTATGGGGCTACCATATAAAGTCAGTAAAAGATGTGGCTCCTTTAAAGAGCTACTGACAGATACTGTACATAGTAGATGCCCATCTTGGATCTAAAGCAAGGCTGTCAAACTCCTGATACATAGGCCAGATGCATCCATGCTCGGTTTAGCAAACGGAAAAAAAGCCCCGATACGTCATGTGATGTTGCCAGGGCATGAGTTTGACATCCCTGATCTAAAGCTTATCGGCTTTGATTCCAAATAATGTATACTTCCATTCAGACTTACTCTTCAGCTTTCTGATTATCCTTGCTATTCTTCTCACACTTGATCCAATTGGTCTGATTTTTTCTTAAACTGTGTCCTCCAGAAATGTACAGAGTACTTGAGAAAGGGGTTGAACCAATATTGACTATAGTGGAATTATTATTTCCATTGATTTGGAAACTACGTACGGTATTTTGATGAAGCCTAAACTGCACTAGATGTTTAGGAACCACACCACAATAATGATTCATATTCAACATGCAGTTAAAAACATTTGCAAGGACCTTTTCATAACTATTATTGCTAAGCCAAGCATCTTATACCAGATATATTTTATTAGTTTTCTTAAATAATTTTCAATTTTTGTCTATTTAAACTCATTGTTTTTAATTTTGCCGCTGCCTTTAGTTTTGTGTTATCTATAAATAATATATGCATTCTTTTCATCTAAGTCAATAATGAAAATATTAAACTGAACCTTTATGCTCCCCCCCCATTTGATATTTAAATGCACTTCGATATAAAGACCACAACAAGGTTTTTGTTACTCTGAATTTGAATCATCACTATTATGTTTTAAAAAGATTGTATATGCTTTATTTCTTGTGTGTTTGCTGCCATATTTAGGAGGGTTAACCTATTCCAACAGTTAAATCAACTTCCATTTATCATTATTCATTACCATTTTTTATAGGTGCCTATTCCTAAACACGACATCCAAGTTGTGATAAATATGTTGTAATCTACCACCCAAATCTACCACCCCTTTCACACTCATTACAATGTCACACGTAGGTACTTAAGGGGAGGAGTTTGCATTGTGACATTTTGTCACCTCTCACAGACATGAATGTTTATCATCTTCTCTTTTGGCCTCAAATTTGGTGCTTTTACTTGAAGCAACAAGCCACTCTGACTGGTCTTTTAGTGATTGATGTTAGCAGTTCACACCTCCATTTTATGAAATGACAACTGCAATCACTCTAAGTTATCTTCCCTTACTCGGCATTTCTGAAAGATATTAGAAGAAAGAATGCTGTGTTTTCACATTTTCAAAAAACACTTCAGAAGCAGCAAGAACTCATTTGTTTCTTGGCACACAAAATTCATATGAGAGCCACAGGCCCATTTATATACATATATATCTCATATTCACTATAAATCCAGAAAAAGCTATACACAGACAAATGATTTCTACTCAAGTTATGCTAAAATTAACTTCTGGGGGAGGTCTGGCAAACTGAAGACAAATTTGCAAAGGTGGAACCGATGACTGCAGCAAATAGCAAGGAACCAGCGAATAGCCCTGCTTTTTGGAACCTCTACAGATAAAAGGAGGACAGGAGACTGCCGATGTATGCCCCAGTCAGCCGTTTAAGTCATGTTCTAGTCAGCTGTTTGTTTCCATTATTGCAGGGCAGCAATTTTACATGAGTTTGAGTACTGGAAGATGTTGGGGTCAGCCATATTGCTCACGACCATAGCACAGCCTTTTAAAGCATACTGAATTTTTCTAATCACTTTCAGAAATTGCCTATTAATCATTTTAAAATTATTTGAAACTTTCAAAATGACAACTTTGAAAAGTATAACTGGCCAAGTACATATTCAACTCTGAACCAAAAAGATAATAATTATAAATTTGTACAGGACTTGTACAATGTGTAATATTTGTTTTGGGTTCATAATAAAATATATGCTTCATTTTATCCAGATTCCTGGTTCATTTTATCCAGAGTCCTGGATTTATGACTATTTGTTTGGTGACTATTCAAAGTTACAATAGTGCTGAGAAAAGTCCAGTCCTTCCCCTTATGACTGGCTCAAACATCATTAAACCACCACTCCATGGTCATGTGACTGCAATTCAGGCATCTGGCAACCATCTTGCATTTATGAGTGGTTGCAGAGTCCTTGCAGTCACGCGATTGCAATTTGCAACATTTTTGTCAGTTTCTGGCAAAAAAAACCCACCCATTTGAAAGAACAAGTTTGCACTTATGACTGCGGCATTCATTTAAAGACCATGGATTTTGCTTAATGGCTGTCATAAAATGGTTATAAAATTGGGTTCAACTTGACTTATGACTGCAATGATTTACAACAGAAAGTCTGGTCCCAGCTGTGGTCCTAAGTCAAGGACTACCTGTAGCTAAAAGACGGGGAGGGAGGGAGGGAGTAGGATGAGCAGGAGGATGCGCGAGTCTGGTACGGTATTAATCCATCAACCACCTCCAACATGGAGCCTCTCCTTTGGAGCTCCAAGTAAGCTGGGACAGCCAGGATTTTATGTCCTTATGAAAGGTCAGGAGGGTTGGAATTGACCTTACTCTGGGGGGACAAGATGTTCCAAAGGCACAATTAGCAAAGAAGGCCCTTCTCCTGGACCCTGTCAGCCAGAACACCCTGGCTGATTATCCTAATGGGATGAGACAGCCCCTTAAATTACCTGGACCCATGCCAAGAATACTTTAAAGGTGATTACCAACACCTTGAATTGCACCTGGAAGCAAACTGGCAGCCGGCACAGCTTGCAGAGCGATGGTGTTACATATGGGACACCCTTGTGGCCCCTTAGCCATCTAACATTCACAAAGATATGTTTGTCTACGCTGCCTGCTTTGAAGAAGCCAGGTCTTCAAAGCTTACTTCAATGTGTACTTTGGAGAACACAACGCAATATTCTAAATGTGAAATGATTAAGGTATGTGTGCTTGAGAGGAGGGAGGTCCAGGCAAGAGAGCAATTCACACATTAGATGGATCTGGGTAAAGGCTGCGGCCTATACTTTGAGATAAGTCCCCAAACTGCATGCCAGTTCCGTCTGAGTAAGTGTTATCTCATCCAGAACAAAAAAAATGGCAAATTCCTGATACTGGAAGAACTGAGAACTCAATGTCAATGAACAGCCACCCATAGATGTAATATGGATGGAGAAACAACGTTTCACCACTCATATCTCTACCACATAGTATTATCTCTGGTATGGTCTTATAGACACGCTTGATTGGATTTGCTCTTTTTCTTCCAAGACCATTTTCTGAAGGTTTTTTTTTTCCTTTTCTGTTGCTTCAAAAGGCAGAATGTTCACAGCTGCACACGCTGTGGTCCTTTAACACATTTTTTGTCAGTTAGAGTTACTTAGTGACCTTGCCATTTTTACAGTGTTTGACAACAACTGTTAACAAAATTCGTAGGAAATGAAAATATGGTGTTCTCTTTCAGTTTCAGCGAAGGTTCCCCGTTATTATGCATATACAGAGTCGTTTATTTTTAATGCTATAACCCATCTTTTTCTGCTAGGAAGTCCCTAAGTATATGCCTGTTATATATTCCTAAAAATATGAGCTATTTTCAATGTAAAGATAGCAATTTCTCAATAAACGTATTTGAAGAAGATTTTTAGTCTTAGTCCAAATCCTATCCGCATTCAAAAGCACAAATGTTCTCTGAATTGCTGCAGTCTGACAATTTCAATGCAGTGCAGCAAGTCTTGGAAGATCCCACGACTGGCTCTGCAATGGGGGTGCACTTCTTCTCCCCCAAATAATTGCTAAGCCTGCTCATCCAATCAGCACCAAAGAAATATTCTTTAAGGGAGTAAATATGAAAACGCATCCCTCATTTTCAGGCGTCCTAGCTTCTTTAAAATATGCAGGATCCATCTGTAGCACCTCTAGCAAGAAGAGAAGGCAGGTAGCTAAACAAATATATTTTAAATATATTATAACAGACATAAGCATTATTAATGTTTTTTTTAAAGAAATACACTATATATGCTGCTGTCTAGACCAGGGGTCTCCAACCTTGGCAACTTTAAGACTTGTGGACTTCAATTCCCAGAATTCCAAAGGCAGCTTTGCTGGCTGAGGAATTCTGGGAATTGAAGTCCACAAATCTTAAACTTGCCAAGGTTGGAGACCCCTGGTCTAGAATATATATTGTGTGTGTATGCAGTATGTAAAAATATCTAAACTTAATACAGAGCTTGGAGTTTTAATTGGTTTTTAAATGCTTTAGAGCAGGAGCCTTGGTCCTTTTATGACTTGTAGACTACAACTCCCAGAATTCCTGAGCCAGCCATGGGTTGAAGTTCACAAGTCATCAAAGGGCCAAGGTTCCCCACCCCTGATTTAGAAAAAAGTTTATTTTAAAAAGTTTATAAAAAAGTTTTTTTTTTTTATTTCACTACCTAGTTTGGGTGCTTTGCTATTTGCCGGTACTATAAAAACCATTACTGCAAGTCTGTATATTTCTTTCTTTCCATCAAAAAATGTCAGTTTGCAAAAACAAGGAAGTGATAGCCGGAATTTTTTTTTAAATCATTTTTTTCTTCTTTTGGAGAAAGTCTTCAGTCATTTTTGTCTTATCATAATCTTGGATAATATAGTTTATACTTGCCAGTAAACACCAGAGTGGAATGGGATGTAGTGGGAAGACAGATTGCTATAGTGGATCCAAGAGAAGATAGTAGTTAAGGTGCTGGCCTAAAAACCAGGAGACTGTGAGTTGTAGTCCCATTGCAGCATGGTGACTTTGAACCTACCTAAGACTCCTTCCTCTTCCTATTTTTCCCATAATAATCCTGTGAGGTGGGTTGGGTTGAGACTCAGCTCACAAGCTTTGTTGTTTTGGGAAAACAGGAGAAAGAAGGAATATGATGTATGTTTGCCGTCTTGAATTATTTATAAAAATAATTAAAGACAGGATTAAAAAAATCCTTTAAAAAGGTATTTCAGAAACAGCTTATCCTTATTTCAGCACACCTTTTTTGTGTCAATCCATATCTAATTCTGCCATCTCCTAAAACTGTAATGTATAAAGCTAAATGTTTCTGTCCATATTTTATAATGAGAGGCACTACACATCAGATTATTCTATCAGTTACTGGTGGATCATTTTGATTTAATTATACCTGGGAGAATTGGCATTGGAGATTTTTGAGGTAGAAGACTATTGATGACCCTTAATCTCAACACTCTTTAGAAACTGGAGATAATAGGTCTCTTTGCAGACTCTTCGCTTAGTCATTTTAGGAATCAGATATAACTGCAGCCTAGCAGATTCATGCATGAATGGGCTAAGCAAAAAATAAAATAAATTCCAGTTTTTCAACAGAATATATTTCTTAAAGAAATAATCTCAGATTTATGGATAAGGAACAGGTTATTGGAAGAAGAACTACTTGTTTGTAGCTTTACAGGCAGTGAAGATTTGGTAAATTTGTTTATAATTGTTGATAAAGATTGGAAGTCATTTCTTTATACGTTTTTTTCTTTATCTTACTTGGTAGAGCATAAAGTTTCTTTTGCCTTCCTATCATAATGAGATTTTTTTCTCAAATTGCTATTCACTAGAACTGGCACATTATCGTAGTATTAATTCCAAATAGCTTTCTAATTTTCTTAAAGCTGAATGCATGTAGGAGACCCTTAAAAAAAAGTATGAAAGCTTATAGGTTTTCTTTGCAACAATGCATAGCTGGCTGCTATTGTCTCATTCTAAGTTTTTTTTCCCATCCAAGTCTAGTCTTTAACCCTGGAATTTCTTGGGGATCTCCTATCCAAGTAGTAACCAGATCTAGTTTCATTACTTTGAGATCAACTCTTTGAGATCAACCATGAGCTGCTAAATGCTTCTTCCTCTTCTTTAATTTTTTTTTTACCACTTTGAGTGTTGAGGGAAATACAAAGTTCTGGTTTTTGCACTTCTGGTGGCCTCAATCATTATTAATTGATGCTGTCGTAGTGTGTTTTTTATTTGTCTCCATCTTCTTCTGGATCTGCCTTGTATTCTTTGGCCTTCTCCTCTTTTTGTATATGCCTGGTATGGTATAGAATCCCAAGACAGTAGCTAAGTACTATCACTGATATTTATATACAATTAAATGGCCATGATGTAGAAGAATAAATCAATATATTTAATATGGAGTTTAGAATTGTTGGGGATTATATAATTATGCCAATTCAAGCTGTGCTTCAATTGGAATAATTATATAATAATTATATATTGTGAATTCTAGTTCGACCCTAAATATGAAAGGAACCAGTCACTCTCTCTCTCTCAACCCACCCCATTTCACAGGGCTATTGTCATGGGGAAAATAGGAGACATAAGGAACATTAAATATGCTTGCTACCTTGAGTTGACCAAATAAATATATGTAAAGGAAAGATAAAAATATAATAACAATCCAATTTAATCCAATAAAAAACTGGAATGGAGAAGTAATATCTCAAGAAGACCTCTATATAAGCTTTTGTGATTTTTTTTAAAAAAGTTGTCATTTCTGTCTCATACATGCATTCAGCTTTAAGAAAGTTATAAAGTTATTTGGAATTAATACTAAGATAATGTGCTAGCACTAGTGAATAGCAATGTGAAAAAAAACTCTCATGATAAGAAGGCAAAAGAAACATCATGCTCTATCAAGTTCACATATCAACTATTACAATTAAAGACTTGTATCTGAAGTTGATCTGTATAACTGCTAATTTATTTATTCAGTTTATAGGGTTATCCAATAGACAGTGAATCAAGGCAGATTACAAGTGTGTTAAAATGAATTGACAAGGCAGCAGCAGATATAAAACATTAAACATAAACATTCCAAAGTTTTGGCCCAGCGCCTGTCAGAATAGCTTAGTTTTAAGACCTTTATAAAGGATGGCAAGATCAAAGCCATAAGGGACTTGAGGTGAGTGGCTATTCTATAGAGCACGCACAGATGATGCAATGGGCAGAGTGTTATCAAGAACAGGGATCCCCAACTCCCAGGCTGAGTACCAGGCTGCAGGTCATTCTGAACCAGGCCGTCCAAGTGGCGGGTAAGCAGGCGAGTGCATACTGCTCCACTTGCATGTGTGGTAGGTGCGTGGGTTAGCATGCGCAGTTCCACTTGCGCACATGGAATGGCACGCTTTTGCCTGCTCACCCACTGCATGCGCGAAACCATCTCCTCTGCTCCCACCACCGCTGCTAGTCCACAAAGTTGGAAAGGTTGGGGACCATTGATGAAGAGCACTCATTTTGGAGGGCTCTATGAATATCATAAATAAATCCGGACCCTAATATAAGGATAGGTAGATAAATTTGGGTGGTCTTTTTCATGAAACACAAGCAAAACTTTTGAATCTTTCAAAATAAGTCAACCCTTGATTACTTGCATTAATTTTCGGTTCTACAGCTCATTAAATAATAGTCCAAACAAAACAAACTCACACTCTTAAAATATCCAAGATTCCATTTTGTGAAGCTTTGAATAGAACTGAACAAAACATTCTACTGAGCAGTTCTGTTACCTAGTAACAGACCTTGTAAAAGACCATCTACTGGGGGATAAAGGATTTTAAGGTATAAAATTATCAAAAGAACTGTCTGTTCATTATCTATGCAACTGAATTATATTTAAGTTTCAGGGAAACAATTCAGACACCAGCCATCCAAAATGTTAATCCCTTGCCCTTTCAAGAACCGATAACTGGGTAATTGACAGGAATACAGGAGCACAGACTTAGAACATGTGCTGATTTTAACATTCAAGAGAAGAAAGTTGACAATCCACAAAGTCTTCCCAAAGGTACAAATGCTTATCTTTAGAAATATTTCAAGAAATTGCAGCTGTTTAAGTAGGTAAGAGAGGACAGGACATCTCTCAATAGGCCCATTCTTCTACTCTTGTGCTAAAGACAGGAGCGGGAAAATAACTCCTCTGTCTTTGACTAAACTGTCACTCAGGTGAAAATTTTTCACGCACATTTGTCACTTTAAGAAATAATTCCAGGGCAGAACAATTATCTCTTTATCCATTTAGGCAAAGGAATTGGGTTGGTGTTTACTTTTTAAAATGGAACACAAAATCCATCACCAAGACTAAGGGAGAGGTAAATGAGTTTGGATACAGATTATAGCAAAGAGTTGCCATTTCTGAATTCTCTTTTTCCCCTTTCAGAATAATCACTTTTAAAAGTGTAGACAACTGAAGTCTTCCCTAACATGGATACCTACAATGGCAATGGACCAATTTTGTGATTATATTCCCATTAATCTTGAGGACATTAAATGAAAAAAGTTATTTATAGTGCCAAAGAAGAATGGGGAAATTGGAGTTCAAAATCTCATGCATGAAAATAACAGGGAAGAGCAACGACAGATGGAAGAACTGTGGGTCTTCCTATCATAAACTTTTTTGGAACAAAGAACACAGACATAAAATAATTAAATAAATCATTGATTTGGGGCTGAAGGAGTTTAAGCTTACAGAGAGGAATTAAATGATTATTTGCCATTCTACCCCTAAGTATCATTTAGCCCATTTCACTTTACCCACATTGATGTGGGTGACTATAAGATAGTAGATGGATGCAGAATTGGAGCTTATTCCAAACCAAATCCTCCTCACATTGAATTCATCAGAACAGGCATAACATTTAAATGAATAATACCAGAATTTCCAATGGAAGGAAATTAAGGATTTTGCCTTCATAATTGTGGCTGAAAACTATTGGATGTCTAGAACAAGATTAACAAGCAACAAAGTCTATCTAGTTTGGAATATGAGGTTAATTTGCATACCAACTATGATGATAGATGGATGGATGGATGGATGGATGGATGGATGGATGGATGGACGGATGATGTAGATTATATAGATAGATTTAGACCATATATATGTCCTCTAAATGTTTGCTTTTTAATATTTTAAAAATTTATAGAAATGAAAGAGCCAGTTTGTTGTTATGGTTAAGACTAGAATTTGGGAGTGAGTTCTAGTTCTAGTTCCACCTTAGGCACGAAGCCAGCTGAGTGACCTTGGACCAGTTACATTTTTTCAGCTCTAGGAAGGCGGCAATGTCAAACCACTACTGAAAAACCTTGTGGAGAAAACTGCAGGTACTTGTCTAGGCAGTCTCCAAAAATTGGAAATGAGTGAACAGAAAGAAAGAAAAATGAAATAATGAAATGAATGATTATCAGAACAGAATCAGAAGTGTCCAAGAATAACACAATACCTTTCCTTCTGTCTTTCACCATGTTTATGTCTAAATCTTTTCCTTGTGTTATTCAAATGCTTTTTGTTGCTTTTTTTTTGTTGCTGTTAGTAATCTGCCCTTAGTAATTCTGCAACTTGGGAGATCCCTGTTTTACAAAAGAGAGAAAACTATTATACTTCCAACCTTACTCTTTTGTCAGATTCTAAAAGCTTTAAGCATTAGACTGATGTAAAAAAAAAAAAGATTCTTTTCTTGAGATTACACTGAAACCCTACTTTAGCAGAATCTTTGAAAACCAACCTCAGGGAGCCATTTTTGAAAATGAATGCAAAACTTCAAATAATGTTTGAGAAAAGTAAGAATATTACTTAGGAATGTTCCAAAGTTGTTTTGTTTTAAGGTACTTGAAATAATTTAATACCTCCTACATTTTGACTACTGAATCACAAAGATTCACTTTAACCTACATTCTTTGACATACGACTCAAAGTTAACTCATTAAGACTTCAACATCAACTAACAACAGAATTCAGTTGACCTGACATCTTCTACTCAAAGATGATTTTCTCCTGAAGGCAAATCTGGCCTGATAGGGATGTACAAAGCCTATTATTGGAGGGGAGATTTTTAGAATTCAGAGAATAAATGAGGGCATGGTGCTCTTCTTCAGGCATTACTGACTCTATTAGGGTCAGACAGAAAAAGACACTCCTTCTCCTAGAATGCTGCATGGTCCTTTCCATTCCACACCAATTATCCTAATGCTAATATGTGAAGAATGGTATTGAGAAAAGGGCTGTGTCCTTTTCCTGCCTCAAATTCAATATGTAACGATTTCAGCAGGGTTACGTACATAGTTGAACATTGCTATTTTGAATTCTTGCCCCATGCCTAATTAAAATGGATCTCTCAGGAATCATATGGGAGATTCAGACACACCCTGATTGTAAAATCAAAATGTCTGTGGCTTTTTTTTTCTAGTTAGGCATGGTCTATACTCGCCTTCCATGTATGAACAGCACTTTTTGATTAACCTAATATATTCTGAATTACTTAATAAGTATTGAATTTCTTTAGATCAGCATTGTAAGTTCTGTGCAGTAGTTGCTTCAATCCTTTTTTTATTTTGATATGCAAAATCAATACATTTAGCATCTTGAAGATCTCCATAGTACTTGATATTTATTACCTAAAACTCAACCAAGGAATTTAGCATGTCCACTTTGTGTCTGTAATACTCTGCTGCTCATGTAGGTTGAAATACAATGAAAAATCTGACAATCTTATTTTCAGTTCCCTATTCTTCTTAGCATGTTCTGTTATATTTAATCCAAATATGTATTACATTTCTGTGCAAAACAATTAATTTTTTCAACCAGAAGAGTTTCTGATTGCAAAATACTCTTTCAGATCCCACAATACTTCAAACAGAACATTATGTCCAGATAAAGACATACTTGAAACCAGCAATCAGACTGTCAAAAGGGAGAAATTAGAAGTTAAAAATAAAATGCATTGAAAAACAACACTTTAATTCTAATGCAAAAGAACCCATAAAAACCAAAAGAATTTTCCCCGCTTTTAGAATAAATAAAGACTTGGTATTCCCATTTCTTTTACTATCCATTCTATTGTATCAACTTAAATAATATTTTGATGATATTCAGCTCAATAGATGCACCAACACTTTTTAAAGAGTCATTCTGGACAGAGCCAAGAATATTGTAAGAAAGTCTTTTTTCTTTCCTTTTTAGGGCTTTATATTTAAACTATGTAAAGACCATCTTATTCATTGTCTGGTTTTTATTCCTGGTCATTCTTAGCATATCTTCACATGCCCATGTTTTCTTTATTACATTTTATGGAGGGCCAAAGTGGGATAGAGTGGGACAGAGATTCATATTAATGGCTATTCATGCTTTTCCATAAATGAAAAGGACAGACCTCGCCCCCACAAAGAATATAATAATATAAATATGTGTATTGGAAAACTTCTCACTTTTTCCCTTTTATGTAGCTTTTAATTCATCTGATATCTATTGTTGTTGGGAGCTACTTAAGGGATCAGTGTTTCTCAACCTTTCTTGTATATGAGCTTTGCCTCTTAGATTTCTCTGCAATGGCCAGGATTACCGATTAATTCTAAATGGTCAAGCCATTCCAATTGCTGAGATTGAAAAATAATACTATATACTGGTAAACAGAAAGGAAAATCCATTATCATACAAACTATAGAGTCCATTACAAAACTACCACCTTTGGAGAAAAAAAAAACAGATGGAAGAAGGAAAGAACCCAATAGCAATGCATTAAAAATAGTGGCACGGGGTGGGTATTCAATTAGCACATTTTTTCCATAGTTCCTAACATTACCATTTCATATAGGATACGTCCAGAATAGCCTTTTCCAACTTCGGTACTCATAAAATATGGGATCAACCTTTTCAAGAAAGTTCTAGCATCTGGAGAATGTTGCAAAAGAGGAACCTTACATGAAAACTGTCATAGTCACCAACACCCTGGGAGAGCCAGATGGATCTCAGCCTGAAGAACTAACTGTGCACTCAATCGCTTGAAGTTGATCCATCCAGTAATCAGCAATCAACCACTCTTTCTACTTTCGGAAGGTGAGGAACTGGAAAGAGCACTGCACCCCAAAGTGTTCCATGTGCAAGGGAGAGCAGAGCAATGGCACTCAGCTCATTGTATGTCAGGGTCATTCCCAGCCTTGACTGGCCTCATCCAGCATTACGTTTGCCTTTTGAGGGCAGTAGTCAAGATATGAAGTGCAAACCATGAAATTTAATACTAATTTAATACTTTATTATAAGTTTATTATAACAGACTCTTGTAAGTATGAAAACGTATCATTCCTCTTTGTCTTTCCAGAAAACTAGGGAGGGTTCATTCTGAGATGCATCCCATGCCCTTTTTCTGTGAGTGGGCTGAGATATCTTTTGCACGATAGTAGTCTGGGTTCTGACTTTTCTTTCTGTGGCCCAAGGTGATTCCCACATACCATTACAATTTAGGAGCAACTGCTCTTCTAGCTCCCTTCATTGGGAACAAGTGTGTTGCTTACTAAAACTGCACTCTGAACTCTTGCCCATGAAACTATTCTTTTGTACCCAGATCAGCTGATGACTTACCAGTTGTATTATGACTCCTGACAATGCTTTTGGCCTACTGCTTGGACTTTGCTTATTGAGAACCTGCCTTAAGTTTCTAAGGGATTCAGGACTGCTTAAGCATTTGCGTACATGCCCGGCTTATTTCCTTTGTAACCGCTAAACCAAAGCAAAGCTTCTAACTATTTTCTTTTGTGTGAGTGCGTGTGTATCAGGGCCTGGGACAGGAGATACAGGGATGATTGATTGATTGATTGATGAGTGAAAATCAACAAGCTTTGATGCAGTAATAAATTAGCTTGTATAGTTTCGGTACATACCAGGCCTCAAGGCCTCAAGGCCTCACGTAGGCCGAAAGCGTGTGCCAGGAACGAACATCAATCAACAACACGTCATCATGGGCAAATAACTGGAATGTAAGCGCTGATTTGCTACTTAGTACCTTTTAAACTGACCATGCAACTGTGATTGGATGTTACTATGTGTGCACTAATATTCCTACTCATGTAACTTAATGATTGGATAGACTTCACTGCTTGTGACCTATCACTGTGTGTTTTTTAATAAAAGAGCTTACCGAACTTGTGATCGGGGCAGCTCACCCAAGATAGAACCTGCGTTGGTGTCTTTCTTGATGCATTCGACCACCCAGTGAGAAGCCTTCCTAATGCGGAGCAAAGCCGCACTTTCCCTCACTGAATACCAGTCATTTATGTAATGTTCCACTTTAACACAATATAAAATTAATATTTTAAGGTTCCATATCACAAAAAAAATTCCCAAAGTTTAATATGAATGAAAACTTCAATATTGCTATTTGTAAATTAAATTTAGCTGCTCCTGAACAGTGCTTCTGAGACTTATAATTCCATGTTTATATAATAGAAAAATTGGAAGTATTGTTGAAGCTAAACATTCAGACTGTTTGAACTATATTCCATTCCTTCTGAATATAACACTATTTTACAAACTTCAATTTAATAGTATATTCTTTATTAATATTTCAGCAATTATGTACTGTGGAAATGAAACGAATTATGAAACAATGCAATGTTTCAAATGTCATACATTTGATGTATTTCCAATTCAATCTGCAAGCTGGTCAAGTTGCCATATTTGTATTTAATTTATTTCCATGGCATTTAAGGAACCTAAAATGGCATTAAACTAAGAGTAGGGATACTTGGATAGGCACTGACCTGTACTATAATTTGCTATCAAAATTACTTGCCAAGTACTTTTTTTTAACTGTTTGCTTTATTCAAACTGTGGTGGTCTTATTGCCAAGGCTTCCAGCATTGTCTGCCAATCATTTTGTGCTGGCTATAATTTTGTTCTGCAGGGAAACAGAGAGTGCAGATTCTATTTTTAAATGGTTCATTTGTCCCTCTTCATTCTCTTACACAGGAACTGGTCTGTTTGATGATGTACAGAGTTATAACAATTCCATGTCCCTTCATTTCTGAAAATGCCTCTTTGTATATTTTGCAGAGGGAAGTTTCATGTGACAGACACTAATCTGAGCAGAATCTCCACTCATTCAAATTAATGCATGCTTCTTCTCAGCTGCAACCTACACTCATAATATTGTCTACTGTAGCATTCCTCTAACTCAGGGATGTCAAACTCAATTTCATTGAGGGCTGCATCAGGGTTGTATTTTACCTTGAGGGGCTGAGGTGGGTGTGGCCAGGGTGGGCATGGCCTGCATGACATCACTCGTGTGAGGGAGCGCCTGTGGTGGTGCGAGCACTCTGCCAGCAAAAATGGGCTCCCGAACTCAATTTTCGGCTGGGACAGCTTCCTGCAACCCTCTGCCAGAGAAAATGGAGCTCAGGAGGGCCACCCACATTTTGCTGGCAGAGGTTGGTCCTTCATTATTTCCAGGGCAGCCCCGCGGGCCAGATCTAAGCATCCCATGGGCCTGATTTGGCCCCCGGGCCTTGAGTTTGATACCCATGTTCTCACTAATATTTAATATTAGATAATAATACATGTGGGACTCTAAAACAAGATGCTTTTTAGATATCATTTAGATGAGTTCCTGTAGTTTTGCATGTTGCTATAGAAAGAAAATAATGGATTCTTGTTAGGTAATATTAAAAGTAAGCTGCATTTTAAAGACAGACTTGAACCTTACATAATTGCACTTCTAGTTGCTCTGCAATTTTGTCCTTTGAGTTTGCTTTTATTGTGAAGTTTTATTGTTTGAAATCCACACGGTGGTGGGGAGGGGGGAGGGGACATGTTTTTCGAGGGTTGTGTTAACTTAATGTGTAGGTGAAGGGGCCCATATTAGCCTTGTTCCAGCACTTAATAATCCTCTTGGCGGCCCTGCCTGAAGTGCTGATATAATGGGGGGAAACCATTTGGACAGAAAATATAAAGTTATTAAGGATATAGTTCTGGATGATGGATCCCTCAGGTCAGATGGTACTTAACATGCCACTGAGGAAAAGCTAAGGATCTTTCCAGACCGCTAATGATGTTTATGATGTGGCTAGATTAAAGCCTTTGGGAGTCCAGTTGCTGATGTTGCCACACAGGAAGAGAAAATCTGAAGCTGCAAAGACAATTACTGTAGAAACATGGAAGGTAAGAAGCATGAACATGGGGGAAAGCTCAAAGGTGAAATGAACTGACTCTAAATTGACATCCTAGGCACCAGGGAATTGAAATAGACTGGGATTGGGCACTTCAGTCAGAAGTTCACACAGTTTATTAGTCAGGACTTGAAAAACAAAGAAAGACTGGCATTGCTTTTATAGTTAGGAAGGGTATACCAAGAACTGTACATGGCTATAATGCAGTCCTTTACTTAACAATATTAGGCTTTTAGTATGATGACCATTCAGGTTTATGCTGTAACTACCGATGCAGAAGAGGAAGCTGATGAGTTTTATTATTATCAAGTTCAATTTGAAAACAACAGGACATGCAAGCAAAATGTGCATCTTGTGATTAGAGACTGGAAACATGAAAGAAAAATATATAGTTGGATTTTATGGTTTAAGAAACCAAAATGAAGTAGGAAAACCACTTAAAAATTCTGTCATTCCAGTGACTTCTTCGTAGTTAACACTGCTTCAAATAACCAAAATGATGGCTCTTTATATGGATATCACCAGATGGGAATATATACAAATGTTATCGACTATTATTGCTAAAAGGAGATGGAAGAGCTCAATTACAGCATCAAAGACATGGCCAAGTGTTAAATGCCAAATAGATTATAAATAGCTCATTCTAGTTCAAGGAGGAGGAGAGGAGGAGGAGGAGGAGGGGGGGAGGGGGAGGAGGGGGAGAGAGGGGGAAGGAAGGAAGTCAGTCAGTCTCCATTACCACAATATGATCTTGAACATATACCCCCACTGTCAAGGGCATCAGAAATCACTTTGAAGTCCTGAACATGATTAATAGAGAAATGGAGGAATTCTGGAATGAACTTAAAAAGTAATTAAGAATGAAGTGAAAAGAGATCACCCAAAATGGGGGGGGACACGGACTGGAAACTAATTGATTCAAAGAAGATCAAAGAAAGAGAAGGAATATACTGAAATATTGTATAGTAGAAATGTCAACAACCAAGATAACTTAAAAGATATCCCTTATTTACAAGAACTCTAATATTAGAAGTTGAAGTTAGATTCTGGTCATTACCAAGTTAGACAGCTTACAGGGATTGATGGAATATTCAGTGAAATATGGCAAGCAACAGAATAAGAATCGGTAAAGGTTCTACCCAACCTTTTCTAAGCAATCTAGAGAATGACACTGGCCCACATACCGAAAAAGGTCAATTTATATTACAATGCCAAAAAAGGACGCTTTACTGAAGATGCAAACTATAATACAACATCCTTAATTTCAAATGCTAGTAAAATAAATGCTTAGTATCATCTAATGCAGGGGTCCCCAACCACCGGTCCGTGGACCGGTACTGGTCCGTGGAACAAATCCTACCGGGCCGCTGGCTTGCTGGGCGCCGCCATCTTGTTTTGATGAAAAAGTGCTTCCGGTGAGCTTTTCCGGGTAGAAAGCTCACCGGAAGCACTTTTTCATCAAAACAAGATGGCGGTGCCCAGCTGATGCCGGTACCGGGCCGCGGCATAAAAAAGGTTGGGGACCACTGATCTAATGTATATCAGAGCCCTACATGAAAAAAAAGCATGACAGACATTCAAGCTGGCTTTATAAAGCCAGGAACACTATTGCTGATGCACGCTGAATAACTGAGAAAGCCAAAGATGATCAAAACGAAGTCAGTATGAGCATCATTGATTATAGAAAGTCTTTTGATTATCTGATCATATCAAGCTGTGTAAGTTGCTTTAAAAATGGGAATTCCAGAACATTTCATTGTCCTTCTAACGGCCAAGGAAACAAATCAATAGATCATCAAAAAGTTAACCCAAGGTTCTCATTTGAGGCACAAATAATAAGGCTCAAATTATTCTACTTCAGGCAAAGTAGGCAAAAGATCCAGCTCTCTGGGAAAGTCTCTAATGCTGGGGGGGGGGAAGGGAAGAAAAGAGAAGAGATTAGCACTAAGGTAAATGGATTCAGTGACAGTGGTAATAAGTGCATTGTCGGAAAACCAAGTTAGAAACAGATCATCATGGAGAAAATCTATGTGGTCAGTAGGAGTTGACGATGATTTAATGCCACATAATCCATTTATTTTATTACAAAACTATTTGAACATGAACTATATTCATTAGAAATTAAGGCAAAGACCAATTAGCTTCTATTATCACAGCTCATATCATCCTTTTCACAAATTTCCATACCTATCCACCTGTCAAACTCTGGATAGTTCCCAAGAGGTAACTGGTTTTTCTGGTATTTCTTTGATGAAGTTTTGCTTCTCATCCAAGAAGCTTCTTCAACTCTGAAGAATGAGCTGAATAAGAAGCGAAACATCTTCAAAGAAAAACCAGAAAGTCTAGTAGTTGCCTGTTGAGAAAGCACCTTTGGGACAACCATGACCTGAATGACAGAGAATCTCCATTGATACTGATCTATCTTGTTCTCTGGCTGCTTTTGGGGAGTTCCCATAGTTTGACCAGTGGTTCTTTGGAGTCTGGAATGGAAAAATGATTCAGATTTATTCCTCAGCATTGATTGTTAGATATGTGGGAAAGATTGTTTTTCCAGTGTTCAAATAATTTACTCCATCTTTATTTTTTTGCAATTGTTTAAAACTACGCTGTTGGATATGGCTTGCTAAAAATAATTTACTGCTTTGGATACCTTTATTTATGGTATTATGTAGATTGAATTTTTTGATATCTTGAAACCCTATTAAAATGGAGCAGAAATATGGAGTATTAATATTTAATGAACAGTGAATCTGAAAGCTTTTTCTTGGCAGCAATTCTTCAAAACTATCAAATCTGATAAAGACTGTTCCTTAAATTGCTTCAAAATAAAGATCCAAAAGAAAGGCGTATTTTAAGATTATTATCAATCTTATTAAAATACATTAAAAAATCAAACCGAAATGCTTTCAAGCACATTAATTAAGCAGATGTCAATAGCTTTCATATTTGAAGAATGAAAGAAGTTAGTCCTGCTATCTTTACTGATTTTTAACCAATAAAAACAGAAGAAGAATGTTAGTAATACTTTTCTTGCTTAATTTGAACGAAAAGGGGACAAAATGAAATATCTGTAAAAAAGTAAGAAGCCTCAAGTTGAGCTTTAATCCTGATCTTTATATGGGTTCACTAATGCATTTTTGAAGATCACGTTGATGAAGATGATGATGTTCTTATTCATCAAGAAATAACACAACTCAAACAAGGAATTATATGTGTGTGTGTGTGTGTGTGTGTGTGTGTGTGTGTGTGTGTGTGTAAATCCATGGATATCAGAGAAAACCATCTGGGAGGCAAGTAAAGCTTATATATGAGAAATTCTGATAAGGCTTGCAACACATCAGAAAAAAACAATATAGCAGCAGTTGGAAATTACAATTTGAAGAAAAAAATAAAAGAATTAGAAGAAATCTATTAAACTAATCCAAAATATTGAGAAAATTAAAGAAACTTAAACAACAATTAGATTTAATTATAACTGGAAGAACTCCAGAAGAAGAGAAAATACATCAGGTTTTAGATAAATACCTGGATCCTCCTATTTTCTGTACCTCTGCTTTTTGTTTTATTTTCTTCCTGTTCTACTGGAAGGATGTTATTTCCTTCTAAACCAAGGGTGTCAAACACAAGGCCCTTGGGCTGGATCTGGTCTACGGGATGCTTAAATCCTACCCACAGGGCTAGTCTGGACCAGGCTAAAGGACTGTCCCGCAGTGCCTCTCGCGGCTAAAATGTGCTGCGTGCGCCCCCCCCACGCCTCGATTTCACTCTCCATAGCATCCTGATCCTGCAGCACACTGCCATCTGAAAATGAACTGAAAAATGGCCTGAAAACTGGCTCCAAACTGGCCCCAAAACAGCCCCCAAAATAGCCAAAAATGGGCCAGAAACAGGCCAAAAACAACCAGCAGAATTCTGCAGGAGGCCATGGAGGGTGAAAATGAGGTGCAGGGGGGTATACGCAGACCTCCCGCACCCTGTTTCAGCTGGCAGGGTGCTGCAGGAAGCATCCGTTCCACCCGCCTCCCCCCCGCAGCCAGCCCACGGAGAACTACAATGTTGATCCAGCCTTTGAAGAAATCCAGTTTGACACCTCCGTTCTAAACAGTTTTGGATATTGTCTGCCATTACAACTCTAAGTAATTTAAACATTCTGGGCAAGCATGTTATCAGCCTTTAGTGTTCTGGTGTTTTCCTTTTCACTGGGTCGTGTTGAATCAGATAAGTTTTGCTAGTTATTAACCAATCCCTAATGTCTCCTTAATGCACTATTTCATTAAGTATTTTAGTTATAATTGGATAGTAACCTCCTGGTTGACCTGTCATCAAGTAATAAGGGTTGTTTTAATTAATCTTTTAAAAAGTCCCTGGTTTAAATTATAAACTTCGAATAAACATCTCCTTTTGACACCTTCTTTTGAACAGAACACAGCTCTTTGAAAAATGATTCCTGCTTGAGGATTCCTCCTCAAACTCTACCCACAACTAAAGGTATACTAGTCAATTATTATTTTCAAAATTAATTGTGATTTTTGTTAGTAAAATATGCAAAATTATAATGGCTGAAGATAGAAAAAAATATATGGCATAATCTATGTGGTTGATAAATCTATCAAGCCACACATCGAAGTAACTGTACTATTTTTGAAGCAAAGTGTGAAAGTACTGGGGCTTAGCAACAAAATGAAACCAAACTAAGAAAATGAAGAATTCCAAGCTTCTGGAAGTTTATTAGCTAATTTTTAAAAATATTTTTAAACACTTCAATCAGAAAGTGTGATAAATAAAATAAAAACAAAATCTATAACAAAAGAAAACATAGGTTAACAATTTACATGGAAACTCCTGACACTTTCCTGATCCATGACTGGGGGGGGGGTGTGTGGGGGGGTGGGGGTTTGTGTTTTTTTTTTTGGGGGTGGGGGATTGGGTTGGCTGGAGGTATTTGGGTTTGTTGTGGTTGTGGGGGTGGGGGGATTTGCTTTTTTTTTTTTTTTTTTTTTTGTTTTTTTTGGGGGGGTTTTTTTTTTTTTTAAATTTTTTTTTTTTTTTTATTTTTATTTTATTCTTTTTTTTTTTTTTTTTTTTTTTTGGTTTTTTTTTTTTCTTTTTTTTTTTTTTTTTTTTTTTTTTTTTTTTTTTTTTTTTTTTTTTTTTTTTTTTTTTTTTTTTTTTCTTCTTCCTCCCCCCCCCCCCCTTGGTAAGGCTTTTGCATCTTTTTTGTATCCTTTATTATTACTGTTTTTTTTTTAACATATATACTACAAAATGTAATAAAGTTTCTAAAGTGTATGTATTTAATCTGTTTCTGAGTCAACAAAACGATTTAGTCTTGCTGAAAAAAGCTGTAAGTGTTACCCCACCACATTCAGGAGATGAAAAGGATCAGAACTTGGAGATGCTGCTTTTCAGTAGCGCTGCCAGCCTTTCTGGAAGCAGCTGAAAATAGAAACCTTCCAGAGGTTATGTGGGACATGATGCTACAGTGTCTGAGTGTTGCTGGATTGATATCACAGATATGTATGAAAAGGGCAGCACTTCATTACAATCACAGCGGTGTTTCTATCCGCTTGACAAAAGCTTGCAATCCTGCGGGATCCCCAGCTAGGGATGATTTAATTTTATATTTGATTTCTCCAACTTTCCCTATAATGGCTATAAATTCAGCAAGAATGAAATCACCAAAATTCCAGCCGTCATTTTGTAGCAGGAGTCATTTGCTATCCTGATTTATTCAACAAAAAGACACGAGACTGTCATTATGAGCTATATTTAATTCAACAACAGTATACTAAACATACGAGTAGTCCTCACTCAGCAACTGTCCAAAGTTATGATGGCTATCCCCAGAGCTACTTATGACCAATTTTGAAGTTTCAATAGTTGTACACACCCCCATGAACACATTTTGGGTGTTTGGCAACTGGCTTGTAGTGACCCATGACCACGATTTCTGGTTTCTGACATTTACTTCTGGTTTGCAGCAAAAAACAACAACCACCCACTCACTGGTTAAAATGGGTTCATTTAATTACTTAATGACTTCTGCAACACCACCTAAAATTGGCTGTGGTTCCATGGTGACCCACTTAAGGACTGACACAAGTTAAGACTTTAATTCTATGCTCAATTACCATCATAGGTTGAGGACTACCTGTATTCACATAAAAGAAAGGGCTTCTAAAATGTCCTTTTTACATTTATATAAAATTTCAAGAAACAGTAGTATAAAATTACTAACTAGATAAATGTTGCTGTTTTAAATATAGCTTTAAGTGTTGCCCAGTTTCATGTATAGCATTACATTTCCTTCAAGAATGACCCACTCTGAAATATAATTGCCCCAAGAACTGAATGCACATCAGTGATCATTTTATTCCATTATCCAAGTGCTATTTATTATTCTCTTGACTGTTCTCATGTTCTCAAGTTCACCACCAAATGAAACATTTTGTCTCAATTAGAAAACATTCTTATTTTGAATGCAGCCTTAAATTCAGAGAGTTTGTCAAACCAATTATTTGATGTTGTATTCAGCCATTTTTCTTGGAAGGTGATAAAATTGTTTATGAGCACAGGGCTCATATCAATAACCATGATCTTATTGAGTTCCATATCAATGCTTTTGTTTTATGTGGACAGAGAACAAATGTAATTCTTAAAGCAATAAATCCCAACTCACCAAGCACACTTTTCATAATTGCAGTGGAAAGCTATTTTTTAAGCAATTCACAAAGTGAGGAAAGGTTATGTTATTCAATAGATTTATGAAGCATTCAGTTACCATATATATAAAGGTAAAAGAAATTTAACTTGAAGCTGCTATAAAGAATTCTATAAGAACATAATAAATTAGTAGCAACTATGCAATTGTGCATGAAATAAACCAATTGTTTGGTTCCCATTTTATTTGAGCAAAGAAGCAAATTATTTCCTGAAATAAGGAAGTATCTATGATACGATTTAGACAGCCTTTAGTAAAACCACTTACAGCCCAAGAATCTATATATCCGGAAAATCTATTCCATTACCTCTGATATGCATCATTCCTTTGCCTCTCACTTCAAGCCCCTGAATCTAGTATCTGTCAGGTTCCTTGGAGATGCACTTCTTCAATTCATAGATTAGATTACTGATGATCCATGTAATATTTCAGAATGTTTCTTTATGACTCTAGAACTTTATCCATTAATATGCTTCCTTGATACTGATTCTGGTAACCTACTGGCAGCAGCTAATTCCTTTTTTTTATTTCATCCAGTAAATTCAGTTGCTAAATTTTTCAAATATTGAACTAATGACAGCACTCCAAAATGTGACTTTATTTTAACAGTAGTTGTATGTATGGCATACGATGAAAAAGCTAAACAAGCAAGAGGCTCTCGTGTGAATGTTATTTAAGCAATAAAAAATAATTTTTAACAGACCTGCTTTTACTTTCATTTCACTGAGAGTATTATCAAGTGTTATAAAAACTGTCCCCCAACACATATGATTGTAATACAATTCTACTAGAGCTGTGAAATACTTCAGAAATAATTTTTGCAACAGGTATTTCAGTGCATGCAGGAGTGCAACTATATCATCCAAGTGCAACTCTTTAAATTAGTTGCATTTTTATCCAGGATTAAACATCTGCTGATTAGACTCTGCTGCAGTCGTGTGATCCTGGAAAAAGACATGGCTGCTTTCAAGAGTTACGGATGGTTGCTACATTCACAACGGCGTGTAGGGAGCCAAAACTTTGAGTGACACTGCATAATTGAAGCCCCTCCTTTTTATACATTAATCAACAGTGCATTAATGTACACAGAAGTGGTGGCTTCAATTATGAGGGCCATATGAGCCAGCTTAGCTTTTTGTCCTATCTCACAAATACTCTAAACTTGATGCTCTGTAGGTCTTTTCTGAAACTGAATCCAAAGCATTGCACAGTCGTTATGTCAGCTCACTCTTTAATACTTTTCTTTGGGCAAAAGAATTCATCAGGTCAAATCCAGTAACCTTTGTGTTGGAGAAGACTCCTAAGAATGCTAAAGATGGTCAATAGCACTTTAGAACTTTCAAGAGCACTTAAGATTTATATACCACTTCACAGTACTTTTACAGCCCTCTCTAAGTGGATTACAGAGTCAGTCTATTGCCCCCATCAACCTGGGTCCTCATTTTACCGGCCTCGGGAGGATCAAGGCTGAGTCAACCAGGAGCTGGGTGAGACTCGAACTGCTGGCAGCTGCCAGTCAGCAGAAGTAACCTGCAGTACTGCATTCTAATCACTGTGCCACCACAGCTCAAAAAAAACCCCAAACCAATGGAACACTATACAAATCAATCCAGAGTTCTCACTTGAGACATTAATGTCCAGGCTGAAATTATCCGACTTAAAACACATTATGCCCACATCCAGCTTTCTGGAAAAAGCTGGACTCAGTTACAGTGGCAATGACTGCATCTTTGGACACTCAAAAGAACATGTTGCATGGAGGAAAATTTTTCTATGTAGTCAGTAGGTGCTATAAACAAGTTGATGGCATGTAATCAGTCGAATAAAATCCAACTGTTTTTAACTTCTCAAGTTATAGTGCAATGTGGAACACTTTAGTCAGTTTTTGTCAGAAATCAATGAATTTCACTCTCAGCTGCATGCTTAAGCAAGTGCTATGTCAAAAAACATACACTGCAAGCAAAATCCAGTCATATTTGGCATTTTCATAGCATATTATGGACACTTCAACAAAAAAGCTGCCGTGGTCATCCCTGGAAGATAAATTGGTAAGATGGTTTCTAACCCTCATGATGCTGCTTACAATTTGTCTACTTTTAACTTTTTTCCCCTAGAAAGGTGGCTCTATTTACTAACAAAGCATTGGAACACACCATCCATCTGTCCGTCTGTCCGCCCATCCATTCATCTATCTAAACATTCATCCATCCACATGACCCATGGGTATTCACCGAAACAAAGCCGATACCTAGAGACTGGCATTTAAAATATATCCTTGCCTAAAGGGTTTCGTTGACCACAAACCCAAACCAACTAATGATTGATGATTTAGATCTTTAGATTTAGAGTCATCATAGCAATTGCAATCTGGGTATTTAGCAACCCATTCACACTTGAAATCAGTTTCCAAGCAATGATGTGGTCACCCATTGCAACATTTCCTGCTAGCTTCCCCAGAAAGCCAGTGCTTTCCGCTTGTATTTCAGAAGGGAAGATTTTCAGCCTCTGACTCCTCCACTCTCTCAAGGCCTGCACTGGGCCTCCCGGGGGTTCCCTCACCCCTCTGAGGCACTCCACAATCCTTACCTTGGATTCCATTTCCTTAACAACCCATGAGATCACTTAACAACCACAAATGCTGGGATTGTGGTCATTGAGCAAAGCATTTGATCAACAACTGACTTTGATCAACAACTGACATTCCAGTTCCAATTGTGGTCATAAGTGAAAGACTACATGTACTATCAGGAAGAGGAACATTTCAATCAAAGCTTCGAAACTTTTAAATGTCTATGGAGATTCTCAGTTATCCAGGTCATGGCTGTCCCGAAGGTGCTTTTTCAAGAGGCAACTGGACTTTCTGTTTTTTCTTTGAAGACGTTTCACTTCTCATCCAGAGCTGAA
The DNA here is from genome assembly GCF_049901735.1 of Notechis scutatus. NCBI lineage: Eukaryota > Metazoa > Chordata > Lepidosauria > Squamata > Elapidae > Notechis > Notechis scutatus. The sequence continues at coordinate 199,568,455 of NC_142009.1, forward strand.
GAAGCTTCTTGGATAAGAAGCGAAACATCTTCAAAGAAAAACCAGAAAGTCCAGTTGCCTCTTGAAAAAGCACCTTTGGGACTACAAAACTGTTATATAAACCTTAACGAACTGCAGAATGAAACAGTGAAGAGAGCGTTCATTGCTGTGATGTTCATCTGGCCTTAGTAATAGATGGGTAATTGTTATGTTCATTTTAAAATAGTCCTGAGTTAATAATTGCTTCTTTATATCACACTGATGTCTCTATAAAGAAGACAACAGCGTATCTGGTTAAGAAAATTGGTATTTAGGGTTGGGAAGAAAATAAACAAGGGAACAAATCTCCATTACTTCACAAATGGATGAAAAGTAACAAAATGGCTTTGATAGCTTCGCTAAAGAATGACAAAATTCCTGTAAGAAGTATAGACTGGGGAAGAATGTAAGCATTAGCAGCACCATAGACCCTCTTGCCTCTCTCTGTTGCACATCATTAGAGGGTTAAAAGCACTTAAAAGCTTTAAGAAAGCATTAGGGAAGCATAAATGCGAAGCTGTATCTAAGAATACCTAGCATTTGCATGAAATATGTGTTTTATTTTGATCTTAAAATAAATAATTAGTGACCCGAATGTTAAACCAAACTATTCCAGATGGAAATAGATTGATAATAACAAAATCAGCAAACTTTTAGTTGTTCTGAAATTTAGCTGGATCAAATTCCAGGGAGACCCAGAGTGACAGAGTACAAGGCTGGTACATGACTCCCCTTGTATGCATGGATTGTGCACCAAAACTGCCATTTCCCGAGGGCCAGCCCATCTGCTTTGCTTCTGTTGATGTACTGGCCTATTGGATACATATCAGCAATAGAATAGAATAGAATAGAATAGAATAGAATAGAATAGAATAGAATAGAATAGAATAGAATAGAATAGAATAGAATTCTTTATTGGCCAAGTCTTCGGTGCATAAGCTCTCAGTGTACATAAAAGATATAATCATGACCATAGTCATCATAAATACATTCCTCATGAATTATAAGATACAACACATAATGAATTATAAGATACAGCACTTAGTGATAATCATAGGATACTAAATAAGCAATCAAAATCATACTAGGAAACTAAAACAATATAAATCGTAAAGGTACAAGCAGCAAGGTTATAGTCATAAGTAGAAAGGAGATAGGTAATAGAAAGGATGAGAAGAATAGTAGTAATACAGTCTTAGTAAATAGATTTGACAATGTTGTGGGAATTAGTTGTTTAACAGAATGATGGCATGCAGGAAAAAACTGTGCTTGTGTCTAGTTGTTCTGGTGTGCAATGCTCTATAACGTCGTTTTGAGGATAGAAGTTGAAACAATTTATGTCCAGGATATTTTCACAGCCCTCTTTTTGACTCCTACAGTAAGAAGCAAGCTCATAGTGTGGATATTTCACTGGCCCATTCTCCTTCCCTTCCTCACTGCTGCCAGTGCTCTAGTGGGGAATATCTCACTGGGACCTCCACCACCAATCTTCCTCTTCCCTTCCATTGTTGCTGATTTCCTTGAATGGTTCTCATTCTTGCGTCCTCCAGCATTACAATAGAACCAGTGCTTTGTTCCATTTCCAGACCTCAACCATGCATAATTTTGCTTCTCTTCCAAACTACCAGGATTTACCCTTTCCATATATAGAACTACTTACTCATAAATTATTTTACACATCCCTCTGTGGCATATGGTTTTAGTGGCTTGGTTTAGCTGATGCTGTGCAGGAGTAAGGCAGCAAACGGAGAGAGAAAAGGGGAGAAGCAGCAGCTCGCTTTTGGCCTTGAAGGACAACTGTGCTGTCATAAAGCCTAATAAGGCCTTTTGTGGGGAGATACAGACAGCAGTACCATTGACCCAGCCTGGTATATCTGTGTTAGTGACTAGAGCAGGGGTGCCCAACCTCCGGTCTGTGGACTGGTCCCAGTCCACAGCATGCCAGCAACCAGTCTGCGCAAACAAGCAAAGCCCCATCTGCGGGATGCAAGCAGTATACAAAACCACGCCCCCGCCGGTCCATGGAAAAATCTTTCTCCATGGAACCAGTCCCTGGTGACCAAAAGGTTGGGGGGGCCACTGGGCTAGAGTGCTGGGGGATACTTACCTCCACAGTTCCTGAGGGACATGCTGCCAGTGTGACCCCTCTGATTGGCGGGGGGAGAGAAGGAGAGGGAGGGAGAGGGAGAAAAGAAAAAAAAGAATAGAATGGCTGGAAAGAAAGTTGGAAAGTGAAGTTTTGTGAGTGTGCATAGCAGTTGTCAATGTAACTTCACAGAAGCCCAAGATAGGATAGAGAAAGTCAGCTGGCCACAGATGGCATCTTTACACAAAACCCAAAATGGTTGGGCTGTGGTTGACAAAGCCCTGGGAAGAAACCACCACCACCCAAAAAAAATATGGAGTAAAAAGTGATCTGGCTGAGTGGATCCAGGAAGAGTCAAGCCATGCTGAGCACATAGGCAATAAATCTGGCACGTTCCTTTCTTTTCACTCTCTCTGATAAGGGGAGGAAGATAGGATGAAGGGGGAGGCAATGAAACAGCAAGAAAGAGGGGAATAACCTCTGAGAAGGAGACTTAAGCAAAAGCCGGGATTGTGGCGTACTTGTTCTATTTATAAAAAAAAATTATAAAAATATTTTTTATAAATAGCTTCATTGTATGTAGTACAAAAGCATGAAAGCCTCCACTGCCTTTGTCTGTGTGTCAACTGCTCTTCTTGCAGATAACACCTCCAGTTCTAAATTAACACAGTTGCATTGTGATACCCTCCCAAATACCTATCCTTGTGCAGAAATGTAATATAAGCTGGGCCAACCAGCTAGTTTAATATTCTACTTCCACACAGTAACATATTGATTTTTCTAGCAAATGGAAAATGTGTATGATAAAGACTCTTGGACTTTTTGCTTAACTATATAGTTGTTGTACCTCATTTGGGATGTCTGTTTGCATCACAACTCCCTTCTCTTTTGATTTTCAGGAGTCTACCAGCAAAATAATGATACACACTAGAATCCAGACCCATTGAGTTTATATGTGGTGACAAATCTTAAACAATATATATACAAAAAAAGAACCTGCTCTGATATAATGATATATTTGACATAAAAAAGAACCTGCATTTGATATGACAGAGCCCCTTCACACAGCAGTAAATAAAAAAGGACAATACAAATGTTAAGGAGAAGGATGTTATCACATTTCCAAAAGAAGTACACATGCCCTCTTTACCAATAAAGAATAACTAGATTGCTGCAGTGGTTTTGATCTGTCAAATTTAGGTGTGCAATGTTATTCACAGGAGACAAAGGAGCTTGTAGATGCCTCTCCTGCTGTGATAGAAAATATGGGACAATGTTATGTCTGGCTATTTTCAGCAGGTGAGACCCTTTTCCTTTGCATGCAATCCCTTTTTTCTCGAGAGATAAGTTGGTAAAAAAAAAAAATAACTTGATACTACCCCTCTCAGTACATTTTCACACATTTCTTTATGTGTCAGTGTGCATCTTATTTAAGGGAAATATAAAAGAACCGCATAAATTAACATAAAGATATTTGTAGGAAATTGTTTTTTCCGAAAGTAGTTAATTAGTACTATGTTCAGTATAGGTAGTCCTCAATTTACAACCACAATGGAGCCCAAAATTTCTGTTGCTAATTGTTAAGTGAGTTTTGCCCTTTTTATGACCTTTTTTGCCACAGTTATTAAGACAATCACTGCAAATGTTAAGTTGGTAGCACAGTTGTTAGGTGAATCTGGCTTCCCCGCTGACTTCGCTTGTCAGAAGATCACAAAAGTGATCACTGCAATGATCATAAATATAAGTCAATTGCCAAACAACCAAATTTTGATCATGGGGATGCTCAACTGTCATAAGTGTGGGAAGTGGTCAAAAGTAACTTTTTTCAATGCCATTGAAACATTAAATGGTCACTAAACAAATGGTTGTAAGTTGAGGACCATGGTACCAGTACATTGTGATTCTACAGTATAATTATTAATCTGTTTCCCAAATAAAACAGAACTTACCAAGTGACACATCTAATCAATAAAACACTATCAAAATAAATAATGAAAAAAAATATAGAAATATCTTGGCTGGAAGCGGTACTGAATTTTTCATACTTGTACAGTAAATTGGCATAGTGAAGAAACTACCCCAAATGAAACACTAGCAGCATAACCCACTCTGACAACTTCAATGATACAGCCCCCTTAAAGCTGTGCAGAATTTAGACATTTAACAGTCTTCCAAACAGTAAATAATTAGCATTCATTGGCAATTGCAACTGGCATGCATTTTCAATGGCATGCAGCATCCTGGGGTCATGTGATCACCATCTGCAACCTTCCCAGGGGGATTCCAACAAACAAGGTCAATGGGGGAAAGCTGTATTCTTCCCTAAAGAGGAAAGACTGGAAGCTGGATTCCCTTAACAACTGTGTGGTTTGCTTAACAACAGCAGTGATTCATTAATGACTGTGGCAAAGTAAGTTGTAAAATCAGGCACAACTCACTTAATGATTGTGTTGCTAGTGACGGAAGTTCCCATCCCTATTGTGGTGGTACCTGCATCCCTCCCTAAAGAGGAAAGGCTGAAGGCAGTGCAAAAGTTGTCAAAAATCAGTGAGATCCAGTGATTGTTTCTGGAAAGGGGACAGATCACCATCTACGTAAGCATCAATGGATCATTCTCTTGCAAGGATCTTAACTTTTTGTTTCTTTATTTGTTTTTAGTTTTTTGTTTTAAAATTTTGTTTTATATTCTCTCAGTTGTCTAAAGTCACTCTAGTGGCATGCCAGTTGATAAATAAATAAAAATCAGTGTTTGGTTATTATGTCATCATTTTAACACAGATTTTGCACAATACATTTTACTGCTGGAGTTGCTCATTCTTCAGTCTTACTTGTTCTTTGTAAATAACCAACTTTTTTTCCTTCAATTTCTTGTGTTTATAAGGTATATATCAACATTTCAAGCAAGTGCATAACTAGTTAGCTTACTGCAACAATGTTTTAGTGGCTAATTACAGAAATACAGCTGAGAGGACTAATCATAATCATGTTAAAAATTCAATTAAAGTTTGGGAAAATGGTTCCATGCTGAGAGCACAGTTAATCTTATATTAAAATAATGTATACGTATCTGTAGTCTTGCTAGGTTACAAACTGTTGCTGCATCACACATAAAGCATAAACATTTTATTGTTTTTGTTAAATCAAACCCACATAAAAACAAACACAACACATCACCATCCATAAGAGTGAGTGAAAGAACATGAAAGAGAGAGAGAGACCTGAAATAAGGAAAACGTAATAAAGCTCACTGAGTCTGCAGTTGGTATCTAATGACACCAATAAAAGAAAAAGAGCTTCTCTCATTGCCAAAGCTGATCTCATTTATGAAAAAAAATCTATTAGAATTGTGAGCTGAGATTGGACATACAAGGGATAGCATATATTTGACAATGCTAATAAACAGCTTAAGAAAGCTTAAGAAAGAAGAGAAAGCTGAATTCCTCTCCTGCTTTCAGAGAATGCTGACAATTTATGTGATCCAGTGAGATGATGCACCCACCCCAAGAAAGCAAAGTTAACAAATAACTGATAATTGTGGGGAAAATATTAACAGTTAGGACAGTGGTAGCTAACCGTTTTGGGCTACTGCGCCAAAAACTGTGTGTGCGCTTGCACTTGCGCACTCACGTGCCAGCACCCAGAAGGCAATGCACACGCCCCCACATGCCCCCTGCACATGCGCACGCAATACCCCACCCCCTTACCTGCACTGCGCCTCCCAGCTGATTTTCAGCCTGTTTGAGGCCTTTTTCAGCCTCCCAAGCTTGAGAAAAGCCTCTGCAGCCTGAAAAATAGGCCCGTTCTGTCAGTTCCTGTATTTCCGGAAATACAGGAAGTGATGAAACGGGCCTATTTTTCAGGCTGCAGAGGCTTTCCTCAATCCTGGGAAGCCAAAAAAAGGCCTCAAACCAGCCAAAAATCAGCTGTGAGGTGCACGCATGTGCAGTGAGGTAAGTTTGGCCAGGGCTTGCGTGCCAGTACAAATGGCTCTGTGTGCCACCTGTGGCACGTATGCCATAGGTTCACCATCACGGATCTAGGAGTTCAGTCTGAAAGTGATTTGGAGTATTCAGAAGCACAAACTAGCCACTGTCTGCCACACATTAAATCAGCTATATCCTATCCCAGCATAGTATCACAGCTGTGGAAGACAAGGGCAAACAGGTGATAAGTTTGCATGTCCACTCATTCAAAACCACTTTTTGAGAGCTGTTAAAAACCATTCTTGTAAATTAAAACTACAGTCTGATGCTCCGTTAAAATCCAATATTTGATTTCACTTCTACTTTAAAGAGGTTTTTAACATTTAAAAATTTTACAAGGTTTATTTGCAAAAAAATGACCTAAATGGAAATAAATTATTTATATTATCATGAACTATGGAAACTGTTAGATGAGATGGACAAATTACATAAGGTACATACATGGTGAATTAAAAAAAAATAGTATTCAAGGTTAGAAAAATATATATGCTTAGATATCCAGAAGAAGAAACTTCAAAGACATAAGAAATAATGTCCAGATTTTGCCAAGATGGAGAAATAGGCAGTTAAGTTTAACTGTGTTCTTGGTTAATTATTTACAGAATATAAGAAGCTACAGTTTAGGCAAACTATTAGACAAAATACAGCATGCAAGTTAGGTCTTAATAGTTATGTCATGTCATAACTTCATGCTGTATTTTGTCTGATTAATCTGATTAATTCTAAAAACTCAAAATGGTTGATATTCTTAAGTATTACATATTCCATCAGACAGAACAGTGCCCAAACCTCAAAAATCTCTGAAAGAAAGGTTATAATATGCTAGAAAATTCTCTAGTTTGTTTTATCATGGATATGATAAGGCAATTAAAAAAAACCCAACTACTTGCAGTATGGTTGTACAATTTGCTTCATGTTGTAACCGGAACAATATGGAATTGAACACACTCAAAACTGTAGAAATGGTGGTAGACTTTAGAAGAAACCCTCCCATACTACCACCTCTTACAATACTAGACAACACAGTATCAACAGTAGAGACCTTCAAATTTCTAGGTTCTATTATACCACATGACCTAAAATGGACACCTAACATCAAAAATGTTATCAAAAAAGCACAACAAAGAATGTTCTTTCTGCGCCAACTCAGAAAGCTCAAACTGCCCAAGGAGCTGCTGATATAGTTCTACAGAGGAAGTACTGAGTCTGTCATCTGCACCTCTATAACTATCTGGTTTGGTTCTGCAACCCAACAGGACAGACACAGACTTCAGAGGATAATTAGGATTGCAGAAAAAACAATTACAACCTACCTGCCTTCAATTGAGGACCTGTATACTGCACGAGTCAAAAAGAGGGCTGTGAAAATATTTACAGATCCCTCACATCCCAGACATAAACTGTTTCAACTCCTTCCTTCAAAACGACGCTATAGAGCACTGCACACCAGAACAACTAGACACAAGAACAGTTTTTTCCCAAAAGCCATCACTCTGCTAAACAAATAATTCCCTCAACACTGCCCAACTATTTACAAAGTCTGCACTACGACCGTGTTTCTCCAACAATACGGCCTCCACCAATAGGAAGGCCCAGCATGATTTCTAGGCATGAGGTGAAATTAAGCCCCGCCCCAAAATTTAGGCCTATTTAAACCATGCTTTTCCCCGCCATTTCTCACATCGTTCGTTAGAACTACACGAGGTGAAGAGAAATGGGGGAGAAGGGCGGGGGGATGGGGAGAAAACTTGCCTTTAGGAGTGCCCTGCAGGTAGCCTAGGCTAGAATACCCCGATAGCCGATAGAAGCTCCCCGAAGGCAGAGTCCCCAGCTGCTTCAGGGCGCTACCCATGTCCCCTCGCCTTTAGGGCAGTCTCTTTCCAGCGATGGAAGCTCCCCAAGTGCAGTCACCAGCCACTTCGATCGGCCGGTAGAAGCGGCCTCGGGGCAAGGACACACACACACTCCCCTCACCGCAAGGCCGCTTCTATCGGCAGACAAAAGCTCCCTTGAAGGCAGAGTCCCCAGCCGCTTCGGGGCGAGGCATGCCTATGCATCAGGTTCCCAACTGCAAACTCAATGCAACTGCAAGCTCAATGCAACTGCAAGCGCAATGCAATATACATATGCTGTTGTCAGAATAAATATCAGACAACCCCAAGATTCCTGCTGCATTTCCTGAGCCAGCTGCTCTTCTTTGTTCCCTCAGATAGTCCTATTCCCCCCCACCTCGATTTCCCACTGCAACCATTTGGATCGCAGGAGGGTTGCTAAAGAAGCTTTTGTCTTCTCCTGTCCTACTCTTTTAAACTTCTCTCTGCAGCCTTGGAAATCCTCTCCTGGGGACTCCATCCCAGCTCCAACCCTGCTTAGTTTCCATCCTAGACAAGCCCCCTCCCAGGTGCACTCTGGGAATCCAAGGCTTGTTTTCCCCCCCATCTCTGACTTGAGCAGAGCAGGCACTGGGGGCCAGGGAGGGGGCAGAGTGGAGGGGCTCCTGGGTTTTTTTGGCTGAGCTGGGTGAAGATCATCCTGGTGGCCCCAAAGGGTGGTCTTTCAGATTGCTTTAATGATTAACAGGGCACTTCCCTGAACCCCCAACTCCCTCCAGTGGGGAGGACGGCGTCTTGCTGGGCCCGGGAGAGATGATGGCTGCGTTGCAGGGAAGAAACACCCCCTCCCCAAAAAAAGCCCCTTGGGGAAATGTAAATGAATGAATAAACTCAAAGGGTCTTGGGACAACCCCCCCCCCCCAGGTAAATTGCACCAACAAAAGAGAGGTGGCGGAAGAGCAGGGACCTTCAGGTTCAGAAACTTGGTTAAGCACAAACTGCTACTTCTTCCCTCCCTGCCCTCATTTCACGTTGCCTTTGATCACAAAGCAGATCTTAATGATAAACAACCTTTTTGTAACTTACCAACTGCATGCCAAATCCCAGCCACATACATTAAAATTAAAATGGAGAATATATTGATTCTGATGAATGAAATAGATTCAACTCATCAATAATTTGAAAAGGATTTTCAATAAATGAAAAAATGCTACCATTTGTTTACAAGAAACATGTAAAAATAGGTCATGCCTATTTATTGCAACATAAAAAAATAGGATAAGGATATTTAGCTGCAGGAAAGACTAAGAAAATTGGAACTGTAATTATTTTAATTGACTAATTTGGAAAGTAATGGACCAGTTTAAAGACAAAGCAGAAAGAATCTTAATTCTGAAATTTAGGGTAGAAAGCAACATTATAACAGCAGCATCAATTTATGTGCCAAATAATAGCAAAGAACAAATTTACAAATGCCTTTTCCAAATGCTAATAGAAGTAGAGGGAGAAATAGTTGTTATTGGGGACATGAATAGAATATTAGATTTGAATCTAGATAAGGGACACTTATGCAAACATTTCTTTCAATATATGAATAAATTGGAATTGACAGATGCATAGAAATCCAAGAAAGAGATTTATACTTTTTTGGCAAGATATATATCATATTCCGGAAATAGCTATGTGTTAGGTTTGTAAAATATTAATATAGATAGTCCTTGATTTCATTTAATGACCTTTTGAAATTATGATAGGCCAGGAACGAGTACTGTATAGCTTATAAAGCACTTCTAGCCATTTTAAAATATTATGCTTCCCCCCCAACAAACCCATGATCACATGACTGCATTTTGGACACTTGGTAACCACTTGGTGCCTTTACAACCAATTGCAGCATCCTGAGATCCCATGATCACAATTTACTGTGGTTTTTTTTACTAGTTTCTGGCACTGTTGCCTTTATGACTGTGGTATTGGTTAATTTTTATTTATTTATTTATTTGATTTGTCAATCGCTTACATGATAATAGGTATAAGTATAAACATGAGTAAGAATACAGGAAATAGGTACAAATAAATGGGGACAATAGGCACGATGGTGCACTTATGCATGCCCCTTACAGACCTCTTAGGAATGGGGTGAGGTCAATAGTGGATAGTTTGAGGTTAAAGGAGTGGGTTAGGGTTAGGGTTAATGATTGCCACAAAAAGTCATAAAATCAGGCTTGGTCACGTGGATGCCTTGATTTACAATCCTAACAACTTATAATCAGAAATCCAGTCTCAATTGCAGTTGTAAGTCGAGGACTACCTATACCTTCTGTCAAAGAAGTACAGATTCTTTCCTATGACATATGCTGATCATAATTCAATTTTAATAACATGCTATTTTGGAAGAAAGTTATGCTTTAGATACAGATGAATGACAGGTAGCTACCACTGGAATCTAGGGTTAGTATCTGAATAGGTAAAGGAGGACACAGACAATTTGAAAGGAGGTCAAATGGTAGGAAAAGAAGAACATGCTATGTTTTCTTGGCATTCATGATAAATGAGGTAAAAGAAGAACCCACTGTTTAACTTCCTTGGTAATTATGACAAAAAATTAAGCAAAAACTGCAAAATAATAAGGTACTTAGGTCTACATGTATAATGCATAATTTACTTTTTCAAGAATCAGAAAGTCTAGTTTTTCAATATGCAATATTTTTCTAACAGATTTACTTTCAAAAACATGTGCATGGAAATTAGTACTTTTCAGAAAATCCAACCTGGTCCAACAAATTTTTATTTTCAGGAACAAAGGCTTGAAATTTTTCATTGATAATATTCTTCATGTTCTATTTCTATTTGGTAAGAACGATTTCTCTGAAGAATTAACAGATAGCTGGTGTCTTTGCTTTGCCCACTCAGGATTTATCAGAGACCTGGCATGCAGAAGGAAAATTTGCCAATTTTAAACAACTCTGAAAAACAACTTGCATTTTTGTAGCTTCTGAAATAAGAGCACCGTTGTACATGCAAGAGATCTTCAAAGAAGTGGTTGTTTTGTTCTTTTATGAATACTTTAAGATTGTAGTACTGATCAAATAACTGTGCATCAGTAATTCCCATTTCCTTCGGGTACAATTGTAATTCCAAATCATTTAACATTACTTAGTGATTTTATAAATTTGGAAATTATATGGGGTACAATAACATTTTTATAATTGCCTCAGTTTTGGTTCTAGCTTGTTATATTTTTTGAAGTTTCTAATTCCCCAAACAACGTAAGCATCTAACTAGTGATTTGTGCAACTGATGAGTAACTGTCAAATGCTAAAGTTGCTTTGAAAGGATATGCATTTTAAAATACTGTTGAATATTTAGACTGAAAAGTTGATGTTACTTTGCTTGATGAAACATTTCTTACTATGTTTTAGTGCTTCTCACTGTCTCACTGCCTCAAACCAGTAGACCTCTTATTAGCAAGGGACAGATAACTGTCATAAATGGAATACTTTGCTTCATTTTCACTGCAGACATGAACAAAGCAAGGATACTCACTCTTCATATAATCTGAAAATTTACATTTTCTCTTAAGTCAATTTACTCAACGAGCAATACAAATATAATACTTATTATTAACTAATTTAATTAATTATTAAATATAGTATTATTATTAAGGAAAACCTCTAGTCATAATATAGAATTGATGACAACGTAGCTTTCAAATTTCACTACAGAAACTAGGGCAAGTCATGTGATCTGCAGACTACAATGATAATAGATTTGAAGGGGCTGAATTGAAGCCAATCGCTGGAATCAGGAAATAAGTTAAATAATGTAACTTGTGTAAATTAGGCTACTGAATCTATCAATGGATGGGGAGAAAGAGAGAAGCAGACGATTTGCAACATCACAATACATGTACGTCTGAATGATTATTGCTGTGAAAATAGTTCAGAACAAAGCAAGACACTTAAAAATCAGACGATATTTCATTTTAAAGCTATAGCAGCTGGACAGAAGACATGACTACAAAAAGGAAGGCATGTTTTCCCTTTGCCAGACATCTGATAATGTCTTTTCCCTAATCAGGAAAGCATGCTCCAGAAATTAAAGAAGTGTTTGGATTTTTTTTGTTTACAAACAAGCAGAACACCAGGAATTTTAGAATCAGACAAGCAAAGTTTATATGAGAGAACTTTTTATAAAATGTGCAACAAAACAGAAAAAGGAATATGATAGAAATCATAAGTGGAAGCAAAAATAACAGAATTAGAACAGATTCACAAAATTTAACTCCAAAAGGCAAGTTATGAAATAATTGCAAAATGTCAAACAAATAGATTTATTCACAATGGAATAATTTCAAAGGAAAATAAAAGTTGCCAGATAAAAACTCTTTTGAGAACACTACCAACCAGGGAAATATTTGTTGTACCAGATTAGAAAAGAAAAGGAACACAATATTGACATTAAACATAAGAAATAAATCTCTATTCACAGGACTGGAAATTATAGAAGAACTGTATAATTTTTTCAGGGAATTATGTGCCAAGGCTTATATTGATGAAGCAGGTTTGAATAAATATATCAAGGACTCTGCACTGAAATAATGAAATGAACAGCATACAGAAATACTAAGTAAACCTATAACTGTTCAAGAAACTAGAGAAACAATAAAACTAATTAAGCTTGGGGAGCTGTCAGGCCCAAATGTGCTTAATACTTTTAAAGAAATGGAGGATGAACAATAAAAAATACTGACAAAAACTATGAATGAATCTCACAGAGACAAAGAAATACTGCAAACTAGGGAAGAAGTATATATATGACTCATAAAAAAGGGAATGATGTAACGAAAGCGCAGTTATATATAGACCAATTTCCCTGTTGAATGTTGATTACAAAACTTTTACTACAATACTAGATGAATGCTGAAGGAAGCGTTTTCTGGAAAAATTACACAGAGATCAAACAGTTTCTACTCCCAAGAAGAACATCAAGGATAACAGTAGGCTTATAATAAACATAACAGAATGTATCAATAAAAGAGGGAGCAATAATTTTGAAGGATACAGAAAAATTGATAATTTGGAATTGCCATTTCTACTTGCTGTTATTGAATAAAATAAATCTTAGATTATATCAGTGGCAAGCAGCAAAGATCATAACTAATGGAATACTTTCTATACATTTTTCAACTAGTAAAAGGTATTAGACAAAGATGTCCATTTTCGTCTTTATTATTTCTTTTAGAAGTATTAACAAAGAAAGTTTGAAAAGATTAATAAATTATCAGTCATGGTAGAGGAATACAAGTTAAAATGCTATGTGGATAAAATGTAGTAGCAATCATTTTGTGACTTCAAAGTGCAATAAAATAGGTGATAAAACTATTAAAGATTTTGGTGAATTGTCTAGATATAAAATTAACATAAAAAACAAAAATAATATTGAGACATTTATTCCATGACAGAAAAAGTTTTGTGCAGAAAGAGTTAACTTGTGAGTTAATGTAAGGAACATTTTATGATATGCAGCAAGGTAAACTAATTCAAAAGAACTGGAAAGAATAACACAGCATTTTTTCAAAAAAATCTAATTCTATTAAGATATATGTTACCAGCCATGAGGACAAATTTGGCTCAACACTGGAAAAGAGATACTTTGCTGACAATAACAGATTGGGAAACCAAACTTGGGGAATAGGCTGTAATAACAAAATTAATGATATAAACACAGAATTGAAATTTGACTAAATTTAAGCAAGAATGGTTTTCCTATATATTATACGTCACACAAGGCAAATTAAGATACTTAAGAATATGGCTTTCATGGAATAAATATTTGACATAAAGATAATACAATAACTAGAAGAAATTTTAATGTTTATAAATAATTTGATTTAATCATCAATTAGATACAAGGGAAAGAAATCTAAAATTAAATATTTTGTTGTTCTTAATTTTTTAAATTATTCCTTCCTTCCTTTTCTGTAAGATCATGTGCATTAATTTTAGATAATGACAAACTTGTGATGATATTAGTAGTAATAGTTTTATATTAATTAATCAATGAAATAATGCATTTTAAATTTTTTAAGAAAATTGTAATTTTTTTATTTATTGATATTTTATTTCCCATCTACTCTGTCTTTTATCATTTTATTTTTCCTTTTGTGCAGTCATTTATTTTATTTTTGAATGTGTTTTTTTAAAAATAAATTTATAAACTAAAAATAATATTTGAGATAGTAGTGAAATTCTGTGATACAGTTTCTCAATATTTTTTTTGCGGAGTTATATGAGAGGAATTTTGTGTTTGAATCAAATGGACCTTCAAGAGCCGACACAAATACAGTCTCTTAACACTGGTCTAAACTGGGATATTAACAGAAAGACAATGTCTATTATCAACAAATCTCAGAAAAGTTTATATCACAATACTAGTTTATGTTATTAAAAAAAAGCACAAAGTTTAGTTTAAGTAACAATGTTAGATCAAAACAATTCCCAACTTGTGAGCCTGGTGTTTTAGATGGAGTGTGACCCAGTATTAAGTAGACTTTTAGTCCAAGGAATTAAATTTTGAGAAAAATAGTTTCAGAGGGCCATCACCTCCAGTCATTTCTGAAGCTCACAAAAATACTGACAATATGCCATGCTAAGTAGAAATTCTTTGAATGCTTCAGAGAATCTGTCAGAGTTTACTTGACCTCCATCTCAAAGAAAAGAATGCACATCAAAACTAATTTGCATTTGTGCATACAATCTCCATTCAGAGCACAAATCCAAGAAAACAAGCAGGACTCCTGACAGGAAAAATGTCCCTAGCAGCACTTCAGAGAATCAGTTGCAAAAATGATGTGGTAAGTTCAATTAAATTAGTTGCAACCACATTTAGGTAAATGTGAATATATTTGACAGGACATGCAGTTGAGAAAGAAATTGTCACACTAAGCTCAGCAATAAATCCAAAATATCCAGATACGTAACCCTATAGAGTACTCAATAATTTACTTATGGCAGAAGCAAGAGATGGCACTGCCAACTAAGTTTCTTTTACTGCAGACAAGATAGAAGTTAAACAGAATGTTAACCTTCTACAGAACATTTATGTCATGGATACCTTAGTATTTCTCTGGTGATTCTAATTATGGTTTTCACTACATTGCAAAATTGCAATCTCCACTATGTCTCACATGGATGTTCAGAGAAATATTTTATAAAACACCTTTCTGAATCTTTTGCTTGGAAGACCACCGCAGGGTCCTCTCTTGAAAAATCAGACACACACACACACACACACACACACACACATATATTTGTTTTCTGAGGTTCTCGCGGGTATTTGTATGTGGATCTTTGGTTATTCGGGTTTTCTCCCGCGTAAGATTGGAAGTATCTAGGCAACGTTTCGATGAAGTCTCATTCATCATCTTCAGGCTTCTGTCTTCGGCTCTGTGCTTCTCAGAGTGATGTGAGCTTGCAGCTGCTTCTTCCTTTTAACTGCTAGTGGGTGTGTGACTTGATTGGGTGGGGGCTTGGCTGTGTTCTGATTGGGTGGGGTGTGTTCTCATTGGTTGGGGTTTGGCTGTGTTCTGATTGGTTGGGGGTTGGCCATGTTCTGATTGGCTGGAGGTGTGTTCTGTTCAGGTGGGGGCTTGGTTGTGCTCAGGTTGGTCTTAGTTACTGGGGGATTTGAGCTGGTGAGCTGTGATCTTGCTGTTTGGCTTCGAGTTTGTGAAGTTCTTTTCAGAATCATCAGAGAAGCCATAGAGATTGAAAAAAGACCAGAAAGCATGAATAGAAGAGATGATTCCACCAGGCTGTCAATCATTTGGAAGCCTGCACTCACAAACAAAAAAAATCTCCACACCACAAGCCAGGCAAACACCTGGGCACAAACAGATCCCCCCTGATACCTCCAGCTCAAACACACCCCAACCAGGCACCCAGATGAAACCCAGCTTCCTAACTAATGATAGCCGTCCATTTACCCGAAGCCAAGCTGCACTAAAGGCCTCCATTAAAGCAACACAATGCTGCCAGCCAATCAAGATACAAAAAGAGCCAAAAAACAGACAGAAGATATTAGAGACACCAATCAAGCAGAACACAGCAAACTCCGAGACCAATAAACACAGACCAAGACTCCCAACCAATCAGGATGAAGAAAAAAACCATTCTGGCACAGCAATAGGCTGCCCCAAATTCAAATCTGAAACCACTGTAAAAGTCTGACTCACAGACAGACACAATACAGAAGCCTGATGATGGCAGATGAGATTCTGCTGAAACGTTGCTACAACTTTAAAAGAACAACTACAATGACGTGGGAAAATACCGAACCAAGCCGAACACCATACATGTAAGTACCACTGAAAACTTAAGAAAACATATATATATATATATATATATATATATATATATATATATATCCTTCAGCTTTGTTGGGGTATTTTCCCACGTCATTATAGTTGTGCTTTTAAATAATGGCGATGGAAAATACCGAAAAAAAGCTGAAGGCCATACATGTAAGTACCAGCGAAAATATATATATATATTTATATATCCATCCCTTGTTTCTCCAGCAATATGGCCTCCCCCAATAGGAAGTCCCAGCATGTTTTATAGGCATGAAATGAAATTAAGCCCCTCCCCCAAATTAAGGCCTATATTAAAACATGCAAAATGGGGGAATGGTGGGGGCTTGCCATTAGGAAGTACTTTTGTTGCACACCCGGATATGGTGCTGCCTGCGTTGACCCCGATACGAAGTGCCCCACCAACGCCGAGGTCAACATCCAAGCCATCGCCGCCCACCCACCCGAAGATGCAGGGGGAATTAAGTCACCCCGAAAAGACGGCCTAGCCATTTTTTCAGGCTCAAAAAAAAAAAAAGACCGGCCTTATTATACGGTATATATATATATACACACATATATATATACATACATACATACATACATACATACATACATACATACATACATACATACATATATATATATATATATATATGTTTTCTGAGGTTCTCGCGGTATTTGTATGTGGATCTTTGGTTATTCGGGTTTTCTCCCGCGTAAGATTCAAAGTATCTAGGCAACGTTTAGGCGAGGTCCCACTCGCCATCTTCAGGCTGGTGCTTTCGGCTTAGTGCCAGTGCAAGCAGTGTGTGACCGGGCTGCCATCTCTCTATATATACAAGTGGTGGGGGATGGTGTGCTGGGCTGGTTGGCTGTGCTGCAGCCTCTTGATTGGTTGATGGAGTTGATGTTGGTATAATGGGCTGTGTAATGGCCTTTTGTTGTAGAGATATCCTGGATCTTGTGCTGTCATCTCCTGGGTCGTTAGCCTCTTGTGTTTTAACGGCTTGGGTAATGGGTTGTGTGATGGGCTTGTGAGTTCTTTTGTTGTGGTATCCTGGGTCTTGCGTTGTAATTTCCTGGGTCGTTTGTGTTTTGATCTCTTTTTGATTAGCCTCCTGTGTAGTAACAGCTTGGGTAATGGGTTGTGTGATGACCTTGTGAGATTTATTGCTGTGGTATCCTTGGTCTTGTGCTGTGATATCCTGGGTCATTTGCTGTGTTGTGACTTCTTGAGTTCTTGAGGTGTAATTTCTTGAGTTTTCTGATGTGATGTCCTGAGCGGGTGGCTGTGATGTAGCATTTTGGGTTTTTAATATGGCTTTGAGTTTGGGGTCTGGGTCTGTGTTCATTTGGCTTCGAGTTCGTGGTCGTGCCACATCTTCATGGTGGGGGTCAGTTCGCTTCATGTATGGTTTAGAGGAGTTTGAAGTGGGTAGTGATGCAGCTGCAGTGCGGCTTCTGGTCTGTGGTCGTGTCTCATCTTCTGTGTGGGTGTGAGTCTGATTTTTACGTGGAAGTGTGGTGGTGGCATCTTGTGTGGCCCTCATGGGTGTGGGTCTGGTGTCGTTTATCATGTTGGGTACTCGTCTGTTCATGAGGGCGATTTTCCAAATGGCTGGTAAGCGGGAGGTGTCATCTCTTTTATTCATGCTGTGTGGGCGTTTTTCTATCTCTATGGCTTCTCTGATTATTCTGCTGCTGTGGTGTTCAGTTTTGGCGATAGTTCTGGTATTTTTAAGGTCAATATTAAGGTCAATACACAGCCCATTATACCAACATCAACTCCATCAACCAATCAAGAGGCTGCAGCACAGCCAACCAGCCCAGCACACCATCCCCCACCACTTGTATATATAGAGAGATGGCAGCTCCGGTCACACACTGCTTGCACTGGCACTAAGCCGAAAGCACCAGCCTGAAGATGGCGAGTGGGACCTCGCTGACGTTGCCTAGATACTTTGAATCTTACGCGGAGAAAACCGAATAACCAAAGATCCATATATATATATATATATATATATATATATATATATATATATATATATATATATATATATATATATATATATATATATATATATAAATAAAATGGATCTTTGGTTATTCGGGTTTTCTCCTGCGTAAAATTGGAAGTATCTAGGCAACGTTTCGATTAAGTCTCATTCATCATCTCCAGGCTTGTGTCTTCAGCTCTGTGCTTCTCAGAGATAGATATATATATATTGGCATTCACACACACACACACACACACACACACACACACACATTTGTGTGTCTGTCTGTCTCTTATTTCTATAGTTGACACAATTGGGATTGGGAGAGAGATAAACATTTGAATGAACTACTTCCTTATTTGGATTATACTTCTAAAAGATCTTGAAAAAAAGTCTAATTTGGAATAATTAGCACTTAAAATATGAATTTGGATTCCACCAGAGGTCGTCTTCTTAGTTAAATGAACGTTAACAGTGCTGCTTCCCTAAATCAGATTCTTCTCTGTAATTAAGAATATATTTTCAAAGCATTTATATTATTAATACAAGTCGAGAGAAAAAAAATACTCCCATAATATTCCTCTCTTCAAATCACTCCCTGCTATGATATAGCTATATATACTAAGCAGCTGTACATCTAAATATAATAATATGGTAAAAATAGAGGCATAATAAAAAATATAATATGATGCAAGCAGCCCTTATATTATTTTAAGGTAATTCAGAAGACTTTAATAGTTGTGGAACTAATGATCAGTCCATGATCTCAACTGATTGTTAGTTATCTCTATCAGAGCCAAGGACTAGCTCATGGTACTTTTTAGGTGGTAAACATCAGTGTAACTTGTCAGTTTTACTTGGTGAATAATGCTTGTGCACATGTCGACACATTATGACAGCTGGTATTTACTGTGGAATGTGGAACTCAATTAATAACAACTTGCAAAATTCATACTTGATGTTATGTGCCTCTCAGTTCCATGCTGAGATGAGTAACGTGTCTGACCAAAATGCTAGAAATATCTGGGTCTGATGTAAAAAGAAAAAACTGATTAACTAGAAATGAGTCAATGTGAAGTACAGTCCAATAAATAAAATTATTACTTGCTAGGTTTTTTGCAACGTATAGTATTAACAACGATTAAAGGGTAGTTTTAGGTTCTGTACTATCCAACTTTTATGAAAAAGGTTAAAAAATATTAATTACTAAAATGAGCATTTGAATTGTGTCTTTTGTTTGAATGTTAATTTGAATATAAAGGAAAGCTTTTCTTACAATTATTCAATAAATGATTTTTGAAATGGCTATTGCAGATTCTCCTATGCCAACAAACATACACATTTTAATAATAATTCACATAACACCTCAGACTGCCAATAAGAAAGACAAAAAAAGTCTGGATAATGGACAAGGCAGTACCTGGAAACAGCATAATATAAGAGAAAGAATTGGGGGAGGGGGGAATATCACAAAAATATAAAAACCTGCAAACATAAGTAGAATGTCTGTGGCAAAAGAAAGCAAAGATGGTACCAATAGTATAGGTGCCTAGGGTGCAATCTCAAAATATCTAGATAACCACCTGCAAACCATCAGCATTGACACATTTTGGCTGGCACTTAGAAAATCTACACCTTGACAAAATTTCCATATACCAATTACAAAAGACCACACTGCTTAGATCCACGCATATACTACAGCTATACATGTATAACATATGGTATCTTAGGTTCTTGGTAAGAATTTGATGCATATAAAATACAACACCAG
The DNA here is from genome assembly GCF_049901735.1 of Notechis scutatus. Classification (NCBI taxonomy): domain Eukaryota; kingdom Metazoa; phylum Chordata; class Lepidosauria; order Squamata; family Elapidae; genus Notechis; species Notechis scutatus. The sequence continues at coordinate 199,588,498 of NC_142009.1, forward strand.
CTAAAGAACTTAACTTACAACAGTTCATTTAGTGACCATTCGAAGTTACAACAACACTAAAAAAAATGACTTACGACCATTTTTCACATTTCATGACCATAGCAGTATTTTGATGGTCATATGATCAAAATTCAGAAGCTTGCCAACTGACTCATATTTATGATGGTTGCAGTGTCCCAGGCTCATGTGATCATCTTTTGTGACCTTCTGATAAGCAAAGTCAATGGGAAAGCCACATTCATTTAACAACCGTGTTACTAACTTAACAACTGTAGTGATTCACTTAACAAATGTGGCAAGAAAGGTCGTAAATGGAACAAAACTCATTTGACAAATGTCTCACTTAGCAATGGAAATTTTGAGCTCAATTGTGATCATAAGTTGAAGACTACCTGTAATACCTTATCCAACTTTCAATCTTTGCAGCTTTAACAATAAAGATAGAAAAGAGATAGCCGTATAGTCTAAGAGTTTCAATTTTCAACGTGGATTCTAATTAACGTGAACTACTGTTCCAAATTCTCCTGCCCTTCAATTCTGTTTTGGGCAGTGGGGGGGAGACAGAGGAGAGAAATATGTAAGATGAGGTAACCAACAATGCAACAGACATTTTCAATTGGACATTCACCCAGGATATATATTCATTGTATGGGCATTTCAGAATCAATAATATCTGACTGAAGACAAAGGATATTCAAGATACAACAGAGGAGAAATTCTCAACAAGCCCCCTCCCCTGGCAGGCTTCACACATCTCTAATTAAAAAGAACATATAGAAATTTAGTCTTCAAATATGCTGCTTTCCTGTTAGGTAAAGTTTTTCTTTGAATAAAACTGCTTCCTCCATTTTCATATTTTTTCTATCAGTCTTGGGTTGTTGTTGTTGTTTGTAATTATTGAGATCAAATATAGTAAGGAAGATTTATAGAAAAGAGGTGCCAGTTTGATATTTCCTATACAAAAGAAAACTCCATGGGTATCATGAATACTTGTTGGTCCTACCTGGTGGGAAGTTAACAAAAATGTATCTTGAAATACAAGCAAAAACAAGCATATCTGACTAGACTCTCAATGACTTATTGACTGTATTACTGATTCAGTATGTCTTTCTTCTAAATAAAGTGATGTTGGATTGTGCTGTACATGTCACTCTGCAGCCTGTAAGCATTCCACTAAAAATTAAATTCATAAAACTTTAAAAGACATAAAAACCTATTAATGCAATCATAAAAGGCAAATAAAACCAGCACACAAATAAAGCAGTAAATTAAATAATCTCATACAAACCAATACATTTTATGACCAAAATGAATAAAACAGATGAGATTAAACATGCAACTTTATCCATATATAAACTGAACCAAGGTAATGGATCATCAGTGCATCTACTAAACCTGGTTCTTAATGTAGATCCTGAAGTAAGTGATGTTGAACCTTTTGTATTTTAAGTCACTTCATTCATCTTCAAAAGAACCTCAAGCCCACCATGACTGACAGAGATTTTTTTAAAAAAATAATATTTATATTTTATAACTTTCTTATGATATTCATAACTGACTGCAAATTTTAAAGGCTTACTTTAGTAGCTTATACTGTGTCTCACATAGATTACTTCTATGTACTCCTGTAGTAACCTTACCACTAATTGTGAATCACTGCCTTAGGTTAACTTGGACATAGCTACATATTTAAAGTTTACATTGGCTTAATTATGAGTCAATTAATGAAGACAAAACCTATATTTAAAGTGCTTGGGTCAAAATTGTTCATTTATTTATTAAATAAATTTATATAGCTGCCCATTGACCCAGGGAACTCTATGTAGTGAAGAGAAAATTTTAAAAAATCATCAGCCAGAAATTAGAAATCTACTAAAAAGAAAAGGGGTTGAGGTCCTGAAAATGTCAGTATTGCACATCAAATATAGCTACATCTATTTATGAGCTACATTAATATCATGGCTCCAGCACCTGGAAAAAGAGCCAGATCCTCACAGCCTTCCAGAAGGCAACTAACAGGGTCATCCACTTAAACTGGTCCACAAGGATATTATGATCGATAGAAGTCAAGCACAGTTGGTGAATGTTCCAGGCCACAAACAGAAATCATGGCAATCAAAGCCAAGCTTAGTAAAAAGGAAACTGAGAAGCAAAAATGTCTAGTGGACATAGATTCCCAACCTCCAGATGCAGTGCAAAGGTAGGAAAATCTGAGCAGTCAATCATACTGTTGCTGGGGTCAAGTAGCAAGTGGAACGGAGATAAATTTCACAGCCCCTCCCTCAATGTCAATGGAGATTCTCAATTATTCAGGTCATGGTTGTCCCAAAGGTGCTTTTTTCAAGAGGTAACTGGACTTTGTTATTCTTTGAAGACATTTTGCTTCTCATCCAAGAAGCTTCTTCAGCTCTTCAGAGAATGAATGAGAAGCAAAACGTCTTCAAATAATAACAAGAATGTCCAGGTGTCTCTTGAAAAAAGCATCTTTGGGACAGCCCCTCCCTCAGTGTTAGTGTGAAAATCATTCATTGATTAGCAATATCGATAGTTTCTGTTATAGGAGCACTAAGCCAAATAAAACATCTGGTTCTTAACTGTGGAAATCCTTCAAAAGAGGTACTTCAATGGTTAACCAATACACTGACATACTGGAGACACTGTGGTGTAGAATCCAAAGAAGTGGGACAAATCTGAAGAAAGGTTCAGTTGTTTAAAAAAAATTGAGAGAAAGATACTCCGTATACATTTCAACATATTCCACTTCTTTCAAAGGATTCCCAGTTCCCCAATAATCAATTCTGGTATTAGAAGCTTCTGAATGGGAGCTCATAGCAGTATCTGTCAAAAGTAATTGTGCAGGTACCATATTTCATTGCTACCTCTTCAAAAGAAGGAAAAATTGGAAGCAGAAGCGGAAGATACAGATCCATTTACTGTGTTTGAACTACAAGGGCAGTAGGAAGACAAAGGGCCTAGTTTCAGAATAAAAAAGAGACATTGGATTCTAAATTTTTGTCAATTGCCTTCATACATACTTTTAGCACAATTATGTCATGTGCTATCAAAGCATTGGGTATTTACCCATTTTCCTTCAAACTACTGGCTATTAATGAAAAATGCAAGGAAATCTATAGCACAACAATTACACACCATATAATATTATGGAAGTCAAGATCTTATCCCCAGAAAACAAGAAATTGATAGCACTATTCAGTAATTTTAACAATTAATGTTTTGATTCCCTCCCGTTTTTTTAAAATGCATATTACTTTTCTTGCTTCCTATGTATTATTGCAATTTACACTCCAGCTTTCTACACACAATGCACTCTAGACCGGGGTCACCAACCTTTTGGACCTCAGGGACCACCAAACTCATAATTTAGATCCCAGGGACCACTAACTGGTTCTGTGGGTGTGGCCTAATTTGTGGGTGTGGCTTGGTGGTCATGTGACTGGATGGGCATGGCTTGTATGTAAATATTATAAATATTTATATAAATATTATTTTTTTTATAAAAAAAGAGCAACTTTTACCCAAAATCAGGCAAAGCAGGCAGGCAGATTGAGTTGCTCACAGAATCACAGATTCATTCAGAGATCTATCTATCTGCCGTTGGCTAGCTCAGTCTGTCACATAAAATTTGCTTGCAAGCAAACTCACAAAATTAACTCACAACACACCATGCATGTAAATATTGAATTTTTTATTTTTAAAAAAGAGCAACTTTTACCCAAAATCAGGCAAAGCAGGCAGATTGAATTGCTCACAGAATCATTCAGTGATCTATCTATCTGCCACCGGCTAGCTTAGTCTCTCAAATTTGCTTGACGTGAGTCTGCACTGAATTTGCTTGCAAGCAAACCTTCAGTCCTAAGGGAGGTTCGGTTGTACTTAAAAGGAGAGCCAAAGATCTAAAGACTAGCTAGAAAGCAAGAAATCCAACTATTTCCTTCTTCCTAGCTAATCTAAATCTCCCGGCACAGCAGAACAGATGATGGTTGGAAAAACAGAAATTTAGCAGGCAAGTTTACTGGGTAAGGAGTGGGCAGGGAGGGTTCCCGTGGGCCATGTGGGCAGCGCAGCCTGGTGTTTCCACACAGCCTGGATTAATTGCTTTGGGTTTGGGGGGGGGGGGGTGCTCTGCGAGTGAGATTTCTCTGCGGCCCACCAAAATTTTCTCATGGCCCACCAGTAGGCTGCGGCCCACCAGTTGGCGATCGCTGCTCTAGATAGTTAATTATCTTAAACAATAGCATCTAAAATTACTATTACCAGACAGTATTACTATTACAAGACAAAGTCCTGAGTCCTTTCTGGAAGAAGAGAGTGAGTTAAAATTCAATATCCAGGAAGTTAATTGCATGGGAAATACCATGTGAAACAATTATATTACATCTAGTTTAATTCATATACATTTATGAGACTTTGCAGAATGAGGCTGTCACCTCTTAGTGTTTTTCCAAAAAAGCAAATCAAGGATAATTTAAAACAAAACAAAACAGCCCAACAACAATAATACATCAGTTTCATGTAGTGATTAAGGTATTGGAAACCAGGAGACTGGGAGTTCTAGTTCCATCTTACGCATGCTAGATGGCTTTGGGTCAGTCACTCTCTTTCAAAATCAACCCACCTCAAAGGGTTGTTGGGGAAATAGGAGAAGGAAGGAGTGTTAGTTTATGTTTATAATCTTGAGTTGTATATAAAAAAGGATAAAAATATATAAAAAACCAATAACACTAACAGAATGAACAATACCACTGGATAAAGCAAAAAGACAAACGTATATAAGAATGTAATCACCTGCTGGTTTAAAAAGAATTTTTTGGTACTTTCAGACAAATGCAATCGTTGACTGCATTATTGACTTCAGTGCTTCTAATTTTCTCCCCATCTTGAATAGTGATGATTCTTTTTATTTATTTATTTTTTCACTTCAAAATGAAAAGTGCTAACTTAATTGACAGTCACAAATAGTGCTACTGTCCAAAGATTTTTTCTAGAGGTAATATTTTCAATGTTGTCTATATAATAAATAATAGCGTATAATTTGTTTACATATTTTATTGTCCTTATTATTTGCAGTAACAATATTACGCTTGATTTCCAAATATATACTATAATTTGCCCAAAATTATAAATATAATGAATAAAAGTATAATTAAATGCTTTATAAATTATTGTAACAATGTTAAAAGTTTCAAATGTTTTTATTTACATAAAGGAAAAAGAATAATAAAGGAAAAAGGGAAAAAGAATGCCTTTGTTTCAGTCAGGATTTCTACAGAAATATTCCCTATATTCCAAAACTTTGTCATAAATTGAATAAAATTCCAGAGCAGTTTTGGAGGAATGCTAAGAATAGGAAAGGAGGAAATAAGAAGAAATTTCCTTGTTTTAAGAGCTACTGTGCAATGAATAGGCTGCCTGATAAGTAAGTGATGGATGCTTCATCTTTGAGGGTTTTCAAAAAAAGTTGAACAGACATTTGTCTGGTGTGAGGATTCCTGCACTGAGCAGGGGGTTTGACTAAATGACCTCTAAGGTTCCTTTCAACTCAATGATTCTATAAATAGTAGCAGAAGTCTATTGATTTTACTGCAATAGCAGAAGTCTACTCACACAACACTGGATACTGCCCAATGAAGCTCCACGACAAACTTCTTTTAAACTTTCACAAAAACAATTGAAAGACAATCACATGACTTACTTACTTGTTTCTACTCCTTGTCAGGAGATCAAGTCCTGATATGGTTTAAATTTGAATCATTAACCTCAAGCAAGATCAAGTAAACAATTAAATTAGAGGTTACTTAAATAAATATAATTCTGCAATTGGAAGAGGCCAAAAAAACCCTCACAAATGAAATAATCTTTAAAATAAATCACATAATTAAAAAAAAGTTGCATGAAAAAAGATCCTAGATGGATGTTTCATGGTTAAATGAGAAAAAGCTAATCAGATGAAAACATAAGTGAATAATCATCAGAGGAAAAACTAAGTAGTAGCTGTGGGTGTATCAACTCCTACTAATGAAACATGTTCTCATTTCCCTTCTTGCTTTCTACTTCCTGCAAACTACTAAATCAATACACACATATTTTTGCATCATTTTATTACAAAATAGGTCTTTTCCTGACAGAAACATAATGGAACAACTTAAAAGTCATACTCAGTGCTTTGCCAATTAATAAAGCTTGTAACTGCTTTATTTCCACCTATTAATTTCCAATGCTTAAGGCAAAAACAGAAAAGAATTTTCTCCAAAATAACCTAAAAGAGAAAGGCACTATTTATGTTTTATAATAGCCCAACAAAGTCCATGGGAAGTCAAAGTTGGTCCATGGGATTAAGGAGGGCTGAGCCTAGTTAATACAGAGACTAACTGAGAATCTGAGGCTGCAAATTAGACAGGGAAACCAAGAATAGTGGATCTCAGCATAAAGTACAGCAAACCATAATTTAGTTTTAAAAAGAAATAAGCTTATACTTTTATCATCATAATCAAACAGAGATGGACATTCCAACTAATAGAATTTACAGAACTCAGATCCTGATGAAAGTGCACAATCCTTGTAGAAAATAAATATTTCAAGTTCTCAGTATAAGCAATCTTTATTGATATTTTTAATAAAAACATGAAGGCAGACAGCCAGAATTTGAGCTTATGGTCCAATGTCATCAAAGGTATATTCAGACCTAAGAATAAATCATGTTTATTTGAATGAGCCTAGTCTTCTCCTGCTGCAGTTGTGAGATGATCTGTAATGTCATCCTCTATTTTTAAATAAGTCACAACTGCCCAAACCAGTCAATTTAAAACAGTAGAAACAAAAATGTGTTTTGTTTCAATAAAACATTGGGAAGAATAATCAAAATTCAGGATTTGCATTTCAACATTCTGTTCTAGGATTGTGGATTTTAATGTTTTTAATGCTTTAATGTTTTATGCTTTAAGCCAAGGGTGTCAAACTCAAGGCTCACGGGCTGTCCTGGTCTACCCAATGCGAAGAGGAACCTTGCCAGCAATTTGGGGAGTGGCGTCAAGCTGGCCACAGTCACCCAGTTGGCCACACCCACTCAGTCAGCCACACCCAGCCAGCCAGCCCAGGTCAACCACAGCTCTGATGCAGCCATCAATGAATTTAAGTTTGACACCTCTGCTTTAAGCCGTCCAGAGTTGTTGGATACAAGATAAGTAGCAAACAAATTTCATAAGTAAATAAATATTTGAAATTTTTTTTAAAAATGTCCTCATGGTTTCAATGAAGAAGCAAAAAGCTGAAGACTGAAGCTTTCTCGGTCTAGTTTGGAGTTAATCAGTACATTCAGCGAAGCTTCGATGTTTCAAAGTTTCATATAAAACATCCTGATATAAATGCAAGACCAATTAAGAGGTAGTTAAGCTTGGCCATTAACTACACAAAATACCTTTGGTGAAAGTTGACTTTGCAACCTGTTTTTAATAAGAAAAGGATTGTTAGCTAAAACTGATCTGGGAATTTGTTAATGGAAAAAAGAGACATTACAATAATTAATAGGTAACCAACTATATCAAGAGAGCTACAATATGAGAATTAGTTCTGAACTTAAATTAGGCTCATACCAGATATTTTCCATCATCTAATGCAAAATCCACCACCTATAAATGGAGGCACCCAAGATCTTTTGTTTTTGGTTGCCTCACGGACTAAATGATGGAAGGCTAAAACATGTTCCGATCTTTCTCCATCAGGCTTGGGCAATTTACCTGACAATTGACTAATTTATACTGAGCCATTTTTTCCTCTAAAACCTTACAAACTTAAACAAGGAAAATAATGTCAAAATAGTTACAGTATATGTTAATAATGTATTTGGGAGGCTTCACATAGACTTTGTTTAATTGCAGAAGCCCTGTGTTTGATGAAAAGATATATCTGAAAGTTGAAGAGTAGTAAATGTAAAAATCTTATCTGCAGAATAATATTGCCATTCCTTATGAACACAACTTTTTCTGGGTTAGAAATAAGGTTTAATAATAGTTGTCTCAAAAGAGAAGAGGTTACTAAAGATCCTGAATTTTCTTCTTCTGCTTTTGATTAAAGTTGGAGTTAGAGAAGACTTTCCCCTTTACAGTTCTTTTGATTAGCTCTTCCAAATACTAAAAAATTTCTAAATTTGGTTTAATCAAAAATTAAAATGAATTAATTAACTATTTAATTGAATCATGTCTCCATGTCCATAGTGGAAGCTACCACCTCATTTTGTGGCCCTTGCTTTCTTCAACAGTAGAATGATTTTCTCCAATCTAATGTTGACCTGATCTCAAGTCCTAGAATTCCCAATCTGAGAATTCCAGAGGTTCAAGTACAGCATATCTGGAGGCATGGAAGAAGAAAAGGGTGTGTTTCGGGCACTGGAGAAGAGTGAAAAATGGTCAGAAACTTCAGAAAACATCTCAGCAACCCTGAAACTATCTTGTGTCTTTTTGCACATATAAAACATGAACCATTTTGAACCTCTTGTTTTTAAAGCTACCAAAGTAGCTGGCAAGACGAGGGAAGCAAGAATTACTAAGATGCCAGTAAGGTGTCTTCAATAGTCGTCTAGGGTAATTACAGAATCTACAATAGGAATTTCTCAATCCCGTTTATAGTCAATTAAAATGGAGTTTTATTTGCATGCTTTGAAACACTTTTTCTTCAGCTCTCTCTCTATCCCTACCTAGGTCACATTCCATTTTTTGAGATTACAATGTCAATTCACTCATCCATTATTATCTCTCCCTTTCTTTTCCCAACTACCCCACAATATTACATAGTCTGTGATAAAGGAATATATAATTTGTGTATGTCCAACCATGGTCAGCCGTCTATAAAATATGATAAAATTGCTTGTTTGTGGGTGGAATCATGAATTATTATAGGCATCTGCATATAATGAAACAAGGTACAGAAATAAGCATATTTTTCATCTCCATTTCTGCAAAAACGTTAGGAGAGGATAGAACTCAGTTAAGGCAGGACATAAAAATATATTAATCTTAGAGAAATAATGATACAAGTTTTATAGATAGTGAAATATGTGGTTTTAGCAAGAGAAAGAACAAGGAAGTGTGAAAAGCCAAACCACAAGGATCATCTATCGGTCACATTTGCCAAGAAACCTAGTCTAGCTTGTAACAAAACCACAAGCTAAGAAGTTTAGCAAGATGGATTTGTGACATCCAGCCATCCTAGCCTAGCAACAGGGGAGGGGGAAAGCTGTGTTTCAAGTAACCAATGAATAAAACATGTGTAAACCAATGAATATAATAATAAATAAAACATGAATAAATCAATGAATGACTGACACGTTATATTTCTGTGTTTTGCCCCTTCTGAAGAAGTATATAGGCATGTGCTGTTCTATAAGAAATTTGTTCAGAAGTGATTCTCACTAAAATACTCTGAACCTGTTTGCGCAAATAAAACCAACTTGTTTTTGGATTCCAAGGTCTGAGTCTCGTCATTTCCTGCAACATTTAAGGTGACTCAGCCGGGACTCAGAGCGATATTTCACTGAGGACGGCACGGACCGACTGATGCCCAGCCGGGGCTGTCTTGCTGACACTTCAGCCGGCATGATGATTTATCCGGAAGGGGCAGACGGCATCGTAGGGGTATCTGGTGGACAACCAACCGATCCAAGAACCTAAATGGAATCAAAAATAAGTCACAAAATAACACCAGCTGGCAAGAAGACGCCTGCAGGCAAGTATAAGTATTGGGGAATTGTAGACCCACTCGTTTGAGAGGGGAAGAGGGGGCCTGATCACCTCCCTGGGCCCGGGATCAGTGAATCCTAGAGTTGTATGGGTGGTTAAGCCATTGCAGTTCCTGTTGGTGACCGTTGGAATGTCCAGCATCACAGGTCAGTGGCAGTGTCTGGAAATGGGTGGTGGAGGAAGTGTCCCCTGGACACCTTTTCAGTGTATGCTGAGGAATTTTAAGAAGGAAAGCCCGAAAGCAGTTTTAATCTAGACATCATTTCAAAAGTCCACCAGTTGGTTACTGACCCAGATAATGGTCACCCAGATCAATACCAGTATATTGACCAGTGGCAAGTAGTAGTAAAACAGAATCCTGAATAGCTTCGCAAATGCTGAGTCAAATTCATGAGGGTCTGCATGGCCCAATTGAATAGAAATCCCAGATCTCAGATCAAGGCGAGTCAGATTAAAATCAAACCTGTCTTGAAAACTGAACCCTATGAAGAAGATAATCCCACCCCCCCAATGTTGATGATGGCAATAATCAAGTTCCCAGGGCAGGAGCGCAGGGAATACAAAAGGAAATGCCAAAAACAGGGGGGTTGTGCCTAAGGAACCTCTTCAGCTCCCCCTGAACCCTTGGTCTGAATGAAGATAGGGGGCATCTAGATTTGTAGTTACTAAGTTGTTGGCTCCCCTTTTCTGCTAATGTTATAAATATACAAGGGGTTGATGGCTCTGTAAATTGCCACCCTTTTCTAAAGCCCCTGAGATGTTCCCTGAATAGAAGGGATATTGAACATCAATTCCGATACATGCCCGAGTGTCCCATTCCCATATTGGGCTGGGACATGTTATGCAAAATGGGGGCAACTTTGTCATTTGAGGAAGATAAAATGGCACTAGTCATGAGGCATTCTCCAAATGAGATGTGGCAAGTAATGGCGGCCCAAGAGGTTTGAGTCCTCGATACTTGGCAGGAGTTTGATGTGCACCAATTATGGGCAAAAGGTAATCCACCAGGATATGCAGTGCACCATATAGTCATTCAAGTTAAGCCTCTGGCAGTACCTGTTTGTCTCCGGCAGAGAAGTTACCCTCGCCCCATTGCACAAGCAATTCAAGACAAAGAGGAGGGACAGTTACACAGGTTAGGGAATCTCGACAAGAATGTGGAATTCTTGTAGTTGTTGCAACTAACTTTCTTGCTGCAGGAGGTACAGCGAACCCTTGGGGTGACCCTTGGTGTAAGGGCATGAAAATACCCTTTAGAGCAGTTATTGAGCCAGTGGAGTGAGGAAAACCTACTCCCCTGGACTAAAAGTTTAAGTAAGAACAGAATGATAAATTTTTGCATTCAAAAATGGCAAAATACATAACTGAGGGACTACAATACAGGTGGGATCATCTGGGGGAAACAAGCAAATGTTGGTTGGGTAAATTAGAACAATACTTAATCAAGAGACCTACCTTTAAAAAAAAATTGAAATACTGTATCTTAAACCCTGGTATTTCGTAAATTGGGAAATACCTGAGCCCCCAGCAGATAGTAAAATGCTTTTGGCTAAAGAAGAAGAAATGTGAAACTCCTTAAGGACAGAGAAATAGGTAAGGTGTTATATTTGGAAACAGGCATAGGAGTGTCTATCTGGAACTGGTAAGATTAGGGCCATGTTCTCCATGGAGCCCATGGGGATACGTTAAACAGTAAAAGTTGTCTTTAAAAAGAAAAGTGGAGTTCAAACTTGTTCATGAGAACCCTGGCCAGGTGCAAACAAGGTGTGAAAGAAGGTCTCTATAGATCTTGATCTTTAAAAATAAGCCAGCGTAGGCTGGGAGATCCAAACTAGAAAGATAAGGGACAAAAGACCCAGAGCAGAGAAAGGTAGTAAAAATCTAGTGCTTAACGATGGGTGTAACTTCAAGTAAAAGTGAGAAGTTCACTAAAGCAATAAGAAAGAAAGCCCAATTAGTGAAACCCCAAGTTAAATACTTAGGTTATACTATAAGTTAAGGCCACAGAGCTATAGGACATGAGAAAAAGGAAGCTGTGTGCTGAATTGGAGAACCAACTGACAGGAGTTTTTTAAGCAGGAGGCTATTGTAGACATTTTGCCCTGGTAGCCAAATCACTCTATGAGTCCACAAAGGGGGGAGAAAGGGAACCCTTTGTTTGGACGTGTGAACAAAAACAGGTTTTTGAGATTTTTTTTAAAAATAGCATCTCAAGCTCCTGTTATGGGATTTCCCAACCTTGAGAAATCTTTCAATTTGTATGTGGACTCAAAGAATAATATGGCTCTTGGAGTCCTGACTCAAGAAAAAGGGAGGTGGCAACAACCCATTGCTAAAGAAAGAAAAAGTGGAGATTTAAAGGGACAAAACCTCCCCAGGTCTGGAAATGTTGTGTGTGTGAATGTGTCTGTGTGTAATCATTTCCAAACCTGGAGGATGAGACCCTCTAACAACAGTAAAAAAAAAATGGAGCTCATTGGCTTGTGAGAAAAAGCTCTCAGAAAAGAATTGTAAGTGATGATTGATTTGCTTGGAGAAAGAATGAAATGAAATTTTTGTGTGAGAAATTGGTTATGCAAGCAGTCTGATTACAGTATAAATGTGTATGTTGATGAAAAAAAAATATTGGTGTAAATGTCTGTGTGTTGACCCCCATCCCAGATTAAAAGGAGAGTACTTTCATATAAAGAAATTGCATGTATGAGGAAATGAGAAAGCTCTCGTGGATTTTTGGATTCCAAGGTCTGAGTCTCGTAATTTCCTGCAACACAGTAACCTAAGGAAATCATCCATTCTCATCCAATAATAAGCATAATATAACTATCTTAATTTGTCCAAAATCTATTGCATTCTAACCACAATAGAAAAGACATTCTACTCTCTCTGAACAAAACAGACTAGGATTCAAAAATCTACATCAATTATCTTTAGTACCCCAAACTCTTCTTTTAGGATTGGAAAACAGTTTCTTCAAGGATGTCAGTGAGGAAAAAAAAACCATTTTCAGCAACAAATACTAGCTAAACAAAGTATAGTTCTGTGAAACTACAAGTCAATCACATTCATTCTCCAAATCATAATAGAGGAAAAAAGCATTTCAGTTTGCAGTCCATAATGTCGATATTATATAATTAAATATGCAAAGAAATGGTAACTTTATGTTTGGTGGCACATAGAAATTTTGTCTTTAAGATTCATTGAAGTGATAGCAATAGTTCAAAATTTGGAAGATATAAAGGTAATATGTAGAAAATAAGGAGGATTTACATATTCATTTGAGTAATTTTTAAAGCCACTAATAAATCCAGTTGTTAATACTCACTCCTCCTATTTTATAAGATGAGAAAACACAGACTAAGTGCTGAAATGGCCTTTGAGATAAAATAACTCAACACTGAGAATATTTTTGCCAAAAGAATCCCTCACCTTATTTTCATATTGAATTGCATTAATGATCCCATGAAGCAAAATATTTTTGCAGCACTGTGTATGTTATACTGATCTAATCAGAATTTCAGTGGTTCAGCTCTAAAATCCAAATATGGATTTAACTTACTATTGCAAATAATTTGCCAGCAACAGAGACTTAGCAAAAATGCTAAGTTACATCTCTCCCCTTTTAATAAAGGATTATGGGTATATTTCTGGTGGGAGAACAATTTAAATTAGCTGTATTAATGTATGTCTATTAAGATTTAAATAACTTAATGAATCTTTCCCTTAAAAAAAAATCCAAGCATTCCATCTAATCCAATGAAGAGCCCATAGATATAGACAAAACTATCATTTCCCATTCATCTATATGTTGGTTATTAATAGATCAATGTTCAATGCATTTAAAACAGTTTTCAGTTATTTGGAATGGTATAATTTTCATCATTTCAGGATACACATAACAGGCAATGATAATAGACCCACCTGCCTTTCCTAAAACCTTCCAGATAAGTGGTAGTTTAGCACCTATAATTCCCAGCCAGCATGGCTAATTATTTCCATTCAATACAGCTGAAGGGTATCAGGCTGGGGGAAGGTGCTATGGAAGTCTGTCCTTTCCATAGTAGAACATTTTCAAACATTTGTCCATATTCGTGTAGGATTTTTAAAAATAAATTCATAATTCACAAAGAACTGCCAGAAGCTAAAGAGCAGGTGGGAGGAGCAGATGAAGATGGGGGTGGGTGAAAGAATAATAATCCATAAATGAGAACAAAACAATACACTTTTGAAAAGTTATATTCTTAGCTAACAAAAATAATGGTTTGCTTCAAAAGGCAGCTCTTTTAGTTAGTCAAATACTCAAAATATGATTTTTATTAAAATACCAAACCAACCAACCAACCTCAAAGCTTTACAAACTTTGCTTCCCTTTGTCTATACAGATAGCCCTTGACTTATGACCACAATTAGAACTGGAATTCCTGTTGCTAACTGATGTGTTTGATGCAGTTTGTGACTTCACATGACCACATTGCTTAGCAACGGCAATCGTGGCACTCCATGTGGCCATTGTTAACTGAGAGTTGAAGGTCATTAAGCAAGGATCTGGATCATGGGTAAAGTAAGGCATTGCCTACTCTTCAACTCAAGCCCCACCTGCTCTAGCACCGTGGTGCAAAGCTGCAGCATCCAAGGAAGCCCCAACAGTTATAATACACAGCTACAGTACCCTGGGAAGCTCCAGCAGTGCGGCACAAAGCTGCAATGCCCTAGGAAGCCCCCAGCAGCATGGCATAAAGTAGTAGCCACCGCAGGAAACTTCAGGCCAGTTGTATTTGCAGAATTGTGATTGCTGCAGCACACCATGGCCAGCCACAATGACATCATGATTTCTGATGTTTCCTGCCAGCTTCCCACAAGAAAAGTCAGTGGGAAAGTGGGCAGAGTCGGAACTCACTCCTGCTCGCACTGATTTTTATTTTATTTTTTGCCCACCTGTGGTCATTCTGTTTCTTTGCTTAGGTAAGAAATTATTTCTGAAAGGATGATCATGGGTCATCTAGTAATCCATAAACCCAAGATGGGTTAAAATGCTGGAAAAAATACCTTTACATAAACATATTCCAAGCCAAGTGAATATTATATTTTAAAAAAAAACACTACAATTGTCTAAAGCACTGCAACAAAATATTATTAATACAGATTGCTTTGAGAAAAACTCTGACTGGTTTACAGACATTTTCCACTCTTCCAGGTAAAGCAACAAGAACTCGCTAACTAAGACAGAAACTGTCAATGAAAAATGAAATAGGCTGTCATAAACAGCTTCGGTTGGGTAACTTAAATTTTTAAATGCTGCATATTTTTATTAAACTATCTTTCAATAATAATAGTACATCCTTCAACAACAAACATGAAGTGGTTTGGCAGAAAACTTGAAATCTTTTAAAGAGCTAGTATAATTATCACCAGCAAAAGTCAGAGAGTCCCATCTCCAGTTCTGACTCAGTGAGAGCTCTCTTCCTTATTTAAAATGTCTGGAGGAACAAATGTAAACTAATCTGTAAGTATAAATCACAGAAATCGGATATATTTATTCTGTATCATTTAGTCCTACCATCATTATGATCAGAAAACAGAGACCATAACATTTAGGCTATAGATGTCCACCAGGAGTATAAATGGACTTTCCTGGGCCTCAAAGCAAACTTCAGATGGACCAATGTTGAAAAAAAGCTACTTTCCACCCCAGGTTATAGCAATTGATGGTGACAGAGGAAAAGATGGTAGTAGCAGTGATGATTTTTCTGTCAATTTTTCCACCCTTCTGTGCCATATTTAATAACCACAACCAGGTCCCCTCTTTGTACTGTCATACCTGAACTGAAAAATCCAGACAACCAGTAGACATGGAATAAAAATTTTTAAAACAAAAATATCTTCTTCTTTTAACTGTCATCTATTAGTTATCTAGATCCTTAGCCCAGGTATGGTAGCCCTATCTCATATGATCATGTCTGTGAAAGGCATGGATGAAGCTGCAGGCAGCAAGTGGCAAGCCAGGGAGACTTCTGTTCTTGCAGGACCCAACACAACTATTTCATCTGCCTTCATTGCATTTGTGCCACTAGTCCGCATCACTTAAATGTTATCTGGAGAAAAACATGTTCTGTAAGATTATTATTATTTTTTGCTAACCACACAAAAACATTTTTAATGCAGCACAATTGAGTAAAAAAGAAAAACCTTTATGCTTTAAAAGCTAAAAATACACATAAGTGAATTTTCAAAACTGATATGAGTTTTATTTCTAACTTCCTCCCAGTAATGAATCAGAGGTAACTCCTTTGGGATTTGAGAACTGTGTAGCTAATTGTCCTTATCTTTCTTTTCATTCTTACACACACAAATTCTCTTTCATTTTGCTTACCCCTCATTCCCCTGATATGTCTAAATAAATATCCCTAAGGCGGCTTTAAACTATCAGGCTTAGCTTGGCAGGCAAGACTGGAATCTATTAGGCAAGCTCACAAGAATCCAAGGACTTCTGTTAAGTAACCTTTATTGAATAAATTAGGAAGCCATAACAAAATCATTCCACTGATTATTTCAACGCTTTTGCTCTTCTTTCTCTTGTCAGGTGTTATATTAGGGGCTGTCTGAACTCCTCTTTTGAGTGATAGAGCCAGTTTCCATCTGTCCTAAATTTTGGCAATGGTTCAAACTATTGTTTTTTGTTCCCTCAATTGCCTAACAAGAAACCACCTTGCACCACGGCCAACTAACATTTCCTCAGGTATGATCTAGTGTGACATTTGCATTTCTTCTATGGACATACTCTAACATATATTTATATGATAACTAGGTCATATTTAGACAAATGTGTTTATTTAGAAAAGGTAAGGTGACGGTTTGTTTCCCCTCCCCCCAAAGAAATATCCATCCAAAGAGATCAATACACAAGATGCATATATTATCACGTTAGACTGAGAGGATGATAACTGATCCAAAGTCACCTAGAAGCTTTATAGAGAAGTATCTGAACCCACACTTTCTCAACCCTAGCATATCTGACCTTTAGGTGGGAAATTACAGTCCATGTACAGTATATGGTCCACCTAGAGGAGGGGTGACAAACTCGCGGGCCATGGGCCGGATGCATCACGTGCTGGCCCCGCCCCCACCCATTTAGTGAAGGGGGAAAGTCCCAATACATCACATGATGCCACCGTGACAATGAGAGTTTGACACCCCTGACCCAGAGTATTACTATCATACCACTGAAAAGCAACAAATGTCTAAATCATGCATTTTCATTTGTGTTTGTCTATACAAAATGAGAGTATACTTAATCTCCTCACGGCTTAATTTTGGTCTTTAAATCCCAACACCCAAGCCCTAAGAAAAAAACCATACATCTCAGCCCTGTATCTCCACCTACATCAGGCAATAACAATTAAAATAAAATTGCACCCCATCACAAAAAGATAACCTTCTCTTGCTCTGAACACCCCACCGCATTATTATCATTTGTCTGAATGTTATGCTGCTTCAATTCAGTCTTCTGGATTGAGAAGAAAGGTTACTGAAACTAGATTTAAGGCTCAAATATTACATTTTGTGAATGCCTCCTGATTATCGCAAAATTATAGGATCTAATCTAAATTATTATTTGTTAGGCTTCACTTATAATTGACAATCAATTCATCCCCTTTCCCCCAATGGTAAGATTAACCCCAACCTGGAAATCTCTCAAACTGCAATTTTTTCATTTCATTAAAAGATGGGTGGCAAATTTAATAAATAGAAATAGAAACAGGGACCTTGTGAATTGGTTGTGTTATGTGTAGAATGTTCTATTTTCCTGCAGTCTTATTCATTTTTATGCTGAATTGTTTTAATGGTTATTTTAGACTTTTTAAAAATTGTTTATTTTATGGTTTACCACCCAGAATTTCATTTGTGAGATGGGTGTCTAATTAAATTTGATAAGCAAATAAAATTCTTATAGTTTACAATATTTAATGAGCTCAGTTATCAATGGATATAAATGGGGACAAAGAGTCACTAATATTCTCAAGTTGTTGTTGTTTTTCTCATCCAGTCGTTTTCCCTCTATTTCTTATTTTTCTTCTATAAATATTATGCTTTTGTCTTATGGAAGGATGCTTTTAGGGCAAGCATTCATGAAAGCAGCAACTGCTTTTCTGTTACTGCTGAAGGCTAAACTGAATGTAGAATAAAAAGAAATCTTTTCATTTAAAGCTTTGGGGAGCTGCTACTTACACTCCAAGCACTGTTTCATCACTTAGCATTTCTACAGATATAGCCATTGAGTTTGAATTAATGTTTATTGTTGACTCCATGTTGTTCTGCAGATAGATAGTATGTTCTACCGAAAGAGTGCCGAAGCAGAGAAAATTCATTTTTATACTATTTGTCCCTGGGACCATGATCTGTTGCCATCTGCAAACCAACATTGATCTTGTTTTTATTTTGTGCAAATTAAAATTAAAATTAAAAGAATTCAGATAGCTAGCATGCGTGTGTCAGATCCACATAGGGGAAAAAAACTGCTGTGAAAACCATACATAACTAGACTGCAAAAAAGCAAGCCCTCTGTATGAGTATTTATTTTAAAGGGGCTGAAGAACACAGTGTGGCATGTTACAAGAGGAATCCCAGAATGATCAATTATCAGGAACCAGAAATAATGGGAACTGAAACCACAGAACACTTATCCCCATCTCTTCAGCTAGATTTCTCATCTACTTTGCAATGGCTGATTCTCAGACTGGTAGGGACTTGGGAGATGGATCTGTAATCAGCCAGCTGCAAGCTTCTTGATCATCAGTGATCTACCTCCTTACCAGATCACAGAAATGCTGTTAAGAAACTAAATAAATTTCTACCTGAATGCATTAGGGCACAAATTAGCTTTAAATGGGAAATAGCGGTGTTGTTGAAATTTTTATAACTCCATCTTGTCATCTCATTAAACCTTGGTGAAGAAGTGAAAATCATGTTTGGAAATAATTACCTTTGGTTTGAGGCAACTTCCAAAAAGCCTGATAACTAACAGCATTTTATGCAATTTTATGACAGTGCCTTATAAATGCTTTATGTCAAGCTTCCTCTATAGCTTCCTTAGCTTCAAACTAGGATAAAGGGATTAGAATGGCATGAATCACAAAATTCCATTCCAGTACCAATTCAAATAAAATAAAATAAAATTTGAAACTATTAAACAAAAACATGGTTCTGGTGCTATATGACAGTATCAGAATACGACATATTGTCAGGCATAAAATACATCATCAACTAATCTCAGAAACTGTCCTACACAAAATTTAAATAAAAACAAAAAAGCTTTTTTTCCAGGAACATGAAATTGTCTGGCAATACCGTGCTTCTTTATGTCAAAAACAAATTAATAATTTGCTTCAACTCAGAAAAAAAAGGGTTCTATCTTAGACAAAGATAAAAGCTACATAGGAAAACTGTACTTGATTTACAATTGAGCCCCAAATTTCCACTGCTGAACAAGTTGTTAAGTGAGCTTTGTCCCATTTATGACTTTTCTTGCCACAATTGTTAAATGAATTTCTGCAGTTGTTAAGTTAGTAACACAATTGTTAAATGAATCTGGCTTCCCCATTGACTTTTTTTGTCAGAAGGTCGCAAAAGGTGATCACATGACCCTGGGATATTGCAACCATCATAATTACATGCCAAGTGCCAAGCATCCAAATTTTGATCACGTGACCATGGGGATGTTGCAACAGTTGTAAGTGTGAAAAATAGTCATATGTCACTTTTTTCAGTGCTGTTGTAACTTTGAACAGTCACTAAACAAATGGTTGTAAATCAAGGACTACCTGTATATTGTACTGACTGTACAAAAGAATAGCTAGAGCAAGGGTCTTCAAAGTTGGCAAGTTTAAGACTTGTGAACTTCAACACCCAGAATTCCTGAACTAACATGACCGGAGGAGGAATTCTGGGAGTTGAAGTCCACAAGTCTTAAAGCTGTCAAGTTTGAAGATCCCTGATCTAGAGAAACTGTGAAAGGAAGGTAACCAAAATAACATCTTTACATTTATTATACTTCCTATGTAACAATAGTACCATATTACCAACAATAGAAGAGAGTATACAATATGTTAGCTCAGGGTTGAACTGGGGGTCCTTGATGCTCTCTGAGCTTGGCTGTTTTCTTGCAGAAGTTTCATTACCAAACTAGGTAGCATCACGTTATCTAGACTGGTAATGAAACGTCTACAAAAAACCCAACCAATTTTAGAGAGCATTAAGCATTAAGCTCAGGGTTGAACTGGGGGTCCTTGATGCTCTCTGAGCTTGGCTGTTTTCTTGCAGAAGTTTCATTACCAAACTAGGTAGCATCACGTTATCTAGACTGGTAATGAAACGTCTACAAAAAACCCAACCAATTTTAGAGAGCATTAAGGAGTTCACAATACTCCCAATATAACAAATAAATTTTTTCATCCATGTTATCTAGGAAGGCTTGTAGTCCCAATATATTTGAAGAACAATAGATTGAGGTTGTTGGTTTATGCTGATTTGCAGCACACACTGAGTTTTTATATGAAAGACAAAGGGAAATAAATTCTGCTAATTATCTAATTGTCCTGCTCAATGGAACGTCAAATACTTCTTCAAATTTTAGGAGTGTTTTCTCAAAGGATAACAATTATTGCTGTAAAAAAAGGAGCTGTTGTAAATTCAAGCCATTTGTATAGAATACCTTCTATTTGTAGTTATCTTTGATTTCATGTCTTCATCTGCTAAATAGAATAACTTTAAGACATCCCAAAGTATGTGTAATATGCTCAGGTTATGCTCTTTTGCTAAAATTTTGAAAGTTGCTTCTGTTACCTATCATTTCTCAATGTAGTCGTCTTCAAATGAATTAAGTTACAATACAAACATCCCAAGCAAACACAGGAATGACTAAACAACCATTCTAATCTAATATATACGAAGGCTTCCAATTACAAAATTCTGCACATCAATTTATTTACAATATAATCTCTGTAGATCTTAAAAGTTCACTCGTTAATTCTGTTATATGCATCCTACTATTCCTTTCTTTTATAAAGTAAGAATAGTATTTTAAATTAAAAACATAGAATATAAGAAAATAAATGTGACTATTAGAGGATTTACTATCTAATGTCTAGAACGCAAAATATTTTGAAAGAAATACAAGAAAATAGGAAAAAAATCTTAGTAACCCTAAAAGCTGGGGTGTTTTCCTCATCTTCAAAAAAAATGAAGAGTACCATTAGAATTCTAAGTTCCACATATTTTTCCCCTTTGACATTAAAAAAATGCTATTATTGGTATCTATCAAAAACAGCTGAGCAAATATCCAAAGAAAATGCCAAAATTCAGGCAAAACACTGAAATTTCCTGTGGTACTTTTCCAGAATCACAGTGTTCAGTTATCTAATAATAAATTCTCAATATGTACACTGTGAAGTGCCTTATCAAATTTAGCGAAGTTACTTCCAGAAAAGGAGCTTTAGCTGCATCTTATGCAAACAAAAAGGAAAATTGGATAAATAATTATTCAGATAATTAATCTCATCCATGGTTCACCTGGAGTTTTGGGAACATTGCAAAAAACTTCATGGTCATTATTTGTTAAAGAGCCCTGAGGTAAAACAAGGTTAGGCATTCATTATGAGCTGCACACAATTCTTTCTTCAACTGCTCATGGATTAGGTTTCTATTGCAGGGAGTCATCTTGATTTGCTGCCTATTTCTTTGATATTCTTTGAGTTTAATCCACTCTAAGCTTGTCATTAAAATATTCAAGTGCAAGGGCATACAACCTGGGTGCCCCAGAGTTATATCCAATTTAACTACATCAAATTATAGTTTGCAGACAATTAAATCCAGGTTGAAAAATCATGCTGAACTATGTATGTCTTAATTAAAGATTAAATTACTTTTTTGTCCTACCACCACCTGCTTTTTACAATATAGCTCACTGCATGCTACCCTACCCTACCTCAAACTCTGTGAGTTGTTGAGCTTTGCTTTAATGCACTAGCCAAATCACAACAACCAGCAACAGCTTCTCCTTCATTTCAACATAGGAGGAAAATCTTCACGTATAATAGCCATTGCACTTTAATTGGTTTTTCTGTGGAAAAAAATATTGCTGCCCAAACCCAGTGTTGAAAGGTGTCAAAATGCCTTTCTTTCGAGGATTCGATTTTCCCGCTGGGAGAGCTCCGACGCAAGGACATGGACAACTCCTTGAAAGCTGGATCTTTTTATTTTTCAGGAAGGCGGAGAACAGTGAGAAGTATGCGTTCCTGGGCTAACTAGCTTCTTATGGTAAGTCCCTGGTTTTTTATACCCCTTTCTCCCTTTGTAAGTTGATTTTGTGTGAGTGTTTGTATTTGTGCCTAATGTTTCAAATTCTGTTTGAGTTTGTCTTTATTCCCGCCGGAGGGCAAACTCCGCGGGGTGTGGAAGGCAAACTCCGCGGGGTGGCCAGATTGTATTATTGGTTTTCTGTAATCTCTTTTAGCTTTAAGATAGTTTTTCATATTTGTTCTGTGGCAATCTCCTGTCTGTCCCTTTTGTAATTTATATTTTGTGTCTTTTGTCTGTCTGTTTTGCTTATTTGGTATGTCCTGTGTTTGTAAGGGTTTTAAATTATCTTTTGTTTCCTTTTCCTATTTGTCTAGTTTTCTTAATTACTTAGGCTTTTGTCTATAGGGATTCTTTAATACTTTTTATTTGATTCCTTTTCCTATGTAAGTTTGTTTTCTGGCTGACCTGATGTCCCCCTTGGGCTTTTCCTGTTTTTTGTGACACTACTGTCTTCGTGAAGTTCCCTTTCCATACCAGCATGAAAGTAAAAATATGAAAGTGAAACACCAAAGTGAATCCTATGTATAATTATAATATGCTAGCTTCCTGTCTTTTCCTTATCTTTACTAACCAACACAGTTACTATCAGTTTTGTAATATTTTTTTTCTATAAGAGCTATATATAAAAATAATCCTGAATAACCTTTATGGTCTTCTGCAATATTATGTTAGTTCTTTCTATTTTTCTTAGTATGGTTGCATATAAATCAAAATTTTGTGTTTCTGTAATCGCAATATAATTCTCCTTTCAATTCAAAATTAATTAGCATCACAATACCAGTAATATCCATAAAGATGTCTGGTATAATTCTTAAAACAAAGGATGCAAATTATCAGCACAAATCATCAGAATAGCATATCCAAAATTATAAATTATCCATTATAATTTGTGTCACTAAAGCAACTGTACAATAAAAAAAATGAGGTTCATAAAGACATTCATGAAGTCAGAAACCACGGTAGTCTTCCTCCTCCTGCTCGTCTTCCTCATTATTCAAGTTTCTGGTAATACTTCAAATTTCCATCTATTTTTCCACATGTAAGTCTAGAAAAAAAATCCTTTGTATGTTCTATCTATCATATGATCTTCCAAAAGAAATAAAGATTAACAACTTTTGAAAGAGGGCTTTCATTAAATCAATAGCTTATTTAGTCAGCAAACCTCACAGCCTCTTTTGCATTAAGCTGACAGAATTTATTAAAGAGGATGGAGATCTTATTTTAATATGTCCTTTCAAACATGGTTCCCTTGAGCTGACCTATAATTAAACAAGTTTTAAACTATATTTGTTTTCGACATATGTAAACCTAATAAAAGATACTATTCCAGTTATATAACATAATACTGATTTGAACTAAGTGGCATGTGATTAAAAATCAAGACAGCATTTGGAGCAGTGCAATTGGAATCTTCCTCTTTTGTATGTGTGTCAACATTACAAACATATTGAAAGGGGGAGGGGTTTGATTATAATTGTCATCTGATTTTTTCCCCAAATCCACTCCACAGGCAGTTGTTGACTGGCAACCACTATTGGGACTGGAATTTCGGTGATAAATCATAACCATCATAAGTCAAGGTACCACATTGCCGAAGCTAATTTTACAACCGTTTTTATGGTGGTTATTAAATAAATCATACAGTGGTAAGTACAAATCACATGGTTGGTAGGTGAATCATGCAATCATAAGTCCGACTCCATTCTCCTGAATGAGCATGATTTTTTGTTGGAAATCTTTCCCAAGTGAAACAAGCAAAAAAAATGTTAAAAGCTGGCAAAAAACATTGCATCAAATAACCACGGGATACTGCAATTGGTCATATATGTGAGTCAGTTGCCAGGTGTCTCAAATGCCGTCGTATAATGATGGGAGGGGAGCATGCAACAGTTTAAAACAGCTTGAAATGTTTTACAGGCTAATAAAGCACCTCTTCCAAGGCTGTTTGTAACTCCAAAGAATCATTAAATTACCAGTTGTAAATTGAGAACTACCCGTATTTGAACTATGCACGCATAAGAGATGAGATAGTCCTTGTACTAATAATCTCAAAGCCAGTTTTCAATTCCAAATATAATAATTTTAATATTTTCATTAAAAAAGGGAAGTTTTAAAATTAATTATCTGCACTAACTAGAAAAATGTTTCTAAATATGGGTATCATAAATATTGCATAGGAAAGTTAACAATTTTTTTCACTAGTACTTAAATCAATTCCAGCCTCTAAAACTAGAAAATCAACATCCTGGAAATTTTTAGTGATATAAATTTTTATGAAAGTCCATCCTGACGCAATGATGTGATTCGGGCCTCAGTAGAAATTATCAATAGGCAAGTACATGGGAGAAAGGACTGCAGATTAGAAAGCAATGAAAAATTATGACAGAAATCTATTTAAGAGTTTTACATTTTATTCTGGCATAATGTTTTGTTTTACTACATAACACCTGGAAAAAGATCCCTTTGAATCTGAAGTAGAATTTGCTTAAAATAGATGTTTGAGTAAAGAGACAGTGATAGAGTGTAAGAACACTGAAGCACCTTTCTGCTTGTACATCAGGATACTGACCTACTCAAAACATTTCTAAAATGATTGAATGGCCTGTTTCAAATTCAAAACAGCTGTTTCAAACTTGAAATAATTTCTTCAGGGAAACTTTTCAAATTGAAATATACAGACACCCTTACTTTAATCCACTGCTTTTATTAAACATTTAGAAACAAGTTTTAGTATCCTCAAGTGAGGTAGACTAATCAAATATCTAGTCATTTATACCCTAGGTGCTAATAAGAATTCCAGTGATACTAATTGGATAAAACAAGGGTCCCCAATCCCAGCATTGGGTCGCAGGATGTCAGAAACCGGGCCATGCAAACAAGCGAAGCCCCATCCGCGGGATGCAGGCAGCATGCAAAACCATGCCCCCTCCAGTCTGCGGAAAACTTCTCTCCACAGAGAGGTTGGGTCCCCAAAAGGTTGGGGGGGATGGCACTGGGATAAAACAAGGCTTGACATTCTTATGACTTTCAGTAGTGATCCATTGATATTCCTGGGGTCAACATGAACATTTGGGATATCTTTTTGGGGTTTTGATTTGCACACTTTTCTCAGGTTTTGAAAAGTTAAAGGTTCAGGATAAATGTTAAGCTTCATAATGTCAGGCAAGAAAAGTTTAGGACCATGTGCTAAGTTAAGATTTAGAAGAATCTAGTCAACTAATAGCACTAAAATGGCACTAAATAAGGACCAACTGAATTTAAGGGGGCGGGGGCTGGACGTGGATTGTTTGTAGGAATGTTATGATTCCAGAATGATTCCTCTCTTGATTCCGCCCCAGGCTCTGCTTCTTCTTCTGCTACACCTATTCATTTAACAATTCCTACTTTGAACTTTTTAAATTTTCCCAATTAGCAATAACAAAAACATACACAGCCTAAAATCAATACCCACTTTCAGCAGAGTAATTTGACATGCTCTAGGATTTCAAATAAGAGCTGGAGTCTTATTTATAAAACCAGCCCCCTTCCATTCAAAATCACTGTCTAGCTCATCTACATTATGTGGAATTTAAAATATAATTTATTTAAAAGTAGATTTTTTAAAAAATAAAACTTTCATTTTTATGTTTCAGTTAGGTTACATGTGTCTGTAGAAAACAGCATAGAATTAAGACAGCTGTTGGATTCAGGGAGCCCTTTAAATCAGTCTAAAGAGACCCTGAGTAGGAGGGCGGGAGGGAGGAAGGAAGATGCCAAGCAAAGGATAGTATAAAAGGGATGATGGGATGATGGCCTGACTATGGAATCAGCATCAAGGTCAGAATTTTGGTGATTACTTTGTTATCAAGGTAAATTTGGGGCATTTCATGTCTATACAAATGTAATTATTTATATCTCTTGATGAATCCTTCTGTCCCCTATGTGTAAGTAATTTGCTTATCAACTGCCATGTTTAACAACTGTTTGAAGCTGTGATAATGCAAAAACAAAAAAATAATAACTGACCCTTGCATTTATAAGCTCCCCAAACATTTAGGAGCTTTCCAATCAACTTCCGACAAGCAGAGTTAAGGGGAAAGCTAGCAGTAAAAACACAAGTCATGGTCACGTGATATCTCACTTAATGATCATGGTGAGTCACTTAATGATGTCACAGACTGTCACATGATGCTTTGCTTAGTGACTGCATCTCTTAACAATGGAGCTGCTGATCCCAATTGTGGTTGCTAAGCAAAAAGTATCTGTAATGCTTTGTTAATCTAGTCTTTCAGTCAATTTGGCTACGGGCCCAATGGTGACTATGTAAGCGTATTTTCATAAATAAACTTCATTTTGAATCTCCATTACTTTGGTTCATATTATTGTGGATTGCCTTTTTTCCATAAAAATTGTAAAATTTGGGGTTACATATTTTCCTATATTTAACTGTCAACTTTGTACATTTAGATTCTCCTTGCATTATTTCCATTAACCTTTCCTAATCACAGCATGGCAAGGTACGTCAAGCCCTTTGCAATTCTTCTTAAGCACCTTTTACTAATTAGGTATTAAATTAAAACACTTAAAGCAACTCTAATACCCACTTTAGATATTTGGGAAATCACTGTTTTAGGCTGCACATTTCTTGCACATTGGGTAGAATGACATTAACACACTCTATGGCACTATCTGTTAAGCTAATGCTTTTTGCAACCACATTAAATTTCTTCTTTATTTTGGCAGGTCTAAATAGCAGGTTATATTGTGTGACCTCTTAGTCTTATTTTACAGGGTGAGGGTAAGGGCCATGGAGTAACTATGAATTGATCTCTCCAGAGATTAAATATTAATTAACATACTGTTAATTAAGAAATACAACTGGGGCAGAAATTTAAACCACCATTATATCTAGTTTAGCCTGAAAAGAATATCATGACTATTTGTTTTTATGATCCGTTTTCAGCTTCATCCCAGTTTTATTCAATGACAAATGCAATCCTGAATATTCTTTATTAACAGAAATACAGTAATTCTTATTTTGAACATGTGAATTTCTGTTCAAACATAAATGCATTTTTATTCTTTATGCCTCTTGTTTTATTAACACTGTTTAACCATCATACAAATTAATCAGCAAATAAATACTGAACTTGCTGTTAGAATAACTAGGTGAAATCACACACTTATTATAAGCCTTTATTTTAATTCACTTCCTCTATAAAGATTACTAAATTAATAGTAAAAGATATAGCAATCAACCTTAGAATTGACAATGAAGATACTGAAGTGATGGATCTGCCTTTTAGGATACATTTATTTAGCCTTTTAGATGCAGCTATCTGTTGTTAAGTAAAGGAAAAAGCAATCAAGAAATAAGCTATAGACTAGCACTTGACCAGTTAATAATGAAGGGCTTGAAAAGTATAGATCAATATCTATAAAGATCTGAATCATGCAGGCAATGATTTTTCCTTTTGATTCCTCTATGGAATCAAAAGATGAACTTTGAAGAAAGTGTATATTGTTGGAGAAGTCTCCGAGAATACTATGGACAGCCAAGAAAATAAACGAATGGATCACAGAACAAATCAGAGTTCTCACTCAAAGCAAAAATGAGCTCACTCAATGTATCATATTTGGAAATATTATACAAATTATCGTATCTCCGACTCTTCATGAGAAGTCCATAGTTTCATGCAAGGTGGAAGGAAAGAAGAGAAAGATATGCAGCAGCAAGGAATATGGACTTAGTTACAACCCACATAGGAACCTCATGAGAAGGGCCAGGCTGGAGACAGGTCATTTTAGAAAAGGTGTACAGTTGATAAAACTGAAACTGACTTTATAAATTAATCAATGATCAATCAATAAATAACATACCCAGTTTTTGTTTAAAAGGGGAATGAAGGGAAGGAGGGAGGGAGGGTTAGGGTTAAGGTTGAGGCCTTGCCCCTGGAATTGGGACAGGAAGGGGCTCTGGAGGAGATTTCTGGGAAATGCATTCCCCGGCAGGTGGAGTAAAATCAGAGTGCTGGGGAATAGGATGCCAGATTCAAGAAGGTGAAGGAAGAAAGGGCTGAGAGGGAGCAAAAGGAACAACATATTTTTGAGGAAAAGAGTCTGGATTCCTTCAAATAGAGGGAGAAAGGTTGCCACCCCAAGGAAGAGCAACAGCAATATCTCGGCCTAGAGACGTATCCTAGCAGCCACACGAGGTAGACTCCATAGGCCTCTCATTGGGCCTACTGAAGACATGTTTATGAGGCAACAGGATTGGTAAGGGGCCAATGAAAAAGACAGTCTTTGGGGCATTTTTTTTAATTTGAGCGACATTACTCAATGTAAGACTTAATGTTTTATGTTATTGTGTTGTTTAATTTGATTTTTATCTTAATGGCCATTATTTTTAATTAAAGCCTGTAAATCCCTCCAAGGTGTGTTGGTGTGCCTGGGCCAGGTTGAGCTGGTCACTGGAAAGATATTGAAGGACCTGATTGCCAGCAGCCCTTTAAGGGGAAGTGGGAAGGAAGGAAGGAAGGAAGGAAGGAAGGAAGGAAGGAAGGAAGGAAGGAAGGAAGGAAGGGTTGAAAGCAGTATGTATGTATATTTAAAATTAGTGTAATGCAATATCATCCGTCCATCTCCTGCCTGAATAAGCATTCCACTTAGAAAGACAACTCATATTTAATCAAAATGATTGTGCATGATATCTCTAAAAGAGCATATGCCAAATAAATTGTGGCAGCAGAGACTAGTGTGGCATTCCCTATAAGGATAGCGTGTGTATTTTCAGTACTTCCAGATGGCCTCTGTTCTGTGGTTGCCCATGAGTAGGCAGAGGAGGCACATTGAATAGAACTGAACACATTTCAAGGCAAGGAATCTAACATTATCTACCAAATACACATCATGTCAGCTTTTGCTTAGTACAGCTAATATCAGCTTTTCAACAATCTGGAGAGCAAGGGAAATATTAAAAACTGCCATTTTATGAGATAAGGGAGGGTTAAGGTATTTGTCTTAAGCTTTTTCTTATTTAGTATGGTGTATAGAAAATACGCCAATTCTGTTTTTGCTCCTTGACATTTCCATATACTGGATATAGACTTTTTCCCAACCAAACACGAAGCCTCTGATACACAAGAGATAAGTCAAATAAATAAATAAAAATAAAATAAAGAGAAAACTGTCTGCAATGAATCTTTTGTTTTCTCTTTTTTTTCATTCAGACTAGCTCATTCAAACGCCCTACTCTTGATGCCATATTCTTTGTCAGGAAGGATAACTGAACCTACTCTGGAAAAAAAAAAGATGTTATTGCTTAACAGTAATAATGCTTTAAGAAATATTATTCCAGAAATGTGTTTCTTGTATGTTTCTTTTTGAGATTCCTTAAATTCTCATAAACAGTTGTTCATCAGTGTTTTTCACAATAGTGCTGCAATTTTAAATTGACATTAATTTCATAAATAGAGAGATGACCTCCTCTAACAAGGAGACCCGCTGATCATTTCAGGCTATAACTACATTTGGGAATTCTACTATTCCTAGATTAAAACTTTATGGATTAATTTTCATTTATCATTATTTCAAAACTAACACCGTAATATTTTGAAAAAAATATTTAGGAAAGTCATCGCTTTGCATCAGAATAATACTGAAATTGGATGAAAACAGAAGCACTGAATGGATAACTTACATACTTCTATCTATGTAGTAAAAAACTCCAAAATGAAATAAAATAAATGTAAAATCTCTACATGAAACCATTATGAGCCAATCAAGATATTTTCATAACAAGAAATCTATATACATTTCACATTTGTTTTTTTTAATTATTAGTTCTATAGCTTTTACTTATATAAACTCTCAAAGTGGTTGACAACATTTAAATCTGAAATGCAGGTTTAAAAATGCAATTAAAGTAAGTAAAATTGAACTCAACCAATAACTAAAAGCATGGTGAAAGAGACATGCCTTTACCAAAATATGGGAATATGAGGGACAAGCATACTATTTGGGAGAGCCTTCCATAATCTTCAGGTCCTTCTCTGTGAATGAAATAAATGAGCTTCTGTGGTGTGGGTGTGAATTTTTTAAAAAATTGACTTCTGATTTTAAATGCAATTCAGTGCCTCAATCTCTAGAAGGAAGAAAGGAAAGATGTGAGAATCTTGCATACAATTTAGTGAGAAACCTACCGTGTAAAATTTGCTCTATGGCAGGTGTGTCCAATCCATGGCCCACAGGTTGCATGTCTCCCTGGACAGCTAGCCTTTTAACATTATTGTGTACTTTTTTAGCAATATTTATATATATTAACTACATTATATACCGTATATACTCGAGTATAAGCCGAGTTTTTCAGCCCATTTTTTGTGCTGAAAAAACCCCCTCGGCTTATACTCGAGTCAGATTCCCCTCTGAAAAAAAATGGTGTGGAGCTCCGGAGCTGGGCAGCCGCTTCCCTGCTTCCGTGTTTCCTTTGCAACTTTTAAGCATGGGGGTAATTGGAAGCAGAAAAGTTCTTGCATGAGGATATGTTTTTTCTTTTTTTAACTGTTTTTAGGGGGGGGAAGACCCACCGCCATGTGAGAATGCTCAGACACGAAATCTATCCGCCCGAAAATAAGTGTGTGTGTGTGGGTGGGGGGGGGATTTTTAACAGAGGGAAGATGTAGGGAGAAGGCAAAAGCAACGGAAGATCCTTCTGGGGAAACTGAGGGGGAGACTCACCCTTGGTCCAGATGAGCCCCCTTCCCCGCCCCTAAGGAAGCAGAGGCAGCCAGCAAGGGCAGGCAAGCCCCACTTCGCGGACTCCATCCGTCCTTGCTCCCACCCAAAGCCACGAAGTCCCCCAATCGCGCAGCCCAGATTCGCCCTCCCCTCAGCCCTCCCTTGGGGCAGCAATGACGCCCGGTGCAATGAAAGCGCCCTGGCTCTAGGCTCGCGGGCTCAGAAAACAACGCGAGCCAAGGTGGCTTCAGCTCCGCTTGCCGTTTCCTCAGCCCCAGCTGCTTTCAGTCCACTCGGGAGGAGGAGAAGGTGGTGGTGTGGTGGTGGCTCGCGTTGTTTTCTGAGCTCTAGGCTCGCAGGCTCAGAAAACAACGCGAGCCGAGGTGGCTTCAGCTCCGCTTGGCTCGTTTCCTCAGCCCCAGCTGCTTTCAGTCCACTCGGGAGAAGGAGGAGGTGGTGGTGTGGTGGTGGCTTGTGTTGTTTTCTGAGCTCTAGGCTCTAGGCTCGCAGGCTCAGAAAACAACACGAGCCGCCGCCACCGCCGCCACCACCTCCTCCTTCTCCCGAGTGGACTGAAAGCAGCTGGGGCTGAGAACAAAGCCAGCGGAGCCAGGCACCTCAGCTCGCGTTGTTTTATGAGCCTGCGAGCCTAGAGCTCAGAAAACAACGCGAGCCGCCACCACCACCACCTCCTCCTCCTCCTCCTCCGAGCGGACTGAAGGCAGCTGGGGCTGAGGAAAACAAGCGGAGCTGAAGCCACCTCGGCTCGCGTTGTTTTCTGAGCCCGCGAGCCTAGAGCTTCTCGGGAAACGCCGGGCGTCGTTGCTGCCCCTGAGGGGAGGGCGATTCTGGGCTGTGCGATTGGGGACTTCGTGGCTTAACGCGGATTTCTGATTCCCCTTACACGCGCGTGGATATGCCGCGGGCGTTTTCTTCAAACGCCCCACTGGCAGAGAACACTGCCTTTCATAGTGAGATCGTTTTCCAAATTAATTGATTCACTTACGATCTCTCTCTCTCCGGAATAGTCAAGCCCTTTCCAGCAGGCGCAATTCGCCGCCGCCCCTTTGCACCTTGCAAATGCAAAACCCCCGGGATTTTGCATTTGCAAGGTGCAAAGGGGCGGCGGCGGATCGCGCCTGCTGGAAAGGGCTTGACTATTCCGGAGAGAGAGAGAGAGATCATAAGAACGGTTCTTGCTTTTTTCTTGCAAGGGAGAGAGTGACTCCTGCCTCCCACTGTCATCATCGTCTTCTTCTTTTGGGTTAGTGAATCAATTAAACCTTTCATGATAGTGAGATCGTTTCCCAAATTAATTGATTCACAACCCAAGAAGAAGATGATGACAGTGGGAGGCAGGAGTCACTCTCTCCCTTGCAAGCCCCCAGTGCCGGGGCTGGCGAAAAAGCAAGAGCCGTTCTTATGATCTCTCTCTCTCTCTCTCTCTCTCTCCTGGAATACAGTCAAGCCCTTTCCAGCACGCGCGCACTCACTTTGCACCTTGCAAATGCAAAAACCCGGGATTTTGCATTTGCAAGGTGCAAAGGGGGCGGATGATGCGCGCGTGCTGGAAAGGGCTTGACTTTATTCCAGGGGGAGAAGAGAGAAGAGAGAAGAGAGATATCATAAGAACGGCTCTTGCTTTTTTCTTGCAAGGGAGAGAGTGACTCCTGCCTACCACTGTCATCATCATCATCTTCTTTTGGGTTAGTGAATCAATTAAACCTTTCATGATAGTGAGGTCATTTCCCAAATTTCCCTTAAATCAGGGAAGAAATCAGAAACAAACCTTTGGACTGAGAATAAGCCTGTTCCTATGATGCCATTTTTGTTCACTGCAGTGTGAAAAGTGTGAAAAAACACACTTCTTTTTCTTCATCTTCTTGTTCCCTATTTACTGGTCTTTTTCAAAGAGGAAATTGTGAACATCAAACTTTTTCTCAACTGTCCTAGTGAAAGTTTTAATTAGATAATAATTTCCTCCCCGTAGCATTTTTTAATGCCAAGAGTGAATGAAGTTAACTTGCAATTGAGTATTTATGCCATGTTAATTCATGCCATCTTGACACTAATGAAAGCAACATGCCTTTTTAGTTATATTTCATAGATTTCATAGAAGTCTACTATTACTTCAGTGCTGTTACCATTATCACTGGGGCTGTTAAACCTGAAGAAAATTAAAAAGTTGAAATGTGAAGTTTGCAACTTTTAGTTCTTAACTAAAACCTGGATTAAGCCTTATCCTGGTTTATTTTCTGATTTGGATCATGACATCTAGGTGAAACTTTTTTTCTCACTCTGTACACTTGGTCTGTTTCGTGCTTCATAGCCCACCACCTGATTGATGAAAATTACCATTATCAACAGAGAGAAAAGTATCTCAGACCCTTTATTCTTCTCCAATATATTGGAATACTGGAAGTCTAATATCCCAGATACTAAAGCCCATTGAAATGTGATTGTTTCTCAGGACTTCTGAGCCAAAATCCAAGCAGAGAAAGTTTGCCACGAGCACCATCCCTCAAATTCATTTCTTCTTTAGTTAACATGCTATTACAAAAAGGATTATCATGCACTTTAGCAATTATCATGCACTTTAGCAAGAGTCAATGGAATCTCATGTTTGTGGTATGAGTTTCCTTCCCCTCCCCCAGGCTAGCTTCTCATTTTGGGCAGCTAAATGGCAGATAGGTATACAGCTCTCTCCATGTTCAAAATATTAGTATTTATTTTATTTGGTCAATGCAGGTGGGTGAGAATTTTTTATGGATTATTATTTGAGAAACACTTTGCCATGGAAAAAAATTGAGATATTAAGGAAGTGAACATGTTTGATTTTAAATGTAATGCCAGTTAAGATCTAAAGTTTCCTAAGAGGACTTTCATCTGTCAGGCACTAAAAAATTAGTTTATGGAAAGCGAAATGGTGTGCATGAGTGTGTGTAAAACTAACCTCATTTACATTTTAAAGCACTCTAGCCTGAATGAATATCCACTTTTGTCCACAAATAATATGAGTGCATGCGTACTGTTCAAAAGTTTTCAAAGTTTTTTTTTTTTTTATCCTGTTAGAAATGGATCCCAATACGTCTAATCCTGGACCAAAACAAAAACGCAGGTCATACGAAGCTGGTTTCAAACTTAAGGTTGTGTCAAGAGCAGAAGAGAGCAATAACAGTATTGCAAGTAGGGAATTTTGTGTTGACGAAAAACAAGTGAGGGACTGGTGGAAAATGAAAGCTGACTTGGAAAAGATTCCAAAGGCAAAAAAAGCTCGACGAGGTTTAAAGCCTTCATATGAAGCTCTAGAGACTGAATTGTATAAATGGGTTATGGAGTGTCGTCAAAATGGTTACTGCGTGACACGTATGGAAATTCGCTTACGTGCCCTTCAAATGGCTAAAGATGACAAATTAAAAGCACCAGGCATTAAAAATGTTGTTGTGTCAGCAGGATGGTGTACCCGCTTTATGAATAGACATGACTTATGTTTGCAGCAAAGAACAAAGATTTCACAGAAGTTGCCAAAAGACCTTGATGAGAAAGTGATGTCATTCCATTCATTCATCATAAAACAAAGAAGGACCCATAACTTTGACCTGGGAGATATTGGGAATATGGATGAAACACCTATGACCTTTGATCTTCCTAGCAACAGAACTGTGGCAAGTTTGGGAGAAAAAACTATTTTACTCAGAACCACAGGAAATGAAAAAAACCATTTCACAGTCGTTCTGTCATGTTTGGCTAATGGAACTAAGCTGCGGCCTGTCATTATTTTCAAAAGAAAGACCTTGCCTAAAAAGGTCAAATTCCCACCATGAATTACAGTGCGTGCACATATTAAAGGCTGGATGGATGAAGACGGAACAAAAAAATGGCTGGAAGAAATTTGGAATGGACGTCCAGGAACAGCCTTAAAGAAAAAACCATCATTGCTAGTTTGGGATATGTTCAGAGCCCACACATCTGATGACATTAAAAAATTGGCAAAGTCTTCTCAAGTTACTTTGGCCGTTATTCCAGGTGGGCTTACATCTGTATTGCAGCCCCTAGATGTGTGTTTAAACAAACCTTTTAAAGACCGTGTGCGAAAAATGTGGCGTGAATGGATGTCATCTGGTCAAGCCCGATTGACAAAAGTTGGAAATCTGATGAAGCCCGACATAGAATTAATAGCAAAGTGGGTTCGTGATGCATGGGAAGAGATTCCAGAGGACATGGTGCAACGTGCCTTCAAGAAATGTGGCATTAGTAATGCTATGGATGGCAATGAAGACAGCACTTTGTATGAGAATGACAGCAGTGATGGTGATGACTGCGAACTCAGTGATGACGGCAATGTCTATGCTGATAGCCTCACACCAGATGAAGTTGAAGCTCTGTTTGGACATACAGATGATGAGGAGGAATCCAGTTTTGAAGGATTTTAACTCTTGTGTTTTAGCTTGGTTGTTGATTGAGCTAAGGTTTTTGTACTTTTAAAGTTATTGTTGATACCATATTGGTTTTGTTGGCTCTCTTTTCCACTTACAGAGCTAGTTTACTGTTTTTCTTTGAAATAAATATTCAAAAACATTTAACCTACTGATGCCTCAATTAATGTAATT
Organism: Notechis scutatus; assembly: GCF_049901735.1. NCBI lineage: Eukaryota > Metazoa > Chordata > Lepidosauria > Squamata > Elapidae > Notechis > Notechis scutatus. The sequence continues at coordinate 199,623,926 of NC_142009.1, forward strand.
TTATTGGTATCTATTTTTATTTTTGAAATTTACCAGTAGCTGCTGCATTTCCCACCCTCGGCTTATACTCGAGTCAATAAGTTTTCCCAGTTTTTTTGTGGTAAAATTAGGTGCCTCGGCTTATATTCGGGTCGACTTATACTCGAGTATATACAGTATTTTATATGAGGCCAAAGAGAATTCCTCTTCATTCAAAGAGGCCCAGGGAAGCCAAAAGATTGGACACCCATTCTCTAAAGACTCTGTCTCAAGACATGTAGCCAGGTAGTGGGTATCCATTCAATTGTGGTAGATATTTAAATGTTAAACACTCTATTTGTTCTATTGATTTTTGATGTATCAACTACAGGGAATATTTTAGATAAAGACTATATGAAGAGTCCCTTTATAAGAACAGCCAGTATGAATAATGAATTACTTTGGGAAGTTCTGCACAAGTGAAAGAGATGTGGCATTTTTATTCCTTACCTATTGATCCATTGTTTGCAAAGTTAACACACTGCAGTAATAGTTTATGAAAAAGTAAGTAACCTCATAATTTTATCAAAGTAACTCTGCTCTAAGGCCACTTAAAACAGCTTTTTATTTTATTATATTAGTTAATCATAACTGATGTATTGAATTCCATATTGGAATATTTAAAAAGACATTGAGAATGAAACAGAGGCATTAGGTTTGTATGAATTTGGAGACATGGGGTAAAATTTTGTCAAAAAGCTGTTTTACTTTTCTTTTCAAAATATGTAAAAAAACAATTTGCTTATTTAATCTTTAGAAATAGGCATAAAAAGTTTGGTATAGTGCTGAAGGTGCTGGCCTAGAAACAGGGGACTGGGTTCTAGTCATGCATGAAAGCCATTTGGGTGACTTTGAGACAATCACTCTCTCTCAGCCCAACTCACCTCACAGGGTTGTTGTTGTGGGGAAAATAATTGGCGGAAGGATTATTGTGTATGTTTGCTGCTTTGAGTTATTTATACAAATAATAAAGGCAACAGTTTTTTAAAAAATGGAAAATATGTTTTGTTTTAAGCTTGGAATAAAGCAACTCCACTCAAAATATTCTATAGGAACAACACTGAAAACATATTGAATATCCAATTGCAGATAGAATTAAAATGATTTCACAGTTCCAGCAACTGTGGAATTAGCTACTGCACCCTTATTGTTGCGCCCCCAGAATCAGATGAATACACGACATCATACAATGAGTGCTAATTCCCATGATTTAATTTTTTAAAAACATTTCTGAACAGATTAAAAATAAATCCTCATAGAAAACAATAGGAATGCAATTGTGCTCTTACCTATGGGGTGGGGGGGACTATTTAGAATTTGGCATCTAAATCCCCTCCACTGTTTAATAGAGAGAACAAAGAGACATTTTTTTTCTCAATTTAGACAAGAACAGCTGCTGTCTTTAATATCCCTTTTAATTAGCACATATCCTGGGTGAGGTATAATGATGCTATGCAAACAGGTAAGGTTTAGTCATATAGGCTACTTTTCTCCTTCATGTGCATGGACTTTGATTCTTTATTAAACTTTAGTAGCAGATTTCCCTTTATTCTTATACTTTGGGAGAATGCTTTTACAGTCTAGTCAGTAATTTTTATTACTGTCACAGACCAGTATTGGGTTACTGTCAAATGTTTTATTATTATTATTATTGTGTTAAGTTTAAAATGTCCTTGTCTAACTGATCATCTGGAAAAGGGAAGGTAAAATGGTCCTACCCAGGAACACCATCTTATTAAAGACCTTTGTCAGTGCTAACATCTTGCTAATTAACAATGTAACATTAATGAATATAATTAATTGAATATGTAAGCCTCTAAATCATTCTCAGAGAATAAACCTCAATGTAGATTGAAATCTCTGAAAGGTATTGCATATACAATTGTTCCAGAGTTCCTTCTACTGTCCTATGTGCGAGTTCTTAATCAAGAATAGATTATTTATTCCATATTGCACTTGTAATGCTTAATTTTCAAATACTCACTAACTCTTTCAAGCCCTTGTCCTAATAATGGATTCACTGACAAAATTCACAAATGAATTTTAAACAAAAATTTATACAAGATATTTTCTTAGTTCTGATTTTTTAAAATAAAATAATCCTTGGTCCATTTTTCTGAAGGCACTGACATCCTGCTTACTTAGCAAAATTAAGCAATTGATTTGGCATAGTTCTTTTTCACCCCAGGTATAAGTTACAAGCACAGCAAAAGATATTGCGATGTTCATTGCTGAAATGCTGGAAAAATGAAGAAAGGCTTGGGTGATGCTTAATTGAGGATAACTTTAAAACAGCAGCCAGAACTTATATAGATTGTATACAGAACTTATATAGATTGTACACATCTCAAAGATCAACAAAGCAACCAAAACCAGACATCATTTTTATATTTTGAAATTCATCTCAGTAAGCCAGAAGTACATTGGCACAGCAAACTTTGAGCTAAGATTTTCACAAGTGCATCAACAGTAGAGCATACACATATTTGCATCTCTGTCTGCAAAATTAAACAAAACACAACCCACATGCAATGCACTCAGCAACCTACATGAGCTATTAACTTTCCCATAATAAATTAAAAAACAGCAGTAGCATACTAGGCAAGCTGGTAGGCATGCAGTAGTGAATAATCTTCTTTTGTCTTAACCTCTTCTTTCCTCTATATACTCCACTCCCATATTACGCTATCTAAATTAAACTAAAAACAGCAGAATCATAATTGGTCTCTGCTGCTGTGCTGGCTATGCTGTTTGAAAACGTTGAAAATAAGGTGGGGAGAGCAACTAAGCACAAGCTACAAAACCAAAATCCAGTTCAATGCTTAAAATAGTTGGAAATGACACTGAATCAGCTAAATTTTGTTTCAATGCTCAGAATAAGGCAAAATATACATTGTGTGTCACTGAGAAACACCTTGCACATGTCTATTTCATGATTTAAAATTGCCTGCAGTTGATTAAAAAAGTAAATATGTTGCAAATTATCTTCCTATCCCATTCATATTCTTCAGAAATGGTGCTTAGTTATATGTCCAACCATCTTAAACCAAATTCTGAGCAGCTCACAACCCAAGAATAAAAATAATATATACAAACAATTAAATAAAAGCAATAAAACAATAATTTCTGAGTTAGAAGTGTGAATTATAATTTTGCCACAAGTACCATGTTTGTTTTAGAAAAAACAAGAAACAAGAAAAGCTACATTGCATATACCCAGGTCAATGTATGACTGCTCGTTACATGCCTAGTTAGACATTGAACTGAAACAACTTCAATGTACACTATAATTTAGAATGGATTTCTGAGCTCTGCAATGCAAACAGAATGCTTCTTGAAATCATATGCTATATTTCCAGGGCAAATTCTGAAGCATTGCCAACAAACCCTAGAGATCTTTCCCCGAGCAGATTAAGGTTCTTGTTCCCAGCAGATTCTTTAGTGTTTTGTCTGACAATGCATTAAACAGATTTGATTCTTAGCTTTACTTCTTTCTTTCACAGCAAATATTGGCTCCCATCACAGCCAATTCTCCTTGTTACCAGGTAATATCAGAGAGATATTTCTGACAGCACTAAGAAAATAACTGATAATCTTTGGCTTGGAACTAAGGACCATGTTGGACAGAAATCAGAGGATAGTGTAGAGAATAAGATGACCTTGATGAAGATAGGTCAGATCTGTTACCAAAGCAATGATAAGAACACACCTTAAGCCTAAAACAAGCAGAAGGCAATGACAATCAGACCTGCAGGATTCTGTAATTGTAGCCATTCTCAATGAAAACAGTCTTTCCCTTCTTGTGGTATTGGTTCTTGCTCAGATCTACCTACTGGGGCCGAAAGATCAGTGGCAAATTGCACTATCTAAGCAGACTTTCCATTCGCTTGAGAATCATATATAGTACTAATCCTAAAACATCGTTGTAATTCACTTTGTAGCTGTCATGCACATGCACCCAGTCAACCTGGATGCAAGATATTTTACTCACAAAATATTCATTACAAGTTTCACAGCTGGCTACTGAAGTTCAGTTTAGATTCAGGAGAAGAGAGACCTGAATTAGTTCCCTTTTCATTTTCAACAGCTCCACTAGGAAAAATATGTGAATGCAGTAGAAAGAAATGCTTCTTTTGTGTATCTGATCAAAGCTTTCAAATGAGGTCTATGTTATGTTTCAAAGAATTAAAGTCCAGTTTTTATCTATTTGTATTTCAGCTATTTAAATGGCTTCCTACTTCAATTCCTGTAATTATTTCATGAGGCCAATCTGAAGCAGATGGTGCTCAACCTGATGCTCAACAGATATGGCTGTAATGAGATCCCTGATTCTAGTGCTTACTGATGACACAGTTATAATATTGTGCCTACTTATATTGATGGAATTACCAGTGGATCCAACTATAAAACTTTTCAGGATGATTTAGAAGCCTACTACAGCCAATAACCTGTCTGAGATGGTCACTCTAATGGGGCCATCTTTCAGGAGATTGTTAGTTGGATCCACAAGAAAATCTCAGAGCAAGAATGTGGAGGATGTAGACATATAACTGCTAGTGAAGTCTGATTGTGAGAACAAAAAATAGACAATCCACCACACAGAGGCAACACAGAAAGGGTGTTAGATTTGTAGAAATAAAAGTGGATACGTTTTATTCCTCTGGGTAATTGTTATGCAACTTAGTAAGTCTAAACTGTAATTAGCAGTGTTCCTAAAATACAACAAAGATTGATTCCTAACTGACCTGTTCAAATGTCTATGAAGCTAATGTCTTGGGGAACCTAACAATGTTACATTCAATGTTTACACCTTTAGTATGAAGGAATAGCTACTATGACTATGTGTCATCTACCTGCTTAATTGCCAGAAAGATACAATAGATTGATGAAACACACGTGCTGTTTCCATGCCTCAATCGGAGAAGCAGGTGTCCCTACAACCTGATGATTTCTCTACCATCCTGGCCAAAGAGGGATTCTCGATGAAAAGACAAGTTACATATTCAGCCAGAGACTTAGACATGTGCACAAATTTTGCTGGACATCTGACATCCACCTTGAAGATTCTGTAAAGAAATACACTAAGTTTGAAATGAATGGATTTCCTACGACTGGTACAGAATAAACAACTGAGTTCCAATTCTTCATGAGAGAACTGGGATCAAATGAGAGAGCCTTAATAGTACAACAAAAAGAACTATTTGATGAAACACAGGAAGAACTGGGACAGGATAGCACTCCCTTTATGTTGACTGCTTTAAATTGGGCCTGCCTAGATGCTGAGAGCAGCTTCAGTTTAATGTGGGTATTGAGGAAAGCTTCAAGTTAATGATACATTTAATGCTTTCAACTCACAGTCCACCCCCAATCTTCTCCTCTTTCAGAGGAAGCTATGGAGGCACAGCCTATGCAGTCATAGCCACGTAGGAATACCCCCTTCCCTAGGAAATTATATGCCATCTCTCAGTAATCCAAAACTTGTATTGCAAACTGTGTACAGAACTGCATTAAAGTGGCCTAGCCGAATAGACCACCCTGAAAGCGTCAGTGCCTTGCCGCATGTTAATTGTATAGGAGAGAGTTAAGGATAGAAAAGATTAAGGAATCTAATAGTGACAAGAAATTCTCAGAGCATAAATGTGGAGAATATAAACAAGCAATGGATACTAATAATTGACTAAGAGCAGCAAGTTTCTTACACGTATGAAGAGGGTATTGAATCTGAATCAGAAATTATACATTCTGGATCAACTTGCAATATTCAATGATTATCAAGTGGCTGTAATACCTACAAGTCCTAAACTACAGTAAAGATTTTGTTCCTGGACAAGTTATTGAATGTCCTAGTTCAGGGGTGTCAAACAGAAGGCCCGTGGGCCGGATCTGGCCCGCAATGTGGTCGGATCCAGCCCATGGGGGCATCCTGGAAAATGTAAGGGGCTGTCGTTTCGGCCCAGTCTACCCAATGTGAAGAGGAAACATCGGTCCAGCATGGCATTGGCCTGGTCTACCCAATGCAAAAAAGAAACATCGGGCCAGCATGGTTTTGGCTCGATTTACCCAATGCAAAGAGGAAACATGCAAGCAGTTTGGGGAGGGGCGTCAAGCTGGCCATGCCTACCCAGTTGGCCACGCCCACCCAGACCCCTGAGATCAACCACAGCCCTGATACAGCCCTCAATGAAAGTCTGACACCCTGTCCTAGTTTATGATTACCTGTCCAATTAATTGTCTTAATTAATTAACTGAAGACACTGGACTTTAACTCTCTGTCTACAATTGTTAATATTCAAACTGATAAACTTTTGAATGTGAATTCTGTTTTATTTTCACTATATAGAATTATTTATCCTATAATTTATCTCTATTCATTTGACTCTTACTGCAGATCATTACTTACTGATGAAAGTATTAGAATTCTAAATTCACAGAAGAAAGTTAAAAAGTTAGTAAGTGAATAAATAAAAGGCTACCTGCCTACAATGACAGGGTAGCACTGATCCTGCTCTCCAACATGCCTAGAGAAAAACGGTGATGGTGTACTGTGGATGGTAGCCCTTGATGTGGCAGAGGACTCACACTTCTAGGTACTAAAAGAGCAGGTTGTGGTGCTTCAAGATAACTGGCCCATGCCCTGTGGCTGTTGTTCAAGCAGCCAAGAGGTGGAGTAGCCTTATTCCCACCACCAGGTTCCCACAAGGCTTGGACTTGGTCCTCAACCCCCATCACACACTTTTGAAGAGCTCTGGAGTTTTTCACAGAGCTGTGCAAACCATGTTACAAAAGCAGAATGGGTTGCTTTGTCACATGGCTGTGTAATACAATTCTGGAAGCACCCACCATTTTCTAAGAAACCACATCCAATGCGCCCACTCAAAAATGGTGGCTGCTTCTCGACTCATCCCAATGGCCACAGGACAAAGCAGCCACTTCTGCTTTCCTAACCCAAGTTACAGAGATCTTTGAAAGGTAAGTGAGGAAGAGGATGTGACGCCTGCTGGGTGTGAAACAGTACCATTTTATAAGACCCATTGTGTCAGTTGCCCTATGGAACAGGCTTGCCCTGGGAGGAAATGGAAGGAATTCCAAATAGGTGCAATTCTGCTGACCTTCCAGAAGGCCATGAAAATCTTGATTTTTCTTCAGGTGTTAGGACCAGGTTGCTTGTGGAGCCTGATATGCATGTTTCCAGGACAGTGAATTGCTTGAGATCCCTTGGCTCTTCATTTTATTATGATTGCTTTTCATTGTATTTTCTGTTCTAATTTTATGCTAGTACCATTTATGCTAGTACTATTATCAACTACCTCAAGTTATTCAGTTAAGATGAGCAGCCACGTAAATATTCCAAATGATTAAGTAAAACAAATCAACTGCACCATACCGTTCTAATGTTCTCAGTGCTGAGATTCTCACACATGGGGGTTTGAGGGGGGAAACAGAAATACCGTCAAAGTGGAGATATTCTATTTATTCTGCCAACATAAACAACAATGCAGAAAAAATAGGGCAAGCGTATGGCAGTACCTGGGAATGCTGAGAGGGATTAACAGGAATTAGAAGATAAATAGGCACTCTTAAGGCAGAGCAAAATATTTGTCAAGTTGTAGAAGTACTCATGTATGGTAATTTTAATAAATATTGGGAACATCCAAAATATTGACTAGAACACACCTTGGCTCCATGCATCACTGAAACAGGGAAGACACTAGTTAACACTTGCAAATAATTCAGACTTTTGTGCCTATTAACTTCACCAAAGTTAACTGCAAACAAAATATACACCAATCCTCTTTTTAGGACTTGGGGGAGTGGGGAGGAAGACAAGAGAAAGCCAAACATTTCAGAGAATGATCTCACACTACAAATACCAGTGAATTCATTTCCAACCAGGTATTTTTAATGACATGGTTTTTCTTCAGTTTAGTGTTATATATTATAGCACTGCATGCTTTCCTCCTCAGCTTTATTGGTAAATTATTATTTTGTTCAAGAAAGAATTCTCAGACAAGAAATACCACAACCCTAGTTTCATAAAATCTGTAGGATTTTGGCAGACAGACAAATCTCACCTGCATATAATGTGAGCCAACTTAAATGTCCCTATCATTTCTTAATGTATGTTTAATATCAAAAAGATTATAAGGTACAACAGCAATTCAAGATATTTGGGAGAAATACAACCTATAACAACTCAAACTATGTTTCAACAGCAGCACTCATTATTTCTTAAATATTCAGACACAGATTCTCTTAAACATTTTCCAAATGTTCAATATAACTACTCGCTATATTTACTATATCCATAAATGGCGTTCATAGATTAATTAACATTACTTTTTTTTTTGGGGTATCAGATACAAAATACAAACACATGGGCTCATTATGTCTGAAATCACTGTACTCACCAGTTGTTTCCACAATGCCCTCTAGGATGACAACAATTTCAAACTGTTCAGTTTGCATGCTTCGCTGAGAAAGGTCATAGAAGGGGCTTTTTGAATCGATCACATGGCAGATTGTAAGTGGTGATACAAGAAAAAGTTGATCCGCCCCTGTACTAAAACCTACATCCAGTTCAAGTTGATCGAGGGGCAGAAATTCACCTTCAGGAGTTTGCCGAGACTATAAGCAAACATGAAGAAAGAAAAAGAAGTAATAACTAGTATAGTTATTTTCAAGACAATATGACAATAAGTGATATCCATACAGTACTTTTCACCATGAATCATCCAAGTCAAATTGCAAACAAACTGTTTAGGCACAAAGCTATTTTATAGAAAAAAGGAAGAAGGCAAAAACTTTTGAGCTCTCCCAGTATTTTCCTACCGGTACTACTAAAAGATAATTTCTTTTACATGGTTTCCTGCAGACAGCACTTTGTACAAATGGTATTCCTTTCTGGTGGCCTCAGTAATATTTATGAAAATGCAATTGTCTCCCGAAAGGAAACTCACACACAAAAAGTTGTTAATCTACTCTTGACTTAATTAAACTACCATTTGGGTCCAGTTATCTTCAGCAGCTGTGTCAATGAACTAATATACTGTACTATATTATACTCAGGTGTACCTACATGTATTATTTTATTTATTAAATGTGTTTGTCTTCCATCTCGCTATCACACAACTATTATTATTACTGCATATAAATTTATTGTGAGCATTGACTAGGATTTTGATCCCATACATTAATTTCTTAGCTAACTGAAGAACTACATAGCCTTTAAATAGTAAATACAAACAACCCTTAAGCAATATTTTGGCTGAATCCTGTGATTTGCTTTCTACAGTCAGAATCTTGAGGCTTGAACTATCATTAGCATTATGTTTTCTGTTAAAATTAGTTTAAATACAAAAATGTTGCCCTTTTTTACTACTCACTCTTCACATATTCCCAACAAGAAAGTTTCTTGTAACAATAATAATGGTATGTGTGATCCACAAGAAACATATTTTAAAATGCTGTTTATTAAGGTTTGCTGTTCTCATAAAAAGATTCTATGCTACAGAAGGGCAAAGTTTTCCTTCAGTAGCAATAGCACTTAGACTTATATACCACTTCACAGTGCTTTACGGTCTCTAAGCGGTTTACAGAGTCAGCATATCGCCCGCAACAATCTGGGTCCTCGTTTTGCCCCCCCTTGGAAGGATAGAAGGCTGAGTCAACCTTGAGCCTGGTGAGATTCGATTCGCCAAACTGCAGGCAGCCAGCAGTCAGCAGAACTAGCCTGAAGAACTACATAGCCTTTAAATAGTAATAGCAATAACAAATAGCAATAACAAAGCCAGGTGTTTTAGAGATTTCTGCCTAAGTTAAGCCTCATAAAGACAACTTTATGTGACTTAGGAGCAGGGGTCTCCAACCTTGGCAACTTTAAGACTTGTGGACTTCAATTCCCAGCAAAGCTGGCTGAGGAACTCTGGGAGTTGAAGTCCACAAGTCTTAAAGTTGCCAAGGTTGGAGACCCCTGACTTAGAGCTATATCCTGGTCTGGGAATATTGAAAGCTAGATCTTATCCACTGGATAATAATGCTAAATTCTACTAAGTTCTTAACTCACATAAAGCAAGCTGTGAAAATGTGAAAGCTTACCATGATACAATAATTGCATGTGGCCTAATAGCTGAAGCTCAGTCCAAAAAAAAAAAAAAAAAGGAATTATTTGATCAGTAAACAACTTAATATTGTTGGAAACACAGCCTACAAGACTACAAACTGGTTTTTTTTTCCCTACCTAAATCAGCCTATGGAATAGGATCATTCTGAAAGTCTCAACGCCTAAAGAAACTAACCGGGGTGGGATTCTACCAGTTCGCACCTATTCGCTAGAACCAGTTTGTTAACATTCTAAGCAGTTCGGAGAACCGGTTGTTAGAAGAAATTACTGGCGTAATCCTGTAAGGAAGACAGGAAGGAAACATTCTGGTATTGCTTACAGAAACTGCCTCTCCGTTAACCCTTATTACATTCTTGGCAGGACTAGACTTCCTGTCTCAGGAACTTCTCTGGAGTTTTTTTTCCCCTCCTTTGCTGGTCCTTTGCTTGTGTGGAGCGACCATTCAAATTTAAAATGGCACTGAAAAAAGTGACTTATGACCATTTTTCACACTTACGACTGTTTCAGGATCCCCAGAGTTATGAGAGGCCAGGCGAGGAGATGCTTGCCTTGATGTGAGTGATATTGAGTTGGCCACACCCAGCCAATAACATGACCACCAAGCCATGTTCACCCAGTCACATGATGACCAAGCTACACCCACCACCTAAGCCACGCCCACAGAACCGGTTGTTAAAATTTTTGAATCCCACCCCTGAAACTAACCCAAAGATACAAGGCTTTTGTGTGACAGCATAATGACTATTTATTAGCATTCCAAAGAAGGATAGATGGCATAAATACAGCAATAGAAGAATTTTATTCTGCTCGGCTTACTCTATCCCCCTTTGATTCCAGACTGATTCACAAGCTTTATTTTTTATTTCTGATTTAGTGGCTGATTTTAGGAACAAAAAAGCAATCTTATGTGCCAATTAAAACAAAAGTATTAAGACTGAACAAATATGCATGCAAGATTAGATCCAAATACTGGAGTAGTCTCAATATTATGCAAATAAACGTTCATACTATCTTCACTTATATTCTCTCATACCACATGAAATGCCCCCTCAAAAACCATCTGGAAGTTGTTCCAAGAAAAAGAGAGGGGGACATCTATTGTACAGACGGATTCGGTTCTTTTAATAAACATAATTACATTTGCAATGGATCTATTCAAAAGGGCCGGGTATACAAGTATAGGACTGAAGCTTTAGTCATATCTATAGCAGAGAACACTTGAAATTAATGGTAGGGGTTACTAAAGATTAACGTGCTATTAATATATAACCATATCTAAATTTGAATCAGTTAAAAATAATTGCCAAAATGACAATTGTGTATGAACCTCAGCTAAAATATAGCTATTTCTTAATTGGACTCGCTTAATGTAATAAAAAAAATATGTGCAGAGAAACAACTTTATATTATTTATTGTGGGATAAACTTTTAAAATGTCCAGATACTTACGTATTGGCCAGTACTACTGACATATTAAATATACTTATTTGGAACTTAGTTCTTTCAGTAAGAACTCCTAGAAATTATGCTTAGGACAGGAATGGGCTGTAATCTGAATGTTATTCTATAACATTTTGCAGATGAAAAACTCTGCTGTAATAAATTATATGAAATCTGGAATTGCATAAATCTCCAAATACTATCAGAACATTATACATACTGAGGCCTATACTTAAAATATCAAAGTTTTAAATTTTGGCACCCTATGCTGTTGTTAGGAAAGAAAGCCATGAAAGTCACTTAACAGCTTTTATTAAACAGCCTAATAGCAAATACAGCCAGATTAGCATAGTGGCGAAGGCACCTGGCTAGAAACCAGGAGAGTCTGAGATCTAGTTCCAACCTTAGGCATGAAACGAGATGGATGACCTTGAGCAAGTCACACACTGTCAACTCTAGAAAGAAGACAATGGCAAGCCACTTCTGAAAAACATTGGCAACGAAACAGTAAGGACTAATCCAGGAGATCAATCAATACTGATTTGAAGGCACAAAAAGTAACAAGAACGAACAAACAAAAAAACCCCAAACCAGCATCCAGAATAAGATACGAACATGTTTTTATGCCTTTTTATTACATATGTCTACATTAAGCATATGAAATGATTTCAGAAACATCTATAGAATTTTGCTGTTAATTTATTTTGTTTTCAATCTGCATTTCATAGGAAATGAGTATCACAGAATGGCCTATGATGAATGATATTTGATAAGTTAGAGAAAAAAATGTACCTTTCTCGTTAAGAGGAATGGAATATAAATTGTTCCAAAATATACAGAATTATTACATTTTTAATCTTTTTTTCTCAAGAAAATTATAAAAAATAGCAATTTTAACACTATATTTAAAAAATGTCAAAAAATAATTTAATGCGACCTATGAGTTATCTCTGAAGTTTTTCAGGCTGAAACATTGTTCCATGATTTCTTCATATATTATATATTAGATTAACTTGTTTTACCCAGAAAAACAAGCTCAGTAACACAACAATCAACTGAGGCAGGTAAGATCATCATGGATAGCTTGTCAAAGGACTAGTGAATTAATTTATCTGCTCCACAGCACATGATATTGTAACTTGTCATCACGGTGCATTTCGCTATTCATTCTGATACTTATTTTATTTTGATTAGTTTTATTGCTTCTGGTATCACTATTTAGTAAGAATAACAGCCTTTATTCTAAATTACTATCTATTATTAATCTTAAACTAATACAGTTAACCAAGAGATAGATTTAATTCACAAAGAAAAAAGAAATACAAAGACATGTTAAAATTAGCTCAAAGCTCTTAATTTTATATTAGCTAGTTTTGAAAAATCTTTTCTTCTTCAGTCTTTTTCACACAGTTTTCAGCACTTCAAGACTTTGAAGCCATAGGACAATACTTCTTTTTCTCTTTTTAAAAAGTCTGTAAATTCAAAAGCTTCAAAGAAATGAATGGCAGCTGCCTTACCATAATACATATCCAAGTCAATAAGGTCAAGAGGTTTGCAAGAGGATGATTTTCCATAAGATAAATGTTTTAGAGTAGTTTTTTCCAACCTGGGCACCTTCAAACTATATGACTCCAATTTCCAAAATTCCTTAGTCAACATGATCATAGCTCATAATCCTGAGAACTAAATCATGATCATAGCTCATAATCCTGAGAACATCTGGAAGGCACCACAATTTTGGAAGGATAACTTAAACTATATCTCATCCACGCAGGCTGTAAATCTACATTCTGACATCCAGGAGACAAGATTATCTACTCCTGGAACAAGGATTACCCTGTGTTTTTTATAGATGAAAAGTTGCTGGACCTATTAGACACAGCTTTAAATAAAAGACTGGATTCAAACTTTAGAAAATATAAATGTGCTATAATTAAAGGAAAAACTATTCACACTGTCCTTTGTCTCTCCATATATTTATTTACAAATATATGGAAAGAGATAGATTTTGCCCTATCTTATGACCTCTCTTACCACAGTGCAATTGATAAGTTAACCACCCGGTTGTTAAGAGAATCTGGCTTCTCCATTAATTTTGCTTGTCAAAAGGTTGCAAAAGATGATCACATGACCTTGGGACATGGCAATGGTCATAAGTATGAGCCAGTTGCCAAGCATCTGAATTTTGATCACATGATCATGGGAATGCTACAAATGTAACTATGAAAAATGGTCATAAGTCACTTTTTTCAGTGCTGTTGTAACTGAGCGGTCGCTAAGTGAACTGTTGTTAAGTTGAGGACTACCTGTACACACATCACAAACTCCTTAGTTCTTTTTGGTAAGCTTCACCTACCCCCTAAATAAATTCCCCATATATTTTTTCAGATTTAGATTTTCCTCTTGCCAAAAGTCAGCCACATATTATTGAATTGTTAGCTTTGGTACCCTAATTGTCATCCGTAATTATTTTTCTGAATTGGTATGCTGTACTATAGGAGTAGTTCAGTATTCACAAATCGTAAGCAAGTCATTTTATGCACATGCTGCTTCATGTTAAGGAATATACTTTATATTTTCTAGCTGCATTATATAAAATAGAGGCAGCACATTATGTCATTACTCATTCATAATGCTTTGCGACTAAATCCGTATCTTTTCTTGGTTACATAACAGCATAAGAGAATACACGGAGACTTTTTAAAAGATACAATTAAATGTGATACTGTTTAAATGATGCATATACATTTTTAAAGTTCTGTAGGGTACAACATTCTCCTATATAACTGATCACATTTGCCACCTTATTTACTCAATCAAATAAATCACATGTAAAGACATGTCAAAGTTATAGAAAAGATCAACTTTATAATGTATAAACCAGTAGGGTAATTAATGTACAATGCAAATTTGATCTGGGGGAAAATAATTAATTTAAACTTAGGTCTGGGATAAATACTGCAATCTGTTTTTATAATTAGTTGTTACAACCTAATGAAGAAAGTCCATTCCACGGTGGATATATTGGTGCCTTGAAAAGATTAGAATCTTTTCATCTAATCACTAGATGAATACTAATAAGGATATTTCACATATCATTTGTTATCATTTTAAATTAAAAGTACTGATAAAGTTAGTAGTGATGGCTACTATGCACATTAGTGCATAGTACTATGCACATTTCCCTATATAACATTTATAATAAAATATCTAAAAATTCTAAAAGCAAATATTGTAATACAAAGGACAACAAGAATGTTAATTTTTGAACCTCTTTCTGTTGTAAGTGACAAGAAGCTATCTATGCTATCATTCATTAAATATATTGGAGTTTAGGTAAGGAATACAAATATCCTTAATTTCTCAAAATAATTTACCTTTATTCAGAAAAATATAAGGTAAACTTTGCTAACTGTATGAGTTCTTGACCAAACTAGTTGTTTATCACACACCGCATACATTGTAAATTAATGACTTCCACCTCAGTGTTATATGTCATTATTCACCATAAATCACTAAGCACATTTGGAAGTCAGAGTTAATTATCAAAAAACAAAACTCCTAAATATCTCACTCAAGAAAAAAGGATCAGACAGCCTAGCTGAATATATAATAGAATCTTAAGTTAATGAAGTCAAAGAATTTGCCCTAATTTAAAATAGTAACAATGCAGTAAGTATCAACCAGAATTTTTATCATTTCTAAGGGAGTTTCTCTGCATAAGACAGTATTTTATCTTATTAAAAGAATCTTCCAGTACAAAAATCAGTCTTCAAAAATCAGAAAAACTACAGTAATAACAAGAAAGAGGAAACACCAGGTTCCCCTCAAGGTATTTTTATACTACAATATGAAAACATAATCTATGTGACAAAACTGCAATGCAAATGCATGGTTTTTGTTAGTTTAAACTCTTTTTCCACAGCAGCACATCCACCAGTGTTAACATTAACCATATATAGTCTAAAGCAGTTTGAAGCTGGCATAATTGCAAAACACAGTGATGGTTTCAGAATAAGAGAAGAATTTTATCTCCTATGTATCAGCAGGAAGGAGGAGCATTTCAACCCACAGAGTTGTCCTCACAACCAGGAGATAAGGCAGCAGCAAAGCTGAAACATGAACTGGCCTTGCCGAAACATTTTACTTTTAAACAGTTATACCTATGACCTATAACACAAGTTTCAACAGGTGACAGTAATAGATCTGTATAGCACTTTAAATAAACTGTACATAATAGCCACTCAGGAGACTATATCATTTGATCACATTTGGACTAAGAAATCTCAGCAGTCAAAATAATGTTTAATCTTAAAACTTACTGGCTCTTGAAAGAAATATAAGATCGTGACATCACCATACTGAACCTTAAGAAATATATGTAATGTACAGAACTTAACAGAATTAAGTACTTCAGTCATACTGCCTGCACACTTCACGATCAATATTTCCAATGGAATAACTGAACCTTAAAAAGTCATGTTCATTTAATAAACAGCACCAATCTGTCCACTCTTGAAGGCAATGACTTTTCTCTTTTATTTATAAAAGGAGATGGATAGAACTATTAAACAGAATTTTGCAAAAAGAAATAAGTACAAGTGGTTTCATCAAGAATTTAAAAAGACAACTTGTGCTGGTAAAATGATTGTACTTCAGACTATAATTCAGAAACCAGAAATATGAAGAAAGCTTTAATTTAAAGGCTGAGGACTACATAAAAAAAATTAACTTCAAATCATTAGCAGGTTGAGGAGTTGCTACTGTAATGAAAAAGGGAACTGGGCCACAGATGCAGGAAATCATGATTTCAAAAAGGAAACTAGAGGAGAAGCAATGCAACAGATTAAGGAAAAATGGATCATAGAAAGAGGCACATTGGGAGACATTGCCTCATAGGAAATAGCAATGCAAATACTATGAAAATATAAAACTCAAGCACAAGAAATATGCTAAGAGTTCTCTGAAAAATATAGGAAAGAAAATCAAACTTGTCCTTGCGCCCTGTCTCAACCATGGAATTTTGTAGTGTTCCTGACAATTATCCTAGCTTATTCACTTGCGTCTTCTAACGTTTCTATTTAATTTTTATTTTAAAAAAACCTTTAAAATGAGGTGGCAGTTAGAAAAACACGTACTGTATGTAGTTTAAGTGAAACCCTGTTAAGAAAGGCATGGAAGCATGCACCTTTAAACTGGAAAACAAAAATGAAGAAAAGATATAATAGTCCATATGATTAGAACTGAAGGCAAGAAAGCTTGAACTTACTTTGAGAAGTTTGCAGCGGATTTGTGCAGAAACCATGTGGCTGTTGCGAAGGTTGCCCACCCTGAACATGAGGGTAAGTTTGCCATCCCTCATGGATATGACAGCATGTTCACTGAACATCAGTGTCTCCGCCCGTTTTTTAGGTTGGGACATCTTGATAAACATACAGCCTATAAGAAAAGCATCCACAATGGAGCCCAAGATGGACTGGAAAAGAAAGAGGATGATTCCCTCCGGGCATTTGTCTGTAATGTATCTGTAGCCATACCCAATAGTAGCCTCTGTCTCTATGAAGAAGAGGAAGGCAGAGGGGAAGTTATAGACGTTGGCAACACACGGGGTGTATTTCTCATCGTGGGCTTTGTTCAAGTCACCCCGTATGTAGGCAATGACCCACCACATGGAGGCCATGAAAAGCCAGGCCACAGTGTAGGTGAGGATAAAGATGAAAAGGTTCCAGCGCCACTTGAGGTCCACCAAGGTGGTGAACAAGTCCGACAGATAGCGGCTCGTCTCGCTGCCCAGGTTGCCATGCTGCACGTTACACCTGCCATTCTTGTCCACAAACCTCTGGCGCTTTTTCTTGTGGGCCGAGCCTTGCTGCTGGTGGAAGCCTGACCCACTGGACGAGGTGGTCACTACTTGATAATCGTCCCCAAATTTCCTTCGAAGTGCAGACATAATACCAAGAGGGCAGCCAGGGTCTCCAAGACCAAGAAGGCAGCCAGAGTCTCCAACCTGCAGTGTTGCCAGAGGTGAGAAACGGATGACTCTGCTTCCCCTTTCCCCTTTCCCTTTCTAACCCTTCCCCTCCCTTCGGTTCTCTCTCTCCCTTCTTTCCGCCACCACCCCCTTGTCCCCTTCCCTCTTTAACTTTGGAGCTCCCTCCCCCCCGGTTTCCAAAATTCGCCTGGTTCTTCGGGGCCACCAGCCTGCTTGCCTTTTTGGCTCGAGAGGGCAGCCTTCCGGGATGCCCCTTCCCACTCGGAGCCAGGACGAGCCCGCGTTAGAGAAGCCCCATTTTCGGCGTTTAACCTTCCCTGGCGCGCCAATCGGCCATCCCTGGAAGTTCAGAAAGGTGGCCCGGAGGAGAAGAGAGGAAAGAAGGCTGGTCGCCGGGCAAAGTAGCCGCAGTCAGTCAGACGGGCAGCAGCCGCCTTCGGGCGCCGATTCCTCTCCTCGGCGAGGAGCGGGCATGGCACAAAGGCATCGCTGGGCAGAGCTCGACGGCGCTCCTTTCTCCTGCCAAGAAGCCCCAAGAAGAGCCAGCCCAGCGAGCAATTACAGCCCCGGCTCCACCGTAGCGCCCTTCATGCCTCCTAGCCGGCTTCGCGCCTAACCGCAGGCGCCCTCCTTTGACAGCAGCAGCAGCAGCAGCAGGAGGAGGAAGATGCGAAGGAGCCCCCCGAACTGAGGGAAAGCCGCCGCCGCCACCACAGCTTCAACCTTGGGCGGCGAGCGGCTGCCTCATTGCGCCCGAGGACTTACTCGGCGGGTGCGGGTCGGCATTGGCGCGGCTGGCCCCTGGCGGGCTCCGGGAGAGGGCGTGCATGTGTGTGTGTGGGGGGTCTCCTCAGCCTGCCTTTCAACCACGGCGGGGGACAGCCATGGCTCTTCCACGGTTTGCCATATCTCGTGGCTTCTTTTGCTGCTATAAATCTCCAAGGGGTAGTTCGATCCCCGGGCGACAAGCCAGTAACTGAGGCGTGCGGGAGAGAGAGAGAGAGAGAGATCCTTCCTGAGCAGGCTGTGCAATTCTTTCCCCCTTTTTCCCTTCACGTTTTTTGATGTTGTTGTTGTTTTGGTTTGGTTTGTTGTTATTTTTCTCCCCTCCTCCGAGATTTAAGAACTAAGAGAAATGCAGGCATGTAATAATCCACCTTGCTCCTGTGCTCTGCTCTTCAGCCCGAGGGGGACGGCGCTCTCGGGGCAATTTTTCTCCCACACCTCCCTTCCCCGTGCTATAAGCGGGAGGCGGGAGTTGGCGGCGCTGGTTGGGCGCTGTAGCGAGGCGGGAATAGCGGCAGCTGAAGGCGGCTCAGGCGCCGGGTGTGAGTTAATGCATGCGGTGATCTGCAGACCTTATGTTTCAGCCCCGCCTGTCCCTCGTTTTCTTTTCCCGCACCCCGCCTGATTTTGCACCTCCATTTCGCTCTCCAACGCCAACGGCGACGGCGGCGACAAAGGGTACCGCTACCACAGAGCCAATGAGCCGCGCAAGCCCCTCGGTTGAACACACAGTTTTTCCCCCTTCTCCTCCTCCTTCAGGCGTCGCCATCTCCCCCACATATAGCGACAGCTGCTGCCACTAAGGAGGAGAATGTGCCAGCTCTAATATTACTGCATGTAAGCTTTCAAAAACGACAACAAAACTAACGGACGCTCTCTGGGGCTTTGGTCGTAAAAGAATTTAGCCCGATATAATAATTGGAGTGGGTGTGGGTTAAAGTCAAATGTTGCCTTAAAAACAGATTCTGCCACTTGGGTTTTGTTTTTTAATGCTTGAGAAAATAGTCTTTTTTTCCCTAATCCCATTAAAGGAGGGAGGAAATGCTGCAAATTCGGATAGCGCTGCAGCTGCTGCCCAGCTCCAAATCATAAAAGAATCCTGCTCACCTGTTCCTCTGAAATTGCATAATACCTCTTATCGGCAACACTAAAATGCAGTTAATTTAAGAGAGTGCTGAAATATGGTCTGTGAGATGGAGCATCTGGAATGGAAAGGAAACAAAGTTGGCAAATAGATCCTCACTTCCGCCACAGGTAATTAAAAAAAAAAGATGAATGCAAAGGGAAGAATTGGAGGAGATGCCAGCATTGGCAAAAACTTTTGCATTAAACTGAAAACATATGGTGCAACGATAAGCGGTTTCTGGATTTCTTTCAAAAAATTTAACATCTATAAAATATGAATCTTTTTCAGTGCAATTCTCTGTGTGCCTGTGTGGGACATGCTCCCAAGGAAACACATTGTCATCTTTACTTTTAAAAAAAAATCTATCTAAAATTGAAAATTGCTGCATACTTCATTCCCAGTTCTTAGATACATTTCAGTTTAAAAAATACAGTACAGATATAATCAATGAAAGGTTTACATAATTTGATAGTTATGTTACAGGAAGCATAAAAATACATAAGTGCAAATCATAAACCAACAAAATGTCATCACTCCTCTACAAGAATATTTTATCCAATATATCATTCTGCATTTCTTGGGAAATAGGAAACTGTAATAAACATCTATGTAATATTACCACAGCTGATCTAAATTCAGTTCTAACATACAGAATACGAACTAAATGTTCACAGCATATAAAATGAAACAAGCAGATGTTTTATCAATGAAATGTTTATATGCAGGATCTGCAGACAGTGTCCAGTTGTTTGTATATTTGCTGTTCAGAAAACCTATTGAGTTCAATAGGATTTACTTCTAAAAAGTACAGGTATAAAGGAATCCAAGGGAATAGTTGTTGCAGTGAATGCTAATGTATTTGTTTCATATAGATTTACAAGCCATTTCTGTTAAAAATAGAAACTGTGGAAATCTGGATCTTATTGACACAAAAGTTCAGAATTGCAATTGATTTAACAAAAATCCAGCTTTTCATATAATTATTCCTACCAAGGTGTAAATGAGTGTTTACATATTTGCTTAAAGGCAAAACAACTATAAGATTTGTGGAAGCTGTTGAAGTCAGTGATAATGACCTTGTTATATACAGATGATCCTTGTTTAGCAACCACAATTGGGACCAGCAATTCTGTCATTAAATAAATTATTTCCTTCTATATGGGAAATCATGTGACTGCAACTGTGCTTTCCTTTTCCACTCCTCCATCTTTTGGAAAGCTCACCCCAGTGCTGGCATAATTAGTAAGAAGACAATTAATTTTTATATTTACATTCATTAGAGAAAAAGAGATTACAAGAGAGTAAGCAGGCACCCAGTGGGTAATACACATCAAAATGAATGCAATGTTGCTGACAGCCCCAAACATGCTAAGGGTTGCAAGCACATTGTGCAAACAGTCTGATATATTCCCCATTGTGTTTACTCTTTTGTAATCCCTTTCACTCCAATCTCTGCATTGTGGGGAGAAAAAAACAGGTCAGGCACAGGACAGTGTATTTAGAGTTACCAAATTTTATCTGTATTTTCACTTGAGAACTACTGCTACATTCAACCTAAATGTGATTCCTTTTTAAATCTAGAACCTCTCTTTTTTTTTAGCAAGTTTAGTAGAACTTCAATTTCCTTTCACCAGTTTTTCTGTATATTCATCTAAGATTATTTTTAATAGGGTTAGAACCACAGACATTTTCTCTTGTGTTTCTGAGAAAAACTTGTATGCAATACAGTGTTATTAATAATGTAATAAAATTGATTTTGCAGTTACACTTCAAGGAATAGTAATTTATTACTCAGTCCATTCAAGTAAATAATAACTGATTAAAGTATAACATATGACTGGATAAAATCTTTTTAAAATCATATATTTTTCTTGTATATGCTAGCAAAAAAAATTTGCTAAGCAAAGAAATGGATTTCAAAGCAGAACTGCTTTTGAGAAATCCCACTGGTGAATGGATTGATCCTGAACACCCCAAATATGTGGTTTTGTCAGCAGGCAGTGGGGGCCATCAATAAAGAGGGAGCCAATCAAGTGATTGTTTTTTCTTCCATGAGAGGTGGGACGGGTACATTTTTTTACATGACTTTTTATATATAGTTGGCTTGTTTAAATTTTGTAAGCCACACAGAATCACCTATGTGCATGTTGGATATATATATATAAATTCATGTAATAAATAAAATGAATTACAAATTACTACACTCAAATTTTAAATTGCACAGTCATTCTTCTTTTAATTTCTTTGTATTCAAGAAAGTTTAGGCCTTCAGAGTAAGTGACAGTGCAGAGGGGGAAATATTTTTTTTTTATTTTTTTTTATTTTATTTTTTTAAAAATCCAATAAAACAGATTACCATTTAACATTATTTTATTTATATGTGTCAGAATTGTTATTTTGGTTTCTGTAAGTAGGATCTTAGAAATGCACCACTTACTCTGAATTGCTATTGTAATGGCTGTCGCAAAGCAATTTCAGAAATAAGCACATCATGCTAAGAAAATGCCTTACTCGGATTTTCTATTCTGTTTCTGGGTTCTTTTTGTTAATCTGTTTTATGATGAGTAACAGATTCATAGTCACCAATAACAATGAAATTATTGAAATGAAATTACAGTTAAAGAATTTTATACTAATAGTTCATTAGCTCATTGTATTCAGATATCTGGACAAGTATTTCCAATTCTAATGGTAATTCCTAAGAGAATGCAGTGTAATATAAAGTAATAAGCTGTTTGACTACAATTTAGCATTGCCATGAACCAAAGAAACTGGCTACTGTTATGAATTAACAGTGACTTGTCATCTGCTCATTTTATGGATACATCAATGGAGTTATCTTGGCAACAGCGGGAAAGTAGTTTGTTTCCTTCTGGGACATATTTTTACTCCAAGTTAGATCCTTCTTAGCTTCCAAACTCAGCAAGATAATGCTGCCTGCAGAGACTCACAAAATATAGTGCCATATATAAACACATGCTATTATATAAAGAAAGACCATTACTTTACCCATTCTTTTTTTATAATATTTGTATTGAAGTTTACAGTTTCATAGATTAAAAAACTAATACAAACTAAAAATATGAAAGACTGAAAAAGATAGAAAGTTCATAAAAGAAAAATAGAAAAAAGTGAAGAAAAAGGTATATCTATCTATCTATCTATCTATCTATCTCTTTATATCTCAACAAGTACAATTTCAACAATCTACCTTCTCTGAGAGTACAAAAAAAAACATATCTCATCCCTTATCTATAAACTACTTCTTAAAGACTTGTTTAGATCTTGGTCAGCAAAACTCCATTAAAGGATTACCAGATATATTTTAACCTTAATCAAATAAATCAACTTGATATTCTTTCCTTTTGCTTTTAACAATCTTGATCTTTAATCCCTTTAAACAATGTGCCAGACCTTAATTTTTTTCATCTACTGTTTAACCTCTTCTCAGAAAATGCTTCAAAACTTTAAAAGGTCTCATTTGTAAAGCCAAACTAATAAAGTTATCCAAATCACTTCTTTAATTTGTTATTTGTATATCCCTTTGCTATACCAGCTGGTTTTATTTATCTAGCCAGTGTAACCTCTTTTTCCTTACCATTTTTATAGCATATCATTTTTAAATCCAGTTCAAATAATGGGAAAAACTAATCTCAAGTAATCTGGTTCCATACCATTCAGGGATTTATAGATCACTTTGAATTGTGCCTAAAAACAAATCAGCTGTCAGCCTGTATAATATCAGGATAGCATGTTCCTAAGTTAAAAGGCACCACCAGATTCTTGATCTTGCTGATCCTTAGATAGTATATGAAAAATGTCTTGCCTTTTGCCCTTATAAATGCAGATGAAATGCTTGGCATTTTATATTTTAATTATACTTTTTATTATTTAATCATCCATTGCATAGAATTGAATTATGTTACTGAAAGTCATGGGTTTGGGAGATTTTATTTTCTAAAAAAATAGTGTGCAATCAGAGGCAGTACTGCATTTTCATTGGTTCACACTGAGAGTTTAATTATGGCATGCATCAGGATTCTATCCCTATGTGGTAAGTTTGTTATGCAATTTGAATTTTATAGACACTCATGTATGGCAAGTATATATACAGTAAAACAATAGGAAAAATACATTTGGTGTACTGTGTTTTTATTCAAATGTTCACTTGTTGTTTTTAAAACAAAATCTTTGGTTATTTTGATGGTTGTTGAGAGCTGCACCTATTCTGTGGCATGCTAGCAACAAAGAGAAGCAAATGGTGGGAAAACAGGCTATACTAATTACTATATCAAATTGTTACATTGGAAATATCAATATAATAGAAGAATGGGTAAAAATCAAATGGATCTATACACAGAGATACTGGGAGCATCTAACCAACTACAAAATATGGTTACAAGTATTTGCTGCTGCTGTAGAGTTTCCATTCCATTTATGACTGACAAAGTTATGCATCAGTTATGTATAACTTAATCAGTTATCAGTTAATGCTCAGCACTAAGTTCCAAGGAGTTCATAAAGCTTTCTCTTGGATAAGTGTGCATAAAATTGCAACTTATTTAACCATCTTGGTTCTGGGGGACAGAGTGGTTAGAATGCAGTACTGCAGGCTACTTCTGCTGACTGCACGCTACCAGCAATTTGGCAGTTCGAATCTCACCAAGCTCAAGGTTGACTCAGCCTTCCATCCTTCCGAGGTCAGTATAATGAGGACCCAAATTGTTGAGGGTTATATGCTAACTCTGTAAAACTGTTTAGAGGGGGCTGTAAAGCACTATGAAGTGGTATAGAAATCTAAGTGCTATTGCTATTGAACAGCCTGAAATTACCACCTTGCTGAAACAGGAGTGTCCTGCTTGCTGTTAAAATAACTGACTTTATTTCAATGGTTGTATCAGTTTTGTGTTCTGAGAGCAACAACTTTAATAATCAATACCTATTTTTCTATTCTGACTTCTTTCCATGATGTCATCTAAATCAAATTCAGTTATATAGAAAAGGAATGAAATATAATCTTCAGAATATCTGCCAGCCAAAATGAACAGTGATTCAGACTGGGCTATTTAAAGTCAAGAATACAAAATACAAGAACAAGCACATCTTGCAGAATAAAATTTATGTGCAGATTTAGCATTCATGAGGTTTTGTTCCATATGTATAGTTTGTTGGTTAAGCAAAGCAAGGCCCTTTATTAATGGGTTTATACTGTAAACTAATTTGTAGCACAATTTTTACTTTCAAATGTAGTAATTACACATAAACGACGTTTCTGTATTTTCTAAGACAAATAGCAGCTTAATTCCACACATGCTTACCAATGCACATGTTTCCAAAAGAGGAGCAAGTAGAAAAGAGCAAGGAACATATATGGGACTAGTGTGATTTTTAAATCTCAAGAACATTAGAAAATTAAGCTTGGCTCGTCATTAACTCAGCCTTAGCAACACTCATCCCCAGCCTTTCTTAAAACTAGCTTCCTTCCTTTCCCAATTGTAAATTTAATAGTAGGAGAAGGAAGAACACAAATTAAAGACAGCAACAGGACTATTTTTTACTATAATTATTTTAATGCTTTTATTTGCCAGCCTGTGACCATAATAAAGATAGATTGAGATTAGTGATATTAGTTTATTACTCAAACATTGATTTTTATGTCTGGTGTGATTCAAGCCTCTAATCCAAAATGGAGTATATGAAGAAATCTGTACTTGGACTGTTTCATTGAATGTGTTGAATTTATGTTTTACCAACAAAGGAATAAAGGGAGACTAGTATAGATCTATTTCAAGCTATTTAGCTTTCATCAGCTAGCCATATTCTTCTGGGATTGGAATGCGGGTTTCATTGAATGTGGCACTATTTCCAATGCCTTTTTTCAACATTGACTCACACATTCCTTTATCATATTCCCAAAATTCATTCCTTGGCTACTGCTGCTGAGTCAGTCACTGTCTCAGCACAACTTAAGATTAGAGGCAGAGCACACAGAGGCTCTATGTCTTGCAGATGGCCTTTCTTTCTCTGTTGCCCTTCTTACTTGTGAAGGAATAGATATACTATCAACTTCAAAAACCTGGATGAATGCTAAATTCAAAAGATTAAATATTTAATGTCACCTAGCTGTTTGTCTGGATTTCTGCAGCCTTATGTGGCATACCTAAAAGAGGAACATTTTCAAGCAGCCAAGTTAGAGAGGGCTTGTTAGTGATGTGCGTGTGCTGTATTCCAAATAGGAGAGGAAGAAGTCTTCATGAATGGAAAAGGCAAACTTTAAGTAACATTGTATATTTCATTTGTCCTTCTCCCCCTTCTCCCCAAACAGCAGAAATGTACAGGTGTTCCTCGACCTATATTTGCAGTATCCTTCCCCTCCCAGGCCCACCAAGCCGCACCATGCCCACCAAGCCACGCCCACAGAACCATTAAAAAAAATGAATCCCACCACTGTGGTTGGGAATAGGGAGCATTGTGTTGGCTTTGTTAACTTCCTCCCCCTGTAGCTGGGTGATGACCCGGGACATGGCACAAAAGCAACAAAGTCACAAAAAGTAGTTAAAGTCCCTTTAATACCTCCAACTTGACCCCCAATGTTCAGTTATCTTCAGCTGGAGAAAAAACTATCCCAAAAACAGTCTTTAAAGAGAAGAAATTCAGTCTGAACCCAAAGTACATATAAATTATAAATAAAAATCAACACAAACCACGCTGCAGCAATTAATGAGACAGGGCAGGATAAGGAATTGCAGACTTCCGAAAGATAATGAAACACAGTTGGGAGGATGCCAGAACCCAGATAAGCCTCGACAAACAAAGATAATGCATGCTTTGCCTCCAGCAACTTTGCTGTGCATAGTTTGCCTTTTTAAACAGTTTTCCCAGCTGCAGCTAATGAAGGGGATCAGGGCCCTTTCCTCCCCCGTAAGCCACGTAACTCACATTCTCTTCTCTGTTCCTCCCTGCGTACCCTAGGATGAAGAGGGGGTGGCCTCAGTCAAGTTGTTTAAAGAATGGTCTTTATGACAGAGGTCTCCGAACTTTGTGACTTTAAGACTTGTGGACTTCAACTCCCAGAATTCTCCAGCCAGCTATTCTGGGAGTTGAAGTCCACAAATCTTAAAGTTGCCAAGTTTGGGGACCCCTGCTCTATTACATCTATCTGACCAAAAGGATAGGTCCCCTCTATTAAGGGAATCCACCTGGTGGAACCAAGAAGAAGAGCCTTCTACATGGGGGCTCCCTTCTTGTGGAACATCATCCCCACAGAGATGAGATTGTCTCCCATCTTGTTACTCTTTCAAAAGGCCCTGAAGATCTGGGTTTATCTGGAAAGCTGGAGGTTACAGAGCAATACAGAGCCTATGAAGTAGAATTTTTTTATTTGGGGTTTTACTTCTGTAAAGCACCTGGAATCACTGTGAATGAGTTGGATGGCCATAATACATTTTATAAATCAATCAATCAATCTTTGTTTTACACGAAGAAAATAATTGTAGTACTAAGACAGTTGCTCTTCATTGTGAAAAGTTGCCAGATGCATTCTGACTTCAGAGACATATTCAAGAGATAATCACCACCAATATATTTGATAAAAAATTACTAAAAATAGAAAGAATGCCGTGCCACTGTACCTGTCATTTTTCCCTTTTTTTTGTGGCAGAGAAAGTAATTTATTTTTCGCTGATCTGTTATATCCTTGTAGATTTCTCACACACTGTTAGAGAATATGGTTGCTTTCAAAAATTAATACTTAAAACCTGTGGTAAGAAAAAAAAATGCAACATTTTGAAACCAATCAAAACATTAAAATCTAATCAGAAATCTCCCTTGAACTTTTTGCTAGAATGCAATAGCAATAACAAAGGAGGAAGTCTGCAATAGTAAAAAAAATCCTTAATATAATAATCTAATTTCCAATATATAAAATATGAAATATCAGAACAAAGACAGAAGTGTTTCATATTTCATTTTATTATAGTATGTCAAAAGAGGTCCATTAAAAGTTTGATTTTGTTCATCTCACAAAAGAGATTTTAGACACACATGCAAAATCAAGAATTGGGATTCAACTCCTGGAATTCCCAACTAGAAACTAGAAATTCCACTAATGGCAGCTAGAATGGTCAGAAGTCATGACTTCTGTTCATTCTAGCCATTAATGGAATTTCTAGTTTCAACCTATCTGGAGGTCACCAGATAGAAGACACAATGTTAAATATGGGGACTCTTTTTTGGGGCGGGGGGAAGTAATTTTTGCTTTGTCATCAAAATAGCTCCTTAACTCTTTAATGTAAGCTAAATTGTATAAAGAGAGAACTTACCTATCTATGAATGAAAAGCAATTTCACTTGTTTAGATCAAATATAGTATTTTAATAAACAGAATAGGAAAATAAGCCTTGAAATGAATTATTTTGTTAGTCATAGTCATTTCTGCACATAATCCTCACCTTGAGCATTCAAAAGTTCAGTCATGGTGTATTTCTTAAAGAACCGCACAACCTTTTTTCACAGCAACTTCTTGCCATGAACGAACACATCAAAACTTCCAGCACATCAGTACTCCCATCTGTTGGCAACTTATAACACTGGAGACAGGCTTTTCATTCAACTATTATAGTTATGTGTACACATATGGTGTATACATACACACACACATACACACAATAAAATGCAGTACAAGATTTTAGGAGTCAACAGAAATATATTCAAAGTCACTGGAAATTCCAGTATGGGATTAATAAAAACGCAGTTTAGAAGACTTTTTAAATTCTCTTTTTCCGCATACTAAGCAGCAAAAAAGATACACACTAGAGGTGGTATTCATCAGGTTCTGACCAGTTCTGGAGAACCAGTAGCGGGAATTTTGAGTAGTTCAGAGAACCCACAAATAGCACCTCTGACTGGCCCCACCCCCACCTATTCTCTGCCTCCATGTCCTAGCTGATCTGCTGGGTCTTCTTTTGTTGCCCTACACAGGAGAATGGAGCTGGAAAGCAGGTTAATGGGGTCGGGAGGGAATGGGATTTTGCAGTAACCTTCCCCCAGGAGTGGGGTGAGAATGGAGATTTTACAGTATCCTTCCCCTGGCACACCCCCAAGCCACGTCCAAAGAACCAGGGGTGGGATTCTACCAGTTCGCACCTATTCACTAGAACCGGTTGTTAACATTCTAAACAGTTCGGAGAACCGGTTGTTAGAAGAATTTCCTGGCCTAATCCAGTAAGGAAGGCAGGAAGGAAACATTCTGGTGTTGCTTACAGAAACTGCCTCTCCGTTAACTTATTACATTCTTGGCAGGACTGAACTTCCTGTCTCAGGAACGTCTCTGGAGATTTTTTTCCCTCCTTTGCTGGTACTTTGCTTGTGTGGAGTGACCATTCAAAGTTACAATGGCAATGGAAAAAGTGAATTTTTCACGCTTACGACTGTTGTAGCATCCCCACAGTCATGAGAGGCCAGGCGAGGAGATGCGTGCCTCGATGTGAGTGATATTGAGTTGGCCACACCCAGCCAATAACATGACCACCATGTCCACCCAGTCACATGACCACCAAGCCACGCCCACAGAACCAGTTGTTAAACATCTGAATCCCACCCTTGCACAGGACCAATAGTAATTTTTTTTAAATCTCACCACTGATACACACATGCTCTTCCACATAAGTTAATGAAGACAAGCTACAAGTTGTACTGCTCATCAACTTCCTTTTACTGATCATCAGATTCATAATAAGAATCCTTTTTAAAATGTTGATTTGATAGTTTGAACAATGTTACTATAAATAGTGAAGCAGGAATACAGTATAGAGAAACCCATCACTGCTGGATGTTTGAAATGGCAAAAAGGTTTTGAACATTTGGCCCATCTTCCAAATTATTCCTCTGCCTTTGCAGTCAGCCACAGCGATGACCTTGGAACAGTTACACAGCAACAGTTTAAAAAAATGTGTTTTAAGCTGGGAAATTGAAAAATAAAAAAACACAAGCAGACTCTGCCCTATCTCCCCAGTTTATAAATGGGAGGGAAAGGAAAACACAGTCAGGCTTTCAAGATTCTGTTCTACAGCCTACAATATATCAATAAATTATAGTGCCAGTTAAATTCGTGGTGTCTGTTTCTTGACCTGGACTACTTCCAACAGTTTACAAACGTTTCTTTATAGCAGCATTATTTTACAGATGAAAATGTAAAGTATTTTCTGGGTTTCAGCTTTGCTGTTTATAAGGGTGTGAAAGAAAATAGAACATAGAATAATAATAGGGTTGAAAAGGATCTTTTTGAGGTCTTCTAGTCCAACCTCCTACCCATGGCAGAAAATCCTATACCATTCCAGACAAAATGGCTCTTGAAAACCTCTAGTGATGGAGCACCCACAACTTCCAGAGGCAAGCAGTTTCACTGATTAATTGTTTTCATTGTCAGGAAATTTCTCCTAGGTTGATTCTCTCCTTGATTAGTTTCAATCTTTTACTTTCTGTCCTGTCCTCAGGTGCTTTGGACAATACATTGACTCCCACTTCTCTGTGAAAACCCCTCAAGTATTAGAAGATTGCTATTGTATCACCTCTAGTCCTTCTCTTCATTAGTTTAGACCAGGGGTCACCAACCTTTTGGATCTCAGGGACCACCAAATTCATAATTTTAAATCCCATGGACCACTAATATGAATTTTGATTGATGGTGGCTTGCTGACAATTGGTGGAAAGGTCGGTCCCATATTCCAGAGCTGCAGTAGTCACAAGACTGGCCCTTTGGTCTTCCCAGAACAGCTCTTCCAGTCCAAGGCAGGCCAGTGCACCTGGGTGGAGGAGCAGCTGCACCGGGATGACCAAAGGGCCAATCCTGTAACTACTGCAGCTCTGGAATATGGGACCGACTTTCCCACCAATGTCAGCAAGCCAACCCAGGGCAGATTTCCCTCCCCCACTGTTGGTCTTACCTTCCAGTTCCAGCTTGTGTGGTTCTACTCAAGGTAAGATTTGCGCTCAGCTGAAGGGTGGGGGCCAGCAGGTGGGCAGGCCATGTGGGCGATGCAGCCTTGTGTTCCTGCGCAGCCAGGATTAATTGCTTTGGAGGGGTGCTTTGGAGGGGACATTTCTCTGCGGACCACCAAAATTTTCTTTTGGACCACCAGTAGTCCCCAGCCCACCAGTTGGTGACCACTGGTCTAGACCATGGGTGTCAAAGTTGTGAGATCATGTTGCCATCATGTGACATTTCATGATGTTTTTCTCTTCACGGAGCTGGGGTGGGTGTGGCCTGTGTATGATGTATCCGGCCCACGGGCTGTCAGTTTGACATCCTTGGTCTAGACATACCTAATTACCTCAACCTTTCATCATATGTTTTAGCATCCAAATCTTTTATAACTTTTGTTGTTCTTCACCGCACTCTTTCACTGAATATTGTGGAAAGATATTCACATACTGTAGTATCAATGAGGTTTTTTTTCAGACTGATAAAACTGCTTTACCAGCCACCCTGTGTGTCTTCAAAAGGAACTTTGAAGACTAGAAGAGAAAATTTTGAAAGACGGGAAGCTAGAGAAAGGATTAGAAAGTTGTTATTTCTTAGCCTTTGGCCAAAATAATAATATGGGAATGGAGTGGACCACAAAGACAGCATTCTAATACTTTTCAATAAATTCAGGAACCTATCTCCAAGTGTTTACCTTTTCTCAGCTAACAACAATCTTTTGTTGGATGTTACAGAGCTGTTTAATAAATGTTGCTGTAACCTTCACATCTGATAAAAGATGTTTATGTAACATTTATCCGACCTTCCTGGCTTTAGGAATGGTAACTATTACCGTGTTTCTCACAAAATAAGGCTGGGCCTTAATTTTTTTTGACCCCTGAAAAAACGGCTAGGCCATCTTTTTTGGGGTGACTTCATTTCCTCCCCCACCTAGAGTGGCCCATACGCACGTACCTCACTGCGAGGCAGCTTCTATCGGCCAACGAAAGCTCCCCGAAGTCAGAGTCCCCAGCTGCTTCAGGGCGTAGCGTGGCTGCCCGTGTCCCCTCGCCTTTAGGCAGTCTCGGGCGATGGAAGCTCCCCAAATGCAGTCACCAGCCACTTCAATCGGCCGGTAGAAGCAGCCTCAGGGTGAGTGCACACACACACACACACACACACACACTCCCCTCGCTACGAGGCTGCTTCTATCGGCAGATGAAAGCTCCCTTGAAGACAGAGTCCCCAGCCGCTTCAGGGCGAGGCATGGCTGCCCATGTCCCCTCGCCTTTAGGCAGTCTCTTTCGGGTGATGGAAGCTCCCCAAATGCAGTCACCAGCCAGTTCAATCGGCCGGTAGAAGCAGCCTCGGGGTGAGCGCACAGCCACGCCTCGCCCTGAAGCGGCTGGGGACTCTGCCTTCAAGGGAGCTTTCGTCTGCCGATACAAGCGGCCTCGTGGCGAGGTGTGTGTGTGTGTGTGTGTGCACGCGTGCTCGCCCCAAGGCCGCTTCTACTGGCCGATCGAAGTGGCTGGTGACTGCATTTGGGGAGCTTCCATCGCCCGAAAGAGACTGCCTAAAGACGAGGGAACACGGGTAGCCCCGAAGCGGCTGGGGACTCTGCCTTCAAGGGAGCTTTCGTCTGCCGAAAGAAGTGGCCTCACGGCGAGGGGAGTATGTGTGTGTGTTCGCCCCGAGGCCACTTCTACCAGCCGATTGAAGTGGCTGGTGACTGCACTTGGGGAGCTTCCATTGCCCGAAAGAGACTGCCCTAAAGGCGAGGGGACACAGGTAGCCACACCACGCCCTGAAGCGGCTGGGGACTCTGCCTTCAAGGAGCTTCTATCGGCTATCGGGGTATTCTAGCCTATCTACCTGCAGGGCACTCCTAAAGGCAAGTTTTCTCCCCATCCCCCCCCCACCCTTCCCTCCCCCATTTCTCTTCACCTCGTGTAGTTCTAACGATGTGAGAAATGGCGGGGAAAAGCATGGTTTGAATAGACCTAAATTTTGGGGGCTTAATTTCACCTCATGCCTAGAAATCATGCTGGGCCTTCCTATTGGTGGAGGCCGTATTGTTGGAGAAACACGGTAGTGAGTGTGATTGGATTTATAGAAATTGCAATGCAACATACATGGGTCATTGCTTCTATTCGATTCTGATTGGACTTGTCTGTAAGCACAGTAAGTAAATAAATCTATTAAACAATGACATTTTATGGGTATCAGGAAGCATCCCTTCTCTTTCTGCCCTTGCCCAGTGGAACAGCATCATCTCTAAAATTGGGTGCCACTCCAAGTCCTGATTCTTCCCCTCAGGACTGGGCACTGCGAGCTATTTTAATGTGTAAGTTATTGTTCCCAATGCCATGTATAGTATGTTTGCTGTTAATTCCTAGATGTATTTTTAATCTTTAAAAACCTACGTTACCTACTGAAGGTGGCAAGTATATGGCAAGTAGATAGCCATATAAAAAGAATAAATGAATTAAAGATAAATTTTAAAAGATACCGTATCGTATGGATTATTGTATAATAGTGGCGCTTTTTTCAAACTCCCTTCAAATGTTGCTGTATGCAAATGTGCCGAGTGAAAAAAAATGCTTTGCATAATTCATATTTCCCAGTCCATACCCTGAACACTTTATTTAATCCTTGACTTGGCTTTTGCATGTCCCATTAAAGCATAGCAATACAAGGAGAAGGCAGTAATTACTGACCATTTGACCATGAACATTTCCAGCTAGATGGAAGCCTATCTATTAGTACCACGAGAATTAAATCAGTAGCAACAAAATGTTCAAAAATACCCAGCCATTATCGTGACTTTATTTATTATCTCTGTTTCCAACAAATAGGCTCCATTTGTAAAATAATGTGAAATCTAGATTAACATTTTTAGGAATTTCAATGCTTGTTTTGCTGGGTTAGTATAAGGCCAAATTATACTACAGACAGCAGTTGTGTTCAGGATTTAGCAAGGTACATTTTTATTGCAGCAGATATAAATTGACCACCATTAGAATGATGGCATGCTAAATATAGACTTCATAGATCACCGAGGATGCAATATAATCTATTATCTGCACCCAGACACATACTGTAGCTTGCAATTATTTAATATCCACTTCTTTATTTTAGGTCCCTTTTAAAAAGACATTACTTTAGTCTTTCCATAATTTATTAGTAATGGCTGTTGATTGCACTAAGATTAAAAAAAAACAACGCCTGGAAATCATGTCTTGATCCAATTGATGTCTAACACAGTAAAACAGCATCATTTATATAAAATAAAATTGATAAATGCCTGCCTACCAACTTTAGGAGATAGTGGTAATAATTCAAGAGGGAAAATAGAGTTTATACATAGATTACAAAATGTTGAAACCAGAAAGCACCCTTGTCTAATTCCTCTATCATTTGAAACCTCTTTTGTCAAATGACCTCATATAGAGCATCCCAAAATGTTTACTAGAATCGTCATGTAATTGTAAGTTAAGGCAGTGTTTCTCAACTTTAAGATGTGTGGACTTCAACTCCCAGCATTCCACAGCCAGCCATTGTCAAAGTTGAGAAGCACTTTGTTAAGGAATAGCTTTCAACTCATAGGTTTAATATTGCACCTTTTATGTGCTAATGTGTCCTCTAGAAATTGGGTCAGTTTTTAAAAATCAACAAATGCAATATACAGCTTTCTAATTTGCTGAAATATTTTTCAACTGAGTGTTTTAATCTTTTAATGATCAGTCTTTGATGGTGTGGCTGGCTCTAAACCCAGCCTACTGATCTGCCAGGACTTTTTCAGTTATATTCAGTCCATTGTCTTCTCTCTTAAGGGTTTAGCGCTGACTGTCTTCACAACACATAGGCTGATCATTTGTAGCTACGTCTTACTTGCCTTCCTTCTTTAAGAAAAACATTATGGCAGTACCCCAATTATTTGGCACATGGGTAGTGGCATTAACTACATTGAATCAATGTATGGGACTGTAAGGTTACTGTTTTCAGTTTTATCAGTTCCACTATGGTAAAATCATATCTTATTGCTTTACAGTTGATAAATTAGGCCTTCCAGATCTAGGCTGCAAAAATATGGATGGCAGCAGTGTCTAGTGGTGTCTTCAATGCAGATATAGCAGTCCCCCTTTAAACAATTGGATCAAAGAAATGCCTCTGATGTTACACATGATCCATCTTCTTTCTGCTGCTTATTACTAAAAAAGAAGATCTAACATGAGGGCCCTCTGTTTTCTTTGGAAATACATACTGGAATTCCAAAACTGAGCAATTGCTTAAGTACAAAACCTGAACGGGGTTTCATTATCTTTTTCCTATATTAGATATTTTGTTTGGCCTAATCCTTAAGCACTTTCTCTACATTGTGCTGATGTAGTAACAAGAGTATATTGTTCATCTTATACAACTTTTTATTTTTATCTTCATCTCAATGTACCCAGTAGATTTGGAAGATTTTACTAGCAAGTACTTTTACATGCACTCAACAGTGAAGCAATATTAGCTTTGTGTATTAAATGGGAAAAATAATTTATCGTACAGCCACTCCTCCTATAGCAAGTATCTCAGCAAACATTTGCAAATAGGATGGTAATAAATTTATTTTTCCAACCAGTACGCACATTTATGATCAAATTTTGTGAGACTGACAACAGCATACACTAGAATACTGCTGTACAATAGAACTCCATCTAAATGAAGTCGCAGCAACCAGCATTCTTTGCAATTTCTGTTTCTCTCTTTCTCTTACACGCAGACACACACAGACAGATTCACTTAGTGACCATTTCATTTAATGGCATGGTCACTGGAATGGAACTCAGTTGCCAAACAAGGAGCAACTTTAGCCATCAAACAAGAATAACTAGCATCAAATTTCATTATTTGTCATGCTAAGACAAAGACTATCTTTTGATGTATAGCTATAATAAGGTCTGCATTCACATAATTATTCTTGAAAGGTCAGAGTAGTAAATATTAAACTTGTATTTGTTGCATCATCAGTGCTCAGATGAAACATAATATTTTAGCAGAAAATAATTTCAATCTAAAATTTGGTTATTTTCAAGTGCTCCATTTTGTACAGTAGGTACTATTTAATGAAATTTTATAATTTGAAATACTATAAATACGTTTCTATAAAAATGTCTACTAATATTAGTAAATCCAGTCTGTTTAAAAATGGAAATTAATAATTGCACTGGATGGCTATTATAATGTGCAAATATATTTCATCTTCAAACAATCCTCAGAGCAGCTGATACAGAACCCACAGGTAAATAGACATGATTATCCTTTATTTTAATTGTAAAAATCAAGTAGAGAATTAGTGAATTGCTTAGGGAATCTAAGTACAAGTTAGCTAAAAATGTTGAGCAAGAAAAAGTTCCCTTTGGTGCAAAGCTTTTTTGCATAAATATGAAATATTGTCACATTTTCTAGGTGAAAGAAAGTCATGTTACTTTCTTTTAAAGAAAAGCAGGTTTTTTTTCTAACACATAGTCCGTTCTGCACATTTTACATTGTTTTTATCTACTGTGAGCTGTCCAGAGTCGCTTAGATAAGATGGGTAGCCATACAAATCACATATATAAATATTCTTTATACACCATTTTAGGACTTCTCCAAGACAGATCCAGAATGAAAATGATTTGCACGAGTTCAGAATTCAGATCAGTGTTTCAAGACTGCATCTAAAATTTAAAACCGCACATTGACTGAAATTAATATTTCTATAGTTTATAATGCCCATAGCCTCGAAGGACAACGAACTCCTGGTTTAGTTCAGGATGCCAACATATATATAAGGACTTGTTTCCATATGCAGATCCAACAGCATGGAAGGGAAGGGAATTATATTGTTTTTCAAACAGCTGCAAATCTACATGAAATAGCGTTTATTATCCATATTCTATAAAGATATTGGTATTTGAAATAATCAGAATAGATCTATATCTAATTTCAATTCCTATTTCTCTGAAATCTCTTTTTTCCTATCATAGAACTAACAATGGGGACAAGCCTTTTTATTTACAGTCCAGGAAGAGGTATCTGGCATTTCAGCAACTGCAGGGTTTGGGTAACATGCAAATTAGTAGTTTGCCCCTCCACTTCCTTCAAGGCAGTGCACTTTCCCGTATGCCAACATAATAAAAATATAGGTCTCTTATGTAAGATTAATTTATATCATTTCAATGGGTTTTTTTTTCCTAAAGAGTTTCAAATGTTTTCAAAATGTTACATTAAATGCAGTGTCCCTTTGGAGCTTTCTTTTTGCCTTTTCACTGTGGACTGCTGCTTGGCTGTCCAAGTAGGCCCACCATGAGGCAGCAAAATGCTTGCCTTGCTTGTACAACTGCTGGTTAAATTCACTCTCCCTCCCTCCCTCCTTCTCTCTCTCTCTCTCTCTCTCTCTTCCTCCCTCCCTCACTCCCCCTCCCTCACACACACACCCCATTCTCAGCAAGTGCAAGACCTTTGGGCCAGGGAGAGTGGTTGTTGGGTAGTGGCAGGCAAAAGAGCCAATAGGCTGGTCCACAGTATTCATTACATAGGAAAGGGTGAGAATTACCAAGAGAAGATCTCAACCGTTGGCACTTTTCTCCAGACCTGGTTCTGAGGCCACAGAACATGTATCAATTGCTAGATCAGAAAATATTGACCAAAAAAATCTGCACTGTGGAACTAGGAAAAGTATCTTTTTTTAATGCCTGATATAGGAAGCTGTTTATTTACGTCTGATTATTTCTGATTATTGAATAGATTTTTTTTTTCTAAAATGGCAGTGGCTTTCAAAAGTTCAGGGTTTTCCATACTGGTTACTGTTTTTCCCTTTTAACTGGGAGATACCTCGATCTATACTTGAAAAATTATTTGTGTGAAACATCTATTCTACCACAATGCTACATTTCCTTCTCTGTAGTTTACTCATTAGAAATGGGATTCATATCAGCCCTTTTGGCAGCAAGATTACACATCAGGTATTGGTTACAATAATTTTATCCTACTGTAGGTGAAATTATCTCTGCATTTGTAAATATGGATGTTACTCAATCACTCAATAGATATATCCCAATCCGGATTAAAATATGAAACTACTTGTCCAGGATCTAAAAAAATTATCATAGGAGACAGGAAGCACCCTGCCCCCACCCTCAAATTCATAGACTTAGAATTGTAGTTATATATTTATTATATGTTTGACCTTGGGTTATATATAAATTTTGATTATGTATGTATGTATGTATGTATGTATGTATGTATGTACCGTGTTTCTCATATAATAAGGCCGGGTCTTATTTTTTTTTTTGAGCCCCGAAAAAATGGCTAGGCTGTCTTTTCGGGGTGACTTAATTCCCCCCTTGCATCTTTGGGTGGGCGGGTGGCAACGGCTTGGATGTTGACCTCGGCGTTGGTGGGAGCACTTCGTATCGGGTCAACGCAGGCAGCACCATATCCGGGTGTGCCACAAAAGTACTTCCTAACGGCAAGCCCCCACCATTCCCCCATTTCGCATGTTTTAATATAGGCCTTAATTTGGGGGAGGGCTTAATTTCATTTCATGCCTATAAAACATGCTGGGGCTTCCTATTGGGGGAGGCCGTATTGTTGGAGAAACAGGGTATGTATGTATGTATGTATGTATGTTATTCAGCTTTGTTCGGGTATTTTCCCACGTCATTGTGGTTGTGCTTTTAAAGTTGTAGCAACGTTTTGGCAGAATCTCATCTGCCATCATCAGGCTTCTGTATTGTGTTTGTCTGTGAGTCAGACTTTTACAGCTGTTTCAGTTTTAAATTTGGGGCTAGCCTACTGCTGTGCCAGAATGGTTTTTTCTTCATCCTGATTGGTTGGAAACTCCAAGCAAACTCCAAGACCAATAAACACAGACCAAGACTCCCAACCAATCAGGATGAAGAAAAAACCATTCTGGCACAGCAGTAGGCTGCCCCAAATTTAAAACTGAAACGGCTGTAAAAGTCTGACTCACAGACAAACACAATACAGAAGCCTGATGATGGCAGATGAGATTCTGCCAAAACGTTGCTACAACTTTAAAAGCACAACTATAATGACTTGAGAAAATACCCGAACAAAGCTGAATGCCATACATGTAAGTACCCGTGAAAACTTAAGAATATATATATATATATATATATATATATATATATATATATATATATATATATATATATATATATATAACACACACACACACACACACACACACACACACACACACACACACACATACACATACACATACATACATACATACATACATATATATATATATATATATATATATATATATATATATATATATATATAATTTGTATATCACCAAATCTGTCAAATATTCATAGATAAGCTACTATTTCTGTTACATAAATGGTTGCTAACAAACATTTCCTTGATTTTAGTGGGGGGTTTGATAAATTGGAAATATGTTGTCAAAGTCTCTCTCTCTCTCTCTCTCTCTTTCTTTTTCTGTCTCACTCAGACATACAGAAGCATATGTAATTGCACAATGTGTAATGCTTTGATTCCAAAAATATATTTTGAGAGCATGTGGGGGTGAGAAGAAATCTGCTCTTTAAAGCAGCTATGTTTCTTCTTAGCATCTCATAGCAACTGCAGTTCTTTAGAGCAGTGGTCACCAACCAGTGGGCCGGGGACCACTGATGGTCTGTGAGAAAATTTTGGTGGTCCACCACTTTGGTGCCTCCCCCAAAGCACTCCCCCAAAGCAATTAATCCAGGCTGCATGGGAACACAAGCCTACACGACCCACATGGCCCGCCTACCCGCTGCTCCCACCCTTCAGCTGAATGCAAACCTTACCTTGAGTAGAGCCACGCGAGCTGGAACTGGAAGGTAAGACCAACAGCGGGAGAGGGAAATACGCCCCAGGGTGGCTTGCTGACAGTTGGTGGGAAAGTCGGTCCCATATTCCAGAGCTGCAGTAGTCACAAGACTGGCCCTTTGGTCATCCCGGAGCAGCTCCTCCTGTCCATGGCAGGCCGCTGTATCCAGATGACCAAAGGGCCAGTCATGTGACTACTGCAGCTCTGGAATATGGGACTGACATTCCTACCCACGTCAGCAAGCCAGTTAGTCAAAATTCATATTAGTAGTCTGTGGGATTTAAAATTATGAGTTTGGTGATCCCTGAGGTCGAAAAGGTTGGTGACCCCGGCAGGGGGTCCCAACCTCTATGGCTCTATGAACTGGTGGCAGAGGGCGGAGAGGGGATGGTTTTGTATGTGCACATTCCACTTGTGCAAACGTAGCTTCACATCCTCCAGTGGGGGGATTCAAATTTTTTTACTACTGGTTCTTTGGGCGTGGCTTGGTGGGCATGGCAGGGGAAGGATACTGCAAAATCTCCATTCCCTCCCCACCCCACTAACCTGCTTTCCAGCTCCGTTCTCCTGTGCAGGACAACAAAAGAAGACCCAGCCAATCAGCTGGGACTTGGGAGGCAGAGAATAGATGGGGGCAGGGATAGTCAGAGGTGGTATTGGCCGGTTCTCCAGAACTGGTCAGAACTACTCAAAATTTCCGTTACTGGTTCTCCAGCACTGGGCAGAACTTGCTGAATACCACCTTGGTGCTCGCCCACTGCTTGGGTGGCCCAGTTCCCAACAGACCATGTCCCAGTACTAAGCCACAGACCAGGGAATGGGGAACCCTACTTTAGAGTTTCAGACCTGTGGTATATTCATGCTTCTGTGTATTCTCCAGCATCTTCTCCAAATTATCTGTAATGATCTGCACAGCCATTATTTAATAATTCATTCAGTTTTCATGATATGAACTCTGGTAGAGTATTGGCATTTTTTTAAAGTGCTGACATTTACAAATAATAAAATTTGAAATGTGCATAATCGCTGGATATAAAATACCTGCCAATTAATTCCCAACAGAGTCTTACTTACAAACAGGAACTACACTGCACAAGTATTGAAAAATTAAGATTTGTGTTCATCTTTTAATGATGAAAAATAATTAAACCATGATAAGCAATCTTTTAAAGGCTAGGCTGTGCCCTTTCAAAAAAGGGAGGGCTGTAGTGATAAAAATACAATAACATGAAAATGGATAAACCCAGGATTTTTTTTAAAAAAAGTTTGTGTGTGCATTTTCATGTGTACTATTAAACTTACTGAATAGTTTCATTACCATCATCATCACCGCTAACCCGAAACCTGGAACAAAAATGCTTGTGTGATTTGGAAGTTTAAGTTAGGGATAGGAAACAATGAATATGTTTGGAAGTAAGAAAGGTCAGTGTAGTAGTTCTGTCATGCCCCTGGTGGAGACTGACTCTGATGAAGAGGAAGAACAGCCAACAGGGAGTGGAAGTGTGGCTCCAGAGGTTGTGGAGGAGGCTGGGGGAAAGCAGAGGCTGGCTGAGCAGTCAGAGGAGGACCCAGGCCCATCCCCTATCCATCCTAGGGCACGCAGGGAGGAGAGGATAAGGGTAAAATGTGGTCTACTCGGGAGGAGAGGGCCATGATCCTCTTCATGGGTTGCAGGTGGGAGATCTGTATAAAATGTTGGACCTGCATGCTAACAGACCCTGGAGACAAATTTAGTGTTTTATTCCTAAAGAAGGTTTATCTTGGTTGGCAACAGACTTCCAACAGACTGTCCCTGGTTATCTTCCTGAAGTTGGCAATTATCTATCCTGGTCTGTCGAGGAACTTTATTCAGTGCGGTTTGTTTTTGGTTTTGGCTTCATTATTGGCTCTTTGAATGTGAACTGTGTTTCTTGCCTTTGAAATGTTATTTTGAAAATAGTTTACTCCTCCACTGTGAACAATTAAACAGTGTGTGGCGTTTGGAATAGAATAAACTGAAGTCTTCACTCCGGTCCATGTTTCCAACGGGAACACGGACCGTTCCTATTGGCTGATGCCATTTGACAGCCGCTATAAAAGGGAGCTGTCAAACGGCATCAGCTGTTGTCCGCCAGCTGGCTGCCTTGTTAGCGCGGCAGCCACGGCAACCCTTTATTGTTTCAATAAAGTAAAAGCTGAAGTTCGCTCCGAGTTTGCCTCAGGTTATTCCACCACTTTGGCGACGAGGACGGGATTCCTATAAGAGGCAACTGGGCAAAGAATCGCTGAGCGAAGTCACTACAAAAAGAGCCGAAGTCACTACCGAGCTGAATGTCACTTTAAGAGCTATTGTCACTATTCACGAGCGCGAATTTCAACTTTCTTCGAAAGACACGGCACTGCTGAGTCGAGATGACTTCGAACCCTGCATTGCCGCCTTTCAGACTGACAGCGGAAACATGGGAGTCCTACAGAAACCGATTTGACTGTTTTCTAGATGCCATAGACCTTGCTGACTTTTTAAGTTTTTGCGGAGCCACAGTGTTTGACACTGCTACGGCATTATTGGCTCCACGTTCAGTTAAGACTGTTCCTTGGGAAGAATTGCAGGAAATTCTTTCCAACCACTATTCCCCTAAGCCATCCCAAATTGCCAGGCGTCATGCTGTTAGGAGACGGATTCAGGCTGAGGGAGAGACTATTAGTGGGTACATGGCTGCCCTACGAACAGTCGCCTTGCATTGTGGGTTTAGAGACTATCTGGAAGACATGCTATTAGACCAACTAGTTTGTGGAGTCAGGGATTTAAGGCTACAAAGGCATCTATTGGCTAAAAGAGATTTAACCCTTAAAATAGCAATTGAAGAGTCTCAAGCTGCTGAACTATCTGCGCTTTCAGCAGCAGAAATTCAGGGAAATCCAATTAGCCAGGGCAGCTCAGCCATCCATTACGATGAAGCCTCCTCAGAAGAAGGCTCTGAAGAGGCTAATGATGTAAATCGCCTCAGGCAGCAAAAAATCAGTCAAGGGGAAAACAGGCCAAACCCCAATCTACCTCCACAGCATCAGCCCATTTGTCTAAGCTGTGGGGAAAACCACCTCAGGGCATCCTGCAAGTTTAGGAATGCCATTTGTCGGGTCTTCCGGTTGCAAGGCTTTGGTGGCGGCAGGAATCCGCGACTCTGCGGGTCCCTGCTGCGCTCGCTGCTGAAGTACCCCCGATCCGATTGGATTTGGGGGTTGTCGTTACCCCGGAGAGGTAACGGAAGATAGAGGAGATCCGGATAGGGGTCTGGGGACATCGCAACCCCTTTCCCCAGCCGGCTAGAGTCCTTTTTCCAGAGGCGGTGAAGCGGCGGTCAGTAATGGCTGCCACAAAGAAATCTACAACCAGACAAAATTTGTGCAGGAGGAAGAATTAGAAAGTGAAAGTTTTTTGGCTGAACCGGGACATTAAGACTCATTTAAATACCCTGGAAATCTGACTTTTTCAACGATACATTGTTTCCAAAGGAGGCTGTCAAGCGGCGAATGAAAGTCCTAAAAGGGAAAGTTCACTCTCCTTCCTTACGGAGATAGCAAATGGAGCCTGTGGACTTCGCAAAATGGGAAACCCCAATAGTGACACCTCTGAAGAAAGACGGGAGCGTGAGAATCTGTGCAGATTACAAGATGTCATTGAACAGATATTTACAAATCAGCGCCTATCCAGTCCCTGTTATCCAGCACCTACTACATTCTTTTGAGACAGGAACCATTTTCGCTAAATTAGACATGTCACAGGCCTATCAACAGTTCCCTGTTGATGACACAGCCGCTGAACTACAAACTATTGTAATGCACAGGGGCGCTTTCAAATGTAGGCGCCTCCAATTTGGCATAAGTGTAGCCCCAGGAATTTTTCAATCCTTAATGGAAAGACTTCTTCAAGGATTACCAGGCGTAGTTCCGTACTTTGATGACATTTTAATATCTGCTCCTGACAAGCCTCACTTACTGCAAAGAGTCAGAGGAGTCCTCGATCGTTTCAGACAGCATGGCCTTAAGTTAAAGAAAGACAAGTGCACTATTGCCACCCCACAGGTAGAATTTTTGGGATACAAAATTGAAGCCTCTGGTATTCACCCAATCGAATCCAAAGTAAGGGCTATTCACGAGGCACCCACGCCAACTAACAAAACTGAGCTCCAGGCCTTTTTAGGACTTCTTAACTTTTACGCTTCATTCTTGCCTCATAAAGCTTCCGTTGCATAGCCTCTGCACAGACTCTTGGACAAGCAATCCCCCTGGCACTGGGGACCTAGGGAAGCCCATGCCTTCCACACTGTCAAATCATTACTTACATCCAATGCTGTCCTGATACAATTTAATTAGTTTAATTTAGTTTTAGCAGCAGATGCTTCTCCTTTTGGCATATGTGCTGTTTTAAGTCATAGACAGCCTAACAGTTCTGAGGCACCCATTGCCTTTTTCTCCAGAAC
Source organism: Notechis scutatus (assembly GCF_049901735.1). Taxonomy (NCBI): domain Eukaryota; kingdom Metazoa; phylum Chordata; class Lepidosauria; order Squamata; family Elapidae; genus Notechis; species Notechis scutatus. The sequence goes on from NC_142009.1 coordinate 199,667,708, forward strand.
TTTTTCCCCAGCCGAGCACAATTACAGCCAAATTGACAAGGAGGCTTTGGCTGCAGTTGCTTCTGTCAAAAAATTCCATGAGTTTCTATATGGACACTATTTCGAGTTGATCACGGATCACAAGCCTCTTTTAGGCCTTCTGTCTGGCAAAAGACAAACTCCTCAGATTTTGTCTTCTGGTCTATGCCCAGAACTATGTGGGACACCCTCTGTGGATGCCTGGGCAAATTGTGGTGGTAACTGGTCCTAAGTCTTACAGTGTCCTACTGCAAGACAGGCGCATCTGGCGCCGCCATATCGATCAGCTTAGAAGGTGTTGGAATGCGTTTGCAGATGGCCCTCAAGACGTTCCTGCAACAGAGAAACCGCCGGTGCCCAAAGAAACTTCCCTCGGATCCAACAAGAATGCAAGCCTACCTGAACTGTCATCGGACCCTCGCCCAGAAATGCCTGAAGCCGAGACGCCAGCTTCGTCGGCACCAGAAGTTGCCCAGCAAGCGGAGAAGTTCCTTCCAGCAGCAGCTTTGTCAGGACTTAGAAGATCTGGCCGCCTGCGCAAGCGCCCAAGTTATCTAAAGGACTACGCATGCTCCGTTCTGGGGGAAAGGAGTGTGGCGTTCGGAATAGACTAAGCCGAAGTCTTCACTCCGGTCCGTGTTTCCAGCGGGAACACGGACCGTTCCTATTGGCTGATGCCATTTGACAGCCGGCTATAAAAGGGAGCTGTCAAACGGCATCAGCTGTTGTCCACCAGCTGGCTGCCTTGTTAGCATGGCAGCCATGGCAACCCTTTATTGTTTCAATAAAGTAAAAACTGAAGTTCGCTCCGAGTTTGCCTCAGGTTATTCCGCCGCTCCACAACACAGTGAAACCAAGTTGAAGGCATTAAAGGACTTTTAGTTACATTTTGGGTTTTGTTATATTTCTGATAGACTCTGGGTCATCACAAGTTCCAACTCCCTTGCTCCTCACTGTGTCCTGTCCGTGTTCCTGGAGGGAAAGCAAGAACCATTCTGGGTCGGTCACCTAGCTAGAAAGAAGTTTATTTGTTTATTTATTGTATGAGAAAACAAGTATAAGTATGAACATAACATGTAAATGTATAAGTATAAACAGGTATAAGTATATACATAATAAATGGGTATGGATAAATGGGGACAGTAGGACAGGGACGGTAGGCACACTGGCACACTGGTGCATGCCACCTTACAAACCTCTTAGGAATGGAGTGAGGTCCATGGTACAGTTTAAGGTTAAAGTTTTGAGGGTTTGAGGATGTAACAACAGAGTCTGTTCCCTGAAGATAGGCTCCAGCATGAGTCTGAAAGCTCGGAAGACAAAATCTCTGGTCCAAGTGACCAACCCAGATTGGAACCTGCAACATTATCCTGGGACATGTTTATTTGCCTTCATTCAGGAAAGCAAGAAGTTCAGCTACTTATGTCTTTATTTAGGCTGAGAAGCTCAAAGGCAGACACTATCACAGGAATGTATGTGAATGAAAAGAAAATGGGGATTTTGACAGAGGGCTGTCAATAGCATTTACGGTACACAGTTCCACTCCAGACATTTGGAATACGGCATTCAGATAAGGTCTTCTTCTTAATTCATCTTACTTAGCTGCAACTCTTCCTTTGAATATTTCAGCCAGTAATCATACTTCTGCAGGATGAAAGAGTTACATTACACAAGTTAATCTCTAGCTGCTTTTTGCTGCTTTTGTGCAAACTCTTAACACCCTCGGAATACGTATGCAAGGCAGCAATTTAATTGTCTGTCATTTATCCATTCAAAGATTCAGGCATTTTTAATATCGTTACTACCATTTTTTTAAATGTCAAGAACCAAAAATACCTTTATCCCAAGTGTAATATCAGACTTCATATTTGGTGGCTCTGAATTGCAAAGATTTAACGTGTTTCTAATAGCAACCACATTTGCTTCTGTCATCGCTTGGAAGTTCTCTTGCTGCATTCCTATCAGCCTCCTACTGTACCATCTAGTCATTTTATAATCCATCTAACTCACCAAGCAAATGATTATTGGGTGGGTATTTTTAATGCTTAGTGCTTTGCATATTTATGTGTCTTTATATAGCCGAGACATTTCATTCTGACTTTTCCAGTTCAACATTTTCAGATATAAAGAGGCTCTTAACTTGTTTTTATTAAAAACTCTTGACAAAAACTGTAATCCTAGTTCTCTTTTTCATAAACAACTTCCAAGACATCGCTCAAATTATCTGCAGAATTTCCAGAACAATTGATATGGATCAATCCATCTTTCGGTGCGCTCTTTTCCCACTCAGAAATGGCAGCCTGCACTACTCCGTGGTAACAATTGTATTCTGACCTTTGTCAGACAGTTTGTCCATTGTTCCTATCATTCTCACAGGTGATCAAAATCAAAATATTATAGGTAGTCCTTGACCTACTTAGGGAGTTTTGTTCCCTAAGTGATGCAGTCATAAAGGAAGACATTGCACATTACTTAGAAGCCACAACCACAGCAATCCCCATTGCTGTCATTAAGCAGATTTTACCAGTTGTTAGCCGAGGACACACCCCAACCCATTATTCCAGGCTTGGTTGCTCCCAGCCCTGAACCTCAGGAAGGTAAGGGATTGCTTCCAACTCCCCCCACCTGCCTATATCCCTCCCTTCACTCCTTTTTTGGACATCCTGCACCCACTGTCTTGAAGAATGACAAGCAGCTCCAGAACGATGCAGCTCTGGGACTGATTGCTGTGCTCCAGAAAGTCTCAGCCATGTACACACACCCAGTCACAAACTCTCTCACAGTGGTGGGAAGACCGACCTTTGTCTGAACACTGGTGAGTGAGTTGAGCTGGTTTTTTTTTAGCTCCGCTGGAACAGGGCAATCCACTCTTCTGAGAGAAACAAGGGAATGTAGGAGAGCTAATGTGGGGATGGATGGGCGGAGCCAACCAGAGGTGGTATTTGCCGGTTCTCCGAACTAATCAAAATTTTTGCTACCGGTACATCAGAACTGTTGCATATAGACATTTGCATACTCGTGATACTACATTCTGATTGGACTGCCATTGCCGCCTATTGATTAGTTACTTAACTACTGTTGCAATTGGTCCGCCTGATGGCGGGAAGTTTAAGAAACTGTCATTGGCCGCGAGCCGTGAGCAGACGCTATAAAAGAGGCTGCCGCAGCTCCGGTGTTGTTGAAGTTACTGAGAACTAATAAAGAGCTGAATTCAACACTGGTCTCGAGTCAGATCTTTCCCGCGATAGAACAAGAACCAGTCCAAACTGGCTGAATACCACCTCTGGTCTCTCACCACCCAGTAAGATTGCACATTATCATCCCAGCTGACCTTTGTCTCTGTCTTCTTACTCCTGTTATTGATGAGGAATGCCCCATGGGACTGATTTTGTATGCCAAAAGGGGTGGGGGAGTTCAAAGCAATGCACCAAAACACCCCTTTGTACCAGAGTCCTGTGCCGTATGGGACTGGCTTTGCATTGCAAAAAAAGGGGGAAAGGAATCGGAAATCATTCTTCTCCCCTCTTTCACAGCTCAAAGCTAGCCCAAGCCCTGCACAGGAGGTCTTTGCTAAAAGTTTGCAACAAGTTGCACTGTGAAATATGGGACCGTTTTCCAAATAAAACTTATGAGATTGCCAAAGTCATGAACCAAGGTGGTATTTCCAATGTTTAAACTTTTACACTTTTTCCCCTTTTCTCCTGGAAAATGCCACTAAATAACTAAGCACACCCATCAAGTATATGGACAGGTAAATTTGAGATAGGGGCCGGTTAGGTATAATGAAGACATCCGGCTAGAAAAATCACTTCTGAAAAGCCTTGCCAAGAAAATGACTGGGACTTGTCCAGACAGTTTCTGAGAATTGGATGTGATTGAATGAAAAAGAAAAAAACACTACTAAGGTAGTTTATTTGTGTCCATTGAAAAAGGCAATTCTTCATTGATTTAGTAACGCTCAAAAGAGATTAGGCTTCAGAAGTTATTAAGCTTTCTCTGCCCATTAAAGCATACATACCCTGGAAGTAAGTGCCACTTTTTTTAAAGCTAGAGTGCTACTAAGATCAATGTTGGGTGATAATCCACTTAGTGGATTTTAGATAAAAAGAAAGTCCATTCTTTTTTACATTACAGAATACTGTATATTCTCTCTGGGCCAAGCTATATATTGCACCTCAACTTTTAAATTACTTAGAGACTGAACATTTAACTGGATTGGAAAAATGAGATATTAAAAAAATCCCCTTCTAATTGTTTCTTTGATAATCATAACCCTACATGTACAGTTTTATCGAAAAGAAGAGACAATATCTGTTGGAACCATTGTTTGCCCACAAAAAGCTTTCCACCCCCCTCAAAGTGGGGGTTCTCAGTTCAAATCAATCCCATACTAACTTACAAGCCAGTTTGGTTTAGTGGTTAAGGCACCAGACTAGAAACCAGAAGACTGGGAGTTCTAGCCCCAACTTAGCCATGAAAATCACCTGGGATGGGATTCAACCGGTGTTATTACCGGTTTAGTGACTACCTTTTACGCTGTGCACGCGTGTAAAAAAACATTAAGCTGTGTCACCAGGACAGCTGAAAAGTGCTGCGCGCAGATGCGCAGCATTTGAAAAGCCTCTTTTTCCTGCTTTTTCAACCTCAGCTGTGCTGCGCAAAGCAGCTGAGGTTGAAAAACCAGGAAATAAAGGACAGGTAAGAGCCTGGGCTGACGGGTGGGCCAAACAGCAGCAAACACAGAACCGGTTCTGTGTCTGCTGCTCTTCAGAGCTACTGGCTCTATAGAACCAGGCAGAACTGGTACCATACCACCCCTGCTCTCAGCCCAACCTACTTCAAAATCTTGTCCCTATGAGAAAACTAGGAGGACCACCTCCTAAAATGGAAGTGGTCACGTTGTATACAATAACTTGCTTCCAGACAGCCTTCATTTCCTACATCAGTTTGAAGTTAGCTGGATAACACATTGAAAGGCATATCATTTTATTCTCATCGGGTTTGGTCCTAAAAGAAACATAATATTTCTTGAGAGTTTTACATCATCAGCTTTGGAATTATTCCTGGTGTGCCTCCCTTTTGAAGAAGCCCTCCTGATCCAATCCCCTTAGTCACGTTAATTCAGCGTCCAACATTCCCTTTTAGGAAAAGTTACTGAGATCAAAGGATCCTGGAGGAAATAGACTGGAATCCCAGTCAGAATTCAGGCCCGACAGAAAAGGTATTGCTACCTTTAACTGGAGCAGGGAGGAAAGATAATTATGCCTCTTATGGTCATACAAGACTTTTCAGCAGCCTTCAACACTGTCAATCATAATATCTTTCTGGATTGGAGCTTAGAAGCCCCATTTTACTTCTGCTCCTATTTAAGTGGTTGGTTCTAGCTGTTTGGGGAGGGAAACTACTTCTCTGTGGTTCTCCAATGTGAGGTTCATCAGGGCTTTGTGGTCTCCCTTACATTATCCAACTTTTAGATGAGATATTTGGGAGAGGTCATCCAGAGATTCTGGTGAGGGGTCTTCAATATGTTGATGATACGTAACACATATCACCCCAACCAAGCCAGATATACCAAGGAAGTCTTGAACAGTTGTCTGGAAGCTGTGAGGATCTGGATGGAATAAAACAAGCTTAGATTAAATCCCTCTAAGATGGAGCTGCTGTTTACCAATAGTAAACTAGCTCCACTGTAACCTGGTAGTTATTAGCTTGAGGTTATAAACTCCTTGAAGATGGTAGTTCATGATGTGAGAGTGTTCTTGAACACCTGCATAACTGGCTGGTTGGTGCCATGATCAGCTCTGGCTGGTATGCCAATTACAATACTACCTGGTCTACAGTGCCCTGAAGATAACTACCACCTCAATTATTACATGAGTAGATTATTGTAAGAAGTTTGATGAGGGGCTACCTTTGGAGATAACCCAGAAGCTACAGTTGGTACAAAATACTGAGTGGTCAGCCTGTGCAATAATGTCAATACTAAAGTCACTGCTCTTGGTTTTCAGTAGCTTCTGAGCTCAATTCAAAGTGCTGTTCATCTCTTTTAATACCTTATTTAGAACACCACTGAGTTATATCAAGGATGCTAAATCTGGCCCATCTGTTCCAATCATTTAGAGAGTCTATTGAGACTCCCTTCTCCTTGGGAGGTTCATGGGACTTGGACAACAAAGCACATTTTCTCACTGCTAATCTCCATTTTGTGAATATTCTCTCTCCAGAGATGTGTACAGTTCCTACATTCCTTGATTTTCATCAGCAACAGGAAAGCATCCTTTTTGAAAATGGCCGTAGTCTTAAGATGAACAGGTGCAGACCAGTTGTATTTCTTGACTTAGCTAATGCTGAAGCACTGTTAGTTGAAAGGGCTTTAGAAGGAGGTCTTCATTTGCATATCAAACCAAGCCCCTCGTGGGGTTGTTTTGCTTATTCTGAAAATAGTAGGTTAGGTTATTTAGACTAGGCCGAACATGTGTTATAAACTTTTTATGAAGGTAATAGTCTGATTTTCACCTTCTGTAAGATGGCTGCCGATATCTGTGAGATAGATCACCATTACTTAAAAATCCTTGAGAAAGCAACCCCATTGGATTTGGAGAAAAGAGTTGGAAAGAAGTAGTTCTGTTTTTATTTAGGTGGATTACATGTTCAGTTTGTTTTCTGACTTAGGTGTCTTGGGATTCTAAGTCTGGTAATTTAACTTTTTTTAAAATGATTTTTATTATGGAAGGTCGTCTGAGTAACTTCTGCAAGAAGGCAATGGTTGTTGAAGCAAGGTAGAAGACTAAAATCTTTCTTGTGCATCTTGCATTGTTATTTCCATAACTGTATGACACATTGACCTCAGGGCTTCGTTGGCTCAATGTACAAAAAATGGGCAGGTACACAAGCATTAATCATTTTCCTTTTGCTTACTGTATATCAAGTTCTAAAAAGGTGAGTTATATCCAATGAGGGAATTGCTGTTAGCAGATCACGTTAGCTACCAAAAGGATGTCAAGACTACCAAGGCTTTTTCAACAAGGCTTTAGTCTACGATGATCAGGTGCACACCAGTATCTTTTTGTTGTTGTTCAATTATTGTACTGAGTTTAACTTTCTCTTGTACACCATACAGAGCCCTCTGGGACTGGAGAACAGCCCGGAAACACCATTAAATGAATAAATGTGATATAAGATCAATGGGCAGAACAGGCTTTTGTAAATGTAAATAAATAATGAAGGCTCCAAATACCAATAAAAGTCAGCGTTTAATATTGGAAACGTCTGCTGAAAGATCAAATAAAGAATGTGGGTCTGAATATTCCATAAATACATCAACCTCCAAAAATGCTCTGTTATTAGAAGACCAGGGAAACAAAATAGTCTGAGCTGTTGAATAATTGTTTTTCATTCACATAAATCCATTCTCACATTGTTCTAGCATGCCATGGGGTCTCCCAGAATAAAATCTCGGCCGTATTTCCCAGCTGCATTCACATGGAGCGGGCCAAGGTGATTAGTATAACTGCAGATCCAACCGCCACTGCATGTACAATGCTGGCACCCAAAGAAAGGGTTTTGGTTGCAGTTTCACCGAGTCCTTTTGGTCCTTTGGGCCCTGTAATGGAGAGTCCTCTGATATTTCTCACGATAACTAGAAATATACTCTTTTTTATAATTAGATATATGAATATATATTTGTGCTTAGAAGGGTGTGATAATCTTTTTAAAATTTAAGATAGAATAATCATTAGGAATAGAAATAGAAATATATGAAAAATGAATCTAGTAAGCAGGTATAGGTAGAGATAAAAAGAGAATAAACAACCCACATATTCTGAACTGAATTTCCATGTGGCCTTGAAAAACCTCTTGATTAATGCAGAGCAAAGGAATGGGATGTACACAAGTTCTAAAGCTGACTTATTTGTCATATCCAATTTATACTGTGATCCTGGCATTTAAAATACGACTGTCCTCAGCTGTACAATTTTGAAGCTTCAACTCCTTGTCTGAAGGTGTGGCAAGATTTGCTGCTCAATTCTTACTTTGTAAAATATAGGTTGCTAAAAATATAATAAATTATTTTATTATATACTGTTTTGACTAAGGTAGGCCTGGGAATCACACATTTCCTATGCCACTGTTTGTCTCAAGTAAGTTATTTTTCCCTCTTTTGTTCAATTGAAGTTATTTATTGAGGTCTAAAATAAGAATTGAATAATAATCTTAGGCTGGGATTGAAAGAGGGCAATATTTTGCTTTGTGTTCTCCCTGTCTCAGTTGCTAGAAATACAAAGGGAAATTGTATTGTAGGATTGTAAAGGATCTGTGAGCCTTATCTTCCTTCAGCTAAAATTCCCATTATCTCTGTACACTGAAATCTGAATAGACAGATTTCTCATTCCTTGTTAACTACATCCATTTTCCTTGTAAAGGGAGCTCAGAGGTAGAGTACATGATTTGCATGCAAAAAATTCTGGATTCAGCTCTTGCTTGGTCTGTAGAAATCTAAAACCTTGGGAAATTAATTGTCAAACATATATTATTCAATGAATTAATCAATATCAAGCAAGGCAGACTAGGGAACTGATTAGATGTAAGGCAGAACTCTATGTTTCTTTCGTCGTTGATAAGAAGCTGCACTTCTTTTGTAACATTACAAGCTTGTAGGTAGAACAGTCTTCTATACTCTACTGCTGTTACGATAGTATTCCTTCCTCTGCGAAAGTGCCCAAGGCTTCCGTGACTCTAACCAGTTCCAGAAACTGAAAATGTTATTACATTCTTCTCTAGGCACATTTGATGGGACAAAACAAATTGCTGCCCAATCCTGTATTATTTCCAAACAACTATCTGCCACAAAAAAATTCAGTCTAATGATGAAAACTGTTCAATCACCTGCTGATGAATTATTCTCTTTCTCCTGCTAGAAACTCCCTTCTGTACAGCATATAAGCAGCCTTAGGAGCAGCTTTGGTATTTTCAGCCATGTTCTTGTAAAACAACCCAACTATGCGTTCCATAAACAGCTTCTCACAAAGCTTAAATACAAAGTGATCTGAGCACCAATTGCTGTAAATGTATAACTTTGTCATCGAAAACCAGTAGATGTCCTGCATTGTGTAAGGTTCCAGTATTAAATGTAAGTAGTTAAATACTTTGCTACAGTAATCGTAACTGACCAGTGAAATTAATTTTACTTGAATTACTTTGCTTATACAACCCATTAGCCGATTAGATTATGCTATACAGAGTTGATTTGATGCGTTATGTCTCTGTTTTTTTTCACTCCTCTCCTTCCCGTCCCTCCTCCTTGAAAATTTTGTGAGCCAGACAAGGAGTTTATTTTTAGGAAGGATTTTGGATGACAACCTATAGTCTCTGTGTCTCTGCTTTTGACGTTTAAAAAAAACCCCACCAAGCTGTTTTATATATTTTCATTCAGAATATTTTAAGAACTCATTTTTAACACAATGAGTTTGAAATTTTTATTCTGGTGTGGCATGCTACTTTTCAGGCATAGAAAAGGAAGTATTACAAAGGTCATCATGAGTACAACTAAGAAATGTGATGCAAAAAGAATACAGACTTGATCGTGACAAATATTGTTCAAAAAGTGCATGGCGATAAATCAGCCCTGGTTCCATTCAGATTGGACAGCTCATATCTGAAGAGGACATGACAGTATTCAGAGTGGTGATCTGAAGGTGCAGTAATTTCAAGTTACTTCAGGATTCAAATAAAATGTGTCTATATGCTATAATGCAACTGCTTCAGAGGTGATATTCAGCAGGTTCTGACCAGTTCTGGAGAACCGGTAGTAGAAATTTTGAGTAGTTCAGAGAACCGGCAAATACCACCTCTGACTGGAGATTTTACAGTATCCTTCCCCTGTCACGCCCACCAAGCCACGCCCACAGAACCGGTAGTAAAAAAAATTGAATCCCGCCACTGATCTGCTTTAATTTTTGGCCGAATAGGATGAAATTGGCAACATTAACCCTGCTAAGTTTTATCTGGATGTCTTCAAGAGTTCACCACAAAAAACAATTCTGAAACACGGTATCCCCCACTATCACTTTTAGGATAGATAGCAAGACAGGACAGAAGCAGTAATGCAATGTAAGTAGCCCTCAACTTACAATCATAATTGGGACTAGAATCTTGGTCATTGAGCCAGGCATCACATGACCATTTTACTCAACTACTGCAGTTCTATCATTCCAAGGAAAGAAGTGTGGTGGTGTCTCAGGAGGTGAGGGAGGCCTTGGGAGACCTAGTGCAGGCTTGCAAGCATGAGGAAATCTGCCTCTGCCCAGGAGGCCTCTGACAGTTTCCCAACCAGTCGTGGGATTCAATTTTTTTTTACTACCAGTTCTGTGGGCGTGGCTTGGTGGCAGGGGAAGCCTACTGTAAAATCTCCAGCCAGAGGTGGTATTTGCCGGTTCCCCAAACTACTCACAATTTCCGCTACCGGTTCTCCAGAACTGCTCAGAACCTGCTGAATGCCACCTCTGTTCCCAATTTAGTAAAGGGCCATTTTAAAAAAGAAATGGTTTTTCTTCAACTGCTGACAGGCTCACCTAACCTACATAAGGCTTGGCCTTCCTTCTAAGGCCACCTTGCACCATTCTCCATTCTCATGATCCTTCAGAACAGAAGAGAAGAAGGCTTCCATATTATCATGAAAACGGAGCCAGCTCTCGCAGCGCTTTGGAAGCACCACGTGATTTGGAGGTGGCTTCTGTAGTCTTTCTCAAATCGTGCAAACACCTCTCCATGGAGAGCAGTGATGACAATCACAATGATGACAAAAGAACTGATGGGTACATCAGGTTTTTTGGGACTATCTCGGGAAAAGGAGACAGCATGGCAAATCGCTCATGTATGCTCTGGATGACTGTTTTTTTATGAGAGAGGACCGCCGAATAGTGGTCTCCCATGGTTCTGGGTGCAAGGGAAATGAAGGGATAAATCATCAAGATAACCCTCAGTTAATGACCATTTGTTCAGCAGCCTTTCAAAGTTATGATAGCACTAAACAAGTGGTGGTTATGACTGGCTCCTGAAATAGAGAAGCTAGCAGGGAAGATCTCAAGTTGCTCAGATAAGACATTTCCATACGTGAACCCTCACCGATTACTCACAGACCCTCTGCTCCCCCACTCAGCAGCAGCCCAGCCCTGCCACATTCACACCACACCTCCCCCATCACTCACATACCTTCACGCAGCCTCTGCCACTCAGCAGTAGCTACATATAGATTTGAAACCAGAAATATTCTTATTAGGTATAATGCCAGAAAGCTATGATAAAGGGACCATATACTTAATTTTACATGTATTGACAGCAGCGAGAATTGTATTTGCACAATACTGGAAAAATGAGAACACTCCATCAGATGAAGATGTAATTCGAAAAATATTGGACTGTGCAGAGATGGATAGATTGACATTGAAAATAAAAGACCAAGGAGATACGGAATATTACTTAACGTGGAATAGATTTTATGAGTGGTTAGAGATAAGAGGTAGAAATTAGATGAAGAAAGATTATTGCTATTAATAAATGAAACATAAATATGGTTTATAACTATAAGTATGCCAATCTAATCAATAGGATTATAAGTAAGCTAACATAAAGATAAGCTTGGTCAAAATCATTCTGTTGTACCAATACTATTGTTATTAGCATATATGTCACTATTTTTTTCTCTTCTTTTCTTTTGTAAAATGATATGCACTGACAATACACTGTATTCAAAATGTTTACATATGAATAAAAAAACTTGTGTACACACACACACACACACACACACACACACACACACACAAAAGCAGCAGCTACTGCTAGCCTTAATGCGTTACCAACCTGCTTCTGAGCTGCCTGGGACTTGCAACTTCCTGCCAGCTTCCCCATTGACTTTAGTTGTTGGAAGCCGGCAAGAAGTTGTGAGAAGTGTTTCACTTCATGTTTCATAATCCTCACTTAATGACAGCAACAGGGATTGCCATCTCTTAAATGATGTTATCAATTATGACATTGCACTTTTTAACTGCATTGCTTAGAGATGGAAATTCAGGTGCCAATTGCCTTCATGAGTTGAGAACAACCTGTATAACATTTGAAATATTAAAAAAGAGCTTGAAGAAATTGGTAGTCACAATATCAGTAATGATATCTGCTTTTAAGGATAAATTAAAGATGTTAATGAAAAATGACAGATGTGAAACAAATCCTACTAGATGCAAAAATAGTAAAAGCAGAAATATTAGATAAAAATAAGTGTGGATTTCAAGACCAGAGAAGGCATTTATAGTGGAACAAGTGACAGCTAAGAGAATGACCCAGATAAGGATTCTACTGGATGTACAAAGGAAGCTGGCTGAAATTTTAGAATGTAGAATGTAGAATACTTTATTGGCCAAGTGTGATTGGACACACAAGGAATTTGTCTTGGTGTAAATACTCTCAGTATATATAAAAAAAATGTACATTAGTTAAGAATCAAGAATCAAAACATACAACACTTAATGATAGCCATAGGGTACTTTAAAAATTAAAGGGAAAATACAAAAAACAAGAGCATGACCTGGATAAGGAATTTTATTCGCTTTACAAAAGACACCTGTTAATTTCTAAAATAAGCCTAAAAAATGGGATTAAGAAGAATTGAAGAGAGATCAAATCCTACAACAACATTTGCATGAATTAAATATTAAGATTTTCAGAGGTAAAAGACCTATGAAATGGGTTTATTTGATCAAGGTTAAAATATTTTAAAATATTTTATTAAATTCTGGCTACCCTTTATGTTCTTTTTGCTAACACCAGGATTCAAAAGTTGATGTTTTAGAGCTGTACAATATGCTTCTGTTGTTTCTAAGTGTTTCTAGCAGGAATTCCAGATTCTGTAACAGCTTTGTTCCCTAGGCCATCCGTCTGGTAAACTTGCAAGATTCGTTTCTCTCACTATGTACATGTATACATCCGAAATAGACTGTGTTGTTTCTCTGTATCATATATGTGGGCATATGCATAATTGTGTATTATTTATTTATTTATTTAGTCATGTTTATGTGTATATATTGGAGGTGGTGACCCTTTGAGAGCTGCATGCATCAAAATTTCATTTTAATATATGTCGATTAGTGTACAAATGACAATAATTATTTTATCTATCTATCTATCTATCTATCTATCTATCTATCTATCTATCTATCTATCTATCTATCTATCATCTATCTATCTATCTAGGTTCACTTATAAATAAGGAATGGATTATGTCTGTTTATGTCTGTTTATAACCTTATAGGGGGCAAAAAGCTATCAAACTGAAGGTAAGGTAAGGTAATTAGAGAAGCCATGAGTTAAGAGAGAGAATAATAAAATCCAAAGCCATCTTAGTGTTGACATCCCATTGGTAGCAAATATGATTTGCTAACAGCAATTCAGAACATGATAGAATAGAATAGAATAGAATAGAATAGAATAGAATAGAATAGAATTCTTTATTGGCCAAGTGTGATTGGACACACAAGGAATTTAACTTGGTGCAAATGCTTTCAGGGTACATAAAAGAAAAGATCCATTCGTCAAGAATCATAAGGTACAACACTTAATAATAGTCATAGGGTACAATAAGCAATCAAATCACACTAGGAAACAGTCAATATAAATAGTAAGAATGCAAGTGACAAATTTACAGTCATACAGTGGGAGGGGATGGGCAATAAGGAGTGATGAGAAAATTAATAGTAATAGTAATGCAGACTTAGTAAATAGTTGGACAGTGTTAAGGGAAGTATTTGTTTAGCAGAGTGGTGGCTTTTGGGAAAAAACTGTTCTTGTGTCTAGTTGTTCTGGTGTGCTATAGTGTCGTTTTCAGGGAAGGAGTTGAAACCATTTATGTCCGGGATGTGAGGGGTCTGTAAATATTTTCACAGCCCTCTTTTTGACTCGTGCAGTATACAGGTCCTCCATGGAAGGCAGGTTGGTAGTAATTGTTTCTTTTTATACACAATAAGTCAAAGTACAATTATTATAAGCACGTATACCTGCCCATTTATTTATGTTAAATCAATGAAATCCCAAGGTCAATGTATTATGCAAATTTGCTAGCAGCTTTTCATACTGCATGGTAATATTTTATATTGCTACCTACTCATATAGACTCAACCAGCACCTTCTTACAAAATTACTGTGCAATAAAAGATATCTTTACATATGCTACACTAGGGATCTTCAAACCTGGCCACTTTAAGACATGTGGACTGCAAGTCCTACAATTTCCCAGCCAGTCATGCTGGCTGAGGAATTATGGGAGCTGAAGTCCACAAGTCTTAAAGTGACTAAGTTTGGAGATCCTTATGCTAGACATAAATAATAAAAATAATAAAAAAAAAACACTAAAGAGGTCTCCTGCCTACATTAAACCAAGACAACTTCTTCCAGGCTGTTTTCTCCAGATCTCACAGGGTTACTTTTCCAGTAACCTTTCAAGTAATAGTGACCAAATAGATATTGATAGCCATCTTTGCAGGGAATGAATCAGACTATTATTTTCAGGAAAAGGTTACAACGAATGTTTGGGGTCAGGTCTAAATGAGCCATAATCTACTATTTTTAGAATAAGTAAAACAACCCTATGAGGGACTTGGTTTGATATGCTAATGAAGATCTCCTTCTAAAGCCCTTTCAACTAACAGTGATTCACCAAGTCAGGAAATCCAACAGACATATTATTTATACAGAAAGGAGACATTAAAATTTTCTTCTGAAGTCCTATCTTGACTCTTCTGGCTGGCTGAGGAATTCTGGGAGCTGAAGTCTTAAAGTTGCCAAGTTTGGGGACCCCTGCTTTAAGGCAACAATGACCACTGTCTCTTTCTGTCTATTTCTATTGGAAGTGAACAATTTTACCATCTAAAATCTGAGGTGGGAAGAAATGGAATTATCCTCTCAAAGTCTCAGCAGATCACTCCTCAGGAAAAATGGCTGTGGCTTTCAGGGAATAGTTTTGTGTGATTGAGCCTGTGATTTAAGATGCGAAGGCCAACTGATTCAATTTGAGCTGTTTGAAGATTCAACCTGATTCACTGAATCAGAATATTTCAGTAGCTGACTGGATGACCTTGGGCTAGTCATTTTCTCTCAGTCCAGCCCATCTCACAGCATTGTTATGGTGAGAAAAATACGAGGAGGAAGGAATATCAGTTATACACATTCTGGTGTGTAGATGGGCTCCAGTTCTAGTGTGAAACCTCAGAAGATTAAAGCTCCAGTGAATTGACCCAGATTGGATCCTACAATAGCAAGTATGTTTGCCACTTTAAGCTACTTATAAAAATGAAGATTGAATTTTAAAACAAGGCAAGCATTTGCAGCCTATGTAATTTTAGTTCTGGTCCATTTGTGTACAAGGATTACAACGATCAAATTAAGCTTGACCTATCATTAACTGGGAAAAATAAGTTCAAGGATCTTATTTATATTAAGTTTACAAAAAAAAAAATCTGATGTAGTAATAAAAAAACCTTCAGAGGCTTATTATATATACCAACATTTTTTTTACTCCACATCAGAAACTAAAACACTAAGCCTAGCACTATCTTAATCAGGGGTACCAAACTCACATCATCACATGACATATCATCTATTGTGGCTTCTCCCCCTTTGCCTACTTAGCAATGGGCCACAATCAATCAAACAATCAATTTATTTATTATCTATCTATCATCTATCCATCTATCTATCAACAGATAATTAATGTCATACTATTGCAACTTCATCTTCATATGTTCCCTGACATTTTTTTAGGCAATGGTGACTTTTCAGCCAGTTGTACAGTAGGTAAGACAAATTGTTATTTTCATACAGAAAAGGGATTTTTTAAAATATTCTTCTCCCAAAGCTTCAGCAAATCAGCCCTAATTCAAATTAAATTGAAGATTTGAGAGGGCACCTTTCATTCTGAATTTGCAATTCAAATATTTGAAGGCAAATCAATTAATTTCAGCTGCTTTGAATTTCAGTACCTTTTAAAAATGTAGTGGGCTTTAATGAAAAAGTACCAAAGCACCTGTAGCTGCTTTAGGTTTTGGCAGGATAGAATGAAAATGTTCAACATCCTTATTCCTAGAAGGAGTAAAATGGAGGCCTGGAGCTATGACCAGTGCTAACCCCCCCCCTTTTTTTTTTTCAAGGGACACAATTTGGGGCCTGACCTACAACAAGTATCTTAACAAGTTAACCAGGACTCAGGTTTCTCAAAGGAGTGGTAGTAACTTAGATTGGCTAATATTAATCATGGCCTGTAATTCCCAGATAGAGTTAAGCAAGCATGACTTTTGTGTCACTCCACCCTTCTGCACGTGAAAGTGTTGATTTACATGGAGGGAGGGAGGGAAGAAACCATTTTTATTCCAAACCTCCATCATGAAAATCACCTTTGAGTCTGAAAGGTGAAACTAATATTTGAAGAGGGCTTGTTTCCATGTCAGCTTGCAATTCAAAGAAGAGGTGTGAATTAAATAATAATTTATGGACTTTACAGGGGAAGCATCAGCATACTCTAGCCACGATCCCTATTTCCACAAGAAATAGTCATGTTCTCCCGTTTCCCCAAAGAACAAAGCTTCTGTAATTGAGTTGCTAACCTCTTAGCCATTGCCTCTGTTATCAAAAGGAACAGAATAAACTTCTGGAGCTTTTCCTGATACAGGAAACAGGGGGAGCCTCCCATTCTGAAGCAGTAACTTTTCTCATCTTTAAAACCAAACACACACACACAAATGACAAGGCCGGTTATCACATCCTGCTCTTACACCTTGCAAATTTGGAGAAAGCATGACCATTTTCGATTTCTAATTAAAAGAAAGCAATGAGTCAAAGTTAAGAGTTAAGAATCACTGACACCTTGTTCTCTGGCCTGCTTAACAGCAGTAAAACATATTAGAGGTCAATCTACTCCTGGAGATTTAATTTTACAGCTGCTCCAGGTGAGCCAAAGAAAAAAAATATTTCCTTTTTATCTTTAACTTTTCATAAGCTCAGAGCTGGTTTCATTGAGCTTCTTTTAAGCAGAAAAGAAAAGTAGCACGGATTAGGAAAATACTTTTTCTAAATTGTCCAGTTAAAAAAAAAAGTAATGTTCAGAAATAGATTTTTCCCAGAAAAGTGAATGTCACAGCATAGAGCCTTTTTCTTTAAAATTAATAAAATGGAGAGTAGAGAGATTGATTAAACCTACTGTTGGAAAAAAAATCCACCTGGTTCAGTTCCAAGCTGAGAGAGAGGCACTGGAAGTAAAATGGAGGCTAGTTGCTTAGGAAAGAAGATCCATTTATTGATGAGCAGAACCAGCAACAGCATGTGGTTCTGGGGCAGCTGACAAATTAGCTTGATGAGTGCAAGGATTTTTATACCATGTTAGGAATATAAGTCATCTAACAGGTATTTGGGCTGGAAATATATAAACCAGGATAGACATTTTAATACTGCCTCTTTAAGAGAATCCTAACATTTGTAATTGGGTGTGGTTTCTCAAACGGCCATAAGATGGAGCATGAAACCTGGGCTTAGTCTTAGTCTCAGAAGAGAGTGTGAGTCTCTGTTTCCTTCTGTTGGAGAGTATTGCCGTTCCTCCATTTTTCCTAATTGACTGATATTCCTGGATTTGATGTAAGTCTGATACTGAACTGTTTTTGATACTGGACTTTGTTATTGGATTATCCCTGGACTGAAAACTGACTGATTTTACCTGTGAATGACTTTGGACTGTGTTTGAACTTTGCTTAAACATTTCTGGAAGTAAAAACCTACATTTACGGTACAGTGTATCTGTGTGCTATGTGTGTATTATTCAAACACTACTCTCAATACATCTCCCTGTATGTGCTCATTCTCCTAACGGGGAATTACCGTTAAACCTACTGTTGGGGAAAAAAAAGTCCACCTGGTTCAGTTCCAAGCCGAGAGAGAGGCACTGGAAGTAAAATGGAGGCTAGCTGCTTAGGAAAGAAGATCCATTTATTGATGAGCAGAACCAGCAACAGCATGTGGTTCTGGGGCAGCTGACAAATTAGCTTGATGAGTGCAAGGATTTTTATACCATTTCTGCAATGCTGCAGGGGGTTGTGCAATGTAGTGAGCCTGGTGTCTTTTGCTATTCTAATGGTGTCGGGTTAATCCTATTATGTCCTAAATGTCATGTCCTGGTCTTAGAATTTGTATGGAGGATGTAAATTTTAATCCCCACCTGGGGTATCTGTGGCTGAAGGTGTTTTGTTTGTGAATAGGCTGGCCTGGATTTCTTAATGGGCACAAAATATCCATCTCTAAAGATTTTAGGCATGTGCTGGAGGCTGTTTTAATATGCAGGAAATTGGGGCTGGTTTCTGCCTTTAAGAGCATGTTTCTCCATTTAAGAGCATGTTTCTCCATCCTTTGGGGAAATATAATATTTTGCCTCTTAATATCCCCCAAAATATTTCATTCTCTAGGAGTGGGGGGGGGGGGGGGCTTCCCACACTAGGTTAAACCTTGCCGCTTAGATTTAATCACAATGAGGGTTGCAAAAGTGAGGTTTCTCACAATGTAGCACATAGCCTGCACAGACTCAAATAAGCCAATCATCATCATGCAACACATGTTGCATGAGGAAAATAAGTACATATTCTATGCATTAATCTTGGGGTGCTCTAGGTTTGAGAAGATCACTTTCAGGAACATCTGTTGCTCCTCAGTTCAGATGCCACTGAGATAGTGATACAATGCTATAACATAAGATGCTCTGCTTGGAACGTATGCCTTTGGTTTCCTTGCCTGCTCTGGGGTTTCTGGACAGGTTCCTCCATTCCCTCAGCTAAGTCAAGAGTAGTTGATAGCTCTTTATTGTCTGCCTTCCTTGATTGGACCCCTTGAACCTCAATCTAGGATGTCCTCTGCTTTGCCTATTGTAATGAGACTGATGGAGGAGTTTGGTAGCTGTTGCCGAAGAGCCTGCCTGGCTTGGTGGAGACAATGAAAGCGCAGAGCATATAGTTTGACAGGGATACATTTGTGCATGTTTGGAAAGCATTTCCTGTAAGGAAAACATGATGTATTAGATGTTTGACTCAGGTTGTTCTCCTAGGTCTCTTCGATTTTCTTCACCCCTCTCTGCCTCCCAATTTACTGTTTTCTCTCCAGATTACAGTAAAATCGTGTTGCTTCTCAAGCATTCTCCATTATTTCCTAATAACCTTATTTTCTTTCCCCCACCTTTTTTTTTTTGGCCAGGAAATTTATACACTTTTTATGTTTTAGCCAACACCTGCTCCCTTTTTTTTACTCTGTTCTTATAATAGATTTGCTGGAAAATTGATTAAAAGTAGCAGCCCTTACATTCGTTTTGTGATGAACCTTTATTCTGTGGTATTTTAGATTCTAGCATTCTTAATAAAAACTTCAACATATTTTGCTGACAATCCTCTGGCTACATTACACAAATAAATTAATGACATCACTCCATCAATATCAGATTTCTGTGGAAAGGAGAAATTATATATTCAGATATAATTTGGGAAGGAAAAATAAATCCTCCCATTCTTTGCAAGGCAGTTTCCTTTTTCCTCTCTTCTCTTAACTTTCTATCTTTACTTTCTTATCTCCCTACGTTCATTTTTTAATGTTCTTCTCATTTTCAATTTTCTTTGTCATACTTACTCTTTTCAATAAAAAACTACTTAGAAGGTTTTGTACAATACTGCTTTTCATGCAACTGGAAAAAAATTAAAGCCTGAACATTTCTACATGAAATAAACTGAAAAAATATGCCTATTGGTACAACAAAATAATGGGGCTCTTAAAGGGAAATTGGAATTAAAGGGTCATATTTTAGACAAAATGCAACTTGATACATTTAATATGCTTATGGATGTTACTTTATGAATAATAAGAGTTTTCAGAAAATCTATAGATCTATATGATTTTAATATATCGCTGAATTTACCATGATCAGGGTAATTTTTTTATTCTTATGCTTTTAAACATTCTCATTAAATTTCATTGTATGAATTCATATCAGTTTTCATGAATTTCTAATAATACATTTAGAAGTGCATGTTATAAATATAGCACAGTGCACCTGAAGAGTCAATGACAGCTAATTCATATATAAATATTAATAGTGTATTAAAGTCATCAAACAATTTTATTTGATGTTCAGCACTTGGAAGAAAATGTCTATGTTTGATTAATCGCTATAACCTCTGCACAATTTTGAGACTCCTGCTTAAATTGTAATAAAGCTGATTACTCATCACAACAGATTAATGGAGTCCAAATTAAGAGGCAAGGTAAATAGAACGTCAAATTACAAAAGTTTGGTTTGGAAAGGGAAGAATATGAAATTAACAGCTTACAATTAAAATACATTAAGTGTAGTCCCATAGAGTCCTGCAGATTTCCCCAATGGACAGAAAGGAAATCCATCTATGAGAAGAATGGAACTCAAGCCCACAGTTTACAGGATCGAAGCTCCCTAACAGATCAAATAACACAGCCCAACAATGGCAATTTGGAGGCAGTATCTTGAATGAGAAGCATTAAGGTTATCCATTATTTGTCATACATTTCTCCACCATAGACATCTGTACATTGTACAAGCTTTATACCATGCCTGCATTGCCTAATTACAGTGAATCCCAATAAGAATAAATATTTGATTAACTTCTATAGAAACAGCTTTCAAATTCTGTTCTCCAATGTTTCTTAGCCAGCTGTGAAAAATGCTTCTCTCCTTGAGGCTGTGGGGATATTACTTGGTCAAGAAATAATTGGAAGAGGCACGCTTATTTTGGTTTCTCTAAGGTGTTGTGGCTAAGCTTATTAGTTAAATTGGCAACTGTGATTTCTGCTCAGAAAAAACAAACCCATCATCATTCCTTCTTTTCTTTTTCTCATGTTTTCCGGGTATTTCCTGAGAAGGAGCTCTGTGTGGCTGTTATTCGTGATTTCTGCTTTTATTTTAAATATTGAGTATCTGCCCAACAGCCTAGCCAAAAATGTCTATACAGCTTTGGGACTTTCATGAAAAATTCATTCCTACCATAGCAATTTGATGAAGCCCCAACTGGCAGCTTCACACACAACAAAATCGCTTCGCCCTCCCCTTTGGTAGCAGAAGCCATAATTGCAAATGCCAAACAGTTTCTATAGTGGGAATTTAGCGCTATTTCTCATGCAAAGAAATGGCTTCTTGCCCCCGCCTCACATGGCTTTTGGGAAGCGTGTAATTCAAGTAAGAACCAGGTGCAACTGAACAGGAATGGACAGTTGAATGAAATAACATTTAATCAGATAATATAATGGATGTCCTGATTCATAATTTCAAAGCCTTGTATGAAATGCATTGTGTTACCTAGATTAAAGAACGAAGAAGAAGAAATAGCAACCAGCTGTCACATAAGAGAACTTTGCAGTCATCAGTTGCTCTCTGCTGAAGAGTCAAAGGATAAGCTTAGCTACTTAAATTGCTCTGAATCACACAGTGGACAGTAATAGACAGAATCATGGACAAAAAGGAAAGTAGTTAAATGTAAGAAAATGTCTTTCCTTGATTCATTACAGTTTCCTATGGCATGTGACTGCATCAGCTCATTACAAAGCACATACAGAGTGGAATAGTCACAGTGCAGGCTAGTTTACCATACTCTCAACTCTGCAGTTACACCTCTCTATCCATTCACATGAACCACAGAGTCCATTTTCCATATTATATCGTTTGCAAATTTATTTCTCAGCTGGGATTTTTTTTTTCCTTTGGTGACCCCCTCTCTTCTATGAGGTGCTGGGGGTGGGTGGGAACAGATCCGGTATTCCACCAAGAGTTTAAAAGCCGGGGCTCATCTTTTGGCAAATAAATAAACAAATAGTATGCTAGTTGTGTTTACGCCTTCCGTATTATTATCCTTGAACCAACAAATCAATAACCATCTTGTCCATGTGGCAAATTGAAAAGATAAGGAGGTTTCAGGCTCTTCCTGATGAAACGGGTTTTTACAACCATAGATACGGAATGCCGCCTGCCGCAGATATTTTGCACAGGCGAATAATGTTGCTAAGAATAAAAAGAATGTTATAATTCCAAAAGGGAAAAACATAGAAATCCTCAATCATCTAGAGGTCTTCTAACAGATTCAGATTTGTCTTCTGCTAGCCTCCTCTTAAAAGCCTAGGGAATTAGAAGATAAGAAGCGGCAACAATGCCATGATCTAAAATGCAGTTGTGTGATTCTCTGTGCTTCTGCGTATGGCTGGGTATTTTCTAAGCAGCTCAAGCCTAGATCAAGTGCCACTTTCAGGCCAATCCAGGGTGATATATTGAAATCAATTTGCCTGTTGAAAATGCTCCTCAAATCCAACTGAGGTTTTGACAGCTAAGGATCTTTTATCTTGCTTATCTGTCAGCATTTGACAGTGTGTCAACCC
This sequence comes from Notechis scutatus, assembly GCF_049901735.1. Classification (NCBI taxonomy): domain Eukaryota; kingdom Metazoa; phylum Chordata; class Lepidosauria; order Squamata; family Elapidae; genus Notechis; species Notechis scutatus. Next base: position 199,690,187 of record NC_142009.1, read on the forward strand.
TATAAGTTGCACTAGACTAAGGAACCAGTGTCATGTAGGTCTAAGACTGATTTTATCAGAACAGCTAACTGACAGAATCTTGAAAGTCTGAATGGGCTTCTCCCTCCTTCCTTCCCTCCCTCCCTTTATATTCCTGTGGCCTAAGGAAAGGCTTGTCTGAGGCGTTTTCTCAAATAAGTTACTTGGAATGGACACAAGCCATATTTGTCTAACTGTTACCTTAGAAATGATTCTTCCTCCTGCCCCTCAAGGCCATTCCTTCAGCACAGTGGGATAACCACTACATTTTAAAATAAATCATCACTTGAGACTTTCAAGAAGAGATTGGACTGCCATTTGTCAGAAATGATGTAGGGTCTCCTGCTTGGGGTGTGTGTGTTGGACTAGATGACCTAAAAGGTCCCTTCCAACCAGGGGTGAAATTCAAATTTTTAATAACTGGTTCTGTGGGCGTGGCTTAGTTGGTGGGCGTGGCTTGGTGGCCATGTTATTGGCTGGGCGTGGCCAACTCAATATCACTCACATCAAGGCATGCATCTCCTTGCCTGGCCTCTCATGACTGTGGGGATGCTGTTACAGTCGTAAGTGTGAAAAATGGTCATAAGTCACTTATTTCAATGCCATTGTAACTTTGAATGGTCACTCCACACAAGCAAAGTACCAGCAAAGGAGGGGGAAAAACTCCAGAGAAGTTCCTGAGACAGGAAGTCTCGTCCTGCCAAGAATGTAATAAGGGCTAACGGAGAGGCAGTTTCTGTAAGCAACACCAGAATGTTTCCTTCCTGCCTTCCTTACAGGATTAGGCCAGTAATTTCTTCTAACAACCGGTTCTCCGAACTGTTTAGAATGTTAACAACCGGTTCTAGCGAATAGGTGCGAACCTGTAGAATCCCACCCCTGCTTCCAACTCTGTTAATATCGATTAAATATCTATTGGGCCTATGACATCACTTCAAAATATTTCATGACTCTTTAGGTTAACCTGGTTATAGTTGGGCTGCAGAAGATATGAGAGGGTAGCAAAATGTCATCTAGAGCAGAGCTCCCCAATGTTTCTGGCTTTTTGGATCGGTGGTGGGAAGGGGATTGTTCGCACAAATGGCCGGCAAGTACATGCACAGCTCCATTTGCACAAGCGGCAGGCACGCATGCATGCCGCTTGCACAAATGGAGTGTGCATGCATGTGCTCGCCCACTGCTCGCCCAATTGAGGATGCACATGAGCTTGCACGCCAGCCGTTTCCACGACCTGATTACAAACCCCTCCTGGCCCACCAGTGGGCCGTGGCCCACAGGCTGGGGACCTCTGATCTAGAGATCATCCAGATATTTACTGCCCAGATATTGTGTGCCTATTTTAGATGAAGCAGATTATTTTAAAGAAAGCTAAGTATACAATTATTTATATGTCACATTTGAGATAAGTGTAAATATTGTACTTGAAAGTTTATTATATAATAATAAAAATGTGTATCTTTTAATCTTACATTGTTATTAGATGGTAGCTGATATTGAGTAGATCTGAGCGCCAGGTTGATAGTTGTCCTGTTCTTTGGAAGAGAGACCACAACTAAATATTTGTAGCATCTGGAATAATTCCTTTCTGATATCGGATTAAAACTAGAGATAATGGAGCTAGTTATCTTCTGCTTTTCTGAGTAAGAAACCTGGACCTTCAAGCACTTCCATTCAATTCTTAATCATGTGATCAGAAAAGTTTTGTAAGTTCAGGTAGTCCTCATCTTATGACTGGTTCCAAAGGACATACTTGGGGGCGGAGTGTAACTTACAACCCAGATTCAAAAATTCTGATGGTCATGTGAATTCTAGTCATGTGACTACACTTGAGAGGCTTGGCAGCTTGCGTGCATTTAAAGTCATTTGTAGCATCCCACAGTGGTTTTCTCTTGGTTATATACAGATATGGTATTCAGCAGGTTCTGACCAATTCTGGAGAACCGTTAGTGGAAATTTTGACTAGTTTGCAGAACTGGCAAATACCACCCCTGACTGGCCCCGCCCCCATCTATTCTCTGTCTCCCATTGAGTCCCAGCTGATCGGCTGGGTCTTCTTTTGTTGCCCTGTACAGGAGAACCGAGCTGGAAAGCAGGTTAGTGGGGTGGGGAGGAAATGGGGATTTTATAGTATCCTTCCCCTGCCTTGCCCACCAAGCCATGCCCACCAAACCACACCATGCTCACAAAGCCAGTCCCACAGAACTGGTAGTAAAAAAATTTGAATCCCACCACTGGTTATATATTTAATATTATACAGTCACTGCTTTGTTTTCTTTTTGAGTCTTTTATCTGCATTTCCCATCTGTTACTCCCTTGCTTGTTGACTCCCATTGTCATTTCTCCATCCCCGCTCGTTCTTCCTCTGCCATTTCTTGTACCATTATCGATATTAGCCAGGCTATGTCAGGCTTATCTGTCATTGGAGAATTTAAGGCCTAATGAATGTTGATGGTTTCTGTTGTGGAGCGGCGGAATAACCTGAGGCAAACATGGAGCGAACTTCAGCTGTTACTTTATTGAAACAATAAAGGGTTGTTGCGGCTGCCGCGCTAACAAGGCAGCCAGCTGGCGGACAACAGCTGATGCCGTTTGACAGCTCCCTTTTATAGCTGGCTGTCAAACGGCATCAGCCAATAGGAACGGTCCGTGTTCCCGCTGAAAACACGGACCGTAGTGAAGACTTCATCTCAGTCTTTTCCGAACGCCACAGTTTCTTCACATGTGCAGTGCTCCTCTCTGAAATATTAAACTTCACTTTGAGCTAAGGAGGCGGGAGGATTTGGGTGGAATACACTGCCAATTTGGGAGGAAACAAAACATAGAAAAAGACAAACAAAGGGTGCTGAACATTATCCATATCTGAAACAGTGGTGGTATTCAATTTTTTTTTTACTACCGGTTGTGGGCATGGCTTGGTGGGGGTGGTAGGGGAAAGGTACTGCAAAATCCCCATTCCCTCCCCACCCCACTAACCTGCTTTCCAGCTCCATTCTCCTGTACAGGGCAACAAAAGAAGACCCAGCCGATCAGCTAGGACTCGGGAGGCAGAGAATAGATGGGGGAGGGGCCAACCAGAGGTGGTATTTGCCGGTTCTGCAAACTACTCAAAATTTCCACTACTGATTCTCCAGAACTGGTCAGAACTGGCTGAATACCACCTCTGCTCTGAAAACAGATTGAAATGCAAGTCGGGCCTTTTTGAAGGCTTTGTCCAAAGTACGGTTCAGCATTTGAAATGATCCGATGGATCCATTATTTTGTTTATATGCAGCACAACTAATTGGCTCAAATATAATCCCTAGATATATATTTAGGAGTTTGGGATTCCTTGTTTAGTTGGATAATAATAGCTTTTTTAAAACTCAGGCACAGGAGGTGAAAAGTAGATGGGGGTTTGGGGCTGTGTTTGAAATTAATATTTTATCCCTGGAGCACTCTGAGATCTTGAAAAGGCCCTGTGTGCAGATATTTTTCTCTAAGAATCTGATGTGGGATGCAAGGGCCTTTGCAAAAGCACGTGCAATCTCATCCCACAGTTCATGAGGAGGAGGATCTCCATTAAGCTTGTTGGAGCTTCAGAGAGGAACTTCCTCTAAAGCAGGGGTCCTCAACCACCGGTCCCTGGACCGGTACCGGTCCGTGGATCATTTTTTACTGGGCTGCAGCTTGGGCGCCGCCATCTTGTTTTGACGGCGCTTCCGGGTTTTCGGTTGCTTCCGAGTTTTCGGTTGGAAAGTGCTTCCGGTTTTCAGTTGGAAAGCGACGCTTGGGTGCTTGCGCCTTAGTTTCATCGAAGAGGGTTAGGCTTTGAACGAAGAGCCATCCCGATGGCGGTGAGTCTCGCGTTACTCAGGTACCAGTCCGTGGAAGAATAAATAATCATGAAACCGGTCCCTGGTTCAAAAAGGTTGGGGGCCACTGCTCTAAAGCAAAAAGAATAATAAATTGGGAAAGGCAAATCATGATGGTTTCTCTGATTAAAATAGAAAGATTTCGAGGGAAAGGGTGATATCTCTCTATGGAGATTCTCATTATCCAGGTCATGTTTGTCCCAAAGGTGCTTTTTTAACAGGCAACTGGACTTTCTAGTTTTTCTTTGAGGATGTTTCGCTTCTCATCCAAGAAGCTTCTTCAGCTCTTGGATGAGAATCAAAACATGTTCCAAGAAAAACCAGAAAGCCCAGTTGCCTCTTGAAAAAGCACCTTTGGGACTGATAACAGATAACAGATAATCAGAGTTGGAAGAGACCTTGCAGGTCATCTACTCCAACCCCCTGCCCAAGCGGGAGACCCTACACCATTTCTGACAAATGGCAGTCCAATCCCTTCTTGAAAGTCTCAAGTGATGGTGCTTCCACAACTTCTGAGGACAAGCTGTTCTATTGGTTGATTGTTCTCACTGTCAGAAAGTTCTTCCTTATTTCCAGGTTAAATCTCTCTCCTTGTTCAGTTTCCATCCATTATTCCTTGTCTGACCTATAGGTGCTTTAGAAAATAGCTTGACCCCTTCCTCCCTGTGGCAGCCCCTCAAATATTGGAAGACCGCTATCATGTCTCCCCTGGTCCTTCTCTTTACTAGACTAGCCAAGCCCAGTTCCTGCAATCGTTCGTTGTATGTTTTAGTCTCCAGTCCCCTAATCATCCTGGTTGCTCTTCTCTGTAGTTTTTCTAGAGTCTCAACATCTTTTTTATAGTGTGGTGACCAAAACTGGTCTGTTTTCTTTTAATTCTAGCTATATTCTAGACTTGGTCCTACAGTGTCCAGTGACTATGAAGGCATGTATATATACATTTTAAAGCTCTGATTACTCTTACGGATTACTTCTGATGTACAGGTTCATATACTGGATTAAAAGCAACACATTTAATGCAAGGTATTGGTTTTCTTCCTTGTCTGATGAAAGAATATTTGCAGAAGAACTTGGTTTCCATTCATAGACCAATAAGGACATTATTTTTAAAAAGTATGTCCCTAACCTATTTTATTTTTAAAAAATTCCTTGAAAGGTGTATTGGTTTCCACCATGGAAAACAATATTTTTACTTATTTTTTAATATGAGAGTATGTCACAAGAAATTTAACAAAATGGCCTCATGGCTTGGAGCTTAGCCAGAACCAAGCAGCACTGCTATTTTGGGCAGACCAAATGTTAGGATACAGATAGTCCTGGACCATTTATTTAGCAATCGTTCAAAGTTAAAACATCACTGAAAAAGTGACTTCTGACCTCATTTCACATATACGACCATTGCAGCATCCCCACAGTCACGTGATCAAAATCTGGGCGCTTGGCAACTGGCATGTATTTATGATGGCTGCCATATCCTCGGGTCACGTGATCCGACAAGCAAAGACATTGAGGAAGCCAGATTCAATTAACAATCATGTTGCTAACTTAACTACTGCAGTGATTCATTCAACAACCATAGCAAGTAAAGTCGTAAAATGGTGCTGAACACACAACCAATATCTTGCTTAACGACGGAAGTGTTCGGCTCATTTGTGGTTATTGGCTGTATCCTTCATCTAGAAGCGAAAAAGTAATGGGATGCTTCCCTGCCCTCTTTCTCTTTCCTCACTGTTAAAAGATGCACTGCCACTCTGTTTTTCGTAGTATCTTCTCTCTTTCCCACTGAATGGTTTATTTATTTATTTATTTATTTATTTAATTTATTTATTTATTTATTTATTTATTTATTTATTTATTTATTTATTTATTTATTTATTTATTTTATTTTGTCAGGCAATTATAAGATAACAGGTATAAGTATAAACATAGTTGTGAATACATGAAAGGTTAGGTAGGCTTGAAAAAAGCTAATCTTATTGCTGGTGGGTAGTTTAAATGCACGCCTTGCACTGTTTAGGAGACTGAAAAGTGGGGTGCAGAGCTCCTCGGAGCATTTCTGATCAAACAGGAAAATGCACAGCGTTCTCTTGAATATCTCCATCTTACAAGCCCATGCTGAGATGAGTGCCACAGGAACACAATGGTTACTGCTGGCGTTGCTAGGAGAACATGCATTAGATTTCTTGTCTCTTACCTTGGCCATATTTAATAACGAGGAAAGAACAAATGTATCCTGGATCATTGCTCACTTGCACCAATGATCACAGCAGGATGAAGTTTTGGCCACAGAAGCTTGTCAGCACTTTCGACATCAAGAGATCGTGTCCAGATGTAATGGAGAAACAGGATATTAAAGAAAATGTTCTCTTGAATTTTAATATGGTTCAGCATATCTGGGAAGGTTATCCATCTCAAATCTGTCATCTTGTCATCTTCCGTCTCCTTCGTTAGTTTTAAAGCCTGCCATTTTAGTCAACACTAATTACTCACTCCAAAACAAACTTAGTGTAACTGAACGACATTAAGATGGGGCACGATATAATATTTTCCATTTACCGGTTTAAGTTGTCCTTAAACAACTGGTTCTGATGATTGTATAGTTAACCTCCTCTGGTGTTGTAGCATTGTCTTGGACTTATAACCATGATTTTGAAATTATATATCTGCCAGGACCCAAACTTCAGGAGATATGAATGTAGATCCATGGGATTCTAATGCATGGTTCAGGTGAGACCTTAATTGCAGCCTAGAATAGGCAGATAGCAATAGCAAAAGCACTTAGACTTATATACCGCTTCACAGTGTTTTACAGCCCTGTCTAAGGGGTTTTCAGAGTCAGCCTATTGCCCCCAACCATCTGGGTCCTCATTTTACTCACCCCAGAAGGATAGAAGGCTGAGTCAACCTTGAGCCTGGTGGGATTCGATCTGCCAAATTGCAGACAGGCAGTAGTCAGCAGAAGTAGCTTGCAGTACTGCACTCTAACCACTGCGCCACCGAGGCTCTCCTGATCCACTTATCACAGGGTGTACTTTTGTTTATTGAGGCGCATTAGGAGATTGAGTGGAAATCACCCCAAAGCACCAGTGGAGGCATACCAAAAATGACTCTGATCAGGTAAAGGCCCATATTCAAGACACTAAGGGCATTGAAACATCAATATTGCATCAATATTACTGCCTCCTCCAAGAGTCTCACAGCGGCCCTATTTAGGATGATCTATTCTCTCCTGGGGAGCTACAGTATCACCTGCAGGGCTACTGAGAGGAATGTTCTATCTATCTGGCAGGCAATCTTACTCAAATCCACTCAATGTTGGGCCCCTACTGGTCAGGTCTGGCCTGGGTGCCTGTGGCTTGGTTTTGTGATATTATCTGCGGTGAGTTTGATTCAGTGACTCTTGATGAAGTTGACAGGATTATTTGGGCTGTCAGTTTGGCCTCCTATTTATGAAATCTAAGTCCCTACTGTTCAAGCCATCTGAGAAATGACTTGCAGTTGGGTCTATGCTGTGATGTCGGCCTCTAAAAGAAAGGCAGTGGTGCCTGAGGCCTTGAAGGAGGCTGCGGTCAGGGGCGGGTTGCTGGGGGTTCGCAGGGGTTCGGGAGATCCCCTAGCTAAGATTCTGCACAATTCGGAGAACCCCTAAATCCGACTCCTGGCTGGCACCACCCATCCCACCTCACCCCTCCCAGGATTCGTCACGCAGCCCATTCTGGATGCAGGGCGCGCGCAGAGGCTCAGGAAGGTGGGAAACGGGCCTGTTTCTGGCTTCCAGAGAGCCTCCGGAGCCTGGGGGTGCTGGTTTCATGTTCCCAGAGGCTCGAGGAAAGCCTCTGAAGCCCGGGAAGAGCAAAAACACCCCCCCACACCATGGTGCAGGAGGCCAACTAGGCCACATCCACCATGGCTACGCCCACCCGGCAACCAGGCAGAGAACCCCTTGCTAAAAATTTTGAAGCCCACCCCCGGCTGTGGTGCATCCCTTGCTCAAAAAGCCATTCTTGAATCCAACAATTTCGAACAGTTAGCATCCTCCTCTCCAGGACCTTGTGGAGAAGGAAGTTGGAGTGGAGGAAGCAGATTATCTGTACCTCTTTTCAGTTGGACTTCAGGTCAGGAGGCAGCAGTGGTTGCACTTTTGATTTACTGTTGGCAGTAATGGGATGGGGGAGCCTTGATCTTTCAGCAGCTTGTGATACTGTCACTCATAGTATCCTTCTGGACGGGCTATGAAGTTTGAGATACCATTTTAGGGTGATTCTCTTTGTGGCCAGTTCCAATCAGTACAGACTTGGGAGGAAGAAGATTGCTCCAATCTGGGATGCCCAAATTTATGTTCTCTTCCCTCCTGTTTAACATCTATATGAACCTGCTGGGTGAGGATATCCATGGGTTAGAGGTTCAGTATATAAAATCATACATTGCAATGTCCTACCTGTCAATGAATACTTCAGCTTCAACCATAATAGTACAAGAACACACAATAGATACAAACTCAAGGTTAACCGCACCAAACTTGATTGCAGGAAATATGACTTCAGCAACAGAGTGGTCAATGTCTGGAATACTCTACCTGACTCTGTGGTTTCTTTCCCAAACCCCAAAAACTTTAATCTTAGACTGTCTACTATTGACCTCACCCCTTTCCTAAGAAGTCTGTAGGGGGCGTGCATAAGCGCACCAATGTGCCTACCGTCCCTGTCCTATTGTTTCTTTTATTTTTTTAATTTTTCTTATATGTATCCATGTATTCATAACTATGTTTTCACTTATACCTATTACCTTGTAAGCAATTGACAAAAATAAATAAATAAGATAAAAATAAAAGTATCATCAATATGCTGATGAAATCCATTTATAAAGGTTTCCTTCCCCTGTGTCAGATACAGATGTTCTAGGACACAGTTTTCCAATCCTGGCAACTTGAAGACAAGTGGACTTCAACTCCCAGTATTCCCCAGCCAGCATGGGAGTTGAAGTCCCTATACCTTAAAGTTATTGAGAATTGGGAAACCCTGTTTTAAGGTGTCCAACATTTTGGCTTGCCTGGGCCACATGGAGTGAAGAGGAATTATCTTGGGCCACATATAAAATATGTAATATAGTTAAGATATAGTTAATAATGTTAAGAGTTTATATTCTTGTGGAGCTGCATTACTATCTGTTCATGGCCATTCATGGCCTGTGAGCCACAGGTTGGACACACCTATTCTAGAGCATCCCCATTTTTGTGAAGTAGCTCTAGTCTAGAACATCATCTCTCTGCTGGAAGTTCAGGGACAATTTGGAACTAAAGCTAACTCCATTGAGAATGAAGTTATGGTGTTTGCCTGTATGAGCTTCCTGTTCCTGTGCAAGAACCTGTATTCTATTAGGTGTTGCCAGGCTCCTATGGGGCCATGTAGGGGTTATGTGGGAGTCATAGCTGGCTCTATCGGCAAAGTACAAATCCTAGGTGTTTGTCTGAGCTAGGTTTGGTTGAGATTTCTGAGGGTGATGCAATGAAGGGGCATTGGACAATTCCTATTGTGGCTGAGGGCTAATCCTACCTTTGTTCAGACCTTACTGCAGGGAATTTCAAAATAACCTGTCTTGAATGGATTTCTGCCTGCAGTATTTGCTTTGCCTATGAATAGAGATACTTAGATACTTGGCTTTTTTTCAATAAGCTCTTTATCTCTTAAGTGCTGACATCTGCTATTAAGAAAGGTGGGGGCTGCTTTCTCCCTCTTAAAAAACATGTTTCTCCATTTCTCATCCAGGGAAATATAATATTCTGCCTTTTTAATATTTCTTAAAACAGACCATTTTTCTAGAAGAGAGATGGGTGCTAACTTTCCACACCTATAATAACCTAGTTAATGATACAGTTCAGATAAGACTGTTGGAGTGATGTGGGACCTAATGAATTTCAGCTTATTCAACAAAGGATTTAAATTATCCCTTAGTTTGAGGTAAGTCCAACTTGTGCAGCTAGCCTCCGCTTCTTTGTGCATGCTCTGTTGGCACGAGATATGTATATTCACACAGACACATACTGGACAAGAAGAGAAGGAGGAGGAAAAAGCCAAGAGCTTTACATTAAAGCCAAGCATCTGTGAAGACTATTTCTTCAAATGCCATAATCCAATAAATATTGTGTTTTAAAGTATTTTTTTCCTTCTGTATTCAACGTTTTGGTTGCGTTCATTATTGATCATTTTATAGCCAAGAGTGCTATTTTATGAAGGTTTTCAGATAAATGTCTTTAACTCATACTGAGCCATGGTCTTTAAATCAGATCCCTTCCCCCAAAGGCCATGGTAACAACTATTATTGAAAGGAATTCCTGCTATTAATAGTAAAAAAAAAAGTCATGAAAAAAAGAAAGAAAGAAAGAAGGTTCAGATAATCTGATGCATGCTCTCCATTGCATGCTCTTTAGCCATAGGATCTATCCTATATTGAGCACAGGCTTCCCTAACCAGGAGAGCTGAAAACATAAATCCCAGAAGAGGATATGATGACTTTTGTATTTGCTCCAATTAACCAGGACGTCTGCTTAAAAACCAGTTAATTTTTAAATGGGGTTTGCTGCTTTTTATCTGCTGCATCGCTCGTGGTGTAGTTTTTGACACTAAGTTTTGTTCAGTTTATTGCTGTTTTATGAGAGATGCCCTTAGGGCTTTTTCAAAAGCAGCCAGCACATGTTTTAAGAAGACAAATGCTTTGTGTTTTCTGCGCTGTATCACTATCTTTAAAACTTGTGCTGAGGGGGAAACAATCTGAATTCTACCTTTTGAGTAATTGTGTTTCTTCTGCATAATATATTGACTATATTCCCATAAGCAGAAAGGAGCTGCAACAAGCCGAAATCTTTGAATTCACTTATTATTTTTTTTTTAATATTAAAAAAAAAAAAAAAAAAAAAAAAAAAAAAAAAAAAAAAAAAAAAAAAAAAAAAAAAGTGAGGGGGAGGGTTGTAGAAAAATAATTTTGGGGGGGGGGGGGGGTTATTTTTTGGTTTTTTTTTTTTTTTTTTTTTTTTTTCTTAAAATTTTAAAAATTTATTTTTTTTTATTTTTCCTTTTTTTTTTTTTTTTTTTTGTTGGGGGGTTTATGAGGGGCCCTATTTTTTCTCCCTTTTTTTCTTTTTTTTTTTTTTTTTTTTTTTTTTTTTTTTTTTTTTATTTTTTTTTTTTTTTTTTATTATTATTATTTATACTTTTTTTATTATTTTTTTAAAAAATTTTAAAAACAAAAAAAAAAAAAAAAAAAAAAAAAAAAATAAACTTATTTTAAATCTTCTATAAGCAGCCTTATGAAGGGTCATCTTGTTTTTTCAAGTACCCAATCAAACTGGGATTTGTAGCCAAGAAGCCCACATCTATGACATATGGGCATCAAAAATTTGAGCAAAGCGTCCTCTGCCCGGTTGCTGGGTGGGTATGGCCATGGTGGGCGTGGCCTAGTCGGCCTCCTGCACTATGGTGGGGAGGCGTTTTTCCCCCCCAGGATCTGGAGGCTTTCCTCGTGCCTCAGGGAGGGCGAAAATGGCCTCCCTGGGCTCTGGAGGCTCTCTGGAAGAAGGAAAAGGGGCCCATTTCCATCCTTCTCTAACTTCCAGGACAGAGGTGGTATTCAGCAGGTACTGACCAGTTCTGGAGAACCAGTAGCGGACATTTTGAATAGTTCGGAGAAGCAGCAAATACCACCTCTGACTGGCCCCGCCCCCATCTATTCTCTGCCTCCCGAGTCCCAGAAGATTGGCTGGGTCTTCTTTGGTTGCCCTGCACAGGAGAACGGAGCTGGAAAGCAGGATAGTGAGGTGGGGAGGGAGTGCAGTTACCTTTCCCTGCCACTCCCGCCAAACCACGCCCAACAAACCAGGCCTACAGAAGCAGTACTAAAAAAATTTTGAACTCCCACCACTGCCCATTTTTGGTCCTCCCTGAGCCTCTGCCCACACCCTGCGCTTACCTGCATCCAAAACAGGCCGCGTGGGGACTCCTGGGAGGAGTGGGGGCAGGGTAGGTGAGGCCAGCCAGGAGTGGGATTTGGGGGGTTCTCCAAACCGCACAGAATCTTAGCTATAGGGGCTTTCCCGAACCCCTGTGAACCCCCAGCAACCCACCCCTGCATATGGGGGGGGGCAATATATTTTTCTCGTGGTTTTACTAATGTTTTCACTAGTCTCTGGACTGCTACTTAGTAAAATGTTCCTGCTTTGCTGAGACTCTCCCTACAAGCTCCTGCTGCCCTTTCACAGTTAGAAAGAATCCATAGTCCGTGTGTTGCTTAGCAATCGACCCTGAAGCCCATCAATAAATGAAGCTTTTCCCCCACATGCTGCTTGGGCAGCAACAGCATGGGACCGGCCACAGTGAAAGCAGCTATTAGAGCTCCCATAGATATTTCAGTGAAGCTCTACGGTCAGCTTTGCGTTTATATTCAGCGCCCATAGTATTTCCCAGCCCAGGGGGGTTTAGAGCAGTATCAGTTCTAGTGCAGCCAATGGGATACAATGGGGTTTATCTGTTCTCCTTATTATTAGCAGGTCTCCCTTGCATTTTTGAATGTTGCAGGCAGTCCTGCCACCCCCCAATGATTGGGATAGACTAGAGGCTCTGACTTCTAGAAAGGGAATCTTTCAGTTACTAACACTGAGAAGTTAAAGTTCCTTCATGCAACCACAGACTTGTAAGGCTGAAAGGAACCGCAAGGATCATGCAGGCCAGTCCTCCTGCAACGTTCAGGAAATCAACCATCCTCAAGAGATAATTCTCAAATCTGCTCGAAAAACCTCCAGAACTGCAGAACGTCCTGTCCCCTAAGGAGGTCACATGTGGTGGGACCCAGAAGAAGGGCCTTCTCCATGGTGGCTCCCTCCCTCTGGAACATCATCCCCCCCCCCCAGAGATTAGACTGCCCTCCCCCCCACTCTTTTGGGAGGTTATGAAGATGTGGTTCTGCCAGCAGGCCTGGGGAACCCACAGCGGGATGGAGCCCATTTAATGGCTGGTATGGATGTGTGTTGTCACCAGGGTGTGTGTGTGTGGGGGGGGTTATTATTTTATTATTTTCATCGTATTACTTTTATTTCTTTTATATTGTGTGTTTATGTCCTGTAACCCACCTTGAGTCACTGTGTGCGACTAGGCAGGAATATAAATTTTCTAAATAAATAAAAAATAAATACCTCTAAGTAGGCTGTTCCATCATTTTAGACAACTTATCATTGGAAAGTTTTTCCTTATGTTTAAGAAAGATCTAAGTAACTGCCACTTGTATCCTTTTATCTCTTACTGCAGTTTCTGTGGCAATGAAACATATGATTCCTGACCGGTGGTGGGATTCAAAATTTTTTTACTACCGGTTCTGTGGATGTGGCTTGGTGGGTGTGACAGGGGAAGCATACTGTAAAATCTCCAGCCAGAGGTGGTATTTGCCAGTTCTCCGAACTACTCCGAGCTTCTGGTTCTCTGAATACCACCTCTGTTCCTGACCATCTTCTATAACATCATTGATAATCATGTTTTCTCTCAGGCTGGGCATTCCAAGGTTCTACAGCCTATACCAGGGGTGTCAAACTCAAGGCCCAGGGACCAGATCTGGCCCACGAGGTGCTTAGATCAGACCCACAGGGCCGCCCTAGAAACAGAAAAGGACCAGCCCACAGTGCCTTTGCCAGTGAAAACGAAGCTTGGGAGGGCCACATGGCTCCATTTTCACTGGTAGAGGGCATCAGGAAGCTGTCACAGCTGAAAATGGTGCTCTGGAGCCCATTTTCTCTGACAGAGCGCTTGGGCCTCCAGACGCCCCCGACCCCAGCCCCCAGGATCAAACACAAACCTGATGCGGCTCTCAATGGAATCAGGTTTGACACCCCTGGCTTATATTCACAGAGCATGTCCTCAAATCCCTGTATCATCTTTGTCATTCCTCTTCCAACTGAGCAACATCCTTCAAAATGTGTACCTAGAATTGTTTGCAATACTCCCGATATAGCTTTCTCTCTGGGGGTTTTTCTACAAAGGAAGTTCCAATCAGATGTGCTAAGGCAGGGGATGGGTAAATCCTTGGTGGCTTCATCCTGAAAACCCTTGGAAGGAGCAAAGTCCTGGGACTCAGATTTAGGAAGAGAGCTTAATGGCCTGTATTTATATATCTGTAATGCAGCTCTTTAAGACTATTTAAAACCCAAGGCTACCAGCCTTGCTTAAATAACAGAATAATAGACTTGGAAGGGATCTTGGAGATCTTCTAGCCTAAACCTCTGCTCAGATAGGAGATCCTATATCATTTCAGTCTGTCCAGAACTGTACAATACGTTCATGTGTGGCTCATTTGACCCAGCCTGGAGATAGATTCCCAGCCAGTCCTGTTAAGCACCAGCTAGATAAATTAGATTCCTCAGCATGGTTTCTAATGTAAAATAAACATCTACCTTCTGGATTGTGGGAAATAAAAAGGTGCGAGTTTTATGTGTGAAACTGTTTGGCACCTCTACTTAACAGAACAATTACCATTGCAATGTTTTTTTTCCACCTAAGATGTTTATAGAACATCCTGCTCTACAATAAGAACTATAAGTACAACATCCATGTTTCCCCCCCCCCCCTCTGGGACAAACATAATCCCATTATGAGGTTTTTTTTAAATTTTTTGACAAAGTATGAGGCTTTCAAGTGGACAAATAATTTAGCTCCACACTCATTGGAGAACGTTGGCAATACATTTCCTGAGTAAGGAAATGTAAATAGATAACATGTATTATTCCTCTGCTGATAAATTAACAGCTGTAAGTGTTTGTTTTGGGCTCGCTTCTAACATGTCTGGGGGTAATTCAGGAAACAAAAAAGACATATTTGGTAGTGACACCCTTTGAAGTGGCATTCTTCAGGCACTTGATATTCTGGAAGCACTTCAGACTTTGTTATGGAACAGGGAATATTAATGTTGCTTTTTTACCGTCCTATGCTAGGGCCCATAGGATTTGTGAAAGTTCTCTTTTCACTGTCAAAGGAAAAGATTGGACTTTTTTTGGCCTCCTAACTTCTCCATTTCCTCTTCTCTGCAGTGTCAGAACTCCAACTTCAGCAGAAAATTAGAATCAGATAGATGGATGCCTTTGAACCTTCAGAAGCTCAATTGCTCCCATTCTTCCCGTTATGCTTCTTCAGGATGAATGTACGCCATGAGTTAACAAATGTAGAGGAAAAAAAACATCCCTCCAAGAGCAGGGGAATTCTTCTGTACTTTTCCTATCGGTTCTTATTTCATTCAATGAAAAATAATTTCCTTTAGAAATGCATTCTCGCAGGGAAAATGGTCAAGGGATGCATGAAAACATCTTCTCATCCATCAAATCTTCTTCTTTCCTTAGTTTCCCATGCTTCCATTACACCCAAAGAAAGATAGTTTGATCGTGTGCACTTTTCTGTGAGACTCTTCCTGGGCAGGAATCAAAGCTGCAGTGGAAGATGCCTTTGTTTTGCATTTCGCATGCTTTAAAATTTTTATTTATCATTTATTTTGGTGCCTCTAAGTCAGTCTTGACTCATGGTGATTGCCTGGACTAGTCCCTGCAGTTGTTGTTTTTTTAAATGGTTTGCCTTTCCAGCTCCTTCCTAAGAGTGAGAGGGAGTCACAGGCCCAAGGTCACCCATCTGGCTTTGTGCCTATGATGGAACTAGAACTTACATCCTCCCAGTTTCTAGCTTGCTGCCTTAACTAACACCATATTGCCCGCTAACCAGTGGTGGGATGCTGCTGGTGTAACAACCAGTTCGGTGATCGTGCGCACATGAATATCTTCCAGAAAAAACTTACCTTCTATGTTACTGTGGGGGAGTAACACAGCTGAGGACCGGCAATCTACTCTGCCCCGTGAATCATCTGAGGGGATATAGGTAAGTACAGCACATGGGTGGGTTGGTGGGTGGGCCCCATGACTGTCGGAGCAAACCAGTTCGCTGCCAGCTGATTGTCAGAGCTAGGGGTTCAGCCAAACCAGTCCAAACCAGTAGAATCCCACCACTGCCCCTAACTAAAACTTACTTGTTCATGTATTTTAGAACAGGAGTCGCCAACCTTTTGGACCTCAGGGACCACCAAACTCATAATTTTAAATCCTGCAGACCACTAATATGAATTTTGACTGGTGGTGGCTTGCTGACATTGGTGGGAAAGTTAGTCCCATATTCCAGAGCTGCAGTATTCACAGGACTGGCCCATTTGGTCATCCTGGAGCAGCTGCTTCTCCACCCGGGTACACCAGCCTGCCATGGACTGGAAGAGATGCACCGGGATGACCAAAAGGCCAGTCTTGTGACTACTGCAGCTCTGGAATATAGGGCCAACTTCCCCACCAATGTTAGCAAGCCACCCGGGGCGGATTTCCCTCCCCTGCCATTGGTCTTACCTTCCAGTTCCAGCTTGCATGGCTCTACTCAAGGTAAGGTTTGCACTCGGCTGAAGGGTGGGGGCCAGCGGGTGGGCGGGCCATGTGGGGGGGCCTAGCCTTGTGTTCCCTCCCGTGCAGCCTGGATTAATTACTTTTGGGAGGAGTGCTTTGGGGGCGACATTCCTCTGTGGACCACCAAAATTTTCTCATGGACCACCAGTGGTCCCCGGCCCACCGGTTGGTGATCACTGTTTTAGAAGAGTGCTTTGCTGCGTATTGACATATTCCATGACAAAAATCCAGTATAAGAGTTTAAATATTGGCGATACTTGGCAGCGCCATCTTTTTCATCAGTTTGGCAATTTCATAAGATTTACAGATAGTCCTTGACTTATGACCATAATTGGAACCAAAATTTCCATTGCTAAACAAGGAGGGTTGTTATGTGAGGCATGCCTGATTTTACAACATTTTTTTTTTGTCACGGTGGTTAAGCTGCCACTTCAGCGGTTCATTGAATCAGGCGGTCATTAAATTTGGCTTCCCCCATTGACTTTGTCAGAAGCTGGGTGGGAAGATTGTAAATAGTGAATGCATGGCCCTTGGATGCTGTGTAACCATGGTAAATATATGTCATTTGCCAAATGCCTGGATTTTCATCACAGGTATGGGGCTGCTGTGATGGTCTGAAGTCAGAAATGGTTGGAAGTCATTTTTTTTCATTGCCATTGTAACTTCAAATGGCCCCTAAATGAATAGCAATAGCACTTAGACTTGTATACCACTTCACAGTGCTTTACAGCCCTCTCTAAGCAGTTTTACAGAGTCAGCCTATTGTTCACAACAATTTGGCTCCTCATTTTACCCACCTCAGAAGGATGACAGACTGAGTCAACCTTGAGCCTGGTGAGATTCGAACTGCCAAATTGCTGGCAGCTGGCAGTCAGCAGAAGTAGCCTGCAGTACTGCACTCTAACCACTGCACCACCGTGGCTCAATTATTCTAAGTTAATATAAACTACTAAAAATAATTTATATTTGGAAATGGTCCAATATTCTAAAACTGAAAGGTTGGCCTCCTCTACTGTAGGGAAAAGGATATGATGAATGAACATCAAACCTACCTAGTGACAACATTGGTCAATAGCCCATTGTCATGAGTCAGATGCTTCCCCAAATGAATATTCTGATCTTGATCATCCATCAATGTATAATTAGACCTTGTGATGGAATCTCAAAGTTTGCAGAAGCAAATAAAAATAGGTGGAGGGTTTAATAGTTCAGTGAGTTCTGAACATGCTCAGTAAAGACAGATTGCTTCCTGAATGGATAACTATTGAGAAAAATAGGAATCCAAATTAAAAATCAAGATTAGCAGGCTAAACAGGAACACCCCTTCTTTTGTCTCCCTGCATGGCTTATCAACATCCCTACTACTACTACTGCTACAGCTGCTACTATTAATATTTTGGTTTATATCCCGTATTTCTGCCTATCATCCTTTAATACAATCTAGTTCATAGGCCTGACAGAGGAAAGAAGCAGATGATGGATATGTCACATATCACCATTACAATATGCCTTTATGTAAAAATACAGGGACAAAGCAACTCATGATTTACCGGGTAGCTGCTTTTGATTCCAAATGATGTCAAATAACACTGTTCCTCTTTATTTCTCAATTTATTCTTTCCCGAATTCTTCTTGTGAATCCAACAAAAACACATGATTCCAGATTTATAGGTTTATTTTGTTCGTTAACATTTGGAAGATTTGCTATCTGGAAAAATGTCACCTGCATTTATTACTCAAATAAATCTTGAGTACCAGCGCCTTACCTCCCTCCGTTCTGTCTTCACTGGATTCAGAAAAGGTTTTGACATTATTATTAAAGAGACTTTAAAATCCCAGCAAATGATTTTCAACTTCTGCTTTGCTTCCCTTTCAAGCAATTTAAAATTACAAAGGGACGTCAGCATATCATCCAATTGGGATGTCCCCAAAACAGCAGCTGGTGTTACTAACAACCTCATCATATTCCATAGAAACTACAAATAAAACTCCTTAGTAATCAGCCATTGAAAACATTGATCACTCTTTCTTTTGCTACTATCTTACCATAGCGACCGGAGGTTAATCATAGTAAGAGAAAGGGTAGAAAAGGGAAGGAGTGGAGAGATATGAAATAATGGCATGTTAATTTTGATCCTCAGATGAACTGCATGGTGGCCTAGAGTTGGAGCGCTTGCCTCACCATCAGGAGGTTGTGAGTTTGATCCCAGGTAGTGGCAGATATTTATCTCTCTGGGCGCAATGTCTGCTGTGAACTCTGAGTAGGTGTCAGGAACCGCATCTGGCCAGTAAATGGTCAGCTCTAATCAGTCACCCCAGCCCCACCCTGAAGCAAGGGATTGCAGGATCTTTAAAAAACAGAATTTCAATCCTCAGATATCCTGAAGCATCCTTCTTCAAAAGTATGGATAGGCACAGAGCCACAGAAGATTATTTTTTTATACATAGTTACTAAAGAGACTGTTATATGCACAATAAAAATAGAAGGATTCTGAAATATCCACAATGGAAAAAGATGACAGAACTAGCAGAGACAGCAAAATCAACTTGTTTGATTAGAGAAAGTTCAGGTACTATATGTCAGTCACTGGAAACGCTTGATGGGTTGTTTTTTTTAAATTGGTTTGAAGATTAGAAAGGGTTGCTTACTGAAACAAGGGAATATTGATGTAACTTAGAGAGAGGGCGGTGTGGGGGGAGCAAAATATAAATGTATTTATAACCAGTGTCAAGAAGATCAGAAGCTGCTGCTTTATAATCACTCTTTTCTTTTTCTTTTTCTTTTTCTTTTCTATTTTTCCCCATTTTTTTTACTATTTATTACCAGCGTTTTTGCTTTCTCTTATGTTGTTTCATTTGTTCAAAATGTCTACTTTTTATTTATTTTAGAAACTACAGAAAGATGCTGAAATTATTTGATTTTAAAAAGATAACGGTTTCCCTGTCAAGTCATGTCCAATTCTAGACTGTGGTGCTAATCTCCGTTTCTTAGCCAAGAGAAACAGTGTTATCGTAAGACATTTTCCATGGTCATGTGGCCAGCATGGCTATAGGCCAAAGGTGCATGGAACAACCTTCCCATCACAGTGGTACTTATTAAACTACTTGCACAATCTTGAATAACTGCAGGAACAGTGTGAGAAAGAGATAAAAGGGAGACAAAGTGCTATAAATTGTGGGACATGTTTTTCTTCTTCTTTCCAATTCCTTTCCTTTAGACATTCTATCAAGAGCTCCCTGTCTCCATGGATTTAGTCTTCACTTTATATGTGTTTATCACTTCTGAATAGGACATTAAATGCCATTTATTGGTGAAGAGTTCATGTTTTTTAAAGAGTACCAGATACAAGAAGCAGTGGAAGCTTGCTCCTTCAGCAGGGGAAATTACAGAGAAACTCGATTGTGTGTTTGATAGCCTCCATATTCTACAGTTCTTTAATGATGCAGTGTTTACATTCAGAAACCCACTTTTATTGATTTGTTTAATGATTCATTCAATTTATAGGTCTGGCACATTTGCAGATGCAACTCTGGATGTTAACACTGAGTAAAAGCTAACAATAGCAAATGCAAAAGAGCAGTTTATTTATTTATTTGATTTCTATAATCGCCCATCACAAAGAGTGATTGTGAGTGGTGTACTGTACATCATAGTTATAAAAGTGTAACATGTCCAAGTGCAATTTCAATCAAATCAGCCCTTAAAAGCAAGCTCAATTTATACGTAAACACCAAGGTCAACTTCAGACCAACAATCAAGTAAGCAATACCCAATCAAGAAACTGCCAAAAAGCCATCGGTAAACAGTCTAACCAAAGAATCCTGAAGAACAACCCACACAGACTGGCAAGACACCAGAATAAAAACTGACAGCAAACAGCACTCCTTACTAGCACTGATGATGTTACCTAGTTAGGGCAATGAAAGTTCTGCGAAAAAATAAGCAAGTTCAGACAGCACTAAGGACTCCTCATTTCAACCCTGAGCTGCAAATATTCTCCTTCATTGGTATCATTAGAGTGTCTAAGTGGCTTTTGAGGGCAGCTCCAAGAAGAGTGAGTTGCAGTAGTCTAAACGGGGTGACCAAGCGATCTCAATGTTTTACAGTCCCTCCCTCTTAGGATTCCAGACAACAGACTACAGACCACCACACTTGGGGAATTCAGGAACTCTTCTCCCACAGCATTACTGAGAATAAGATTGCTTTATTATTTTTATTTATTTGAGTTGTCAATCGCTTTCAAAATAATAGGTATAAGTATAAACATGAGTAAGAATACAGAAAATAGGTACGATTAAATGGGACAATAGGACAGGGACAGGAGGCACGATGGTGCACTTATGCACACCCCTTACAGACCTCTTAGGAATGGGGTGAGGTCAATAGTGGACAGTTTGAGGTTAAAGGAGTGGGAGTTAGAGGATGTAATAACAGAGTCAGGTAGTGCATTCCAGGTATTGACCACTCTTGCTGGAGTTGTACTTTCTGCAATCAAGTTTGGAGCAGTTTACACTGAGTTTGTATCTGTTGTGTGCTCTTATATTGTTGCGGTTGAAGCTGAAGCAGTCATTGACTGGTAGGACATTGTAGCAGATAATTTTGTGTACTATGCTTAAGTCCAACAGTAGGCGGTGTAGTTCAAGGTTGTCCAAGCCCAAAATCTCAAACCTGGTGATATAGGGTATTCTGTTGCAAGCAGAGGAGTGTAGTACTCTTCTTGTGAAATACTTCTGGACTCATTCAATTGTATTAATGTCTGATATGCAGTGCGGATTCCAGACAGATGAGCTGTATTCGAGTATTGGTCTAGCAAAGGTTTTGTATGCCCTAGTTAGCAATTCTATATTTCTGGAGGAGAAGCTTCGTAAGATTAGATTTACAACTCTTAATGCCTTTTTGGCAATGTTGTTACAATGAGCTCTGGCGCTTAGGTCATTAGATATTAGTGCTAGATATTAGATATGAGTATTAGATATGATATTAGATATGAGATTGTACTGTACATTCAGCATAAGAAATTCCCCGAGAGGAAGATTTGGTGCTGAAGCTTTCTGAAGCTTTTTCATTTTTCCTGATGTGTGGCCCTGTAACAATCTTTATTACAGAAAGTACATCACAGTTTATTCACAGTTTGTTACAGCAAGTAATGCATGGCCATTCTTCTAAGATCAACCATAATCTTCTTTGTGTCAACTTGCACCAGATTGTTGGTGTAAAGCATTTTTTCCTTAAAAAGGAAAAAAATACCCATTCAAAGTCCTTTGTAATCACAAAATAGCAATCATGAGATTTGTAAAGGTTACAAAACAATTTCCCATGTAATTACAAAGCCAAGAGAGAAAATTGTGAAACATGTTAACTTATTCTGAAGCATTTGGCTCATTCAGCAAGAAGTTGACATGTCACTGACAGTCATTAAACCAGGCTAAAACCTTTGCGTATCATTATCACAAAGTTCAATAAGGTCCTGAACATTTGCTGCCAGCGGGCTGTTTTAATTTCACAAATGTGAACTTCTTATTGCTTCTCTGATCTGATTAAAAAAAAATTGCTTGTTGTTCCTCAGTAGAGTGCCACAGCTTTCCATCAGCACAGCAGGTATCTCTTGTGCTCAAAATATGAAGCTGTTGAGTGCAACAAATGTGTGGCAAACAAAACTGTCTTTAAAATGGGATTCCTTGTAGTCAGTTAGATTCCAAGGAGTAATGAAAGACTGTAAAATGAGTGACATGAGAGCTTCTTCTCCGGGAAGACTTCATTTCTGCAAGCATCACCATTTGAGGAACTCAGCTGGAACAATGGAGAATTCTTTTTTGAGACAACCAGAGGTTCCATGGAGAGAGTTGTTATGGCAACTTCTTCCTATGAATCCTTTGGAAAATCTTGACCGTTAATAAGATTCTAAAGTTTAAGAACAGTCTATATCCTAAGCTATGTTGCTCTCAAGATAAGTTGGACATTAATTCACTCAATTCCCAGTTGACACAGTCTAGACTGAAATCAGATGCTGTATCTTGGTTTACATACCCTGTGTAGAGACAATAACTTCATCCCTAAAGAAAGGTCTGCTGTATCAGCTCTGACTACTGTATTAGCTCCTCCTAATAGACAGGAGGGATGCAGTGGCTCAGTGGCTAAGACGCTGAGCTTGTCGATCAGAAAGATCAGCAGTTCAATGGTTCGAATCCCGAGCACCGCGTAACGGAGTGAGCTCCCGTTACTTCTGCCAACCTAACAGTTCGAAAGCATGTAAAAATAATGCAAGTAGAAAAATAGGGACCAATGTGGTGGGAAGGTAACAGCGTTCCGTGCGCCTTCGGTGTTTAGTCATGCTGGCCACATGACCACGGAGATGTCTTTGGACAGCGCTGGCTCTTCGGCTTTGTAATGAAGATAAGTACTGCCCCCTAGAGCTGGAAAGGACTAGCATGTATGTGCGAGGGGGATCTTTCCCTTAATAGACAGGAGTGAGCACTAGGTCCAATCTTACCCAGCAGCCTAGACCCTGGTTACAGAAAGTAGCATTGAAAAAGATGCAAATTCTTCCTTAAAGAGATGCAAAGTCATCAAATTGTAGACAAAATAACCTCTGAGGACCTTGAACAAACTATACTTCTTTCTGAACTCTCTGGGTGGCCCATACATTAATTGCAGAAGATACTCACCTACTATATACTATTAAAACTCTTGGGTCTGAATTTCTCTTTAGAAATCTCAATAAGACAATAATGATCCTGCAAAATATGCTAGGGCATGGAACTCGGGATAAAGATACGCAAAAGGACTTTGACCCAGTTCCAGACCAAAGAGATATTCTCACCGGTGGGGAACTAAGAGTGGATTTCATCTGTTGCTCCAAAGTTTAAGTCTGCCCATTCCTACAATATTACAACTCTGACTGAAAAGGAAAGTGACAAATTACTTTTTCCCATGAAGATTGAGGGAGACCGAATGGATTTTTTTGCAGGTAACTGGTAACCGCTTCTATTTGGGCTTTGATTGGAAGATAAGACTTATTCTGGAGACTGAATTTATTATATGTAATTACACAAGAATTGTTAAGAGATGGCATTAAGAAACAAATGTACATATTTGATCCAGGATGAACTATTTATAACTTTTGGGGTGACTTGGGATAGATAAGATCTCATGGTAAACTTTTTACAAATGGATTACAATAACACTTGGTTAACAGAGAGTTGTGAAACTTTAATTTTGTTTTGCTTTAGTATTATTATTCTTCCTGTTAACTACTTTGTCACTAATATAATATATAGAAGACATACCAACAATTTGCAAATAGATTTAGTAGTTTAAAAATTTGGTTTCGCAAGGGGTGGAAACTAATGTTGTAGTAATGTATTAATCAATATTCAACTGGGGGGATAATATGTGTATATGTTGGTCTTTTTTTGATGCACCTTTTTCTTGATGTTTTTGTTTTTCTTTTTTCTCTTTTTTAATTTTTTGGGGGGAGTTTTGTATTTTGTATTTTAACTTTATGTTGAATAAAATAATAAAAAACTTCTTGTGTCTGTTCGGTACTTTGTAACTTTCATTTGGGCAAAGTGTTGTATCGTGGGGCAAAACAAGTATTCAAATGGACTGAGTCACAGAATGCTGGGATCCATTACTCCTGTGGGAATGAATGGGCTGCTGTTGCTGCTTTTCAGTGCCACTGTCACAATGCTGTGGTCAGCCATGGTCATTGATCTTTATTTTCAATGTTTTCAGCTTCCCACAAATCAAGGGGGAATCTGGAAGGAACTGCTATGATTGCCGATGCTCCTATGTTCCTTGGCACATTTCCACCAGCAAAGTCTTTGCTTGCAGGAAGCTTGCAGGGAGAACGTCAGTAAAGAAATGGTTCAATCCCTCTGAGCTTGCACCATGCTGGCCATTTGCACCAAAGGTGGTATTCAGCGGGTTTGGACCGGTCCTGGCATACCGGTAGTGGAAAATTTGAGTAGTTTGGAGAACTGGCAAATACCACCTCTGGCTGGCCCCACTCCCGCCGTTTCCTCTGCTATATTCCCTTGTTTTTTAGCTCAGTTAATTAGCATGGCAGAGCAGATTGCCGCGCTTCAGCTGAGTTAAAAAAAGCTCACCTCACCAGCGCAGACACAGAGGGTGTTTTTGGAGTGCTGCACGCATGAACTGTCATAGAATCAGTAGGAAACACTTTGGAATCCCACCACTGATTTGCACATTCCCTCATTTTCCTGCTGGAAGGAAAGGGGAGAGAAGGGAAGGGGAAGTAAGGGGAACGGAGGAGAGAGGAGCAGAAGGGAGAGGGAGGGGGAGGGAAAGGGAGGGGAGCAGAGAGGAGGGAGGGAAGGAAGGAAGATATCTGACACCCACAAGGAAAGTCATTGGAGAAGCCAACAGGAGGTCTTAAGTCCCACCCACTTGCATTGACTTTTTGCCTGCCCATGGTTCTCTCTTTAGATAAGGAAATGTTTATTTTTATTTATTTATATTTCATATATCCATATACCCATCTCCCTAACCCTAACTTTGAAATGATATGCAGCCCTCACACGCTCCATTTTTGCTAGTGGAGGCACCACGGACTAGTCCTTTGCTGTTTCCAGAGTGGCCCCACAGGGCAGATTTAAGCACCCCATGGGCTGGATCTGGCCCCCAGGCCTTGAGTTTGACACCCCTGTTTTAGGAGATTCCTGCAACAGAAATATCCTAATATGAGAAATATTAGGAGATTGGACTGCTTGTTTTAAAAAATCCTAGAGGATATTCAGTACCAAGCATGAGGTGTGGGTTATGTTCTTCTCAGTTTATTTTTCATCTCAATAAAGTCTATCCCAAAAGAAAGACATCATCCAGCTGGCAACATCAATGTTGAGCTGGAACAAAGATCAAAATATGCTGTCAGCATTCCTTGCTTGAGTTTCTTGTGTTCTGGTAGATTTTGGAATTAATACAAAACTAATAATAATAATAATAATAATAATAATAATAATAATAATAATAATAATAATAATAATAATAATAATAATGCAACTTAATTATCCATTCCTCCAGTTTTCATCTTCTTAGCAAGCTGTGTCTTTCTGTTGAACTACCCAGACAAATATTTAGGATTCCACCAACTAAGACCAAGCATCCTAAAGAGGAAGGGTGGTGTTTAAAAGGGTCAGCTGAGATAAATGTCTTACAAACATGCATTCATAGTTGTCACTTTTTGTTACTGTCATTATTCCACAGTGGTTTTTTTTTACAAGCAGGAAAATAAGTGAATTGAATTGAATACTTAAGTGAATTGAATTGAATACTTGACCAAGTGTAGTTAGACACACAAGGATACGGTACTAAATGCATCTGTCAGGCTGGCAATCTTTACTGGGGCTTATTTGGGGGTAGGGCTTATATTAAGAGCTGGGGAAAAAATCATGGTAGGGCTTATTGTCCAGTTGGGTCTTATTTTCAGGAAAACATAATCCATACATAGACATTACCACGGTGAGTATTAGATGTTCAGCAGACTGATGGCACAAGGAAAAAAAATGTCCCTGTGTCTAGCAGTTTTGGCATGCAATGCTCCATACAGTTTATGTCCAGGATGTGAGGAGTCTCACATATCTTCTCAGCCCCCCTTCTGAACCCACACAATATAACAGGTCCCCTATAGAAGACATTTTTTCTTTCTTTCTGCAGACATAACTATTTGAAGACCTGGGAGACTATAGAACCCCAAAATTTGAAGGATTCTACTGCTGATACTGTGCTGTCAAATATAGTAAGAGGTGATAGAACAGAAGGGCTCCTTCTAACCTCCACTATCATCTCTAAGTTTTAAGCATGTTCAGCTCCGGGATGTTGTGGCTGCACCACAGGGTCAGTGATGACTGAGGGCTTTGATTGGCAGGATAAATGACAGTTGCTGAGATAATGCATGTGTCCGGGCGTGTATTGACAATACAACTTACATCACAATAAAACAAACATGATAGTTTTTCTGCCTAATTCTTGGCAAGGTATTTTGGAAGTGGTCTGCCATTGCCTCCTTCCTGGGGTTGCACTAGAGGGACTGGCCCAAATGGATTTGTGACTAAAGTGAGACTAGAACTCTTGGTCTCCTGGGTTCTAGCTTAATACGTAACCTCTGCACCCAACATTCTACATCATGAAAATACAAATATATGTAATACAGCATCTGGTAAAACAAAAAACTTTTAGAAATAACAATAAAAGGACCGCACAAGATCAAACATCCATTGACATCAGGCATTGGTTACCAAAAATCTACTAATCGGAACCATTTTGATGGCTCTGAAGAGCGGAAAATGCCCGGAGCATTTCCTGGAGCCGGTTGGAGGGGGAAGCAGACTCTGAGTCACCCCTCTAAAAAAAAAACATGAGCTGAGCAGATCCCACTTGGAGAAGGCAGATCCCACCTACGTTTTCCTGGAGCCTTGAAAGCTATATTGGGCATTATAGGTGATAGCCACCGCTTTGAATTCAGTTTGGAAATTAAATAGTTGCCACGGCAGCAGCTAGAGTATTGATGTTACACAAGATTCCTGGCTGCTGTGTTTTAAACTAACTGCAGTTCCTTGGTCGGCTTCTAAAGCAGCCCCACATAGAATGCATTCCATTAAATGAAGTCTTCAGTTTTCTCCGTGTAGATGTTTCCATTTTTTTTTTTAAATTTCAGTCATTCCACTGCTCATTAAATCATGAACCTGACAGGATTGCCAGTGAAGAAAGAATGGAATTGCTGCATTGAAAGAAGCAGAAGGGGGAGAGATCCTATTTAAAACATGTGATTTAGAATGTCTCTTTTATTGATCATAGATTGAGGAAAAAGACTCTTGGATGTCTTGAGAAATGAGAGGACGTCTGCAGCAGTGTAGAAGATGACCCTAGATTTTGTCCTCTGGTGACAAATCTGCCAAAAATGACACTAAGAAATTTATTTTAGCATGAAACGCATGTGATATTTTTAGACATGGCCTGACACTACCCAGCGCAGCCCTGTCAAGAGATTTATTTAATCAGTTTGCCAAATCCCAGTCCTGCCTTTTCAACAGTTTATATCTCCTCCTTGTTGCTCTTCTGTAGCAGTGAAAATATTGGGCCCACGATGGCCCTCTTCCCCGCCTGGGTGATCTTATTGAGGAAAACAAGCAGCCCCCTTTAATTTTGGGGCAAATTTCTCCACATGCTAAATCTTGTTGCAAGGGATCCGTTTGAAATGAAGAGAATCACAGATGTGACCGAAGGAAAGCCAGTAATGCAATGGATCATAGTGCCACCATCATCATCATCTTCTTTTAACAACCCCATAATCCCTTGTGGGGTGGAGTCTGGGCAACTGAATGGAGCTAGTAGTTTTAATGGCCAGATGCCCTTCCTGACGCCAATGCGGAGTTTTGTTCAGCAGCAGATATATTCTCATTGTGCCCAGAGAGAGAAATCTCTGCCTCTACCTAGGATTGAACTCACAGCCTCCTGATTGTGAGGCGAGCGCTCTACCTCTAGGCCCCGTACCAGTCCCTCATAGTGTCACCATCTGGATTTCAAAATGGGGAGGCATATAAAATAAGTTCTATCAGGCAGTTTCCTATGAACCTCCCTCTATGCAATTTTAAACCATCACCCAAATTCTTACATATTTGTAATCCATGGAATGAAGTTTTCCTCTAAATATGTCTGCATGGATGAGGACATTTTGAATGAGCCAGGCTACCTCATCTCCATAAAGGATGCTTCTTTCTATGTAACTCTGGAGATAATCTTCTTAAGCATTAATAATTGACAGGCATGTCTAAGGAAAGGCTTTCCCAAGAAGTGCTCCACTAGATGTTTTGGATTACAAATCCACATCTCCCACAAGCAAATCCACTTTATGCATCTTAAATACGTCTTTGGATACTGCATGAGGCTCTGAGTTAGTGGGATGAAGGACTCCAATAGGTTGTTTTGCAAGGTCATCTCTAGATTAAATTCTAGGTTGTGTAGAATAGCATGAACATACTTGAGCTAAAACTGGGCTTTTGTACTTATGGCAAACCACTCAAATGAGCCAAAACAACCAGTAGCGGCCTTACAGTAAGCAGAGAATTGTGTGGTAGATGACAGGGGTACATTTAAGGCCAGTAACATGGTCTACATTTTACTTATTCTGTACATTTGTATAAAGCAGTCTTTTTCAACCATGGCAACTTGACCAAACGTGGACTTCAAATTCCAGAATTCTAGGAGTTGAAGTTCATACATCTTCATGTTGTCAAGGTTGAGAAACACCGATATAGAAACCCTGAAAACCTTGGTAATATGACCTACCTCTCTCCTGGGGGTTTGGGGGGTTTGGTTTTTTTTTTTTTTTTTTTTTTTTTTTTTTTTTTTTTTTTTTTTTTTTTTTTTTTTTTTTTTTTTTTTTTTTTTTTTTTTTTTTTTGTTTTGTGGGGGGGGGTTGGTTTTTTTTTTGTTTTTTTTGGGGGGGGGGGGGGGTTTTTTGTTTTTTTTTTTTTGGGGGGGGGGGGGGGGGGGGGGGGGGGGGGGGGGGGGGGGGGGGGGTGGGGGGGGGGGGGGGGGGTGGGGGTTTTTTTTTTTTTTTTTGTTTTTTTGTTTTTTTTGGGGGGGGTTTGGGTTGGGGGGGGGGGGGGGGGGTTGGGGGGGGGGGGGGGGATTTGGGTGGGGGTTTTTTTTTTTTTTTTTTTTGTTTTGTTTTGGTTTGTTTTTTTTTTTTTTTTTTTTGTTTTTTTTATGGGGGAGTTTAAGGTTTTAATGATTTATGGTTTTTTTTTGTTTTTAGTTTTTTTTTTTTTTTGTTTGCTTCTACCAACATGTATATTACTGGATATCTCATATCTGGTGTATCCATCTTAGTTCCCTTTGCAGTACTTCATGTATTATTTTCTGGTTTCTTTTCTGTTCCAAATAAGATTCACCCTTTGGATCAGGATTGCTAAATGCCTTCCAAACACATTTTCCCAAATCCTGCAAGGTGCAGCAAGGGCCAAGACATGCCCCATTTCTGAAGACTCCAGACCACCCCCTCTCAGCCCTCGGAAGAGGTCAGTGGCATACCACGTCTGGAAATGTTGCAGTTGCCAGGAGTCTGACTTGATGGCATAAGATAGGGGCAATTTAAAAACAACAGCTAATTTAAGAACTCTATGCTTTTTAAAAGGAATTGTTTGCTTATTTGTGAAGAATTGGAAAATTAAGCAGTTTCTTTAATTCAGCCCAACAGACAGAACCCAAGAAATACAAGTACAGTGTGTGTGTGTGTGTGTGTGTGTGTATACCCCAATTTTATATAGGTGTACTGACTTTAGGTATGTAGGGGTATATGTGTATAGTTATTGTACTTTTTGGAAAAAAGAGCTCTATTTGGCACATTAAAAAAAAAATCACTCTCAAACACATCCTATTTAAATTGTCATGATTTCTTGGTAGCACAATGGTTAAAATGCAGTTTGGCAGGCAAACTCTGCACACAGCCAGGAGTTCAATCCTGATAGGTTGAGACTCACCCTTCCATTTTTCTGAGGTGGGTAAAATGTGGACCCACATTTTTGGGGACAAAATGCTGCCTCTGTAAACCACTTAGAGAAGACTGTAAGTGCTATTGCTATTTCTACCCACAACAACTGCAATATTTCTTATGAAATAACTTTGAAGGTTATTACCTAAAGGAATTCTAAAGAAATTAACTTTTCTTCTCTTTTGTTGAAAAATTTATATTGTTTTGCTCAGACTTGCATTTGTTCATTCCCAAATGAAGTTTTGAGTTTGACACCCCTGAACTATGGGATGACAAATGCAGATTTGAATCGTGTGCTAACAGCTTCTTTTGTGTAGTTAGTGCCCAGAAGAATCAACTTTGTTTAGTATTTAACATTTTTTTCAAGGTCCTCTGTCTGGGAACAAGTTGTTCAGCAACGTAAACACATGGAATGCTTCAACCTTTTAATAAAATGAAGTTCAATTTGTTGTACTTAAATGATGTTTTTGCATTGCAAATGCATGTTAATATTTGGCTAGTGTGGTTCAATTGCTGGAACACAAAAAGCTTAAATGCACTGTGTTAAACAACGAACACCTGACAAAATTAATCTAGTTTTAGGGCATCTTTTTGTTGAAAACACATTCACTATCTGAAATGTTGGGGGTCAACATTGGACCCATGATCAAGGTTCCATTGTGAGGACATGTCTTGGAACCAAAGCAAGAAAGCTACAATGGATCTAGAACAGGGGTGTCAAACTCAAGGCCCCATGGGGCCACCCTGGAAACAGTGAAGGACTGGCCCGTGGTGCCTCTGCTAGTAAAAACAGAGCTCGAGAGGGCCGCACACAGCCCTCTCAAGCTCCGGTTGCTTTCTGGCAGAGGGTTACAGGAGGCTATGGCAGTCGGAAATGGAGCTTGGGAGCCTGTTTTTGCTGGCAGAGTGCTGGGACCACCACATCCGCTCCCAACATGAGTTATGTTAACCTAGCCATGTCCCCTTGGCCATGCCCCCCCGGCCCCCTTGAGGTCAAACACAACCCTGATGTGGCCCTCAATGAAATTGAGTTTGACACCCCTGAACTAGAAAATACTCTTGTTAAACTTTTGCTAAAGTGCCAGGTATTTCAGAAGTTAAAAAAAAAAGCAGACAAAGATTAATCACTTGAGAATTTTTTTCTCATTTTTAATATAACATATAAGCTGTACACTTCAGATTTCAGTTTGAAAAACAAACTGAAATCTTTAAAGGGGAAAATAAAAATATATTTAAAAAAACACTCTTATAAGTAGGGATCTGGTTCTGCTCAGAATGAACCAATCACATAAAAATTGATGTTAAATAGTAGTCAAATGTGCATCTGCCATCAATTAAAGTGACTGCAATCAAGCTCATATAAAGTTCAGCTATTCTAGTAGGATTTTTCTGACATTTACACAGTTGCCTCTTACAGCAAAAGCCACGATCTGCAAAGAGTTTGCAAAGCATCAAAGGAATCTTGTTGTTGGAAAGTCAGGAGAAGGGTACAAAACAATTTCAAAGGCATTGGATGTACCATGGAGCAACGGTCGCCAACCGGTGGGCCACAGCCCACTGGTGGGCCGTGAGAAAATTTTGGTGGGACGCAAAGAAATGTCACTCCCAGAGCACCCTCCAAAGCAATTAATCCAGGCAGCACAGAAACACAAGGCTGCGTCGTCCACATGGCCATGCCCAGCCAGGCACATGATCAACAAGCCACACCCACAAATTAAGCCATGCCCACAGAACCACTTAGTGGTCTCTGGGATTTAAAATTATGAGTTTGGTGGTCCCTGAGGTCCAAAAGGTTGACAACCCCTGCCATGGAACACAGTGAAGACAATCATCAACAAGTGAAGAAAATATGGCACAACAGTGACATTATCAAGAACTGGGTGTCCTTCCAAAACGGATGAAAAAACAAGAAGTAAAGTGCTCCAAGAGGTTGCAGCAATATAGTATTGGCTACTACATATTACAACAATCTCCTGTATTCTTCATATGTAAGGGTAGGGTGGCAAGACAGAAATCTTTTTCTTGCAAAAAAAACCATCCAAGTTGGCTACATTTTGCAAAAACCTGCAATAAGACTGACATAAGCAGGTGGAAAAAATGTGTTATGGTCTGATCAGACCAAGGTTGAACTTTTTGACCCTAATTCCAAAAAGTATGTTTGGCGCAAAAACAATATTGCGCATTGCCAAAAGTATACAGCAAAGCATGGTGGTTGCAGCTTTAGACTTTGCGGTTATTTTTCTTCAGCTGGAGCTGAAGCTTTAGTGAAAGTGGAGGGAATTATGAATAGTTCTAAATAACAGTCAATTTTGGCACAAAACCTTCAGGCCTCTGTTAAAATGCTGAAGAGGAAGAAGAATTTCACCTTTCAACGTGACAATGAGCCAAAGCATATCTCCAAAGCAATGAAGGAATGGCTTCAACAGAAGACAGACATATTGGAATGCCCAGCCAGAGCTAGACAGTGGTGAGATTCAAATATTTTTACTACCGGTTCTGTGGGCATGGCTTGGTGGGTGTGGCAGGGGAAGGATACTGTAAAATCTTCATTCCCTCCCCACCCACTAACCTGCTTTCCAGCTCTGTTCTCCTGTGCAGGGCAACAAAAGAAGACCCAGCCGATCAGCTGGGACTTGGGAGGCTGAGAATAGATGGGGGCAGGGCCAGTCAGAGGTGGGATTTGCCTGTTCTCTGAACTACTCAAAATTTCTGCTACCGGTTCTCCAGAACTGCTCAGAACCTGCTGGATGCCACCTCTGAGCCTAGACCTGAATCCAATTGAAAATGTGTGTGTGTGTGTGGGGGGGGGGGGCTATGAAGAAGAAGAAGAAGAAGGCTGAAGAAGGCTATGCACAAAATCTGTTTTGCAAGGAAGGGCAGACAAAGATTCCCAAGGCAAGATGTGCCTTGTTGATGGACTCCTACCCCAAAAGCCTGAATGCTGTCATGAAATCAAAAGCTGCTTCAGCAAAGAATTAGTTTATGGGTATGCATCTTTAGGCAATTATTTTTGGGGTTTTTTTATTTCCCCCCTAAAAGATTTCAGTTTGTTTTTCAATGAAATCATACAACTTACATGTTATCATAAAGGTGGAAAAAATTCTGAACTGATCTATCTTGGCCTAATTGTTTTTACATCTCAGAATCTTGGCATTTTAACAGGGGTATGTAGACTTTCTATATCTGCTCTATATGATGACTCTGTGGCCAAAGAAACTCAGGTTCATTTCTCCATTTGATCCCGAAGTTCATGGGGTGACGTTGAAAATACAGCTCATTAGTCTGGCACCCATATCATGTATCTGATATTAACACAATTGAAAAAGTCCAGAAATATTTCACAAGAAGAATTCTCCACTCCTCTACTCGTTGCAGAATACCTTATGCCACCAGACTTGAAAATCTAGACCTAGAAAACCTAGAACTACGCCACCTCTGGTCCGATCTAAATATAGTATATAAAATCATACATTGCAATGTCCTACCTGCAAATGAATACTTCAGCTTCAACCATAACAACACAACAGAAAACAATATATACAAACTCAAGGTTAACCGCACCAAACCTGACTGCAGGAAATACGACTTCAGCAACAGAGTGGTCAATGTCTGGAATACTCTATCTGACTCTGTGGTTTCTTCCCCAAACCCCCAAAAACTTTAACCTTAGACTGTCTACTATTGACCTCACCCCTTTCCTAAGAGGACTGTAGGGGGCGTGCATAAGCGCACCAACGTGCCTACCCTCCCTGTCCTATTGGTTCTTTTTATTTTTCTTATAAGTATCTATCTCATGTATTCAAAACTATGTTTATTCTTATACCTGAATCTTGTAAGCGATTGACAAATCAAATCAAATAAATACAATAAATAGATTAGTCTACTCAAAGAATCTCACAGGTCATTGGTGGGGGGGTAACTTTCACCCTTAGCTCTCTCAGAAGAGATCACATAGTCGACTTAAGAAAGTCAAGACTGCATGAAGTTTTTCCTTAGAGAGAGTAATAGTGTGGTGTTCACAATAGACTAAGCCGAAGTCTTCACTCCGGTCCGTGTTTCCAGCGGGAACACGGACCGTTCCTATTGGCTGATGTCGTTTGACAGCCAGCTATAAAAGGGAGCTGTCAAACGGCATCAGCTGTTGTCCGCCAGCTGGCTGCCTTGTTAGCGCGGCAGCCGCGGCAACCCTTTATTGTTTCAATAAAGTAACAGCTGAAGTTCGCTCCGAGTTTGCCTCAGGTTATTCCGCCACTCTACAACAAATAGCAATAGCACTTAGACATATATACCACTTCACAGTGTTTTACAGCTCTCTCTAAGTGGTTTACATTTACATAGTCAGCATATTATCCCCAACAATCTGGGTCCTCATTTCACCCACCTCGAAAGGCTGAGTCAACCTTGAGCCTGGTGGGATTCAAACTGCCAAATTGCAGTCAGCCAGCAGTCAGCAGAAGTAGCCTGCAGTACTGCATCAAGCACATAGTCATAGGGCAATCAGGTCTTTACTCAGCAAGCCATGATGTCTGGAGGGTTCATGCAGAATCACCCCAAAGGTGCTTTTCCAAAGACAACTGGACTATCCTGGTTTTCCCCTTGGAAATGTTTCGCTTCTCATCCAAGAAGCTTCTTCAGTTCTGAACTTGAACAAGAAGCAAAATGTTTTCAAACAAACAAACAAACAAAACCCAAGAAAGCCCAGCTGCCTTTTGGAAAAGCACCTCTGGGACAACCCATGACCTGGAGATTTAAAAATCTCCATAGACATTCATGCCAAATCCTCTTTCTCCAACCTTCGTGATTTTTAGCCATCCCATTGTGCCCTTGAAAAAGAGAGAAACTCAAAAGAAGGTTTTGCAAATTCCAGGGGCCTCAGAGGTAGCTTGCAGCCAATTGACAGGCAGGGGTGTCCTTGAATCCATGCATGAAGAAAGATATTGTGCTGGTAAGGTTTTTAAAACATTGAAAAACCCTACTGACTTATAGCTACGTAGCTTTGATACTTTTCCTGACCTATTTCTCATGAAATTAAAAAAAAATACCCCGGAGGATAAATGGGGAAGCTAAATGATTTTAGACTTTGGATATTATAATTTTCTGGCAGGTTTCCCTTAAATGGCCATTTGCTTTATATCACTTGTGAAGCGCTCTCTCTCTCTCTCTCTTTCTTTCTCCATCCCGCCCACCCATCTGCACACAAATCTTTTCTTTCCCATCATCACGTTTCGCTTAATAACTACCTTTATAATACTGATAAATTTGTGCAAAAAGAATTTGATCAAGATGAACGAACAAACATTTACCATTCCGGATTTAATATATATTAAAAAGAAGAATATTCAGAGCAAGAAGGTCCTGGGTTCAATTAAAATCTTATTCTGAATGGAGGTGGCTTCTCCAGCCCTGAAGCTAAATGTATTTGTGGATAAAGGAATATGGTTTTTCGGTTTTTTTTTTCCAAAAAGGGCAATTGGATTCAGAAATAAAGTAAGTGCTGGTATCTGAGGACAGGCTGAATCAGCTAAGCAACCCTTGCAAACATTTTGACTACACCTAGGATCACTTTGGAGCTATGATGAGATTTTTAAAAAATTACTACCGGTTCTGTTGGCATGGCTTGGTGGGCATAGCAGGGGAAGGATACCGTAAAATCCCCATTCCCTCCCTACCCCACTAACCTGCTTTCCAGCTCTGTTCTCCTGTGCAGGGCAACAAAAGAATACCCAGCCAATCAGCTGGGACTCAGGAGGCAGAGAATAGATGGGGGCAGGGCCAGTCAGAGGTGGGATTTGCTGGTTCTCCAAACTACTCAAAATTTCCACTACTGGTTCTCCAGAACTGGTCAGAACCTGCTGAATACCACCTCTGCTTTGGAGGGTATTAGTTTTCTCTCCACCCTCTCATACTCCACAGATCTACTGACTTCAGACAACATAATCCAGTGCTGTTACAAGCCTGCTGCTGAAGTAAAGCTAGTATGGTTATTGATGAATGAGTTTGTTTAGTTCGTAACACCAGCGCTGTCAAAACTCCTGCCTGTGGGCCAGATGCATCACGCCATGTCCGTTTTAGCAAAGGGGAAAAAAGTCCCAATCTGTCATGTGATACAGCCGTGATAATGTGAGTTTGACACTCCTGACATAATCCATTCTAACATATTTACTGGGAAATAGGTTTGGACAGGCTTATCTAGAGAATAAACTGGTGTTCCTAGGATTTGCTGCCTCTTTATCCCCTATAAAAACACTTTTCTACATACAGGTAGTCCTCGACTTTCAACAGTTTGCTAAGTGACCATTCAAAGTTACAATAGCATTGAAAAAAGAGACTTATGATCGTTTTTCACAATTACAATTCCAGCATCTCCATAATCATTTGAACAAAATTCAGATGCTTGGGAACTGGTTCAGATAACAGATAATCAGAATTGGAAGGGACCTTGTAGGTCATCTAGTCCAACCCCCTGCCCAAGCAGGAGACCCTACACCATTTCTGACAAATGGCAGTCCAGTCTCTTCTTGAAAGTCTCAACTGATGGCGCCCCCACAACTTCCGAGGGCAAGCTGTTCCATTGGTTGATTGTTCTGTCAGAAAGTGTCTCCTTATTTCAAGGTTAAATCTCTCCTTGTTCAGTTTCCATCCATTAGTCCTTGTCTGGCCTTCAGGTGCTTTAGAAAATAGCTTGACCCCTTCCTCCCTGTGGCAGCCCCTCAGATATTGGAAGACCGCTATCATGTCTCCCCTGGTCCTTCTCTTTATTAGACTAGGCAAGCCCAGTTCCTGCAACCGTTCGTTATATGTTTTAGCCTCCAGTCCCCTAATCATCCTGGTTGCTCTTCTCTGTACTATTTCAAGAGTCTCAACATCTTTTTTATAATGTAGTGACCAAAACTGGATGCAGTACTCTAGGTGTGGTCTTACTAAGGCTTTATAGAGTGGGATTAGTACTTCCTTTGTTCTTGACTGTATCCCTCTGTTAATACAATTTAGGATTGCATTAGCTTTTTGGGCTGCTGCTGCACACTGCAGGCTCATATTTAGCTGGTTGTCCACTAAGACTCCAAGATCCCTCTCATAGTTACTGCTGTTGAGCCTGGTTTCACCCAGTCTATCTATATGTGTACTTTTGGTTTTTCTTGCCTAAGTGTAGGACTTTACTTTTCTCTATATTGAATTTCACTTTGTTAGATACGGCCCAGTGTTCTAGTCTGTGAAGATCCGGTTCATACTTATGACCATTGCTGTATCCCAAGATTATGTGATTCTCCTCTTGCGACCTCCCAACAAGCAAAGTCAAAAGGGAAGCCAGATTCACTTAACACCCGAGTTACTAACTTATCAATTGCAGGGATTCACTTGACAATGGAGTCAAGCAAGGTCGTAAAATGGAGCAAAATTCACTTAACAAATGTCTCACTTGACAACGGAAATGTTTGTGCTCATTTGTGGTCGTAAGTCGAGGTCTACCTGTAGTAGATACCTGTAGTTGGTACGGGATGATAAAATTGCCAGCTGTGTACAGGTAGTCCTTGAAGTTCTGTTCCAAGTCCTGATGTACCTTTGTGGAATACTTACAACCCAGATTTGGAATTCTGATCATCAAGTTCCTTCATGATCATGTAAGTGGACTTTGGGTACCCAGCAGCTGGGCTGCAATTATTGCCGCTTGCAGAGTCCTACAGTTATGTGACTGTGCTTTACGACAGCTTTGCAGGAAATGAAAATTTATTTCTGATTTTTGGCAAAACTACCTCTGTAATAAAGCATTAGTTCCCTTACGGACCATGAGAATTTGCTTAACAACCACTGCAACAAAAAAAAAAGGTCGTAATATAGGGTCAGTCACATGAGTGATCTGATTTATGACTGTCCTGAGTTATGAAACTGATGAGTAGGCTCTATTACTGTCTTAACTCAAAGACTATCCATATTGTTTGGATAAGGGGCTAAAATGCATTTCTGCTTCACTTCTGTGTGAGATCAGTTCCCGAGACCTGTTTCTAGGGGAGCATCTAACTTTCGAGGAGATATGAAAAGAGAGAGAGAGAGATTGAATGACAAGTGCAGATTTTTGACTCTCAAGGAACTCCTTAGCTTTTCCCATTGGCTACCCACCCACCTCTCCCATGAATGCTTTTCAGCTCAAGTGCTGGAGGATCAGACAGCATTTGGCATTGATTGGTGCCCTTTACAACCTCTTTACAACCTCCCTTTACTATGAGCCAAGGTGGCACAGTGGTTAGAGGGCAGTACTGCAGGCTACTTCTGCTGACTTCTGCTGACTGGCAGCTGCCAGTTATGCATCAGTTATGTATAACTTATCAATTATCAGTTATGCTCTGCACTAAGTTCCAATGGGTTCATGAAGCTTTCTCTTGGACAAGTGTGCATAAAACCGCAACTTATTTAACCATCTTGGTTCTGGTGGCGCAGTGGTTAGAGTGCCGTATTGCAGGCTACTTCTGCTGACTGCTGGCTGACTGCAAATTTGGCAGTTCGAATCTCGCCAGGCTCAAGGTTGACTCGGCCTTATTCCATCCTTCCAAGGTGGGTAAAATGAGGACGCAAACTGTTAGGAACAATATGCTGACTCTGTAAAACCACTTAGAAAGGGCTATAAAGCACTATGAAGTGGTATATAAGTCTAAGTGTTATTGCTATTGTTATTGCCTGCTCCTCAGCAAGTATAGTCTTGTGATTTTAGATAGAGGGATTTGGCATATAGCTTCCTGATTGTATTAAGCTGGCTAAGCGGCCTGATGTTGGTGGATCAAGTCTATTTTTTTTTTTTTTTTTGAATGGAAGAGGGTAACAAAGGCATCGGTCCAGTCTGATGGAAAACATGCCAAATTGCTAAATTGCATAAATAAAGAAGCTGGGATTGGAACCCACCAAACCTTGATTTCCTTTAAGTATTTTGGGCATATAAAATCTTGTTCCAGAGCTTCCTCAATTCTTAATTTGTAATAAGGTCCTTCTGAATGAGAGGCAGTCAGGGAGAGTACTTTGAGGTAACTTACAAATGGATTATCAAATTATTCCATCATGAAATTATTCTGGAAATAATTCTTTGAAGGAACCATTACCAGCTGATAAGATTGCCATCCATCATATGTATGTAGGTTCATGTGCTCACCCATTCACAGCTGATTCCGACTTATATATCTCATTCAGTAATAAACCCAACAACAAATATCAGTACAAAGGATTTAAATATCCCCATACAGGAGGAATTCGGTCCATCTTGCAGACCCAGAAGGATTGCTGAAACTGATGAGGTGCCATCAAGTCAATGTTGACCCTTAGTGGCCACAAAGGATCATTTCTGCATCAAGATCTGATCCCATCCTGGCTCTTGAGGTCTTGCAATGATGCACCACTTGCCATTGCAATCACAACTGGCACCCACCATGTTGCCAGTTGATATCTTTTCCTCTTTCTTTCCACCCTTCCCAACATTATGGACTTTTCCAGAAAGCTTTCATTGATAGCTTGGTGTAGTGACTGCCCTGTAATTCTTGGATAGCATAGCAAGTCCTAAAGGACCCAGTTCCCAAGGTTTTGTACAACATTCCCAAGGACCAAAAGTTGAATATGGCTAGGCCGAAATGTTCAAATGAATCTAAATCAGAGTAATGTTTACCCTGGGAAAAAACATAGTAAAAAAACTACTATGGCC
Source organism: Notechis scutatus (assembly GCF_049901735.1). Taxonomy (NCBI): domain Eukaryota; kingdom Metazoa; phylum Chordata; class Lepidosauria; order Squamata; family Elapidae; genus Notechis; species Notechis scutatus. Next base: position 199,729,709 of record NC_142009.1, read on the forward strand.
AAATGATAGGGCCAAATATTCAATCACAAAGTCACTATTTGTTACATATCATTGTTGACAGGGATTTTCCATCCCTTTTAAATGAAAATATTTCAAATATTACAAAAATAGTTGTGATGGTTGATATTGGGTATTTCTTACTGTCTTTTGTCTTTTGTTATTTTGGACCGCACAATATTCCTAATGCTAATGCCAGTTGACACTTCAAGACACAGAATGTTTCTAAAGATGGATCATACCCACAGATGGAAATTCATGGTGTTTTCTTTTTAATCGCTGGAGTGTAACAGCTTTTTTGATACAAAATGCACTGGCTATACACATGAGGAGTGTGAACAGAAGGAGTGAAGTAAATCTATTTATTATTAGTCTTATTACCCTTAAAGCATGGATGGCAGTTGGGAGCAGTAGGCACTTTCTCAGATGGTAAAAATTCATCCCATGATTTACAACTGTGATGTTTCAGGGTGGTGCTATACCTAGCACCCAGAACCTTTCTAACGTATTGCTAAAAGCTACTTGAAAGTATACAAATTGGTTATGGGGTGGCCCACAGAGGCTGAGTAACTGGGTCCAATTCTGAATTCTGCAATGTGTGAATCGGGAGCCTGGTGTTGTATAGAGAGCTATATTATAGCCATAGCTCTACACACATATGGAAGACTCAGCAGGTAGAAGTCACAGTTAATGGAGAGAATAAAACTTTTATAACGTTATTGTAGGAATAATCCTAACCTTATCTGTTAAGTTCATAGAAGTTGAAGAGCAAAATATCACTTGGTGCTCATTAAGATTAAATCCAATTGGAATTCTGATGGTTTAAAACCAGGAATGACATTAAATGCATTTTCAGTATCACACAGAAAAAAGTCTTCATTCATTCACTATATTTTCTTAGTCATCAAATTATATTCATGCTATAATTAAGAGGATCTCTCTAGCTAACTGCTTCTTTTTAAAGCATGCTAATTGTCAGTGTCATGATTCAAAATCACCTTTCAATCTCATTCATGTAAAAAGTATCGAGTATAAAACTTCAGCTCATCACAAATACATCTAGAAGTTAAGAGATTTTTATCATGCATAATAAATAATTCGTGTTTTTCAAAACTAAAGTGATTGAGCTACAATCAAGGGATTCTCCTTCAGAATAGCTGAAGAATCAAGACTGAAAATCTTGTTAAATAATTTGATAGCAAATAGGTTTCATCAACACAGTTGGCAATTATGCAATTAGAAAACAGGAAAATAATAGGACTATGATGAAAAAAATCACCTATCCTTTCAAAATCAAATGCCAAGACAGATATCTGCTTAAGAAATTACCATCTCCTTCAAAAGATTTACCATGTGACAAGAAGGACGTGGGCTGTGTGTTTTTTTTTTTAAAGAAGCAAAGACAAAAGTTTCCTTAGACATGTTCAGAAGTTTATCTGTTACCAATTATTCTGAATTTGATCTTAAAGGATTGTTGTTAGTTGTAAAGTTGTGTCCGACCCATCGCAACCCCAGGGACAACGTTCCTCCAGGCCTTCCTGTCATCTACCATCTTCTGGAGTCCATTTAAGCTCCCTCCGACTGCTTCAGTGACTCCATCCATCCACCTCATTCTCTGTCGTCCCCTTCTTCTATTGCCCTCAATCGCTCCCAGCATTAGGCTCTTCTCCAGTGAGTCCTTCCTTCTCATTAGGTGGCCAAAGTATTTGAATTTGAACTTCAGGATCTGTTCTTCTGAAGAGCAGTCAGGGTTGATCACCTCTAGGACTGACCAGTTTGATCGCCTTGCAGTCGGAAGTGACTCACAGGGGTCTGTTTCCAGCACCAAAGTTCAAAGTCCTCAATTATTTTGATCAACAAATAGACACTTTGTTGAGTTTCACAATTATAAGACCCTCCACCCCAACACGGGGAGAGAGAGAAAGAGAGAAGAGAGAGAATGAGAATGTATCATAATTGTTTCTAAATCAGAAGAAATCAGGGCATGAGTAACCTCTACTCCCTATGGGTTTTGGACATGTGACATACTGTACATTTTCTAAAGATAGCCCCAAATATATACAACTCTTGAAAACAATGCATGTATCCTTTTTAAGATTCAGAGAAGCCTGATCACATAATATTGATTTCAGTACGTTCTTCCCAAACCATTCTATATCAGAATTATTTTCTTGATATTTCTTTTGTCTGTGATGGTAATAGTTCAAAAACATAGGAAACGTAATATTTTAAAATGATAACCATTGATATTATATTTGATTAGTTTGATGGCTTTGAATGAAGAATATTAAAACCCTTAAACTATAGTTGGATAAGTCCCTTTCCGTGTGCAGAGTTCAAGCCCACCAGAGTCACCCACAAAACCATAATGATCAGGTACATTTGTAGCACATCTTTGCTTATTGAAGTCATATTACATTGCAAAATAATGTCATTGGCAATTAGAACTATAGATTGCAGTACATATTCTTTTGTTGGTAAATGTGGCAGCAGATTCATTCTTTGCCTGACAATGAAGATATATTAAATTTACACACTGTTTATGTGTTAATGTTTTATTTCACCGGTATCCTCTTTTCCTTTCTCTTTAACATAGCAGGAATAATTCAGAGTAGAATAGTTTTCCTCCAGAAACATGCTAACTATGAAACTGATATTTGAGTAGCGATTGATTTCAAGTATGGAAATGTGACTAATTTCCTATGTTTATGTAATCAGAGAGCATTGTTTCAAATTTGTAGATGAATAATATAATAAATAACCATTAGAATGATTTTTAAAACTGTTCCATTTTATAAAATCATGGCTCTTGATAAATGAATAAACAAAGCTATATACCTCTCTAAGACCACTCTTGGAATACTGCATCCAGTTTTGGTCACCATGATATAAAAAAGATGTTTGGAAAGAGTGAAGGGAAGAGCAACTAAGATATTAAGGGCCTGGTGACTTAAACTTACGAAGAATGGTTGCGGGAATTGGGTTTGACTGGTCTAGTGAAAAGAAGGACTAGGGGTGATACAGCATAATAGCAGTGTTCCAATATTTCAGGGGCTGCCACAAAGTAGAGGGAATCAACCTATTTTCCAAAGCACCTGAAGACAGGACAAGAAACAATGGATGGAAACTAATCAAGGAGACAAGCAACCTAGAACTAAGAAAATTTTTATTGACAGTGAGAACAATCAACCAGTGGAACAGCTTGCCTTCAGAAGATCGCTGGAGGCTTTTAAGAAGAGACTGGACATCCATTTGTCTGAAATGGTATAGGGTCTCCCGCTTGAGCAGGGGGTTGGACTAGAAGACCTCCAAGGTCCCTTCCAACAAAGATGATGATGATATATCTTACCTCAATATTTTGGACATCTTATATTTATGCACATACCCACCCAGGGATTATTCAATGAAAAGCCTAAGAAAATAGTGGCACCTTCCACTTTATAGATAATTTGAGTAAGCAAACAGAAACCAAATGGGGAGGAAACAGGAGTTTGCCACAGGAATTCAACAAGAGGAAGAGATGAGAAAGACCAAAGAAATGGTATGTTTTGAGGGAATCAATCTTCCTTTGCTGCTTAGTCATCTGAAGAAGATGCTGTAAAAACACAAGAGTTATATCGCCACAGTTAAGGAGCTCAGCCGGTGTACTCGACACTAGAAAACACCACCTACCTGTGCAAATTGCAAAGCAAAATTTGCTTTTTGTTTGAGAGCATGGCCCGGATTGCCAGGATGATAAACAGCTGGTGCAAGATGGGTTTTACCTTACAAGGGCTGGAAATCTCTATGTGGGTGAAACTTGGTAAAGGCTTTGAAGTGAAGCTTCCGGGAGTTGGAGAAGAAAAACTGAAATGAAGAACGTAGATGATTTCTACTGTAGACAAAGACTTTTATTGTAAAGCAGGAAGTGGAAATTGTTGCAGTGCAACATTCAGTGGAGGAATGGGGGTGTGGGTGTGGGGGAGAACCCAGGCTCAACATTTAATACTTAAAGTATGAAAAACAAATGAGATGAGCTTGTGCTCATAGTGCAGGAAAACAAATGTGCATAATAGGGACATGATGGGTGAACCCCAAAATTGGAACCTTGGAGCTGAAAGGTATGATATGCTTAAAAGAATCAGAATATGGGTTGGAGTTCTTCAGAGTACTATTAAAAGCACCAGTGTAAACAATTCTGAGGGGCGAAATGGCAAAGAGCGTAAGAAGCCACTGTAGCTATATAAAAACAACAAGTGAGCTTGGCGAAGACATAAAATAAGAAATCAGAGGTGGAAAGAGGAACAGGAGATCCAAGAAGAGCACATACTAATATCTCAGAACTGTAAAAGGCTATGAGAAAAGTAGAAGCTTCGAATCAATGAGATTGACTGTGGATGATACAGCCATCCAAAAGGGCATCCTCAGGATGTAAGGAACTCACAGCACCGAAGGAACTTGCTGTTGCTCTGGCCAAACTTTTACTGAATATGGTATCGTTGAAAAGTCCTTGGGAATGAAAAGGTCAAGCCCCACATCCAGGAGCTGACAAGACCAAGGAAGCAAGAGCCACATCAATTTCAGAAAAGTCTCTTGAATGCTAGTCTGGAGGCTAGGTCTCTTACTACTTGGGCCGAGTTGCCATTTTTTTGAGATAATCTTAACCAGATCGCTCCCACAATTTAACACATCAGTACCAGATTGTGGGAGGATGGCAAATGTCCTTATCGGAAGGGAGAGGAGAGAGGGGAGAGGAGAAGGGAGGGGAGGGGAGGAGAGGAAAGGAAAGGAAAGGACAGGACAGGAAAGTCCAGATCGATCAATCCATAAGCCTCTCAAAAACTATGCCATAATTTTAGGACAAATCACTATGGATTTGTGAAGAATCACATTAAGCCAAACACATCTGATCTAAAAAACTTCAGCATTTTATGGAAATGTTGTATGCATACCTTGGTTTCAAAAACCCATTTGGTAAAATATTCAACTGCATTCGTAAATCAAGAAGGTTCACTGCAGGCAGGATGATAAGTAGAAGCCCACCTGCCTTAGAAAAATCAGACTCAATGAGTGTTTATTCGTGGCTCTTCATCACATTGGAAAGAAGTGTTGATCGGAAGGCAACAAAACCTTTTCACCTTTTCACTTTTATTATTGCTTTGGATGAGTAATAGAATGAATGCTTACCAGACTTTCATACGATACAAAATTAGGTGAGATAGATAATGCTTAAGAAGAGTTTTTGGGTAAGTTAGATAAATTCAGGGGTGGGATTCAAATTTCTTAAGAACCGGTTCTGTGGGCATGGCCTAATTTGTGGGCATGGCTTGGTGGTCATGTGATTGGCTGGGTGTGGCTTGTATGAAAATATTGTAAATATTTACATAAATATTGATTTTTTTTTTATAAAAAAAGAGAGCAACTTTTACCCAAAATCAGGCAAAGCAGGCAGGCAGATTGAGTTGCTCGCAGAATCATAGATTCACTCAGAGATCTACCTTTCTGCAATCTGCTACCTGAGTCTGCGCTGAAAAAATAGAAGCTTCAGTCTTAAGGAAGATTCAGCTCTGCTTTTAGATTAGCTAGAAAGCAAGACATCCAATGATTTCCTGCTTTCTAGCTAATTTAAATCTCCCAGTGCAGTTGATAGTCAGAACAGCTGATGGTCGCGGGGGGAAGGAAAAATAGCAAGTTGGATGGCATGCATGCCAGGTAAGAAGTGAGTGAGCGGGGTGGGGAGGGGTGGGGCCAACCAGTGGCGCGATTTGGCAATTCTCCAAACTATGCAGAATCGTAACAACCAGTTCTATAGAACCGGTCTGACAAGGTAGAATCCCACCCCTGGATAAATTGGTTGAAAATAATAAAGGAATCTAATCGGGACAAGTTTTTTTTTTTGAACAAAAATCAAATGTGTGGGGATTGAATGTGGAATACTTGGTTTGAATTATTACATTTGTAAGATATTTCAGCGCTTTCTCTTCTGTGGTGATCAAACAGCCATCTTGAGTAGAATGATGAGTTTTGGACACCAGACTTTAAGATACATTCAGATAAACTAAACAGGTTCAGAGAAAAGCCAATAGATTATCAGAACAGAGGGAACTGAGAGTGTCTAACTGGGAATAAAGAAAAAGAAACACTCACAGCACAGTTGGCCTAGATGGCCCTTCCAAGTCTATAAATCAATAATTTAAATGCCACCTTAGCAAAACATCATGTTTGTAACTTCAGAATCATGGAATTATAAGCCCAATATTTTATTTTTTTATGTCCACTAGCAGTAGGATGCAAGGTCTATCAAATATAAAAGTGAGGAAGAAAAAAGAAGTTTGTTAAGAAAGGATAAGCTTTTGTCATTGCAATGCAGTGATTATTGCCTCTGAAAATAGTCTTGATTTATAGAGTATCTGAATAATATTTAATCTCTTTAAAGAAGATTTCACATATGTTGTTCTGAAAATATATGGCAGCAGGATTCAATATATTTATGGTATATTGTCTGCATACACACACACATACATAAACACAAAATATACAAAGTGTATACACATAATGCTAGATTATGCAACTGGGATCTTTTTGCCCATTAACAATTAATTTACACACATAACTATGTGGATATAGACCAGGGATTCTCAATTTAAGCAATTTTAAGATATGTAGAAATACAGCTATCAGAAATTTCCAGCCAGCATACTGGGGAAACACCGATATAAATTTCTTAACTGTACAGTCTGAGACAGGGAGCAAAACTTAATGTCATGCCCTTAAGAACGACAACACCCGGTAGAATAAAACTAAACTGGCATATTTTATTTCTACAAAATGTATAAATATTGAAAATTTACAGCAGAGTTAACATTTAATAACGATTACATTTGAAATTGGTAATTCTTGAACCACAGCCCACTCTTAAGAATTGTAACATGTACTGTGTCCCAAGCACGCAGTGTGGGAAGTTTTAAGAACAATTCTTCCAATGGATACTCCCTCTAAATTAGATGATCAAGTATCAAAAACTCACAGTGGCTATTTTAAAGGGGGTCCTCTTTGTATATTATGCCTTTTGGGTGTCTGCTTCAGATATTTCAATTTAAAGATGCAGAGATGTGATAAATTTTGCACATTGCAGAAGCATACAGATCAGAAGGTGGGACTGGCTATAAACCCCTCGGCATGCATACTATGGCCAAATTTGGTTTTGTTAACATGTATGCAAAGCCTGGATGGGTTTGGAACATCAGTGGCTCTGCTATCCCGAACATTTAACGGGACAAAGGCACAACTTTAGTCTATTTGGAAAAAAATAAAAGTGGGGCTTCAGAAATATCGCTCAGTGTTTGAAAATACTTTCATGCTGATCATTCACGTAATCCAAGACATTTGGCTGATGCGCAGCCACCATTTTGAGATGAGACAATAGCAATATATTTAGTAGCATTTTAATGTGGTTGAATCTTACCAGATGCATTCATACAGTAATAGCAGCATATGTTTTAATTTATCCATACATGGAAAATACAGGTGGATAGGTGTCCATGTCAGCACGTGCGTATAATGGTTTGTGGAATAGTTTAAATTCTCATGATGTTGCTGTTACAATAGTTAATTGCAAACCTGATTTCCTATTGAAATTGTGATTGTTTATTCAGTTTATAATGGTGCAGTAGGTCTTAGAAGACAGTAATATTATAAAATTTATTTCAAATTTCTTTCCTCAACCATTTCAGCCTAACTCATAGCTTTACATTTAAGCACCCTCACTAACATATGCCTCATTGGAGACTGTATTTAGCATCTACAAATGAGATGCAACTAAAATTTATATGATCAGATATGATCTCATTAATTTCAAGTAAAAAACCTGGACTATATCGATTATCAGTACAGTACTAATCACCTTTTAAAAGGCTATTTTACTTGTCTGTTGTTAAGATTAAAAATACTGTTCTTGGATTCAACAGTCCAGAAGCAGCCTCTGAAGACAGAATGAACTTATTTCCATTGGCTCAAACTTTATATACCTATCTTTCCCTCTCCAAGAAATTCCTTAAGTTTTACCTTTTCTTAAATACTGTTCTTGTTTTTAGGTATTTATACCTCAATCATTTTTCATACTTCTTATATTGCCCCTCGGCACATTTCTATGAAATTGGGACATTGTTTCTAATCTATGCACAGGGAGAGAAAAGCCAACTTGACTTAAATTTTCAAAAAAAAACAATGTTTAAATTTGAACTCAATTGCTGATATCATAAAGTGACTTTAAAAAGTGAGTAACCAATTGTCATTCAAATGAGGAACAGCACACATTTTATTGATCTACAGAACACAGAGAGGACACCACAAGCTAATGTACAATCCTCTAGAACTATTCATCAAAACTTTGATTTTAGCCTTAACAGTTTAGGAATATCATGATAATGTTGAGGCATATCCCCCCATGTCCTATAGTTTGCTCACTAAAACAATGGGATGAAGTAGATATTTGATGTGGCAGTCCATGAGGTGCTCCATGGAGGCATTTCATTGGAATTAGCAGTAGGTTTAGTGAAAAGAGAACCTATGGTCTTGATTCTGCTTATAGCCATCTGCCTGTCACTTCTTCCCTTAAGTCAAAATCCTGGCGCAGGATTGAACTGTGTTGGGATTCAGCCCCTAAGATTCCTAGTAAGCCTTCTTGAAATTGTGGGAATTGGAGAAGTGATTGCCTGATGGTTCCGCTGCCCCTTTCTTGAACTTTGCATACAAACTTTCAAAGACCTCTATCATTTGAGGGAAACAAAGGCTTTTATTGTTTTTAATGTCATCCTATTAACAACTTAAGAAAAAGCATTGTTTATACTGGACCCTCTTCTTAAATGAGGAAAAACAAGATAATTGGCTTCAGCTAACTTTGCAGTAATGTTCCTCACTTAACGCAAGTCACATTTTTTAGGAATAATTTGTATTTATAATTTTATATATATCGGACTTATGCTCATGATTCCTTACACTGGATTAAGTTTTTTTTTTGTATTCTTAATCAAAAATAAGTCAGACCTCATGTGTTTAAGCTTGTAGTTAACAGGAGTTTGAACAAAACCCTTTACTTGATGGATCTGGAGCAGTATGATCCCCTGAATGATACAGATCTTCCAAGGGTCATGGCTGCTAGAGTGGCTGTAGGATGCAAAAGAGGCTTGCTGTTACTCAAATTTGTGGGGATTAAAACCTATGGAAGAGAATGGAAATACTTTCTTCTCTGGAACAAAGCCTGCTGCCGTATTACCAGTCCATTTGGCTGGGGAGTATCAAAACGGTAATCTGGAGAATAACCTAAACTTTGCTGCTTCTCAGTGTCCCCCTAACAAAGGCAATATAGAAATCACAGCCAGACTGTCCAAGATCAACCTAGAAACCTGGAATGTTGTATAACAATAACAATTCAGATTGAATCGTGTGCCCTTTAGTTAAAGGGCTGCATTACTTGTCAAGGATCCAGGCAACATCAGATCACAGGCAGCCCTCAACTTAGGACCAATCAGTCAGTGACTTTTTAAAAAATACGGGCAGCAAGTGTTTTATGGCAATTCTAGAAGTTGTAAAATGTTGTCATTGTCTCCTCCCCCAGTCACAGCAAAAACCACCAATTTGGAAGAATGGGTTTGTATTTACCACTGTGGTAATCACTTAATGACTACAGATTCCCTCAACAACTGCAGCGAATTGTTTGACCCCTGAGGAAAAAAAGTCATCAAATTGAGTCCAATCACATGTACAACTCAATTTACTCATGTAATGATTTATGATATTTATATGGTCATAGGTCAAGGACTACCTGTATTCTTGAATAAATTTTCTGTTTGCCCGCCTCTGCTGATCGGACTTTCCCCCTTCTTCAGGGAATGCTCTCTGCCTCAGCCACTTTGGCTCTCTGATTTGGATTCCAGGCTGATACTTTTATGCTCTTTTGCTTTTGATCCTGCTGAAACGTGGACATTTTCCTAGCAAACTTACATGGTACCTGTGGAGAACTCTTCTGGGATAGGAAAAGCGGACAAATGAGCACCTTCAAAACCAACAGATGGGTAGTAATAATGTAAAGACAGCCTCATGTAGTGAGTCTCGTCTGCAGGAAGAACCGTCTCATTTTCTCAAGATGGCCGGAATGAAGTGTGAAAGAGTTCAGTTAAATCTTTCGGTATTGCAGTGTGGAACTGATCTGTCCCTAACGAACCAATATAGCACAATTCACAGAAATTTAGGCACGGCCATGGGGCTGACAAAGCAAACTGCAATAAATTAAATCCAAATAAAAATGAATAAATTTTACATACTTTCTGACCCAGTAAAGCTCACTAGAACTATACAGATTCCAATGTTGGATAAACCTTATTCCTACTTGCATCCTGGCATAGCGATATGTGACAAAAATCCTTTAAAAAAATAAAATACTGTTTATAGAGATAGTTATATCTTATCCCATGTCCTCCATTTACAAACCAGACAAATTTATTACACGTTTTTAATTAACTCTGAACTCGGACCTGTCATATGCTAAAAGTTCAACTTGCTATGTTTGGAAGATTTATACATCTTCGTAATAATATCTTAATAATTATTAAGGGGTTGCATTGCATTGTTGACATTTTCACGTTAGACCTACCAGCATAATAGAGCTTTTATTTATGCCTAGCGACCAAGAATCTTTAGAAATCAAATACATTTAATAGGGCAAAAAGGAGTAGCTATTGCAACCAAACTCAACTTGCAATCAAGCTTGTGTCTAACTCATAAGCCTGTTCTTCTATCAGCACCTCATGTACTGTATTTTTCGCTCCATAAGACACACCTAGGTTTAGAGGAGGAAAACAAGAAAAAAATATCAGGTGGAGCCTGAGAGGATCATAGATAGGTGTCCTCTCATGTGCCAGCTCTGCCTATTGACTCCACCACTGAGGAAAAGAGACAGAAGAGGCGGGCAATGACAAAGACAGAAGAGGTGGGGTCCAGCACTGTAAAAAACTCCCCCCCCCCGGGCTGCTATTCACCAAAGGACCAGCACCGACACACAGACATTTCCACCCACTTTGGGGAGGAAAATGCATCTTATAAAAGGAAAAATACGGTAATTTGGATAAACAGCTCTTGCTGTCTTTTATATTAATTATTAATGTAAGATTATGAAAGTTGGCCAAATGTGTTACAATGCTTGCAATGACTTCTATTTTGCAAAGGGCATCAGTGAGTATCATCAATCCCATTTCCTTATGCTTCCCTTGGCCGTGAATTCGATTTCACATTCCACGTACCAGCAATATCCTTCATCCAGTTCTGTGGATTTTAACAGAGGTTTCAGGAACAGAAATTCCACTCCCCCCCCCCCGACATTATACATGAAAAACATCCAATATATACAGAAATTTACTGCTGAGAAATCCTTTTCAGCTGAGCTATCGATAGGTAATGGGGTTGGCAGCAGATTAACAACGGATTCTTCCTCTGTCACCATGAAGGACTGGTACAAGTACATCAATTGAGGAAAACAAATGCTTCACCATCTTTCACAATGCAAGTGAGCTTCATAAGGCATTTAACATTGTCACTTTCAAGCAACATTACAGGACAGAACCCACAGCAAGCCGCTTCCCCACCCTCTTGCAATTTTTGCTTGGTTAACCCTTTTCCGGAGTCTGCTTTTCTCAAAACTGTAATGTCTTCGTAATACTGTATATGCCAGGGTGGATAAAGCGTCCATGTGTTCAGCTGACTTGTAAAAAAAAAAAAAAAATCAGAGAAAGAGAGAGAGAGAGAAAGTGCAACCATGCTTTTAAGCAATTTTTTTTTTTTAAAAAAAGTAATTTTCTGGCATGTGGGCTTTGAATCAAGCATCCAAATCCTTTCTCTTCACCGACCACAAGGGAAGAAGAACATCCTTTTGTGTGAAGAGTGAGCAGATTAGACCCTTCCAAGGTCTGAGGAAGGACATGAAGTATGTGTCTTGGCTTTAGGCACCCAAGGTCATGTTACGTAGCAGCCACTGCTGGGATCGGCTTTCGCTGCAGTCCTTCATGGTTGGAACCATTTTGTCATCCTCCGAGGGCTCATCAAGACACTGGTTACTGTTCACATGTCTCAAGGTCAGTCGCTGAAAAACAAACAAGCAAACCAACATAAGGATGACGTCAGTCAGCGCAGGCGTACAGAGGGTGACAGCGAATTACGTGTCTCAGAATCGGCTTCATACATGTCACGCCGACATGTTAGCTCCTAATAAATCCTTTGAAGTTTTTGAAGCTTGGCTTGAGGGTCATGATTTAATTAGGGCAACTGCCGGAATCCTGACAGCCAGTTGGACTAGTCAATGAATTCCTCTTACCATGTTTTGGCATGAGGGAAAATCACACAGAAAGTTCCTCAGCACTTATTATACAATGACAGGAGGAACTTGGACTGCTGTGACTCCAAGTCTGAAAGGAAAGCTATAACTTATATTCCTTTGGAAGAATGATTGCTCTACCGCCTGCTCTTTGGCACTGGTCAGCTTTTTCGTGAAAAACAAATGGCTCATCTTCTATGTTTAGGAGTTACTGAAAACTAATCCTGCAAGTTTATAAAAACAAAATATCTCAAAGGCATTCTAATCTAAATCATTTTTCTGAACTGACCATCAACCTCAAAAACCATGGTCTATGAGTTCCCTTTCTGAAATTGTTTTAAGTTTATTGTACTAGACATTTGTTGGAAGAAGCATGGTTTCTCTATTTTGCCTTTTCTCCCATTTCTCATGGCAGTTCCTGCTCATATAATTATGTCGCCCTTCCATAATTAAAAAATGATCAATTGTTAACGTGCTACAAATGTTTAGCTATAGAAAGTGGTGTAGCTTTTGGAACCTAGGGTACTCAAAGCTAAAAATAAAAGGATTTCAATTAGCTAATTGTAATTAACCCAGAACCTCCTTCTGTTCAGGTGATGTTTCCTTGAAGAAATTAAGCAGTCCATTATGCTCATAACCATAATTCTGTGGAGATACTTTGTGCAGTTTATATGGGAAATTTCCAACAATCTTCTCTCTTTATCAGTCTCAGATCAATTTAGACTGACAAAGCGGCATTTTGTCTTCAGATCATTCTCTAATCTATCATTTGGTATATTAATGAGAATTTATAAACATTTCTGCCTTACTTTTCATCCTATTTTAGAACCTGAAACAAGGAGACTTATAATATGACAGAATATCAACTGAAAAGCTTCAATTAAAAACTGTTTTTTAAAAATGTACACTAAAATCCAAGAAAGCAAAAGAGCAAAGAATAAAAACAAAAATCCATTCCAGTCAAAAATATAATCCATTATAATAGATAATGTAATTTAATATTTATTATGATTGCCTTCTCCAGGGTGGTGGTCTTGCTGGAATGAGAGGACAATAATATATTCTGGGATTTCCATTTTCCTAAGCACTTTCCACAGCTTGACAAAGGTTGACACAATGAAAAACCTTTCTATAGAGCACATATTGACTATTATTAGATAATCCTATTGTGGTTGGGTGCATAGTCAGTCAGATGTTTTGACTTGATTTAGCATTTTTGCCTACCTATCACTGAATCCTTTCCAAAGACCTGGGATAGGCAGATGCTGTTTAATAATATTACAGGTATTATTGCAGGATGTAAACTGTTCCAATTATCTATCATTCATCTGCCAATAATCTGCTATCAATATAATGATGTTATTCAATTGTATTTTTCAGGAGGCATGGTGGCCTAATGGTGAAGATGCTCACCTCCCACTCAGAAGGTTGAAAATTCAATTCTAGGCAGTAACATATTTTTCTCCATTAGGGCACAAGGAGAAAGTATCTGCTGCAGACTCTATGTGGGCCTCAGGAAAGGCCTCCTGCCAGCAAATGCCCAACTGCATTCAGTCACTCCACTCCCACCCCAAAGCAAGGGATTACAGGGTCATAAAAAGAAAATAAATAAATCAATCTCATTTTTCAATATACTGGTGATATTTAGCTTATACTTCTCCCTTCCTACAAGCTCAGTATTGGGTATTTCCAATCTGTAAAGTACTAGGCAGAGAGAACAAAACTGAAGTTAAACTTTGACAAAATGAAGTTATTATATTTTCCAAGAGCTGAATTTTAAGATTTGGGAGATGCAAAGCTATTTTGGATTGTGTTGCACTTCCTTTTAAAAATCAGATTTGTAGTCAAGAGTTTTTCTGGACCCAGCATTAGTATTGGACACTGCATAACACCAGCAAGGGAATTCTGATAAAAACTAATTAAACTTTTGCATTCTAATTTGGGAGAGGCAGTTCTTCTTTACTTCTTCATTGTGGTTATAGCACCTCAAAGCTGTACTGCCCCATTGCAACCTTTTGGGGTAGCCCTTGAAGATTATCTGGAAATAACACAGGGTTCTCCCTCCTACGAAATACCCTCATTGATTTCCAGTTGTTTCTAGCCCAATGTTGCACTCTGCCCAATATTCTGGCATCTTTTAGGAAACCTACCTCGGTTTAAATTAACATCAATGATTAATTCCTTTTTCTTCTGAGCAGAACTAGTATTATTGATCTTGATCTGCTAATTAAGCAGCAGCAGTTTGCTTCCAGGGAAACAGAATGCTAAGACTGCTTTCTGTTCAGAGTCCCAAGACCGTAGCTGTTTGACCTTTCCAACTCTGTTATTCTATGTTCTAGGAAAAAGGCATTATTCTATGTTCTATAGATGCCATTTTGTGCAAGGACTCCACACTTTTTAAAAATGGAACTGTTTTCTTGAGATGGTTGAAATAATAAAATTGCACAAACATCTTAACTTTTGCATTATGCTGAATTTCATGCTAAATTGATCCAAAGATGGTTTGGCAATTTCTACCCAGAAAAAAAAAAAAAAACATTCAGAAAAGTAACAAAGGAGGTTTTCTTCTTACTTTAGACAGACTGCTGTGAAATTCCCAGAGAATCACTTAAGACTATTTCATAATATGTAGTAGCCCATTGTAAATAGGTTATTTTTCTTCTAAGACGTACATATAATAGAGTGCCAAAATGCTTTAAGAAATAATTCTGAACAATGAAAGTACCATATTTTAGAATCAGTTGAATGGGAGGCTTCATGACTCTCTTCTGGATTCCAAATCAAATATAGACCTAATATGTCACCAGCTGTTTCTTTGTATTTGTTGTAGAATTTTACATAACAAAAACATGTTGACTATTTCAATGGCCTTCTATAAACACTTATTCCTACAATTCTATCATTATGTAATGCTATTTTGAAGATTTGCTTCTTTTTTGGCCAACAATCAAATTACATTAGAAAAATCTCAGCAACAAAACCACCCAGTCTGTAATTTCTTTCATTATTTAGTACCAGATTAAGGTTTTCCAACATATTCAAGACATTTAATAACTCATAACACTATATTTAGCCCTTTTTGTCTTAGTCAGACAGGACTTTTCAAAAGAACAAAGATGTTATTATAACAAATTATATTCTTTTAGCAATGTGTGTATATATGGGGTTCTTCTAATATTACAAGATATCATTAACAGTAAAATTAATAGAAAAACTTGTTTGCTTTATAAATAATATTTTGAAATGCACTGGCAAGAAAATTATAATGCTAAGATATCCATTTAACTTCTGGATTGTATTCTTTCTAATGTTAAATTTTGTACAGTGAAAAGGGCACTTTGCAAACAAGTACATAAAATTCACCATGATCATTATCGAAAGTGCTATGCAACATATTCTATCTACCACAAAAATATACAATACAATTTTCTATTTTTATTGTATTTACTTACAGTATTACAAGGCTGCTTTTCAAGTACTGCATCCAGATGGCATACACAACAGTTCCACAATATAGTTTAGAAAAACCAAATTATTAAAACATGGTCTCAATTATTATAAATAAAACAATGATCAACTGAAAAAGCATAGACAGAATTCCCAAAGCAGGGCAATTTTCAAGCTTACAGAACTGCAATGCAGAAGGGAAATATATTAACCACTAGTGAGTGCAACTGAATTCCAAACATATTGATGAAGGCTAATATGATTTGGGGGATCAATTACTTTATGGATTTCACAGTTTGTGTAAATTGAGCATATCTTGAGAAATGTTCCTCAAGATATCCTGGCTTTGTGGTATACAAATTATTGTTTGACACTATAGACCAGGGGTGTCAAATTCGAGGTCTGCGGGCCAGATCCAGCCCTCGGGTGCTTAAATCTGGCCTGCAGTGCCCTGGAAATAGTAAAAGACCGGCCCGCAGTGCCTCTGGCAGCAAAAATGGGGCACAGGGGGCTACACCTGGCTCCCCATGACCCATTTTTGGCTTGGACGGCCTCCTGTAGCACTCTGTCAACCAAAACAGGGCCTGGGGGGGCTGCCCCGTTTTGGACAGCAAAGTGCTGCAGGAGGCATCCTTCCCATCTCCCCCCCCTCCAGCCCACGGAGAACTACAGTGCTGATCTAGCCCTCGAAGAAATCCAGTTTGACACCCCTGCTGTAGACCAAATAGTAAAATACAGTACAGAAGCGTGGAGATGGTCCAGCAAGAGGGCACAGTTATGGTGGAGCAATCCTCCAAAGCAATTACATGTTTATTTACAAAGGCCTTCGCCCTTAGCCTTCATCTCTGCAGTTGCCATGCCACCATTCATTGAACTTGAATGAGATGGATTCCAACCTGAATTCAGATAAACGAAAGTTAAAAGTACTTGACATTTTTCTGAAAGCTCACTCTTAGCAGTAGATTTTAATCTGAATCTTCCTTGACTGCACTTTTTTTTTATGTTGCTCTGTTACACACTCAGTTCTCATGATTGCATTCCTTTTACTATTGTGGGTATTGGAATTATCCTGTAGTGATAAAGACACTACATAAACATGACACTCATCATTTTACAGACAAAATGGAGCATTTGATTTCTTGTCAAAAGGCATAGAAAGATTCAAAATGGCTGAGAAAATTGCTTTTGATATTGAGATATTAAGGCTTCTAATAGTTTTACTAAGCTACAATTAGCACTTATTGCACTAAATGTGAGATAACAATTTCTTTGAAGGTATTTTTATACGGAAGGGTGTTTCAATTTGAAAGAATGATTTGATGATCATAAAGCCGTACAGGAGAACTTCTGCTTTGGTAAAGTTATTTTAAACTAATTTCCAAACTGTTCTTACTGAACCAAGGACTTCAATTATAAATAATAATAATGCTGTAAGCCACTTGGAATCACTGTGAGTTGAATGGCCATATACATTTGTTTAACACATACATAAAAATAAAAGTGGTAAATAAAGTTTGCTCTGATAGTATCAACATGGTAAAACCTCACTTTACACAACATTCATTAAAAAAAACCTGAGAAACACCTTGTCTTTACACAATGTTGTAAGTTGGCTGTCCGCTACCATTGTAGTAATAATAACACAGAAGCCACCATTCCTGGCATTGATTCTATGATTTTTATACCATTTTTCCTCCAGAAAATCATAAAGGCATAAATAGCAGTCCATCCTCTTTATAGGATTGTACTAAGAAGTTAGACTAAGTGGTATAGCTTAGCTGGCTGAGGAATTCTGGGAGTTGAAGTCCACAAGTCTTAAAGTTGCCAAGTTTAGAGACACCTGGCTTAGACCCAGAGCCTTATTTTCAAGTGGCTCTGAACTCAAATCTGGGTTCTCTAGCCACAATCCAATGGTTTAATTACTCTTTCATTTGCTATGCTATATAACTGGATTGGATTAAATGTTGGGCAGCATTTGAATTCCCAAAGGGGCCTGACCTGCTGGCATGTTGAGTCAGTAGATAATCAAACACTGGCTATCGCCACAAATATTTTTCCCACTTTAACATTTAGACACTAGACACTTTGAAAATAGATGGTTTAAGGTACTGCAATGCAACTAGATTTTAAACAGTTTTTAGAATTAAGTAAGATATGCAAACAAATGAACTACACCACAGAAGGTATATCTAGCTTTTATCAAAATTGTTTTTGACATAGATTTACAGTAAGTAGCATTAATAAATGCAGTTATTATATTTTCTTTATGCTATTTTACCTCAATACTAGACTTTAGTCTATAGTGGTAAGTAGGAGGGAGGGCGAGAAGGAAAATAATTACCATATTTATTATTTTTTTCATGATACCTACCTCTAGGCATCTACTAAAGGAAATAATCGGTGGAGCTTTTAAAAATGTTCCTAAAAACCTCCAGCCGAGTATAGTTTCTCAACAACCACTTCTGAAAAGGGCTGTCATTACAAGGCTGCATAATGGGACCATGAATGGCATCTTCTATCCTGCTTACAGTCAGACAAGACTGGGTAATAACATGAAGGAAGGTGTGTGTCTATGAGACAGAAAAATGGCACAACAAGTAGAAATCATGAAGCAAAGGATAAACCTCTCTATCCAACCTGAAAATGTGAATGAACCTTATATTCACACAGCTTAAGTCATTATCTTAAAACAGTCTTAATATTTGCATGGGTTTCATAAAACATTAACACAAATCAACATATTTATACTCTAGAAAGAGTGCAGAGAAGAGCAACAAAGATAATTAGGGGACTGGAGACTAAAAATATAAAGAACTGTTGCAGGTATGCCTGGTGTAATGAAAAGAAGGATTAGGGGTGATATCATAGCAGTGTTCCAATATCTCAGGAGTTGCCACAAAGAAGAGGGAGTCAAGATATTCTCCAAAGCAGTGATCCCCAACCTTTTTGACGCCGCGGCCCGGTACCGGCATCAGCTGGGCAGCTACGCATCGCTGGGCGCCGCCATCTTTTTGATGAAAGCGTGCTTCCGGTGAGCTTTCTACCCGGAAAAGCTCACCGAAGCGCTACGCCATCTTTTGATGCCATCTTTTGATGAAAAGCTCACGTGCTTCGGTGAGCTTTCTACCCGGAAAAGCTCACCGGAAGCACTTTTTCATCAAAAAAAGATGGCGGCGCCCAGCAAGCCGCGGCCCGGTAGGAGTTGTTCCGTGGACCGGTACCGGTCCACGGACCAGTGGTTGGGGACCCCTGCTCCAAAGCACCTGAGGGCAGAGCAAGAAGCAATAGGTGGAAACTAACCAAGGAGAGAAGCAACCTTGAACTATGGAGAAA
The DNA here is from genome assembly GCF_049901735.1 of Notechis scutatus. Taxonomy (NCBI): domain Eukaryota; kingdom Metazoa; phylum Chordata; class Lepidosauria; order Squamata; family Elapidae; genus Notechis; species Notechis scutatus. Next base: position 199,748,829 of record NC_142009.1, read on the forward strand.
TTTCCTGATAGTTAGAACAATTAATCAGTGGAACACCTTGCCTCCAGAAGTTGTGAATGCTCCAACACTGGAAATTTTAAAGAAGAGATTGGACAACCACTTGTCTTGGACTAGAAGACCTCAAAGATCCCTTTCAACTCTGTTATTCTCTTATTTTGTTATTTTTTTTATCAAACTAATAAGTAGTTTTACTGCTTCTGCCCAAACAAGCTGATATGTCTATATGTGTGTATACTATTATTTGGTCACAACTGTTATAATTCTTGAGACTTTATTTTTATTTTATTGGAATTTTAATATGTCTAAAGTAGTCTGCAGGGAATGATGTGATAGATAAATGGCATCAATTAATCAATGTTCCACAGAATTGGACAGATACAATCACTTCAAGAAATAAAAATCCAGAATTTGAGATGTAGAGAACATAGTTGTGAGGAATTTATACCAAAACAAGGCTTGGTAACCTGTACTACACCAAGTATCATTGAACTGCTCCTAATATCACAAAGAGATATGTCTAGTTTTGAGGGAAAATGTGATTTATTCAACAAATATAACTCTATTTATAAAATTCTCATGTCATTTTTTTCACCATTAAAAACATGCCCAATAGACTTCAATTGATGCCATGGTTTATTTATCCCCTAGCTAAAATGAAATGTTTGAAAATAGCTCTGAAATACAACGGATCATCAGGAATATGTTCATTGGCCACAAACCTATCTATCATTTAATTTTTCCCATTGTTCTTTCATTTTATTAAGTAAGGTGCAATCTGTACTGGACAGAGTTTTTCAAATCTCTCAATGATTTTCTTCATTAGCTTAAAGCAAATACACATTGTTTATGGATAAATTAGGAACAAAAATTGTGGCCTTCTGGGGAGATCTTGCATTCAGCAGATGGGGAAGACAAATTGCAGCCTAGCCCAGATTTATTTCCAAGTCAATCTGAAAAGTGTCCTTTTCATTTGACCTCACCCAGTTCCAGAAAGAATTTTTAAAAAAATCAAAGTCCAATTATTAGCTTCATCAATTTTTGGATTCTCTAAATTTAAGAATCTAAATGAAGAGACAACAGAAGAGTAAACTGCCAGGTCCGGTAAAAAAAAAACTGTTTTCTATGAAAATAATTCTTTGTCTCTTGCCCATTTTTTTTCTTTCCGGGAATTACTGACATTAGCCAGAAGCAGCAGAAGGGTGTGAAAGCAGTCTTAGGCCAAAAAAACAGAATTAAATATAAATTGTCCTTGAGGACAGAGAAGTTAGTGAGATTGCTAGGGTCAGTCTGGAGGCTCCCCTCCATCCACCATGACATTGTACACAAACTTTCCCTTGTACTTGTTATACTCTTCTGCTTTCGCTAAATATATTTCCTCGGTTATTTCATTGCCCCTTCTGACTTGTGCAACAATACGCTTTTAATTAATTCCCATAAAAATTAGTGCCTCGTGGGGACTGTTAATCCACTAGGTTTCAGCAGGGTTTTACAAATCTGAAAAAGAGCGATCGCCTTGGCTATCTGGAGACACTTCAACTAGGCCTTTACCCTAAAATAAAATTGCTTACGGTGTGCCGCCTTCACTCTGTCTTACATTTAAGCAATGGCACACCTTCTTAAGTAGTTGATATAGCTAGTCCTCGACCTACAACATTCATTTAATGACCATTCAAATTTACAATGGCACTGAAAAAAGTGACTTAATATTTATTAAACACATAGTCAGCAAATCAAAGAGTTATGGATGCAAAAAGTAAGAATGGCATTGCAAAACATTTTCAATTAAAAGGGAATATATTCAAAAGTTCTGACTACAGGGAATTTATCTGCATGCAGTGTAGCCAAACTTATCTCAGATCCATGCAAATTCCTATTATTAGCTTTCATTCAGTCCTGCCAATTTAGAGAAAAACAATGAACCCCGTGAAATGATTAATCTTTCAGTTTACAAATAAAACGAGTCTTATCGAACATAAACAGTTCTGAATCGTGAGTCAATTTACCAAAACCTTAATGAACTGATATCTGTAACTTTAAAACATACTAATATACCAAAAACATTTCATTACAATATTTAATCTATACAGCAGAAACCTTTTCAATTATCAAAATAATGTAAAAAGGTTGGTTGGAACCAGCTAATGGAGCCTGTCACAGCGTGCCTCACAAGGATTATTACACTGACTGTCTAATGGAAGTAGCAGCCGGTCACTCAAAATAACAATGACACTACATCTCAATAGCTTTCAGGAAAAGCACAAAGCACTGTTTGTAAGCACTGTGAGAATTAAATTAAAAGACCCCACATATTGCCAATGGTAAACACATATTGGTTTCCCATCTCCCTGTGTTCTCTAGTTCTCATCTCCATTTCTTTGCAAATGTAGTGCTCTGATGAATTTGATTCTCATAAATACATATCCCAATGTTCTGATATAATGTGCCTCATGAAAGATTTATTATGCAATATCAAATGCAATTGGATCATTTCATTCATTTTGCAGGTGCAGGGATAAAAAACCAGAAATGAACTTTCTGTTGGTGTGACTGTTCACAATGAATACATTTCTGAGTAATTTTTTTTAGAAAGACAATCTGCAAATATTTTTTGCATAAGCACACCAACGTGCCTACTGTTCCTGTCCTATTGTTTCTTTTATATATTTTTTTATTTTTCTTATATGTATCCATGTATTCATAACTATGTTTTTACCTATTATCTTGTAAGCAATTGACAAATAAAAATAAAATAAAATAAATAAATAAATGACATTTTCTCCTTTTATCTATGTGTCTGTGTCATGTATTCCTCCTTTTCTATTCTCTGCAAAATGTAAGCAAATAAAGGGAGCAAAAGGGGGTTTTTTTTTTTTTTTTTTTTTTCTTTTTTTTTTTTTGCCTCCTCACCACAACAGGAAGGTTAAAGAGGGGGGGCGGGGGGGGGGGGGGGGGGGGGGGGGGGGGGGGGGGGGGGGGGGGGGGGGGGGGGGGGGGGGGGGGGGGGGGGGGGGGGGGGGGGGGGGGGGGGGGGGGGGGGGGGGGGGGGGGGGGGGGGGGGGGGGGGGGGGGGGGGGGGGGGGGGGGGGGGGGGGGGGGGGGGGGGGGGGGGGGGGGGGGGGGGGGGGGGGGGGGGGGGGGGGGGGGGGGTATCTTCAACTACCAGCATTAGCATCATGCTACATGTAACAGGAAATGGAGAATCTATTCTTATAAAGTAGTCTACAACTAAACAAAGGTCATATATATCACAAAAGCAGTACACAAGTGAAATCCTAAACTAAAATCAATCACAGGGATTATTAGTTTCAAAATGCTTACCTCAAAGTTGTATTCCCATTTACCTGCATGCTAACAAAAGCAAAAGAATTGCAATATACAGTCAAACTATGACCCAGGAAAATGTGTAGAAAGCATTATGTTTCTTCCAACTGCCTATGTCATCTCCAGGCTTTATGATAGAGAGAGTCAACTAAATACTTCAAGTATCTAAATCTTGGTAGTTGAGTTCAAAAAAGGTTAAAGCATATGTCCAGTCAGATTTTTTCCATAAAAGCAATAGTGACAGAAATAGTCTTTCTTTTATTTGAGTAACTGAGAACCAGTTGGTGCTGTGGTGAAAGCACCAGGCTAGAAGCTAGGAGACCATGAATTCTGGTGCTACCTTAGGCACAAAGCCAGCTGGGTCATCTTGGGCCAGTCATTCTCTCTCAGCCCTAGAAAGCAGACAAGGGCAAACAACTTTGGAAAAACCTGGCCAAGAAAACTCAGCCAGACGAGTCATCAGAAGTAAAAAAAAAAAAAAAACTAATATGAAGGCATGTGTGCACACATGTGCTCTGCCTCCCTCCCTCCCTCCCTCTTTCTCTCTCTCCCTCACACACACAATAATTTGGGAAAAGATTGCAATTCAAGGTGATCATCCTTAAAGCCCTTCATGGCATGGTCCAGATCATGTGAGGGATTGTCTCACCCCACTGGATTGGCCCGTACCACTCATGCCAGCATAGGTGGCATGCTGTAGGTACCATCAGCCTGATTACTCCAGTTGGTGGGGTCTAGGAGGAGGGTCTTCCGTGCTGTTACTCCTGCACTCTGGAATATCTTGCCCCTTGCTGTGAGGTTGGTCCTAACCCTCCTATCTTTTCATAAGGGCTTAAAGAGTTAGCTCTGCCAGTTGGCTTGGGGCCCCAGTGGGGGAACAGCGCAATGGAGTTGGTTAATAGAGTAATAACAGATCCTATTTCCCACCTCCACATGTCCTTGGTTTTAATGTCTGGTAAGATGGGCAGCCAATACAATTTATAAATAAATAATAAGATTCATAAAATCAAATATACCTATGCATGTACCAAACAAGTAATTGGAAATCAAACTAAGAGTTAAAAATCAAACTATGCATTTCATACATAAAGATTTGGAAATCTGTGCTTTGGTCATAAATCCTGCATGTTCCCTTGTTGAAAACAGCATGGTAAAATTCTAAAGGGCTCATAAAGAATAATGCAACAGCAGCAGGATACCATAAACAACATACTGAAATAGTAGATGCAAAGTTACAAGAAGAACGTAATTTACCAAAGCTGTGTCAGCGGTATCAATTCACATATTCAGAGTTCTCTCCTTAAGTTGGTATAACAAGGAAACAACTGTTCAAAATTTAGCTGTTTACACAACTATGAGATGCTGCTTGACGCCACAAGATGATCATTTCTGAAATAATATACTGGCTCTGAATTAAGAGAAACCCAAGAAATTGTGATGATAGATAGATAGATAGATAGATAGATAGATAGATAGATAGATAGATAGATAATAGATAGATAGATATAGATAGACCAAATTTTCAAAATGTTAGCTATCTATTGTCACTGCAGGGACATTAATGGGAGTACATGATTAATTAGATGTTAAGTGGTACCTCACAACACAAGTTCTATAATCCAGTGATGGTATTCTACCGGTTCGGTCCAGTTCTGCCGAGCTGGTAGCGGCGATGAGCAACGGAGACCGAACCAGTTCTCTCCACCGCTCTGCTCTTGGGCCCACCCTCCCATCCAGGCTCCCATACTCACCTTTATCCCCTGAATTTGAAGCGCAGCTACTTTGCGCGGCACAGTAGAGTGCCGCGCGGCAGCTGCTGAAGCGAACGGGAGAGTGCAGGCTTGCAGGAGGTGAGAACGCCTCTGCACCTGGGCAAACGCTTCTGCACCTGCGCAAAGTGTGGGTTTGGTGCATGCACGCACGCAAAGTGTGTGCACGCGTGCAAAGCGTGCCCACCAAACCACACCCACTGAACCGGTGGTATAAATATTTGAATCCCACCACTGCTATAATCAAATATAAAGATGGTGTAAGAGGGGAAAATGCATAACTTTCATTTTCGAATTCTGTATTTTAGAAATCTGGGCATCAAGGGTAATATGATTTCTATGTGGGTTTTTCATGTGCAAGATGCTGGGACTTTTTATGTACAAGACTTGGTGACCATCTCTCCTTTATTTATTTACTTAGGCTTCTATACTACTAAATGCCCATAGGCACAAAGCAGCCTACGGAACAGCTTATCTAGGGTTAAAAGAGACATTAAGAAAGCCAACTGTTCAGCTCCCCACCAGCCATGACAGTGTTATCCCCGAGGGAGTAACCAAACCTCCATCTGTCCAAATGCTGTCTTGTGTTCTTTATATTACCAACTTCCAAAATACAAATACATAAAGGGAAAAAAAAGGCACGTGCAACTCTTTCATGTATGCCTCTAATGATCTGATTTTGGGGAATGTGGGCTAGAGAATAATTGACAAGTTTGGATTAGGGGACAAATCACCTTTGTTGACAGTTGTAAATGTTGCATGTGGGGCATGGAGGAGGAGCGAGAAGGAAGGAAGATAAAAACTGAAAGTGACGAAATCCTCCAGTCTTCACAAAAACTGCATCATCTTTATCACTGTCATCATCACCACCACCACCACCACCACAATTATATTCTTCCCCTCCCCCCCCAAAAAAACCCACCTCACCCTTTAAAAAGAAGAAACAGATTCCAATATATGTATTCTATCTGCACGGTATCTATATTTTTCCATTCAGGAAATAATGGCAGGAGGGAAATAAGATTGGGGTTTTTAAAATGGGGCTGCCTAGATGTTTCAGCTGACCCAGAATGCAATGGCAGTGTATATTACATTTCTGCTCCACAAGCTGCACCGATTGCCAATTTGCTTCTGAACAGTGGTGGGATTCAAAAAAATTTTCCTATTGGTTCTGTGGGCATGGCTTGGTGGGCGTGGCAGGGGAAGGATACTGTAAAATCTCCAGTCAGAAAGGTGGAATTTGCCGGTTCTCTGAACTACTCAAAATTTCCGCTACCAGTTCTCCAGAACTGGTCAGAACCTGCTGAATACCCACCTCTGCTTCTGGGTCTCAATCAAAGGGTTGGTTTTGACATTTAAAGCCGTTCACAGCATGGACTGAATATCAGCCCACCTTGTTAGATCTGGCAGAGAAGGTATGCTGCAAGTGCCATTACTAAGGATCTATATTTTGTGGGTCCCAGGAGAAGTGCCTTTGTTCTCATGGTGCCCATCTTATGAAATAGTTTTCCTCCTGGAATTAGATTAGCTCCACCTTTTTTGACATTCTGGAAGGCCCTCAAGACCTGGTTTAAATTACTGGGCTTGGACCTCCCAGGGAAGTGGAGACTTGCTTAGATGGCTCCATTGCTGAGCTGATTATTTTTATCCTCTCTTCCCTTAGGGTTTGTGCCTCTGTTAATGTGATTTGTGTGTGTGTATGTATATACATGTATATGTGTGTGTGCGTGTGTGTTCATAGATTTTCACGGGTACAGGTATGCAGGTCTTGGCATGTTTGGGTCTTTTTCCATGTATAATTGAGAGCATCTTGGCAACGTTTCGATGAGGTCCCATTTGCCATCTTCAGGCTGGTGCTTTCGGCTTCGTGCTTGTGCGAGCAAAGCGTGATCGGAGCTGCCGTCTCCCTATATATACTGGTGGGGAGGTTGGCTGTGTTGTTATTTCTTGATTGGTTGATGGAGTTGATGTTTGCAGATTGGCTGGCTTTTTCGTCAGAACATGTGTGTCTGAGGTATTGGCTGTGTGTCTATCAGCCTCCTGTATTGTAACGACCTGGGTAACGGGCTGTGTGATGACCTTCTGAGTTCAATTGTTGTGACATCCTGGGTCTTGTGCTGTAATCTCCTGGGTCATTGGCTGTGTTGCAACATCCTGAAGTTTTGTGGTATAACCTCCTGAGTTCTGTGATGTGATATCCTGAGTGGGTGGCTGTGATGTGACGTTCTGGATTTTGGTTAGGCTCCGAGTTTGAGGCCTGGATATGTGTTCATGGCATGTGTCTGTGGTTTTGATCTGATTGTTGTATGCCACCCAGAGATGATAGACAGAAAGAAAGAAAGAAAGAAAGAAAGAAAGAAAGAAAGAAAGAAAGAAAGAAAGAAAGAAAGAAAGAAAGAAAGAAAGAAAGAAAGAAAGAAAGAAAGAAAGAAAGAAAGAAAGAAAGAAAGAAAGAAAGAAAGAAAGAAAGAAAGAAAGAAAAACAGCATAGGAGAAATTCTTAACCCATGTCCAGGGCTGCAAGTTGGATCAGAATTAATGCTCCCTATGTGCTGTAGTGGTTAAAACACAAGGCTAGTAATCAAGAGACTGAAAGTTCTACTCCCACTTAGACACAAAGTCAACTGGGTGACCTTGGGCCAGTCAATCCTCAGCAACTTTTGAAAACTTTGCTAAGAAAACTGCAGGAACTAATCCAGGCAGTCGCCTGAAATCAACACTCACTCAAAGCTACATGCACACGCATGCATGCGTGCTCACGCGCACACACACACACACAAATGCACACTAAGACAGAAACGCTTGGTTTAATAAGTGAGAAATAATGTTATAGAAGTCCTGTTATTGCTTCCTTTTGCCTTTTAATTCCTCATTCCAAGATGCATAAAAGAATATTAGAAGATTTTTAGAAGTCATAAAAGACTATATTTTTTGCACCGTATGGAACACCCCAGTTTTTAACAATACTGAACTGCCATATATTAGTCAGCTTCAATGCGCTAGGGCAGGGGTGTCAAACTTGTGTCATCATGGCATCGCCACGTGACGTATCGCAACTTTTTCCCCTTTGCTAAACCGGGCGTGGGTGTGGCCAGCGCATGACGCATCTGGCCTGTGGGTTGAGAGTTTGACAACTCCGCACTAGGGTATCAACTGAGTCATTTGATAATGCCATAGTTCCTGGGACTCTCTAGGTCCAGTTCAGCATAATTTAAGATGAGTAAGTTCCTTAAGGTGGCTGGGTTGCCTCAGTACTTCTCTGTTTTCACTAAATGCTTACTGAAGAAAAAAGTAAGTGTATAGAATACCAAGAGTAAAGAGACTTTGGTGTTATTTTGACATTAAATAAAATTCTATTAATCCTTATAAATCGTGAACTAACAATTTCCATTTCCAATTTATAAAAACTAAAAACACAACCCAAAATACCTTAAATCAAATCACTATTTGTAAATTACAATAATGATAACACAATAAAAATACATTTTTACCCTGCCATAATACATTTGGAATTTTGTGGGCTTTCCGTCTTTCTTCATTCAACTTGTTAAGCTAGCACTACAACAAAATGATTCCTCAGACAAATTGCCTTTTCTATGAGTTTCTTATCATAGAACTACAAACTATTTCCTTTTTTCTGGCTCCATCTAATGGCTGATTCTGATTTTGCAATCGTGACTTTGTATAAGCTTCTAAGACATAGCTTCAAAAAACTCTGGTGAAATTTATTTTCAAATATGCCACATGGCAACATTTGCCACAAACTATTTATCTCCTTATAAACATAGTTTCAAATGGTTGGTTTTTAATACTGAATTGTACAAATATTATAAAACTGTCATCTGATTTGTTTTTTTAAAAAAACATAAATTAAATTGCATGAGCTTCAATATAGTAATGAATCAGTAATAACAGCAAAAACCTGTATATTAATGTAGAAAAGTAATACACATATGTATTATATAAAGTTTTTCTTCTTGAGTGAGTACATCTGATTCTTAAATATTTCCCCCCCCAAATAAAGCTAAATATTTGTCAGTGAAATGGCATGGATTGTTCTTTCTTTTTCAACGTTGCAAGAATTTGACTGTATCTCATATATTTATAACATGTCTTCTTGCAGTAATGAAATTGCATAATGTATGTTTTGCATCCCAAACATCCTGCTGGCTTAGTATTTATGGGTGAAGAATTATGCACCTAGTCACAATATTTTATGGGAATGCATGTTTTATTATGCAGCATATCATTCCCAGATAATGAAAACTTCCTTGAAATAATAAATATAGCTGGTTTATTGGGAAACAGATCACTGCATAAATTGTAAGGTTCAAAATTACAGTAGATAGGAATATATTTTCCACGTGAACTTGAAAGTATAATCCCAGGGTGATGAAGACCCATCTGTCATATCTGAAATTAACACTAGGTTGGCTGCAACAGCTGCTCTGTTTCATTAAGTTCACTGTCAAGCAGTGTCCTTCTGCAAATATAGAAGGGAGTCTAACAACTAGCTTCTTCCTGACCCAGCTATGTAGTTAAATAGTGACATAATTTACTCAATTGTACTCTTTTGTTTTTGCTGTTGCCAACTGCTCAGCAGAGGAGAGAGCTGTTAATACAACCCACCCCTTCAAACAAACAAACAAAAAATCGAGCTTAATGTCCTTTGTAGGATGTTCTGTGATGGATCTTCAAGATGGACTCGCTGGCCCATCTAATTCAGATCCCTGCTAGACTAGCCCACCTCGGTACATAGAACTAACTATACGAACTTTCTGCTATAGAAATTAATGATTTTCCTAACTGTGTGCCTCACTACTTTCTTTAGTAAGCTAGCTTTATCCTTTTGTCAATAACTTTTACTTATTTATAAGACCCTATGGCTGATTCAGATTTGTGGATATGCTTTCCACAAGAATGTTTACCATGCTAGGCCTAAGAGGGCCTAGCAAAGGAAAGCAGACTGAATTGTCTGATTTCCAAGCATGTCAATACCTTATCTCCTAATAGACTTTCTCACTTCAGATCAGAGGAATAGGAATGGTGACAGCTTTTCCTCATTCTTTAAATCCTGTGCAATCCTGTTTTGTAAAGAAGTGGGGAAATGGCTAAAAAGAGTCCCTGAAATGAAGTCATTTCATGCACCCATATTCTGAGGGAAACAGTTTTTGAAGCAGCTGTAGATGCCTTCTAAAAGAAAATGGGGGGTACCGCTTCATGCTCCCACATTTTGTGAAGACCCTCTTTAAATGCACTGAATAACCTAACAAATGTGAGTCACTGCCTTTAGGCTCCATTCTACAGAGATCTCAGGTTTAGAAGAGGTTACGGTGGTAGAAGGAATACTCATTTACGTGCGAGATGGGGTTATAATGGAAAGAGATGCAAAGTTAGCACTTACACCCCCAATTTATCTGAAAATAAAGGGGGAAGAAACAATGGTGAAAACATTTCTTAACAAGTTTAGCAACCTGCTAAAGAACCTTCTCAACCTTGGCAACTTTTAAGACCTGTGGACTTCCATTCCCAGAATTCCCCAGCCAGCATGCTGGAATTTGCCAACATGCAGATCTTAAAAGTTGGCCAAGTTGAGAGTTACTGCTTTAGCCTTTTATTTGTTAGCTGCAGGCAAGCAATATTATTGTTCAAATATGCTTCATTTCTGTATTTGAATAAATACCTCAGCATCGTATTCCCAAAGTTGATTTCCTCTCATGTGATGGCACTTCAGCATAATTACAGGCCCATTGAGCCTAGAGACATCCAAACATAAATCATCTGTGCGAATTTCCTTGTCGGCAGTATATGAAAATACCTGGAAGAGAGAGGTCCTATTGGTAAAATGGAAAGCATACAGAAAACATGTATTTTGTTTCAAACCTGGTAACTCCCATTTCATCCATTGTCTAGCCCAGAGGTGTCAAAATCAATTTCATTGAGGGACGCATCAGGGTTGTGTTTGACCTCAAGGAGTGGGCATGGCAGGTGCATGTGACCAGGATGGGAGTGGCGAGCTCAACATCACTCGGGGGCGCCTCCAGGGGCCTCCAGCAGTGCTCTGCCAGCAAAAATGGAGCTCGGAAGGGTTGCACACGCCTCTCCCAAGCTCCGTTTTTTTGCTGGCAGAGGCATCACGGGACAGTCCTTCACTGTTTCAAGGGCAGCTCTGTGGGTTGGGTCTAAGCATCCTGTGGGCCGGATCTGGCCCATGGGTCTTGAGTGTGACACCCTTGATCTAGCCATTCCAAAGATTTGTGAATACGCACAACAAAGATTTCGGCTTTGAGCTCAGGTGACAGATCAGCAGTAGGAAATCTGTAATTTGTTTCCTACTGTATTATGTACAGATAGTCCTCATGTAATAACCACTCATTAACTGACTATTTGAATTTATGACAGCGCTCAACTAGTAGTATTTATAACTGGTTCTTGTTCTTGCAGGTATCACAGCATTTCTGTAGTCACATCAACATGATCTGGGCTCATGGCAATCAGCTTGCAGTTATAGGTTGGAGCATCTTGCAGTTATGTGATCACCCTCTGCAACATTCACTGCCAGTTTTCAACAAAGTCAATGAGGAAGCCAGTAGGAGATTGCAAATGGCGACAGCGTAATGTCATGCTTAATGATGCTGTAGAATTCACTTAATAACGGCAACTTTAAAGTGCCAGAACTGGCTTCACTAGGCAAGTCACGTGACATTGCATTTTGCAACTGTTTTGCTTAGTGACAGAAATTCCAGTCCCGATCACCATCATTAAGCGAGGATTACCTGTTATCTTAACTAAATGAAAAGCGAAGTAATACAATGAACTAGATCGTGTTCTCTGAAAAGCAATTTAAGAATGAAATTCTATACATCGCTGCTCAGAAATACTCTTGTAAAGTTAAAGTTACAGAACCGGATATGGAATTGTGTTGTATTACTTGATTATTAAGATTAAATTTGCGTACACTGTATTTTTATGGCAGTAAGCGTCATTGAATTTAATAGGGCTTGCATTTCAGTAGTCAAATATAGTGCTTCTTTTTCAAAATAGTCTGTAATGATAATCTTGGCAATTGCCTTCCATGTACAAACCATTAATTATTCCAAGATTCGTAGCAGACATTTATAGAAAAATAGGGTTGATTCTGCTAAAAAAAACACCCTAGAATTACTAGGATGGATTTTGATTGCAAGAGCCCTTTGAGTGACTAGGGAAGCCTGAATGTCATATACTCTATTACAATACTCTATTACAAACTGTAGCAGGCAATTAAAACATAAAAATAAATTCTGTACACAGGGAGCGGTTATGAGGACAAAAATAAAGCACAAATACATTTTCAGTAAGTTCAAGTTTTGGGATATTTTAATCATGTAAATAAATGCTCAAATGTTGTTCATGAAAAGGTTGATTCTAATGGAGATACAGTTGAGAATATTAAAAAAATCAAGATTCTCAGAAGTATAATTCAATTATGCAGATTTAATTTTCATGTATGCCATTACTGTTTCATTGTTAAATAGATTGATGTATTGTTAGGTTGACATAGCCTGAGAGACATTTAAGATCTACATCAAAGGTACTTGGTTCAAGTCTTCTAATAGCAATTAATTTGATAAGTAGCCTGTGCCTTAAATGGTCCCTGAAATATGAGGTAATATTACTGAACTCCTTATAAGTTCATTTTAGGGATGATAGAATTCAGCCCTGTAAAGCACCTTATGGTGTGATATAAATGTGAAACATAAGTTCTCAAATAGCTTAAAATTAATCATGCTATAAATATTAAACATAGCACATGACAATTCTTAACAAGATTCATGCAAATATTGCAGGAGAGGTGGATACATTGTTTTTTTTCCAGCATAGTTTCTGGAGAGCTGACTTTACTGTGTTGGCAGCCATACAAAGCAAGTTCTTGTTTTATATTTCCCAGAGAAGGGAGAATATATGATAATACAAGAATTGGACTATATAGTTTCCCTTGCTATTTGGTCTTCTTTCCATTAGTCAGAGTGGGTCTAGGAAAAGGCATTTGCCCCCATGAACAAAGCTGTACATTGCAACAAGAAGTTACTTTAATTTGTAAGCTACCCAAGATCGCTTGCAGTTGGGTGTATAAAAATTGCATCAACAAATACATAAATAAAATTGTATTTTCATAAGATCTAATGTTGGTGGCTGTTTCTCCAAGAAGAGATACATTAAAAACATGCTGACCTCTTTTGCTTCGAAATTTGAAAGTGATAGGATAGTGGGTTTTTAGTGGGTTTTTAGATTTGAAATATTTACATATACACACAGAATATACCATAGATGTTGGGGAGGGGGAGGAAGGCAAGAGGGATTAAGAAATGAAATGTGTGATATGATGCAATGCTGCATTTGGCGATGCAAAAATCTACTTTTTATGTATTTGAATGCAATGTTGGCAACACAAGTATGAAAAAACAGAATTTGCATCATGAGGACATGCTGCACTTTTTATGATTCTGCTATCTTATACGGACTGCTGATGAATATCCCACTCCCCAATATGTACTGCACAAGACTGACTTGGGGCAGCTGAAGACTTGCAGCAAGGTTATAACAGAATTGTAGTTGGTTATATTTGGAATGTAAAAATGAGGAAATATAAGATGAAACAGTGAGAAAGGAAAGAATGAAAGAGAAGGAAGGAAAGAGTGCAGAGAAGAGCAAGGGGGGTGGATGTGATAGCAGTGTTCCAATATTGAAGGGCTGCCACAAAGAAGGGGGGCGGGGGGGAAGTCAACCTATTTTCCAAAGCACCAGAAGGCAAGACAACTAATTAAGAACAGAAGCAACCTAAAACAAAGAAGAAATTTCCTGACCATGAGAACAATTAATCAGTGGAACATCACTGGAGGCTTCTAAGAAGAGCTTGGACAACCATTTGTCTGAAATGTGCAGGAGGTTGGATGAGAAAGCCTCCAAGGTCCCTCCCAACTCTGTTATTGTTAAGTTTTGTTAAGAGGAAACATTATAAAGGGGAGAGGTAGACATTACTGATTCCAAGCTGCCACTTGATTTGAAGCCAGACCTTGGTCCGAATAAAATTAAGTGAAATTAAAGCAATATAAGTGGCATCTATTTTAATTATTTACAAGGCTCCCAATTATTTTGAATTCACCTCTCAACCAACTTAAAAGTATTCTAATCAAAAGCAGAGCAAAAGTGTTCTCTTAATTGTTGAAAGCAACCTTTTGCCGTTGAACTACAGAATGCTGCCTTTTGGCGAAGTGTGCTAATTGAATTTGATTGCATTACCAATTAAAGAATATATGAAAATCATTCTAAGTTACCAATTAGGTGCGTTATTATAAAGGAAAAAGATTAAAAACAGATTTAATCACAATTTATTGTTAATACCCTAATGTTTAGTTACACATGATACAAAGTTCATTATAAAATAATGTTGCAAAGGCTTACACTCCAACTATACATATGTAAATAGTTTATATAAGCAACTTCTAGTAGCGTGCAGGAAGTAAAAATACTTTAATTCTTAATTTATCATTCATATATTTTTGGGCAGTTAAGGGAATAGGAGCCCTTTTCACGGAAAACATTTTTTAAATGTATGAAGAAAATATACCGGGTTACTTATTGCCATTATGGTGGCACAGTGGTTAGAGGGCAGTACTGCAGGCTACTTCTGCTGACTGCCAGCTGACTGCAATTTGGCAGTTCAAATCTCATTAGGCTCAAGGTTGACTCAGCCTTCTATCCTTCCAATTTGGGTAAATTGAGGACCCAAATTGTTGGGGACAATATGCTGACTCTGTGAACCACTTAGAGAGAGCTATAAAGCACTGTGAAGTGGTACATAAGTATAAGTGCTATTGCTATTTCAGATGATATTGGTCTATATAAGTAAAGGACTCTTGCATTAATTTAAAATAAGTAACTGAAGTGCAATGGTCAAGTTCATTTGGGAAGGATAATATAAATGCATAAGCCAGGCGATTGGATATTCTTTTGAATAAAATATTATATTGCTGATTTTTTTGAACGTATCAATTGCACCTAATATTTTACTGAATTGAATATGCCTACTGCACTATCTAAAATTAGTTTTATGAGACACTTGAAGCTTATCCTTTATTAGAAAAAACTTACAGAATTTGTGTATCTATGTGAGAGGAGGTAATGTTCTCTATATACTTCTTTTAAAATGTAAATGTGGATATAGTCTTGCTATCGTCATAAATTGAGTGACACTCATTATGACATATCAATACATTTGTATCCATTTCTATCTTGTTGTTCTACTTCCTTTTTAAGACCCTGCAATCCCTTAAAGTACATTATTTTTACAAAATATTTTAATAATGTCAGAAATAGCCTTCAAGAATTACATATTTTTGTAAATAACTGGCAAAAGGAACGTCCCAAACAGTTGAATTTAAGGTGGGGGAAAAAAAAAGCTCTTATAACAACCAGCTATAAGGCAGCTGATAAATGATTTTTTTAAAAAACAAAAATTGAATTAATCCTAGTTATAGTGATTCAAATTCAGAGCCGAATGTGCCTGGAAGCTGAATTTGACTAGTTTACATCTGTAAGAAGGTTCGTATTTGTTATGTCCCTGGCACTAAGAATAAGCCTTCATATTTAACTTAGAATGAATGATCTTTTAAAAGTGAGACAGTAAGTGGAACCGCTTGCCTTCAGAAGTTGTGGATGCTCCATCATTGGAAGTTTTTAAGAAGAGACTGGACAACCATTTGTCTAGGATGATGATATAGGGTTTCCTGCTTGAACTGGGGAGTTGGACTAAAGGATCTCTAAGATTCCTCCCAACTCTGCTATTCTGTTATTCTATTGTCATTCTGTTAATTGGGAAAGGGAGGGTGGCATTTTTTTCTTTCCAGTTCAACATAAAAAAATTGTACTGTAGGCTTCCCAGGGTCACTCTGGATAGTGAGATGGGTAGTATATAAATTTAAATAAATAAATGTAATAAGTAAAATAAACAGAAAATGCAGCAGTGTAATCAGAAGGGGATTGGGGCAGTGGTGGGATTCAAATCTTTTTACTATTGGTTCTGTAGGCGTGGCTCAGTGGGCGTAGCATGGCTCGGTGGGCGTGGCAGTGGAAGGATACTATAAAATCTCCATTCTCACCCCATTCCTGGGGGAAGGTTACTGCAAAATCCCATTCCCTCTCCACCCCACTAACCTGCTTTCCAGCTCTGTTCTCCTGTGCAGGGCAACAAAAGAAGACCCAGCCAATCAGCAGGGACTTGGGAGGCAGAGAATAGATGGGGGCGGGGCCAGTCAGAGGTGGTATTTGCCAGTTCTGCAAACTACTCAAAATTTCCACTACCGGTTCTCCAGAACTGGTCAGAACCTGCTGAATACCCCACCTCTGGATTCAGGCTCCAGGGCATCAAAGCAGCACTCTGGGCAGATTATACTTTCATGATGTGCCATCAAGTCAATATTGACTCTTAGCAACCACATAGGTATGTTCAGTCTCCAACCTGGCCTTTCTGATATCCCAGTGGTGCACATATCACTGCTGCAATTGTCCATCTACCTTCCTGCTGGTTATCCTCTCTCTTTCTTTCCATTGCTATAGACTTCTCAAGGCAGCCATGCCTTTACATATTGTCTCCACAATATAATTTGAGGGTGATCATTTGTACCTTGAATAAGAATCCTGGATTAATTTGTTCCATTTGTTGGTTTGGCTACTCATGTATTCTCATGGGTATTCTCCAATTCCAAAATCCAAAAGCAGTGATTCCCTTTCGCTCCTGGTTCTTCAAAGTCCACTTTCACTTCCATAAAGTGTCACAAAGGAAAACTACTGCCTGTGTGATTCTCATTTTTGTAGGTATAGACATATCATAATATCTGAGTATTTTTTCCAAGACCTTCACTATATGCCCCTAAGAACTAACCTGCAGTATATTTCTTGACTGCTAGTGCCTTTACTATTAATAGTTAATCCTAAAAGGATGACATTATCCATTGCATCAACATCTTCGTCGTCAGTACTAAGACTGGGTGCTATACCTGTTCTCATTAGTTTGGTCTTCTTTATTTTAACCGTAGTCCCATTTTTTTAAAAATTGTGCTCCTTGACTTTCATTACTAGAGCTTGCAGATCATTTGCATTTTCAGTTATCAGAGTAGTGTCATCAGTGCAAGCTTATGACGTTTCTGCCTCTAATTTTAAAACTATGCTAATCTTGCAATTCAGACCCCCACCCCACAATATTTGCTCAGCCTATAGATTTTATAAAGGAGGAGAGGGGATACGGTCTTATCTTACTCCTATCCTGACCGGAAGCCTGTCTGTTTTGCCACATTCTATTCAGACTGTGATTTCCTGTCCTGTGTTTAGAGTTCGCATAAAAGATGGTTCAAGATTCCCATCTTTGTTAAGGACATTTCACCATTTGGCATGCTCATTGCAATAAAATGCCTTTATATAGTCAATGAAGCATTGGACATTTACTTTCACTGAATTTAAAGTTGTAGGAAATTAAATACTTGTATATTTAAAGTGATATTATTATGAAAAAAAAATTCCAATGCTCTGAATTAATTTTCTTTAAAACAATGGGAAAAAGCCTCTCTGTTCAATTCTTTTTTACTCCATCTCTTGTATTCTGTTATATATGGACTAGCATTTGCAGTGCACTTTTGTCTGAGAACTATCAAAATATAGTAAGAATAATGGGATGGAATTTGTCTAAGAAAAATAGGGAAAATTACTTACTTTGTTCACATAAGACGTTGTAATATATCTTAAAGCAAAGCCCAGCATAATGTAGCACAATATAGGACAGGGGTGTCAAACTCACGTCATCATGGCGGCATCACGTGATGTATCTAGACTTTTTTCCCCTTCGCTAAACCAGGCATGGGCATGGCCAGTGTGTGACACATCTGGCCTGTGGGCCGGGAGTTTGACAGCCTTGATATAGGACAAGCTTGTAATATAATTGTTGGCATCTCAATGAAGCTTCAAATCACTTAAACAGATATTTCATCCAGTATTTTTTTTTTAACCAAATTTGATTTTATCCTGTGTTGATTCACTAGTACAAGTAGGGAAACTTGGCTCTTTTATCACTTATGGACTTCAACTCCCAGAATTCCTGAGTGAGCCATAATAGGTTCCCCATCCCTGGCCTACTGGTTTTTCAGTTGTGGGGGAAATCAATTTTTGACTTGAATGGGACTGTTTAAT
The DNA here is from genome assembly GCF_049901735.1 of Notechis scutatus. Taxonomy (NCBI): domain Eukaryota; kingdom Metazoa; phylum Chordata; class Lepidosauria; order Squamata; family Elapidae; genus Notechis; species Notechis scutatus. The sequence goes on from NC_142009.1 coordinate 199,767,140, forward strand.
ATAGAAATGTAGGACATATGTCCTACATTTGTATATTAAACAGTCCCATTCAAATCCTACATTTGTATATTAAACAGTCCTATTCAAGTCCTACATTTGTATATTAAACACTCCCATTCAAGTCAAAAATTGATTTTCCCCACAACTGAAAAACCAGTAGGCCAGGGATGGGGAAACTTTTATGGCTCATTCAGGAATGCTGGGAGTTGAAGTCCATAAGTGATAAAAGAGCCAAGTTTCCCTACCCCTGCACTAGGAAAATAAGCATTACTTAAGCATTCAGATTTTGGGAGGAAAATGGATCCACACCATGTTTCAAACTATTCAAGTTCTAATGAAAGCAAAATGTTTAAAGTGTTCTAAGATAGGGAACGATGAAACAACAGCATCATAGCAACTCTATCTGTAATGCACACAACCTTATGAATTATTTCTTTCTCAGCCTTTTCTATCCCTTATATGTGCATAGTTTCACCACACAGGCACAAAAGGACAGAACCTTTTATTGTGATATTGTAATGTTTATTTTGTCACTTCCACCCCTCCAACATTAATGCCTATATCAATGTGCTAAGCCTTAAAAATATTTTTTAAAATAGAGTATATTTACCTGATTTCCTCCCATGCCATGACAGTTGAATATGCCTACTTTTTCATTTTCCTTACGCCCCATGTTATCTAAACATTGGTTTGTCTCAACATTTCTGATCTGTGGAGAAAAATAAAACCAAGTAAATTTCATAATAATTATTACAAGATTTATAGTTAAGGGGGAAAAATAGCAGGAATGTAATGGTTTTTGAAATCATGTAATATTTAGGATGATGCCAAATTACACAAACATGCTTACCCTAACTCATAACTCAGCATGAGTTAGTCTCCAATAAGTGTGTCTACTCAGTGCCATTAGATGTACTGGGAACCAGGCATATGTTATTTGTAAATAAAATATTAAATTGTGTTAATCGTAATTTTGTCTAATAAACAGAACCACCATTTTCATTTGTGCAGAAGAGATAATTTCTATGAAAACTAACCTTTCCAAAGTACTGCTTTTGGAAAGTGACATCCTTGGTAGTTTTCCATGAAAGATAACAAAAAAGAATGTACACTGTGCCCTATCTTACTTGCACAAGTAACATTCTATTTGTTTCTCAGCATTCTTTATACTGTATTTTAGAAGACCTTCCAAACATTATCCTTGAAGAAAAGCTTCAGATCACACGAGCAATATTATCAATACATGGTAAATCTCTGCTATATATTTCAGCCTGGAAAATATTTTATATAGGCAATGCTGTTTCTTTTTGTGGAAAACAATTAAAGACTTTTTGTACCGGGCTTTTGTACCTTACAAAGCTAAAAATGCTTAAGACAATTAAAGTGGATAATTTTTTGAACTGAGAAAATTGGTAAACAGATAAAGGTAATGAGGCTTTGGGATTTTGTGTAAATGATTGCTACTGTCCTTACTCTGGAAGCTTGCCAGGACTTCATTAGTTCTGATTCTCCACACAATCACTTCTTATTTATATATCCTATCTCCTAAAGACACTGCAAGGTAATCCTTGCAGGTAATCCTCAATTGCCGACCACTTAGCATCCATTCACATTTAAATTTACAACAATGTTGAAAATAGAGACTTATGACTGGTCCTCAAAGTTGAGGTTGTCACAGCATCCTATGGTCATAGGATTGCCATTTGTAACCATCGCAGCCTGCTTCTGACAAACAAAGTGAATGGGGACACTGGCAGGAAATAGCAAAGTCAATGGGGAAGCTGACAGGACAAGTTGCAAGTTGAAGTCACATGACTTGATAAAAGGGACACATTTATGATGGTTGCAGCATCCCACAGTCACATGATCACTATTTGCAACCTTCTCAGCCAGCTTCCAACAAGCAAAGACAATGGGGAAGCCAGCAGGGATTTGCAAGTCGCAGTCCTGTGACATCACATTTAATGAGACCTACACTGATTTGCCTCATAACCTGCAGACAGAACTGATATAATTGACCTTGTAAGTCAGTGCAATCACATGATATTGCGCTTAACAACTGTGTCACTTAGCAATAGACCTGCCAGTCCCAATTAAGGTTGGTAATTGAGGACTGCCTATAAAAATGGCTAGTCTGGCAAGTAAAGATATATAAGTAGATATAGGCAGAAAACTATCTTTCAATTTTCTTGTTAAGAACTCTTTTAAGATACACCATCCCAATGTTGTCCTCCAAATTTATTCAACATTATTGGTGTTTTTTGTGTGTGGTAATTTTCTTCTTTTGTAGCTCTAAGACTAAAACCTGTTTTACATTTGCAGTTTTAAGATACACCATCCCAATGTTGTCCTCCAAATTTATTCAACATTATTGGTGTTTTTTGTGTGTGGTAATTTTCTTCTTTTGTCGCTCTAAGACTAAAACCTGTTTTACATTTACAGTTTTAAGATACACCATCCCAATGTTGTCCTCCAAATTTATTCAACATTATTGGTATTTTTTGTGTATGGTAATTTTCTTCTTTTGTAGCTCTAAGACTAAAACCTGTTTTACATTTACAATTGCATGAACCATAAATGGAAGATTATAATGACCATCCTTTTAGAAATATGGAGATGTTGTGGAATTTTTTATGCAGCTGAAAATGTCTACTTCAAATAGCAATCACTGAGAAGAGAATCACATGGAAATCTCTTTTAAATGTGAATATATTAAATAAGGAGTGTAAAACTCAGTCTTAAAGTAAGTATCATATTTTGCTCCATTTCTTTCATTAACAGTAATGAACGAGTTCCAAATTCTCTCATGAAATGTCAATTAAATAAAATGTGAATACATTTTCAGGCTACCCATGGTCTCTCCAAGCATTTTTAAAAAATGGATATTATGATACCCAATGTCTGAACCATAGGCAGTTTCTGCCTAAGCACCTCAACAATCCTTTTTATGAATCTGGACTTCAATGATTAGCTTTTTATTACAACAGAGCTAAAAGAATATAAAAAGAGATATCTATTTCTCAGGGGGAAAATAGTACTTGATCAGGATTTGTTTATTAAGTAAAAATTGGACAAGCTTCATTAAACTAGTTAAGGACATCCTTCCAGCAGCTTTAAGATTTCACACTTCGTAATTTTCATTTCTGAATATCAAAAACATATCTAACCAAGTAAAATGATAATTATATGACGATACTCCAGAAGATCGAGGTGCTAACAGAACTATAAACTAGACTGATTTCAATTCTTGCTTTAAAAATTACTGTGAATGTTCTCAGTATAAACTGGGTATAAATTCAGGCCTAAACTAAATTACACTTACTTATCTGAGATATTTTTCATTTTAAAAACATATTCTTTTGCAAAAAAAAACCCCTCTCCCCCATTCATACCTCTCCAAGGGAGTAATAACGACGTGGAATCTGAGAATCTGGATACACATTTTCTAGGTACCATGAAAATGGTTTACATTTTAAATTTTCTCTCAATGCTTTTCTGACTGATACATCTCCGTAATCCACTTTGACAACTCCTATATTGTTAGGGGGAAAAAAAGAATATTCAATATCCTTTTAAACAAAACAAAGACAGAGTTTTAGCACTTAATTATACAAATTTTACAATAAACTATAAACATTACCTCTAGGTCAGTAAGGCATAAACAATATACATAATGCTCTCTTCTTACTGTCATGCTATTGCTCAAATATTTCGTTATATTTATGAACCATCAGGAGTTCAACGTAATATAGCATTCCCTTCTCCAACTTTCTCAATGGCTACAATTCTGTGAGCTAGTGAGTCTGAGAAAGAATAGCCGGCCTCTAAGTCACTCAGTGAGCCTCTTTGTATGAGAGTTCAGACAGTCCTCATTTAGTGACTGCAACTGGGATTGGCAACTTGATGATTAAACAAAATGGTTGCTAAATGAAAAATAATGTGACCATGTCTGTGCTTACTTCAGCTTTCCTTTGTTTTTGTTAATCAAGTGTGAGAGGAGTTAGGGTTAAGTTTCCAGAATTCAACTCACAAGGAAAATGGAAAAAAAGATCAAATCTTATAGCCATTTCCCCCATTCTCTCATCCTTTGGAATGCTCACGCCAGCCCTGTGATGATTAACAAAAAAGGAAATAATGTTTGTATCTACATATACTGGAGAGGAAGGGATCTCAAGAGAGTAAGCAAGAACACAATGAGGAATATACATTGAAAGCAATGTACCGGCACCAGCTGTTTGCCTAGCAAGCTCACACTGCAAGTCACAAGGCAAACAAGAGCCTTTAGTGTGAAACTGATTAGTAAGTAGTTTGTTAGTATCAGGAAGCAGCACCAGCTTGCTGGAAGGCTCTAATCAACTAATGAAGGTAACAGTTGAGCTTGTTAACTTGTAGTTAGCACTTTTTTTAAGGGATGCATTGTGCTGTGGAGAAAAGCAGCTCAGGAAGAGATTGTTTGTTTAGGCAATATCTCCGTGCTGTGAGGAGCGGGGAAAGGATCAGGCATAGGACAACATATATTGACTGAATGTAATGGGGAATACATATCTGAGTGTAACGGAATGTGACAAAGACCTTGAGAGTAAGGTCAGTGAAATGCTGCTTAGGGCATGGTCAATTAAGAAAGGGAATAGCCTGCAGCTTTATAATGATTAGGGCAAGAGGCTCAAAGGAACACTCCCTCGTTTCTTAGGCTGTAAAGGAGACAGTGAGAGATCTGTACTTTCAGACTTGCAAGATTCTGTTAATATAGCCTTAAAATTAAATAGAATTATTTCATCTGGTCATGTTTCCCCATCTAGTTTACCTGGGAAACTGACACTGAGACACAGATACCATGAAGTTCATAAATGGTACTGATCACAAGTTATTTTTTTGTCATGATTGTACTGCAAATGGTTGCTGTCCGAGGCAGTGGCTAAATAAGGACTACCTGTTAGTTTCTACACATTAAATATTATATTAAGGTGTTTATACATATTAAGGTGTTTATACATATTGGGTATTATAATACATATACAGATTGGTCTCCGGTTACTCTTATTCCAATTGAGTAATCTAGTGTAGTCCTTTAACACATTCAACATAATTTCTTTTTTGGTAAACTTGTTAATTCTGATAGACCGCAGTCTTTTAGGAATAGCGCCATTCTTCTAAACGCAGAAACCATTTTCAAATTAGTAGAAATTATGTTCCTTCCCTTGCAATCAGTCTACAAACACATAAAAACTTTTGTAGTGTCCTTCAATTCTCCAAAATGTTTTGGGGGGATACATGGGAGTTACAGAAGAGAAACAACAAGGTGTTTTAGATGAGTGGTATCTGCTTTGCAATGTTGGTTTAGAATGAAACAAAATGTTAAAAAGTTATATTTCTGTAGAAGCCTATAGATATTTTCAATCATCCAGGTCTTGATTATTCCAAAGGTGCTTTTTCAGGAGGCAATTGGACTTTGTTTTTTCTTTTGAAGACGTTATATTTATGTAGTTACTTACCAAACACATCTAAATTATGTTAAAGTAACCAAAATATCTTTACAATCCCCAAGGCATGTCACAACTTTTGAACATCCCTAATATTTGGAAATTGAAAGTTGAAAAATTTGACACACACTATAAATGTTTACAACCTTGGCTGAAGTACTGATCATCATATCTGGATTGGTATATTTCCTCTTTAGAGTAAATTATTAAGAATTAAGCTTCCTTAGAATGCAATCTGAAATAGCTCTTAAATAGCACACTATCGTCAAAAGAAGTATTATCAGCAGCTATTTAATTCCTACAAAAAACAAATGCACTTTATTACTGATTATACAATATCTTGGAGAAGAAAGATGTCCCATTCTATGGCAAAATATTTGTTTAGGAGCCCTGCAAGAGAGAAATTATAAATAGGGAAATATGGATCAATGAAACTAACCCAAATTCCATAGTTCTTCAAGAATTAAAATTTCCGCCCACCGCTCATGACACCCACACATCTACTACTGCATCCCAATGCTCTGGAGTGCCTGCCCCCCCCATGGTACACCCCCCCACAGCTTGCTCTCCTGTGGTCCTATGGTTATAATGGCAACCAGAACTGTACGATCCCTGTTGCTAAGAAATATAGTCATGTGTTTCTATGTTTTACAACTGTTTTACAACACTTTGAGATAAAAATTCTATTCCCAATTGCCACTGTAACCTGACTAACTGCTTCCCATTATTGCCAATATATTTAATTCCCTACTTGAAAATGTGTTACACAGAACTGAATATAACAGAAGTTTCATTTCTCTACATCAAGCATCACTAGCATGATTATGTTAATTATATTGTAATTCTGTTATGTTCATTCACACAGGTACTCATTTAATGAGTGGTTGCTTAGCAACCATTCGAAGTTAAGACAGACCTCCCAGAGTTATGTACCACCCATTTTCAAAGTTCTGTTGGCCACAGTCCCCCACCCCAGTCACATGATTGCATTTTGGGTACTTGCAAACTGGCTTTCATTTATAGTCGTTTGCAGTGTCCCACGGTCACTTGACTTCATTTTGGTGGGTTTTGCCAGTATTCGCCATTTCCTTGTGATTCCCAGCAAAAACCACCTATTGGGACAAAACAACCACCGTGTTTGCTTATTGATCACCACAAAAAAACCTGTAAAATCAGGAGCAGTTACCTAGTGACCTATTTCATGACGGCCACATTTTACAACCATAATTTCAGGTCAATTATAGTTGTAAGTTAAGGATTATCTGTATATATCTCAATAGACTAATTTTCTGACAAAATAATTGTGATCCCTGATTTTTTTAAAAAATATGATCTAAATTGGATATTTACACATATAGCATTGCAGTTTTCACATTAATAATCGATTTCAGTGATACAAGGTTTTTTTAAAAATGTATTAAGGATTTTATCAAATAGATAATAATAATATAAAATCCTAATACAGAAATACATTGTGTGTGTATGTGTGTGTGCGTGCTCATAAAAATTCAGGGGAAACCCTCCCCCCCAAAATAAATATATCTCCAATCCTTTTTCTCACCATTTTTCTATAAACCCATTTTGAAATCCTGAAGTCCCCTTATTCAACAGCAAAAGTCCAATAAGGGTTCACAGAAGGAATAACTCAAATATTTATATCTGGATTTCCATTTAAACAGAATTCCTCCTTTACTCTCACAAGCCAAAACAAGAAAATAATCCATACTATGGTTTTCTTGATAAACATCTGCAGATTTTTGAAGGATATAAAAAAACAGGGAATTATATCAATGAATCAGATATATTATATTCCAATGTGAGCCCAATTGTTTGGAGGGAAGCTTAATTTTCTACAACTTCTATAACATGCAGAATAAATGAATGAATGAATGCCCATCTGCATATTTATGCTAAAAGAATAATGAGAGAAAAGTCAATGCAAAGATAAAATTTGGCAATATCAAAGCAGATTTATCTTTGCCAATAATCAATGCAACTGCAATTTATGATGATCCAAGATCAAACATACTGAAATTGAGTATTAACAATGGCTGTACCTAAGCTTCAATTTTAGCAAGATGAGGGAGCAGATCAAGAAAGAAAAACAAGAAATCCAAGAAGAAACCAGCATGGCTGCACAAACATCTCTCTGGCAAATTGAAAGAAAAAAGGACAACTACAAAAAATGGAAAGAAGGATATACAACTAAGGCAGAATATCAGCAGATAGCCAGAATCTGCAAAGACGAAGTCAGGAAAGCAAAGGCTCAGAATGAACAAAGACATGCAACAAAAGTCAAAGACAACAAAAAAGTTTCCTGCAACATATAAATAACAGAAAAAAAAATCAAGGAAACAGTTGGTCCACTAAAGAGAGAAGACGGCAAGGAAGTAACTGGCAACAGAGAAAAAGCAGAACTGCTTAACTCATTCTTTGCATCCGTCTTCACGCAAAAAGAAACTATAGCTCAACCCACCAAAAACGTAATTGTAAAAGACAGACCAGAAATAAAAGTTAAAATAAGCAAAAAAATAGTAAGAGAACACCTGTCTGATCTTGATGAAAACAAATCACTGGGGCCTGATGGATTACATCCCAGAGTTTTAAAGGAGCTGGCAGAGGTCATCTCAGAACCACTGCACCATATCTTTCAAAAATCCTGGAGCACCGGGGAACTACCAGAGGACTGGCAAAGAGCTGAGGAAAAAAAACAGAGCCAGGAAACTATAGATCAATAAATCAAAAAGCCTAACATCAATACCAGGGAAGATACTGGAAAATATAATAATAAAAAAAAAGATCTGCCAACATCTAGAAACAAGTAAAGTAATAACTAGCAGTCAGCATGGGTTTGTTAAAAACAGATCATGCCAAACCATTCTTATTTCATTCTTCAACACAGTGACTAAATTAGTAGACCAGCAAAATACTGTGGACATAATATATGCAAGGCATTTGACAAAGTAGACCACAACCTACTTCTTAGTAAGCTAGAAAAAAGTGGAATAGATGGCACTACCACTAGATGGACTTGCAACTGGCTGGCAAACCGTATTCAACAAGTAGTCATTAATGGGTCTAAGTCTACATGGAGGGAAGTAAGCAGTGGGGGGCCACTGCTTGTCTTAGGTCTTAGGCCCAGTACTCTTCAATATCTTCCTTAACGACTTAGATGAGGGAACAGAAGGGGAACTCACCAAATTTGCAGATGATACTAAGCTGGCAGGAATAGCTAACACCCAAGAAGATAGGCTCAAGATCCAGATGGATCTTGACAGACTAGAACACTGGACTGTATCTAACAAAATGAAATTCAATGTAGAGAAAAGTAAAGTCCTACACTTAGGCAAGAAAAACCAAAAGTACACATATAGACTGGGTGAAACCAGGCTCAATAGCAGTAACTATGAGAGGGATCTTGGAGTCTTAGTGGACAACCAGCTAAATATGAGCCAGCAGTGTGTAGCAGCATCCAAAAAAGCTAATGCAATCCTAAATTGTATTAACAGAGGGATACAATCAAGATCAAGGGAAGTACTAATATCACTCTATAAAGCCTTAGTAAGACCACACTTAAGAGTACTGCATCCAGTTTTGGTCACCACTTTATAAAAAAGATGTTGAGACTCTAGAAAAAGTACAGAGAAGAGCAACCAGGATGATTAGGGGACTGGAGGCTACAACATACAATGAACGGTTGTAGGAACTGGGCTTGGCTAGTCTAGTAAAGAGAAGGACCAGGGGAGACATGATAGCGGTCTTCCAATATTTGAGGGGCTGCCACAGGGAGGAAGGGGTCAAGCTATTTTCTAAAGCACCAAAGGCCAGACAAGGAATAATGGATGGAAACTGAACAAGGAAAGATTTAACCTGGAAACAAGGAGAAACTTTCTGACAGTGAAAACAATCAACCCATGGAACACCCTTAGAAGAGCGCCATCACTTGAGACTTTCAGAAGAGACTGGACTGCCATTTGTCAGAAATGGTTTAGGTAGGGTATCCTGCTTGGGCAGGGGTTTGGATTAGATGACCTACAAGGTCCCTTCCAACTCTGATTATCTGTTATCTGTCCAGACAGAAAAATAAAACACTATACTAATAAAATGAAGAAAGTGGGAGTGAGAGGGGGAATGAATGATGAAGTAGAAAGATAACTAGGATTAGAACTTTGTGTATTTAGCTTCCTACCTGGAGAATTTTTTAATTCTCTACCTTCTGAATCTGATTCTCAAAATCTCAAACTTGTTTCACCGTAATATAATCAGATTAAAAAAAAAACTGAATTATGATCTGGCTCTGAAAGGCAAACCTAAAACATGAACTCTTTTTTGGGGGGGGAGGAAATTTAATAGTAGTCCTTTCTGTAATTTAACAGTTTCTCATCATTTCAAATAATTACAAGTGTATACATAATAAAGGAAAAATAATACAAGTTGTACTTGTAAAAAGATACAAGAACATAAAGAAGAGAATATTACAGAAAAGAACCAAAATAACAGTAAATATGGGTTAATAACCAATAAAACTTAAACACTGTATGACTAAGACATATAGTATATCATTAGAAACTTGTATAATTTAACTATGTTTAGTGAAAATCTCATGTTTACCCTTAGCAACCAGCAGATGGAACTGTTTTCTCAGAGAAAGCCAATCTTTAGAAACAGAAGAGGTTTTGATATTTGATTGAGCATAATTTAGTTCTCAACAAGAAATGAAAATCTACCCTGTTTCTCCAACAATACGGCCTCCCCCAATAGGAAGTCCCAGCATGTTTTATAGGCATGAAATGAAATTTAGCCCCTCCCCTCAAATTAAGGCCTATATTAAAACATGCGAAATGGGGAGAATGGTGGGGGGGGGGGGCTTGCCGTTAGGAAGTACTTTTGTTGCACACCCGGATATGGTGCTGCCTGCATTGACCCCGATACGAAGTGCCCCACCAACGCCGAGGTCAACATCCAAGCCGTTGCCACCCGCCCGAAGATGCAAGGGGGGGGGGAAATAAGTCACCCCCAAAAAGATGGCCTAGCCATTTTTTCGGGGCTCAAAAAAAATAAAATAAGATCCAGCCTTATTATATGAGAAACACTGTATTTTCATATCTAAGTTTCAAATAGTGAGTGCTTTGAGTTTTTTTAAATAGAATTATATACCGTGTTTCTCACATAAGGCCGGGCCTTATTTTTTTTTGAACCCCGAAAAAATGGCTAGGACGTCTTTTCGGGGGTGACTTAATTCCCCCTTGCATCCTTGGGTGGGTGGGTGGGCGGCGACAGCTTGGATATTCGGGAGACCTTCGGGTTCGGGCCACCGTTGCTTTCCTTCTCCCTTGCTGCCGCGGCGTTAGAGCGCCGCGGTGTTTGGCGCAGCCACGTGCAGCCAGTCAGGGCTCCTCCCTGCAACCGGAGCCCTGAGGAGACACTTGGCTTCAGGCGCTCCCGTCTTCCCTTTGCTTTCGAAGGTAAAGTGTCTCCTCAGGGCTCCGGTTGCAGGGAGGAGCCCTGACTGGCCGCACGTGGCTGCGCCAAATGCCGCGGCGTTGCTCTAACGCCGCGGCAGCGAGGGAGAAGGGGCAGCAAGGGAGAAGGGAAAGCAACGGTGGAAGGTCTCCCGATATGAAGTGCCCCACCAATGCAGGCAGCACCATATCCGGGCATGTAACAAAAGTACTTCCTAACGGCAAGCCCCCCCTGCTCCCCCCCCATTTCGCATGTTTAATATCGGGCTTAATTTGGGGGGAGGGGCTTAATTTGATTTTATGCCAATAAAACATGGTGGGGCTTCCTATTGGTGGAGGCCGTATTGTTGGAGAAACACGGTAGATTCATAAAATTAAATGTTTGTCTATTTTTCACAAAACTTTTGTTCCAGGATATACATGATCATTTAAAATTTGGGTATAAAGCTTTATAAATATTATTCATCCTGGATAATTTAGTAGTAAGTGCTGAAATAAACATTTAATTAATTAAAGGGAGTAGTAGAGATAGGAGCTTTGCAGTAGAGAACCCATAAAGTGTTAAAATGAGGAAATTTACCAACCAATTCTTATGGCAAGGTTTGTGTGTGACGGTAGTTGTTTCATCTTATTTGATGATTTCTTTTGTTCTCCCCTTAAATTCTGTTAGCATAGAATCTATCCCTCCATACTAGGAAACTAAAACTCTTTCTAGCAGCCAAACAATACTACCAGCTCTTGTATGACACCCCTAACATCACAATAGTTTGGCTCCAATCTCAATGTTAATGTAGTCACTGTTATTAAAACTGTTTTAAAAACTATATGTCTTCATTTCCAAAATCACAAGCAATTGTTTTGATGTATTGTAAAAGCCTTTAGGTCTTCATAACCCAACAATATCATAGACACACCATTATCTCCTAATTATTAATGGCCTCACTTATTTCTTATGACACCGAAGGCCCTGTTCTGTAATTTAAATCAAAGCAAATGTCAAAATCATTCAGGAATATGTAGGCCTGTGACAAACTAGGGGTGAAGAGAAGTGTTTGAAGAATTATTTCCAGGAAAAAATAATAACTTTCATAATTGCTTCTTCTGAATCAACTCTGAAATATTTCAACCTTATTCTAGTCACTAGATCTTCTCTAGTCAATAAGGAAAGGAATATTTAGAACCTCGGAAGGATTGATGCTAAGAATACATATTTTTACTATATTTTCAGGCACCCTACACCCCAGAAACTAAGAAACTTTTACTTCTTCAATACAGTTTTACTGCAGTTTCAAGTCCAGAGATTATGAGTCCCAGGAGAACATTGCCTTTGACCCAGGCAGTCTTCCTATGGGTAGCAAAACCACCTACATATATGTGTAAATATTATTACTAAACAGCAGGAATAAAACATAAAAGAACAATTACAGAGGGTTTTTTTTTTACAATCATAAGCTAAGAGTACAAATATACCTCTTTTAATACCAGCAGAAAATAAAAATCCTCAATTTAATATCCTGCAGTTGTCTAGAATTACTTCCTGCAGTTTGAAAGAATTCTGCCCTGTTTCTCTTTAATGCCAAATGTGTTTACCCTGTGTCTGCTAATCTCCACTAACTACATTCTCTGTGGGAACTTATCCACAAAACAAAACAAAGTCTTATATCAGAAGACTTCAGTCATTCTGCTTTCAAGAAGAAAAAAGGACTGCAGCTTAAGTATTTGGGATTTGAGATCAGAGAATCTTGTTAAATGTGATTGGGAAAAACTGTTTTTACACAACTGTACTGATATGCTACTTTGGCTCATTGAAACAAGGAAACAGCTAGCACTGATTTAATTCCAGAATAATCCTTATTATTCTATCTGGCTAATATAAATGAGACTTTATTAAAAGATGATGTGCTTTTTAACATGGTGAGTTATGTTTTATTCTTGACCAGTGGATTATAATTCCTTTTTTTAAAATAAGAAGCATATTTGTGTTTGTTGTGTACATACATGGGGGAGGTGGTAGGGAAATAATATATTATTATTACCTTTGCTATATTTATACCCCCTAAAGTCCACACTGACATGAAAATCAGAAATAATCTGTTGCTCTACAGGTATCCTTGACTTATGACCACAATTGGGAACAGAATTTACTAAGCAATGTGGTTAAGTGAGTCACACTTGATTTTACAACATTTTTGTCATGTCATGGTTGTTAAACATCACTGCAATCATTAAGTGAATCCAGTTTCCCTCATTGACTTTGATTGTTGGAAACTGGGAAGCTCACAGTGATCACATGACCTTGGGACACTGCAGCTGTCCTAAATACATGCCAGTTGCCAAGTGCCCAAAATTTGATCATGTGATTCTGTGGATGCTGTGATGTCGTAAGTGCAAGGGCCGGTTGTAATGATACTGAAATAAACTGACACACTTCAACACATACAGCAAACAGAAATGCTTTTCGTTTTAACACGCTTTGGTTATGTAGTTTCATGTGTTTTTGTCTGTCTATATACATTTTTAAAAATCTTACAGTACTACAAAGTATTTTATGCAGTACTGTAAGATTTTTTTTAAAATGCACACACATACATATAGCCACACAAATACATGGAACCACATAGTCAAAATAAATTAAGAAAGACTGCCAGGAAGAAACATATTTAAAGGCTGCCGGACTACTTGAAAGATTTTCCACATCCAGTTGATATTTTATGAACTATTGTGTGGATAAATTATTATTCTGTTTCGTCAAACCTTCCTAACATGAGGAGCAAGAGAAAGATAACATGTTCCATTTTCAAATAAAATCTTTTTTTTTTTTTTTTGGGGGGGTGTCAGCTTCTCCTACTATACCATACTGAGTTCCTTTTCCACATTTAATTGGATTGGAGGAAATAAAGAAAACACATATAAGAAATGAAAAGAGGGCCAAGTACCTTTAAAGTTATATAGATATTTGAGCCTGCAGTGGGATTTAGTTTTCAATGATTTCCATATGTACAGTTAGGAGAAAGATTTAAGGTAGATAACAGGACATTTGGAATTGAGCAGCAGAAAAAAGAATTTGAAGTTGAACTACAGTATGTACAAAAAATGAACATGTAATTGCTAAAATATATGAAGCTTCATTGAAATTTGAAACAAAAAAGGGAAAGATAATAAAATAGAGTTAAGAATGCAATATACTGTTGGAACCGTAAGAAAATACTGTACATGGTTAAAGAAGTGATATTTACATGATTTTATAACCTAAAACAGAATTCCTATAAAATGATGTGCTGTTGGTGTATAACTAGCAAAATATTCAGATGGCCCCTAGGTAATTAATAACTCCTCGTCGCCTAATCTCTTTTTCTTGTTTTTTTTTTTTTGTGCCTTTTATAATTTCAATATTTTTAATATTAATTTGAATATTTTGTTTTTAATCTTGTTGTATGTTGCCCATAATCACTTGATTTTGAGATGGGCAACTATGTATGCATGGTTTATAAATCAATCAATCAATCAATCACTTCAGAAACCTGGTCTACGATGTAAAAAGGTCTTTCAAATCTATGTTGGAAATATGGATAAGTGAGTGTTAGTGAGTGTGAAGTTTGCTCCCTGTTTGTATTTAGTAACTTGTCCTGCCAGTTTAGTATGGGTTAGGATTAGGTTTCTCCTTGGTAGCTCCCTAATTACAGTATTATTTTCTGCTTGATTTTTTTTTTTTTTTGTCTGATGTTAATCACTCCTTACTTAAGTGTAGGCTCCTGGGAGGATGTGTTTTGGGTCTGTTTGTTTTATTACATTTTTTAATTGGCTGTTTTGAATGGCACGTAAATGTGGTTTTTCTCTTGTGTTGATTAATGGCCAATTTGTCTGAATCCCAAGCTTCCAAGAATTTCCTTGCATTTTTTAAAAATTTAACTTGGTTTAGGTTCCTAAGTTTCTTAATTGAAACTATGGTTGATTCTATCCACGTGTTGTGAGTGTGTCTTCTGACTGCTATGGTTGATTCTATCCACGTGTTTCACTGTGTCTTCTGACTGCTATTTGGTGTTCATGGATGTGTTCTTCTTAGTCTGCTGCCCATCTGTGCTACATACCGGCTGTTATAATCCTTATACTGTATTTTGTAGCTAACTCCTGGTTTTATTTCTTGGACTACTGGGTCTTTTGGTTTACCTAAGAGGTTTGGGAGGGCTTTGGTTGGTTTGTGTGCTATGGTAATGCCATGTGTTTGTAGTAGTCCATTGGTTGTTTTTGAGATGTTGTGATGTATGGTAGTGTTATCCTTTTCATAGCTTGTATTGTTTGTGCTGCAGTGGGCACTTTTGAATAAAGTTGTGTGGGTAACCATTTTATTGGAAGATATGGTATAAGCAGTCTGTTTCCTCTTCTTTTTTGTGGGTGTTGTGGGTTGCTTCAGTGATTTTGTGCTCTGAGTAATGTTCTTACACAGCTCCTCTTGTGGGGGTTTGGGTTGTTATTTTGGTAATCAAACAATTGGTTAGTGTGAACTTTGATGGATGTGTTTCTAATTTATCATTGCTTCCTCCGCTGATGAGGATATCCAAGAAGGGTAGTGTGTTTTCTTCCGCCCTTGTGAATGTTATTCCTTTGAAGATGTTATTGATGCTTCATGTATCTTCTCTAGTGGCTCCTTTATGATGGTGTCATCTACAGAACTGCGTCCATTCTTTTGCCACAGTTGTGCTACTTATTATTCTTATTATGGTCCATCACATAGTCAGCCAGATGTTTATTACGGTCCATCACATAGTCAGCCAGACTGGCATTTTTATCCACCTAGCAAGTCATTTCCTAGGACCTGGGATAGGAAGATGTCCTTGTTTGATGGTGTTAAAGGTATCGTTGTTGCTGAACGTAAACTGTTTCAAGTAAAGTTAATTATTAATTATACTCTCCTTCTCCATGATCCCTAGATCAACAAAAAAAATGAAAAAAGGATCCCTCCTTGTCATCCCCTAACAAAATTATTTTTATTCTTCCAGGTGCTAAGTTCCATTTACTTAATAAATTTGCTCTCTAGAAACTGGCTTAAGCCTCCCTAAGCTGTTCCTAGCTCTCAGTAGGAAGCAATGACCCAATCACACGAAACAGGCAGGGAGTCGCCCTAAGTCATCATCAGCAACAAGTAATCCATAACAGCACTCAGGATGCAATCATCACTTGCATTCTCTCCTATGTTCTTCCCTTTTCCTCTACCTCCCAACTTACCTGTTCATTTGATCTCTGAAGATGACACCCCTAGTCCCTGCCCACTCCTTCAGCTGCTCACTATGACTCTAATGCCCTCCCCATCTACGTTTTTGGAATAAATGAAAGAAACACTTCCATCTGCTTCCCTAAATTATCAAAATCCTGCAGTGTGATATTTGATCAGTAGAGGGAGGTGTGGTACTAAAAAAAAACTCCAACAAC
Source organism: Notechis scutatus (assembly GCF_049901735.1). Taxonomy (NCBI): domain Eukaryota; kingdom Metazoa; phylum Chordata; class Lepidosauria; order Squamata; family Elapidae; genus Notechis; species Notechis scutatus. The sequence continues at coordinate 199,783,509 of NC_142009.1, forward strand.
TTTTACAAATGAAAAAGGATAGGGTTATCCTCTTCTGTTGAAGGATTGCAGCTATCAAGTTTTACAACTCTAATTTTAGAGATGGCAAGTAAAAAGTAATCTTTTGAACTGAATTCAGAAATGGTTTAGTATTGGTGTAATATAAGGACTGAAATGTGTGATTCCCTACAAACTACTTTGCAATTTCTCCACTGACTTTCTGGATTTTTTAGGATCCATTTCTGTAAAAAGCATGTTCAGGGGTGTCAGACGTCATCATGACATCGTCCACATGACTTATCGGGACTTTTGTCCTCTTTGCTAAACCGGGAGGGGGCAGGGCCAGCAGGCCGCAAGTTTGACACCCCTGCTGTAGTTTCCTTCCTTCTTTCTTTCTTCCCCGCCCATCTTACCATAGGGTAACTCTGGGCAGCTTACAATATTAAAAGATAAAACACACACACACACACACACACACACACACACACACACACACGTGTACAAAAGACAATACCTAAAAGATGGGAAGGGAGGGAACAGGATGAGCTGGGGAGAGGTGAGATCTGCTATTAATCTATCAACCACCTCCAACACGAAGCCCCTCCTTTGGAGCCCCAAGCCAACTGGAAGAGCCAGTCTTTAAGGTTTTATGGAAGGGTGTGAGGGTAGGACAAAATGTTCCAGAGAGCAGGCGCAATGGCAGAAAAGGCCCTTCTCCTAGACTCCACCAGCCAGAATACACTGGCCAATGGAGCCCACAGCATGCCTCCTCTGCCGGCACAGGTAGGGTGGGCCAATTCCAGTGGGATGAGATGGTCCCTTAAGTAACCTGGACCCATGCCATGAAGGATTTTAAAGGTGATTACCAACACTTTGAATTGCACCTGGAAGCAAACTGGGAGCTTCCGCTGCACAAGTACAGCTTGCGGAACATGGTGTTACATGAGCATCCTTTGGGGCCCAAAGAATTGCCTGCACTACTATACACTGCACCTCACATGGACTTGCCCCATATAATCAGTTCATATGCAAAGAACTTTTCTCAATCAATGGATTGCTAAACCCAGGATGAACTGGTAAGACTGGATTAAAATCATCCCAACCCTCTGCAATTGTGGAATTACTCCAAAATGATTTCCTTGAGAATATTGACAACAAGGTTCTTAGTAAGACTGCTTTAAAAGAGGCCTGCCTGCCATTGTGTTCAGACAAGAAGCAAACACACCTTCCATTAAAGAGTTTCCTGACAGTCTATCTGTCAACCTGGTTCTGAGTGATTAAAAAACAACACATTACGGATTACGTCCATACTCCCAGGCTTTGTAAGAGGAATATCATCTATACCTGCTCGAATAGCTTGTATCCTAGCTGTATCCATTTGTCTTAACTGTGACTGGTTCTAATAGCCCTCTGCTACTATGCCATTGGTCACAGCCAGCGCAAATACTCCTGATGTTAGTTTGGTAGGCCTCTTTGAGGAAAACTCACTATTGAGAACTTTTTATTGAAAATACCATTCTAATAATCAGTTTTGTGGAGCACAATGATGATGAGAGATAAACTGACTCTGTAGTTTCATTACTTTCAGATTCTCAGAATATAAAAAGGTAAAACGTGGTTTAAAATGGCCTCCACAGACTCATAAACTGCTGATGGCAGAATATACTCATGAGGTATTTCCAGAGAAAATGCCTTCAGTTTGCACACTGAAAACATTCCTCAATCTTATCTCTGAAAAAGACTCCACGAGAATTAATCAGCAGGGTAGATAAGGCACTATTATTGTATATTCAACGCTATCTTTCAAATTAATGCCAGGCATACACTGATGCACTGAATTCCAGTTGCTATTTTTTTCACAATCCACAGCCAAATTTGATGCTATACCTGGAAGACACCTAAAAAGTTGTCTCCTTCAAGAGAATCTCTTGTCCATTGTCAACTATCGTTCCCATTGCTTTTTTCTAGTATGTGCTCCTGTTTTGGCACTCGGTGCCGAAAAGGTTAAACACTACTGTTTTAAGTACTAACATGGATTGAGCCTGCTTTATTTTCTGAGATCAAGATCTCTAAGGTCATCCCTTCATCCAGGCATATTTTTTATTACTCAAGTCAAGTTGCAACTAATCTTTCCAGGATGAGTTGTAGATAGTAAGTGCTTATTAACTATTTGGTTTCCTAGTCTATCATCTCCTCTTATTTATTTATACAATACACACAGTGTGGTCCATGCCATGTCAAACCCTAAAAGATGACAATGCTCATTTTAAAATTTTCTTCACATGAAGTTCTGGACTTTAAGAAATTGGTGCAAATCTGGAGGGCGGAGCTGGCGTTGCGACGATACGGCATGCGATCTTGGAGGTCTGAGATCGCTGCCGATATCTTTGCTCCTGGACGGTCCTATCAGATCTAAACCGTCCCGAAGAGACGGTGAAAGTGAAGAGTGCATCCTGTCGATCCCAGGGATACCGCAAAGTCCCTGGTAGATCCAGGAGAAGCTCTTCTTGCCAGCCCACAAAGAGGCAGCCATTAAAGCTGCTGAAGTAGGGACAGCTCCGAAACAGAAGAGAGCAGAAAGAGAGAGTGTGCCGGTTTGGTGAGAACTTTTTTTTAATTCTAAGATCTGAAAGGACACCCTAAGGAAAAGAAAGAATCTGTAAAAGTTTTGACAGAAGTGATTAAGCGGCAATTTTAAACAGGAATGTCAAAGTAATGTTTTGTTTTGTTTTTTCTCATTGCTGGATTTTCTATATATGATCTTGTATTTTGAAACTGGACTGGTTTTTTCGTTTATATCTATTTTTTTCTTCTCCTTTTTGATTTTGTAATATTTTAGGCTAGAGGCTCCCTTTAGTTATTTCATTTTTTAAAATATCTTTTTCTTTTTTTATTAATTCTTATTATATCCTGCTCGGAAAAGGAGGGGGAAAGTGAGAGCAAAGAAACTTTGTAACACTGCTAACTAGAGGCTTGAAAATATTCTATTTCCCTGTGACCAGATAAAACTGAGAAAGAAAGAACTGAGACTCTTTTTCAAGGACATTGCTATTTGATAAGATAGAGGGAAGAGCATGGGAGAGTATTATTGCAGGTGCTCTTCTCGGTTTCTATCAACAGCTGGAGTCTGGTGTTGAAATGTAGGGGGAAAAAGGTGATAAGTTTTTGGAGAAGAGAGTTATAATAAGAGCCTTGGATAATTAAACGAAGTACAGTGTGCCCTTTTTACTTTTCCTTAGTTGTGTTATCCTTCCTCACCAACTTTATTGTATTTCCTTTTATCTTTTTTTTGTAATAACTATATGGGTTTTTGGCTTTGTTGGAGCTTGTCTTTGTTTTTCTTTTTGGGGGGGAAGTCCAATCTCTACGTTTGCTTTTTATTTTAAAGGGAAAGCCTTAAAAGCCTCCCCCCCCCCTTTCCTGGTATTTTTTTTTCATCTACTTTTCTGGTTTATTCTTATGCACTTTTTTTCTATTTGAGACCTTTCAACTGGATTAAGGTGTTGAAGAACCTGAAGAATTTTTCCTTTTCCTTTTTTTTTTCCTTAAGTCTTTTTCTTCATCTAACTATTGATTGGATTAAGGTATACAAGAACCTGAAAAAAAATTGTCCTCCCTTTTTTTTCTTTCTTTTTATTATTATTATTGGGCTTCTTTTTTCTACTATTTTTATTTTGAACTATAATTGGTTACTTCACAATTGGATTAAGGTTTAGAAGAACCTGAAAATTTTGAATTGCTTAAAATGAGTAGGAAATTTACAGCTCCTGGTTCTTCAACTTCTACTTCTTCCTCTCCACCATCTGGAGGACAACGTTCAATACAGACAATGTTAAAGCAAGAAAAAGAACAAGAAAAAGTGACTCTGCAGATGATTATGCAAGGAATTCAAAATATTCAAGCAAGATCAGAGAATATTGAAAAAAGAATAGAGAACATCGAACAAAGAACAGAGAACATTGAACAAAGAACAGAGAACATTGAACAAAGAACAGGGAAAACCAATGAAAAAGTGGAGAACATCCAACAAATGAAGTTGAAGCATGATGAGAGATTCCAAAAAATTGAAGAAGAAGATAAACAAAGAGACAAGAAGATTGGAGATATTGATAATAGATTAACGGTGGTTGAACAAGATAAAAGTGGTATGTTGAGATGGGAGATGGATAGATCAGAATTCTATCTTAGATTCCAAAATGTAGAGGAAGAAAAAGGACAAAACCTAGCTGAGATAATGATAGAAATACTGGCTGAAGCTTTGGAAATAACTCAAGAGAAGATGATGGATGGAATAGATGAGGTTTATTGAGTTTTCACAAGCTATGCGATGAGAAATAGCTTACCAAGAGAAGTTCACATTAGATTTACAAAGAAAGCCATTAAAATGCAAATATTCCAAGTGGCAAAAGAGAAAACACTGAAATATAAAGACAAGGAGATTGTGGTCTTGAAACAAATACCCAGAAGAGTGAGAGAGATGAAAAGAGAATACCGATTCCTGACTAAAATGCTACTTAAAAAAGAGGTGAATTATAGATGGCTGATTCCAGAAGGTTTAATGTGCACATGGCAGGAACAGAGACATAGAATTGACTCAATTGAGAAAGCAGAATTATTTTATACAGAATGTTTTGGAAGGAAAGAGGAAGAGGCAGAAAAAGAGATCTCACTAATTGAATTCCAAGAGGACTGCCAAATGGCGACTGAAAAAGAAGAAGGTGCAGTAGGTGGAAAGGTGGAAGCCAAAGAACAACGTGAACTAAGATCTACGAGAGCTGCTAAACCTAACTATAAAATATAACCATGGAAGAGAAAAAAATGATTACAATTAATATAAATGGACTTAACTCAGCCGTTAAAGGAAGGAAAACCTTTCATAAATTAGAGAAATTAAAATTTGATATAATTTGTCTACAAGAAGTACATATTAAAAAACAATATGAACAATTGTTGGTACAGCCAAAATTAGGGAAAATATTTACTTCCTTGACACAATGTAAGAAAAGAGGAGTGGTTTTATATATTAAAGAGACCACCACAGCAAAATTGATGATGATGGAAGAATACTAATGGTGGAAATAATGGACAATAATACGAAAACTGATTGCAATTTATGCTACGAATGACAAACAAGAAGAATTCTACAAAAAATTACATATGAAAATAATCGAACTGGACTATGCTAATATAGTTATGATGGGAGATTTTAATGGAATTGTAGACAATAAATTGGACTATACAGCACAGAAAACAATAAAGCAAAACAGAAAGACTCTTCCTAAATCTTTTTTTAAAATGGTAGATGAAATAAACTTAAAAGATACATGGAGAGAAAGAAATGCTAAAAAAATACACCTTCTATTCAAATAGACACTTATCATGGTCCAGAATAGATAGGATATGGATGTCAACAGAATTAATAACTAACATTCAAGAAATAAATATTGAAACAAGTACTTGGGCAGATCACAATCCAATGACAATTAAGTGGAAAAGACAAAAAAGATCTAGAAGGACGTTAAATAATACTATTTTAAAGGAAAAAAACTTCACACAGTGGATGGAGAAAGAATTGGCTTTTTTCTTTAGAGAAAACAAAAAAGAAGATACATCAATTCAGAATGTATGGGATACAATGAAGGCATATGTTAGAGGCTTGATAATAGACTATACAAGGAAAAAGAATACTATGAAAGACTAGCCTCTAAGGCCCTAGAGGATGAGCATAAAAGACTTGAAAAAGAGCTACAGAAAATGCCACAGAAAAAGGACATCAAGCTAAAAATGGATATAATTAAACACAAAATGGGTCAAATAGAAAAAGAAGAATTAGCACAGAAAATTAGAGGTGCTAAACAGAATTACTTTGAAGACGCAAACAAACCAGGTAGATGGTTAGCATACAAATTGAGAAAGGAGAAAGAATCAAGGAAAATATTGCAATTAATAGATGACCAAGGCCAAGTTTGCCATGGTAGCAAAGAGAAGAAGGAAATCATTTGAGACTTCTATGGGAAATTATATATGCAAGAGAATATTGATGAGGAGAGTTAAACAGTACTTACAGAATGCTAATTTACCTCAGATACCTAAAGAGACTGAAAAAATGTTAGAAAGCAATATAACGATGATGGAGTTAACTGAAGCACTCAAGAAGCAAAATAATGGAAAGGCACCAGGCCCAGATGGACTTCCGGCAGAATTTTATAAAACATTACAAGAATCGTTGAATCTTCCATTGCTAGAAGTTATGAATGAAGTTATGTTAAAGAAGAAGATACCTAAATCATGGTCAGAAGCCTATATTACACTTATTCCAAAAGAGGAGGCCGACCCATTACAAATTAAGAACTATAGACTCATTTCTCTACTAAATGCATAAAATCTTTGCTTCAATATTGGCAGAAAGACTTAAAAAATATTTAAATAATTTTATCCATCCTGATCAAAATGGATTTCTGCCAAAGAGACAAATTAAAGACAATATGAGAGTAATCTTGGACACCCTGGAATACTACGAGGCACATCCTGAAAAACAAATGGCTCTGATATTTCTAGATGCACAGAAGGCATTTGATAATGTGAATTGGCGATTCATGTTATTACTGTTGGAACAGATGGGTTTTGCTAGAAAATTTATTCAAGCAATAGAAGCTATATACTATAAGCAAACGGCAAAGGTAATGATAGAGGGAGAACTGACAGACTCTATTAATATAAGAAAAGGAACAAGGGTGCCCACTATCACCTTTGTTGTTTGTGTTAACTTTGGAAGTGCTAAACAGAAATATTAGAAATGAAAAGAATATAAAAGGAATGAAAATCAAAAAGGAAGAATTTAAGCAGCAAGCATTTGCGGATGATCTGGTTTTCATCTTAGAAGACCCTTTAGAAACAGCATCAAAATTGATAGAAAAGATAGAGACATATGGAAAGGTGGCTGGTTTGAAAATAAATAAAGATAAGACAAAGATTTTGCCAAAGAATACAAGACAAAAAGAAGAACTGGCAGACCTATTGAAAATTCAGGTTACGAATAAGATTAAATACTTGGGGATATATTTGACAGCAAGATGTAGTACATTAAAAGAGAATAATTATATTAAACTTAAACAGCAGATAGCGCTAGATTTGGTGAAATGGGAAAATTTACAACTGTCACTAATAGGGAGAATTTCAACAATCAAGATGAATATATTACCCAGAATTTTATATTCGTTTCAAACAATTCCAATTAGGCTTGGAAAAGACTACTTTGAAGATTTAAATAAAATTGTGTTGAAATATATATGGCAAGGTAAGAAAGCGAGAATAAAGTTAAAACTTTTGCAAGATGCTAGAATTAGAGGAGGATTTGGTTTGCCTAATTGGGAGTTGTACTACCAAGCTACAAATCTGATGTGGGTTAAGGAATGGATAACACTAAGAAATACTAGATTGCTGACATTAGAAGGACATGGTTTGTTGTTGAGGTGGCATGCTTTTTTATGGTACAAAGGAACTAAAACACAGGGGTATTTTAGAAGACATTACATACGAGAGTCTCTGTGGTTAAACTGGGAGAAGATTAAAAGACAATGTTATTTGAAAATTCCAGCCTGGTTATCAACTATTGAAGCATTTTCGTATCCTATAATATACAAAAAGGAACAAACAGTTAGATGTGGTGAAATATTGAATGAAAAGGGTGAACTTAAATCTATGCAAAAACTAGAGGAACAAGGTATAAAGATGAATTGGTTTTCATATGTGCAAATACATTCAAGGTATGATAAAAATTCTAAAACAGAAGGTTTCTATGATAAACTGACTGACTTAGATAAGATTTTGACAGGTACTGATGAAAAGGTGATTAAAAAATTGTATGGATATTTATTAGAAATCAAACTAGAAGAAGAACAAGTTAAAGAAACTATGATTGCTTGGGGGAAGAATTTTGGATATGGGATCGATTTAGAGAAATGGCAAAAATTGTGGTCTCAAAATTATAAAATGACTGTGTCAACAGCATATGAAGAAAATTTGTATAAGATGTTTTACAGATGGCATTTCCCCCCGACAAGAATAGCAAGAATGTTCAAGAATAAATCCGAAAAATGTTGGAAATGTCATCAGACACCTGGCTCATATTACCATACGTGGTGGACTTGTGCGGATGCTAAAAAATACTGGACTAAAATCCACATGTGGTTGGAAAAAATGACAAAAAAACATATAGACTTGAAACCAGAGGTATTTTTATTGGGAATTTTACCTGAAATATATAGTAAAGACTTGAAATACCTGATTGTAAATGTATTAATAGCGGCTAGGATTGTATTTGCTAAAAACTGGAAAAATGAGAAAATACCATCACAGGAGGAAATCATTAAGAAAATTTTGGAATGTGCTGAAATGAGTAGATTGACATTTGAAATTAGAGAACAAGAGGATAAACAATTTTATAAAATTTGGGATCTTTTCTATCAATGGTTAGACAATAAAGTACAGTAATGAAATATGTAGACTTTTAGAAAATAATAAATATATAAAGATGTATTCTTTTCTAATTATATCTACAAAATGATTCTAGGATAGATCAGGGACGATGATATGAATTGTTATAAAACAAATTAAGTAAAATATGATTATCTTGTAAAACATGAATGAATAAAAGTATAGTCAAATGATTGATTAATAATGATACTAAGGTATTTAATTTTTGACTGACAATATGAAATTATATGTAATGTAATTGTAATTGAAGACTACGAAATGGAAGCACAAAACAATTCGTAAACCAACTGGCACACTGTATGTACACCTATGGAAGATAGCTTGATGTTTTTGTTTTGTTTGTTTATGTTTGTTTTTAAAACCCAATAAAATTAAAAAAAAAAAGAAATTGGTGCAAATCTTACAGTCAGTGAACATATGCAAATATAACATACGGTTCAATAATTTACCCATTCATCTATTTTTCTATTCTATTTGGTTTTTAAGCTTAATTTAAAAAATTCGGATTGTCTACTTATCTCTTATGAATGACTGAGGTTTTTTTTTAAAAGTTCTTTCTTCAGTTCAGTATATTAAAGCCCATTCTTTCCTCATTAATCTTTGGTAAAAAGCAAAAGGTGACTTCACGAACTATTAAATGAACATTAAATCTAATCCTATTCTAATTAAATAAACACTTGTAATGTGGCTGCAGCTGAAGGACAAGTTTACATCCTTTCCCCTTCCTCGTAAGCATTTTGGGAAATGAAAACCACCACACATTTCTTGTATCAAAATCCAGCTCTTCCCTCTTTATTAAAGTTACATGTGCTCTAAAGTACAGGTAGTCCTCAATTTATGACAGACCCTATCCCCCCAAAAGCTAAATTCAAGCTGGTTCCCCTAGTCACATGATACATTTTGGGTGTTCGGCAACCAATCATATTTTACAACTGATTGCAGCGCCCCATGGTGATATGACTGCAATTTGTTTCGCCTTCCAGCCAAAATTACCCCATAGTGCAAGGGTCTTCAAACTTGGCAAGTTTAAGCCTTGTGGACTTCAGCTCCCAGAATTCCTCAGCTAACATGACTGGAGGAGGAATTCTGGGAGTTGACGTCCACAAGTCTTAAAGCTGTCACGTTTGAAGACCCCTGTCCTAGTGAATCATGAAATTGCTTAATGACAGTGGCATTTGCTTAATAACCATCACAAAAAAGTCATAAAACAGCCTGGTCACACGGTGGTCTGTTTTACGACTGTCACATCTTATGATCACAACTGCAGGCTCAATTACAATTGTAACTCGAAGACTACCTATATATGAAAGACACTTTGAGGCATATCTGGAATTTGAAAGTGTATATGCTTCTCCAAACCCCTTGCCTGAGTATGTCCACCTGGTAATGAAAAGGTATGAAAATGGAAAAATGTGGAGAATAGGGCATCTTTTGTAGAGCAGATCGGTTCCCTCAATCCAGAAACACTGCAATGTGTTTCCGGTATTTCACATTAAAATTTTATAATTTTTCATTGATGGAAGGAAAAAGATTACAAATAGATTAATCTTAGAAATATATTTTAACTAACTGTAACTGTAAATGAAATCAACATTAGGGGGTTGTTTTTTGATAATTTTATTAAAGTTTACTATAAGATAGCTAGAAAGCTAAAAGAAACAAAGAGGGGTTCAAAGAGAAAAAAGTAGCAAATTCCAACTTCTTTCACTGCAATTGAATAAAAAAAACCAACCTCAACCTTTTGCTTCACATTTCCCAACACTGAAGCTGTTTCTATAATAACATTATTCTAATAGTTTTTCATTTTATTTCAGTTTTGAGCAAACCAATTTTGATTTTAGTCTCATGCATTTGTTTCTTAGGGGTGGGAGGTAACTCAAAACTCACGCAGAGAAGCCACTCTGCTTGTTTCTACATTCTCCTTCAGAATGCTACTACATGAATTGTGTTAGCCAAGTGACATATACTGTGGATTTCATTGCAATTAACAGAAATAAGTTATCCTATCCATTAGAAGCAAATTACAGTAAAAACACTGCTGCCTGGATTCAATTCTCCCCTTACCCTGGCAAAGATGCCCTTATAGTGTGTTCATAGAAAGAAATCCAAAAGAAGAAAAAATTCCATAAGAAAACAACAAAACAGAACTTCCACCTGACGAAAAACCCTCACCCATGAAGTCAGCAAGCTAGTCTTAAAGGATAATTTCCCCTGCATAAAAAGCTGCCTTGTACTCCATAAGCAGGTATTTGGAATTCCTTGAAATGCAAATAGATACTGTACGAACTGGCCTTTAAAATTTCTATGCTGCTTTCCCCTTAAAGTGCTCACTAGGAGGTTTATAACATTTACAATCCATCCATTAATATTATCATGCCATATTTAAAAATGAGGACTTTGAATTTAACATTATCTCATATCAAGAAGGAAAAGCAGACAGAAAAATAAGATCCAGATAAAACCCTGGATGTATTTTCCAATGTGTTGACTTAAATTTGCACAGTTATCTAAACCTGGAGATCCCCTCCTCCCCAATAAATGTGGGCACGTTTACAACTGTGTATCCTTAATACACAATGAAATGAATATTAATTGCCTGTAAAGCACAATACCCCATTTATAAAATTAACTAACCCCTGGCTTCGTGTATGTTATTTATAACATACATTTGTAACCAATAGAAAAACCCAATTTTGTCCATACCCCTCTATCCAGAAAAAAACACACAAACACAAACCCCAGGAGGGAGATGAAGAGGAAGGGATAGCCTCTCTGCGAAAAGAAGAAAAAAGAATAGAAAACACCTGGATGGAGGGGACGGAAAAAAGAGACAGAGAGAATCTTGCTTGAAGTGTTGCAAAAAAGGTTAAGGTCACCAGAGAAACAGACCTTTCTTTTATGTTGTATTGTTGTAAAGGGAGAAACTGTTTCCCTGGAGAACTTAACTTTTTCTGTAAACACCTCAACAGAGAACTCTGCAGTCTATTTCTTGTCCACTTTTTTTTTTCATTTCAATCGCTTCAATTCTTACCACTGAATTGTAAAATGAGCTGGTAATTTTGGGATGAGTGCATGTAAAAACCTCTTATCCCCATCCTCTCAGTGAACAACCATTTGTTCAGCAACTCTTCAAACTCACAACGATGCTAAGTGAGGGGTACTGAAGACAGGTCCTTGCTGTCACAGTGTTCCTGTAGGCCACACGATTGTGATTCAGATACTTGGCAACCGGCTGGCAATTATGGTGTTGTGGTGTCTCGCAGTCACGTGATTGCCATTTCCAACCTTCACTGCAGGCCCTCAGGAGCTCACCAATGGCGATCATGTGATGCGGGACATTTGTCAATTGTGCGAGATTCAGCTAACAATGGCAACCGGACCGCCACAATTGCTACTGTTAAATCAGCACAGTTGTGTCATTGTTTTATAATTACATCACTTAGCAACAGAGTTGCTGGCCCCAATTTACCATCGTTAAGTGAAGACTACCTGGATATCCAGTCGTATCTCAAAGTCCTTAAATAAATTTGCATGACTGCCCTGATGAATGAAACTAAAATATGGAATAAACAAGAAATAAAACTTCTAAGGTTTGCAGATGGTTTGGAAAGGGTCTAGCCCTCTCTGAGCTATGCTCCCCATTTTGCCAATAAAAGGTCAAAGCAGGAGTCAGTTTTCCGAGCATTTAGCCTGCGTGAGTAATTGGCGAAGGTCAATTCTGAGAACTACTCTCTGAAGTGGGCTTTGCTTGCACTTCATCTCTGGTAGCCTTGACAGAACTCTCAATTTGCTTGCACAAGTCTGATTAGTTGTTTTTTTTTTAATTAAAACCACTAAGTTGTCCAAAGTCATCTCTCCCTAATCCACTGTTTAAAATTACATGCATCAATGTATCCACTCAATAAATAATTTTTCCACCTCAAACCTTAACTATCACTTATACGTGAATATACCTGTATCTTAAAATTTGGATATATTTGACAATGCAGGTCACTTCTACTATTAGGAAACGTAATATAGAATCTGTGACCTTCTATGTGTAGATTTGGAGACAATGGCTATTATTGTCAGTGTTTTCCAAATGAGGTGCACCCATCATAATATCTTTCGGTGTCCTTATTGCTGAAACTTAAACAAAAATGGAAATGGAAATATATCATGGAACCAGAATAACTGGTTTATGAAATACTTTTTAAGAACTGGGAAACAATTTAAAATGTTCTCAGGATTGTAAATACCACATTAGGCCTAATTTCTTTCCAGTTAAAACTGTATCATCAAGTTCAATGTCCCTTGCTAGATTTGTCCACTGTAAATTGATCCACTCTTCTTTTAAAGTTAGTCATTATCCAAGTTAGTCATTATCACAGGTTAATTATGTGGAACTCAAGGCATGGTCCTTAAAAATCTGAAACACAGAGAAAACCTTATTTTTTCCACATTTTCTATTCCAGGCCTGATTTTATACGTGTTCATCATGTCTGCTCTCATTCATTTTTTCCCCCAAGCTAAGAAGTCTGGGACAGAACAAGAGAACTGCAGATGAAAGAAGGAAATCAAATAAAAATCTCCTCCACCACCAGCACCGGTATGATTGTTTGACAGCTCAGCCAATATTACTATTAAAAATTCCTGCCTGAATTCCAGTCAAGATTCAGAACTGTTTACCTTTTAAGCAAACTAATCAACAGATCTTAAATAAAAGAATAATAGTTGGAAGGGACTTTGGAGGTTTTCTAATCCAACACCTTGCTCAAGCAGAAGGCTCTATATACCAGGGGTGTCAAACTCAAGGCCCGTGGGCTGGGGTGCTTAGATCTGGCCTGCGGGGCCGCCCTGCAAACAATGAAGGACTGGCCCACAGTGTTTCTGCCACTGAAAATGGAGCTCAGGAGGGCTGCGTGCGATCCCCCCAAGCTCCATTTTCGACCCCCCTCCTGAGCTCTGTTTTCGCTGGCAGAGCGCTCAGGCCACCACAAGCACCCACGACATGAATGACGTTGAGCTGGCCATGCCTACTCTGGCCACGCCCACCCATCCCCCCCACCAAGGTGAAACACAACTCTGATGTGGCCCTCAATGAAATCGAGTTTGACGCCCCTGCTCTATATGCCATTCCAGACAAATGGCTCTCCAGTCTCTTCTTGAAAACCTCTATCTTTTTCATCTTGGCTCATGCTCACATTTGGAAACATCTATATCACCTACACGATATTTGTAATATAGACGTTCAAGATTAACTGCTGCCTACATGATCTTTAACATATACTCTAAACAGAAGCCCTAGTTTGTGTACAGAAACTTGTTTCAGATGATTACACTACAAAATCTTATCCATATCACACTACCTATTATATTTGAAACGGGAATGATGGTTTCAAAAGGAAGGCAATCTTCAAAAAGTTCTTCATAAGAGCTTTTAAATAAAATCTATAGATAGAAGCTATAAGAACAATCATTGCCTTCAGACAGGCAATGAACTTCCCTAAGGAATAGATTAGAAGTAATGAGGAAGAAAATACACCTAGACACATTTTCTAGAAAACAGGGTATAAAGGTAGAAAGTACAATTATCCTAAATTCCTATTTCTCCCTGGAGTTCTAGCTTCAATTTATGTGCTGTTTTCATCATCCAGTCTAACAGTATTGTTTGACTTGGAAAGAAAGAAAAAGTAATAGAAACCCATTAAAGATGTATGTTCACCAAGAGTGTCCCTTTGAGTGTCTTATAAAGAGCCAGAAAGTTACATTGTCATATATATTTTTACTAGATTTATGAAAAGTAGCTGGCTCCAAAGTGTAAATAGCGATCAAAATAAAATCTTGAAAAGTTGCAACTTATTTTTTCCCAAAGAAATAACTGATAAAGTGATGGCCAAGAAAAAAAGAGAAAAACTTAACAAAATAAAGAGATAGACCAATCCAGGAATCATTTTCAGTGTTTAAGAGGAAAAAACTACAGAATTTGATCTTCTACCGTCTTGGGGTTACAGCTTCCATGCTCCTCTTATTGTTTTACACTGACCATGGTTTGCCATGATGTACAAGTCAGGGAAACTTTAGCTAGAATATAAACAATGTGTGAAAGCTTTTGAATTTGAGCCATTTGGAAGAAAAATCTAGTTTCAAGTTCAGAAAGCTTTCTTTCAAATTTAAAATGGTATTTTAACTTTGCTCAAAGATTGCTGGTGCTCTCCTAACCATTCTTCAAGTGTTCTAACTTGCAAACTTGGCTACCTTGTGCTGGTTAGGATACTTCTGAATGATTAAAATGGCCCCGGGACACCTTGTTTTGTATGGGATGCAGCATTTCAGTTCTAAGTATCTTAAATCCAAAATGTTTTCACATTTCTAAAATTTAGAAACTTAATTTTTTTTGTAAGCTGCTCAGAGTCATCTCTGGATGAGATGGCTGGCACATAAATCAAATAAATAAATGTAACTGCAAGCCATTTTACCGACAAAATTAAGCTGTAGAGGGCAGTGACATTCGTCCTCCACTTACTTCCCTATACTGCTACAGTCATATATAATCACTGTTGAGTAGCCACAGAGGGTATGAAAGAGGAAAAGAGAAGACAATCACACTATAGTAGTGTATTTGGAGAGCACAAGCCCCATGTAATTTAATTTTAAAAAAGTCAATCTCCCAAACTTTTATGAAGTTTACAACATATACTTAGCTGTGCTATTTCAATTACCTTATTTCAGATCCAAACATTACTATATTGTGTCTATTATTTTGATAGGTGTTTATTAATTTGACACTTATCAAAGGTATTTTTTCATTGTTTATGCTTGCATCTACAATGTTTTCATTAAAGGTAATCCTCGACAATTGAGCCCAAAAATTATGTTGCTAAGCAAGACAGTTGTTAAGTGAGTTTTGCCTCCTTTTACAACCTTTCTTGTCACAATTGTTAAGAGAACCAATGAGAGTTGTTACGTTAGTAATACATTCTGGCTTCCCCATTGACTTTGCCTGTCAGAAGTTCGCAAAAGATGACAGGATTTGCAAATATCATACATTACATGCCAGTTGCCAGGGGTCTGAATTTTGATCACATAACCAGGGGGATACTGCAATGGTCACAAGTATGAAAAATGGTCATAAGTCACATTTTTCAGTGCCCATCTTCAAAAAAGGAAAAAAAAACAGAAACTATAGACCAATCAGTCTAACATCAATACCAGGCAAGATACTGGAAAAGATAATAAAAAAACAGATCTGCCAACATCTAGAAACAAGTAAAGAAATAACTAGCAGTCAGCATGGGCTTGTTAAAAACAGATCATGCCAAACCAATCTTATTTCATTCTTCAACACAGTGACTAAATTAGTAGACCAGCAAAATACCGTGGACATAATATATTTAGATTTCAGCAAGGCATTCGATAAAGTAGACCACAACCTACTTCTTAGTAAGCTAGAAAAATGTGGAATAGATAGCACCACCACTAGATGGATTCGCAACTGGCCGGTAAACCGTATTCAACGAGTAGTCCTTAATGGGTCTAAGTCTACATGGAGGGCAGTAAGCAGTGGGGTGCCACAAGGTTCCGTCTTAGGCCCAGTACTCTTCAATATATTCATTAACAACTTAGATGAGGGAATAGAAGGGGAACTTGCCAAATTTGTAGATGATACTAAGCTGGCAGGAATAGCTAACACCCAAGAAGATAGGCTCAAGATCCAGATGGATCTTGATAGACTAGAACACTGGGCCATATCTAATAAAATGAAATTCAATATAGAGAAAAGTAAAGTCCTACACTTAGGCAAGATAAACCAAAAGTACCCATAGAGACTGGGTGAAACCAGGCTCAATAGCAGTAACTATGAGAGGGATCTTGGAGTCTTAGTGGACAACCATCTAAATATGAGCCAGCAGTGTGCAGCAGCAACCAAAAAAGCTAATGCAATCCTAAGTTGTATTAACAGAGGGATACAATCAAGATCAAGGGAAGTACTAATACCACTCTATAAAGCCTTAGTAAGACCACACCTAGAGTACTGCATCCAGTTTTGGTTAATACATTATAAAAAAGATGTTGAGACTCTAGAAATAGTACAGAGAAGAGCAACCAGGATGATTAGGGGACTGGATGGTAAAACATACAATGAACGGTTGCAGGAACTGGGCTTGGCTAGTCTAGTAAAGAGAAGGACCAGGGGAGACATGATAGCGGTCTTCCAATATTTGAGGGGCTGCCACAGGGAGGAAGGGGTCAAGCTATTTTCTAAAGCTCCTGTAGGTCAGACAAGGAATAATGGATGGAAACTGAACAAGGAGAGATTTAACCTGGAAATAAGGAGAAACTTTCTGACAGTGAGAACAATCAACCAATGGAACAGCTTGCCCTCGGAAGTTGTGGGAGCGCCATCAGTTGAGACTTTCAAGAAGAGATTGGACTGCCATTTGTCAGAAATGGTGTAGGGTCTCCCGCTTGGGCGCAGGGGGGTTGGACTAGATGACCTACAAGGTCCCTTCCAACTCTGATTATCTGTATCTGCCACTGTAACTTTGAACGATTCCTCAATGAAGGGTTGTAAATACAATGGGTCAAACATACAGAGGATAGTAATTCGGTTGTTGGTTCTAAAATTGTGCCCCATTAAATCTGATCTTTCAGTGCCCCAACATGATTTACTCAAGCATGTCTCTAGATGGGAGAGAATGTCACCAGAGACTTAATAGTCCTGAGAAAGATATGTTAATAAACTTTTTAAAAATAATTTTATCAAGAATTATAAATGAAAAGGATAAAAATAAAACCAAAAAAAATACAGAGAAAAATAAAAACGGTGAAAAAGGAAAAAGAAAAAGAGGCGAAAAAAGGAAAGGAAAAAGAAGAAACTTCCCCATTCATCCCAGCAAGTACAGACAGCTTTAACAGCTTATCATCATCTCTAAATCTAATAATCTCTCTTCGCCCTGTAGTTCATCTCTCAAGTAAAGGACATAATCCAAATGCACACAAACACACTACATCAATTGTGGTAGGGATCTTTGTTTCTGTTTGTAGAAACTGAATCTGAGAGAGCAATTCAGTAACTCCTTTAGAGGATGGGCAATTTCCTCCAGTTTTCCAGTCATACTCTGATTATTTTCTGCATCAGTTTTTTTTTTAAAGCAACTCAAAAATATAGATGATATATTCCTGCAAAATATGCAATTTGTATGAATGTTTTTCAAGAAATGAATTATTTGAAAGCTATTTCTCTCATATAATGCAGTTTGCACTTCTTAAGCTACATATAGGCACTTTTGTAAGTATTTTAGTGTTCTAAACTGAAAGGAAAATTAGAACTATTTTTGTATTAAATATCACATTCAATGTTTGGATTTGTGAACTGCAGTTTCAAATTAAAATTATATGGCATTAAAATTAATTATGCCCAAATTAATATGTATACTGAACAAATTGCCCCCTACCTTTACAATTGATTTCTGCATACAATTCCACTGGCTGGGAGTGTTTTAATAAAAGACTTGTTCATACAGAGACAGAAAATTCTATTTTTAGGAACAGGAATAGAATTGACAGTGCAATTCTATATATTCATTGGAAATAAACCCCAGTGTTTCCAGTGAGTTATAACTTATGTTGAGCAAGCCCTAATATAATCAGTTGCATTTTCCTTGAGGGCAAGCCTACTTGATAAAATGGGATATAATTAATTGCAATAATTATCCTTCCTAAAAAAAAAACAGTTCTCTCTACTAACCATAATTCAAAATGTAATCAAAATAGAAAATTGCCACAAAGCAATTATAACGACTATAACCCTTTGCATTATGCAACATTCAGAGTTATTAGCTGACACCACTTTTTTGATGTTAAATTGAAGGATCAATTTACTACAAAAAAACTGTGATTTTTTAAAAAAAATTAAGCAAAGGTTCAAAGAAACAGGCTATAAACAGGACTAAATAGATTAGGATTCAAGATCCAAAGAGTCTTTACATTTTGACACTGGATGCAGAAAAGGCAGGTATTGATAAAGTATAAATTAATTGCCTAATGACTTATCTATTTTTATCAGTGTTCTAAATCTGTTACTTGAAAACACATGAGTACATGCTACTTAACACTGTGACCATAACGGCAAACAGTAAATCAAGAAACAAAGGGGAAAAATAACCCAAACATTACGAAAGTCAAAGCATCAGACCTCAGATGAGAAATGCCCAAAGTCTGATGTAAAAACTTCCAAATCTTCCCACTGCATCCATGTCAGAAAATATAACTCAATCCACTATCTTCCTGAAAGACATTTTTGCCTCGTTACAATGTTTTAGTCAGTTCTTCAATCAGTTATTGTTTACCGAGTCTTTATGTGACATTGACCATTATATCATGAACTGTCACCAGCAATATGCATCAAGAAGCACCCAACATATTCTATTTGGTACCAACTCTCCCTTGTTATACAAGTACTAAAGATATTGGTACTACAAAACCAGATTTCAGGAAAACATCGTTATTTTATTACTGATCAAAAATACAAGTTCTTAATTCTGTTGCCTCTGATCAAGAAAAGAAAAATGCCATGTACGGATGAAACTGGATTCCTATGAATATTTATTAATTGTTTAATACCACACAAAAGCCCAGTGACCGCATTAGAAGACCCCATCCTAAGTGAGTTTAGTAAAGCTATCCATGGTGGTGCATTGAAATTTCACACTGTAATTCTTTCACAAACTAGGTGTTAAAGCATTTGCTAATTATTTACGGTGAAAGAACCTTTTGGCAGAATTGGACCATATTTTTAATGTTTGTGGAGAATTAAGTGGAAATAAGGCAAAATGGTTAGCTCTAGTCACTATCCAGGGTGGAGCCAGGATATTCCATCTGTCTCTTGATTTGGGATCAGGTTGTTGTCCTTCGTCTCGCCCCTTTGGTTATGCTTACAGTACATTACAGCTGTCACTTCCTATTTCAAAATGGCAGGAAATCACACCACAGGTCAATAACAATTTTAGCACCTTTTTCAGTACAGCAATTATACAGTTATTGGTTACTGAAAAGGCGGTAGGGACGTCTTCATTTCTTCCCTCCAAAAATCATTTGTTGCATTTTTAAATAAAGAAGATAAGTTAAAATTATAAAACTAAAATTATAAAACTAAAATTGTTTATACTTGTGACAAAGGGGAAAGTCATTTCTTTACATATTTCTTTTCTTGTTTTTTCTTCCTTTTCTATTTTTTTCTATTTTCTTTTTCATTTTTGTACCTTCCATTTTTATTGTTGTATTAGTTTTTTTTATTATTATAGTTGTAGTTTTTAATAAAATCACTATTATTATTTTTAAAAAAGAAAAGTTTTCAGCCTCCTGCAGAGGATTCCCTCAAGCCTCCAGGAGGGCAAAAACAGCCTCAAAAGGGCTGAAAATCAGCTGGGAGGTGCGCGCATGCGCAGTGCTGGTAAGTTTGGCTGGGGCTCGCGTGCCCGCAAAAATGGCTCTACATGCCATCTGTGGCACGCGTACCATAGGTTCACCATCATGGCCTTAGGTTTATGCACTGGATTAAAAAAAGCTATTCTTGCAAAAAAATAAAGTACTAAGTACTAATTTTTTTTTTTTAAAGTACACATTCTAACCTTTAAAATGACTTTAATCATTTGGAAAACTTGCGGCGTCACTTTGCTGTCATGTGATGTGTCACAATGTTTTTCCCCTTCATGGAGCTGGGGTGGGCGTGGCCTGAGCTTGACGCATCCAGTCCATGGGCCACTAGTTTGACACCCCTGCTTTAGAAAGTTACTAAAACAACTCAGGAGTAAGGCTGCAAGGTAATGGCTCCTCCTTCAAGAAGATAAAAGCCAGCTGTGAACGAACGTACTTTGTAGAAGGCAAAGACATTTTGAACTCAGCCTCATGGACATTACATTTGGTATTTGAAGACTCTTGTATTGTAAACTATTTCTTATCTGTTGTGTATTGGCAGACTTTTAAAAACTTGGCAAGGCTCTTTCTTGTTGGAGCTAATTAGTTGGAAGCAGCCTTTTATCTGTGAAGAAACAGAATTCTTAGCTGAAACATAAAAAGGTTGTACTACTGCTTTTGGCTTGTGTTTGCTCTCTTGAAACTAGGTTTGGGTCAGAACACCTGCATAGGAGAACAATCTTCACTGTTTACAGGGCATTCCTATTAGGTGTTTTCTCAGAGCTAAATGTCAGGGTATTTGAGTATGTTTATTGAGATATGCATGCATATAATTGCTGCCTAAGAGGATGCAACAGAATCCAAATCAAGTGTGTCAGTCTTGGAGACAAGTGATTTAACCTGCTGAAGTTCTTGTTAGATTGCTTCCATCACCAGTGGGGCACCCGTGCTTGCTGGGGCTGGTGGGAGCTGATGTTAGTAACATAGGGAGGATCACAAATCTCTCATCTCTGCCTTAACAGTCATGAACCACTTCATTTGAAGAAAGATATTTTTTTTAACATAATAAGCCATCTTTCCTGTAGTGCTCTTTCTCCATGGTTTTATTGGAAACTTGATGTGAATAAGTCCTAAACATCATGTACCTGGAAAATATATGAATATATAAATATATGAAACCCAATCACAGAGAACAGGAAGAATGATGTACTTTCCATCAACTCTCCTAACTCTTAAATTTTAAGCCCTGCTGTTTGCCTTTTTTCCTTTTCCTTTTGTTTTCTGAAAGCTCACAGTTAAATTATATATTTGGATATTATGTAGTATGTTGATCAGCATGGCACCCTTTTTTTCAGATTTTCCTTATTAGAAATTAAATGTTATGGCAATACTATAGAAGACATCATACCACTTAAATGAAATCCATCATAATCATTTGGATTGATTGTAACTGACAAAGCAATAAAAATGAAATCTCAGTACCAATAATGCTGTATGGGGTAGACATATATACATATACACGTTTCTACATGTATATGCATATGTATTGTATGTGGATTTGTGTGTATGTGCTTGTGTGTATTTCTTGCAAAACTATAATGAAATACTTCCTTACCTGGAGATATTATGTAGAAGAAATCTTTAAATTCATCCATCCATACTTCTGCAAGCCTTCTATTATTTTTGTTAATTACATGACCAGTACCACCAGGAAATGTATAAGGAGTAGCTTTTCGAAAAACATGACCAACATGTGAACATGTTACAATCTCCAGGGAGCCTCCACACTGCCATATCTGAAATTTCAAAAGCAAATCAAAATCAGCTTCATTTTCAAGCATCTAATTAAATGTTAGCTGCTGCATTAAATTGGAAGGGCCACAACTGCAGCAATTAGTAAACTAATGTTAGTAATTAGCAAAGCTATCCAAAGCTATCCATCTGAGTCAGGTATTCTGCAATGCACAGACGTTCAAAGCATCTCTTTTTGATTCATAACCATAACTGTATCTTTTGCAAGCTGTTCAAAATAAAAGCATGCACAGTCACACAGGGACAACTTTTGAAGCAGCTTCCCTAATCTTGCAAAAGGCACTGCTGTTTTAATGTCTCAAAAAATATATATCCATTTTTGTAAAACTGAGGTCCCTGCAGCAGCTACATTGTTGCCCATAGGAACCAAAGGAGACAGCCATCATGTTAGCCATATAATTATCAAGGGAGGAGCAACAGAAAATGGTACAAGACTGCCCTATGGATGTGAAAATTGGACTCTGAAAAGGCATGATAGGAAGAGTACTGATACTTTAGATCAGGGGTCCCCAAATTTGACAACTTTAAGACTTGTGGACTTCAACTCCCAGAATTCCTCAGCCATCTGGGAGTTGAAGTCCACAAGTCTTAAAGTTGCCAAGTTTGGATATCTCTACTTTAGATACTTGTTGTTGGAGAAAATGCCTAAGAATACTATTGACGAACTGATGGATCATTGAACAAATTAATCCAAAGTTATCAAACGAAGTACAAATGACCAAGCTCAAATTATCCTACTTCAGACACATTATGTGAAGGCTCAACTCTCTGGTGAAAGCTCTAATGTTAAGAAAAGAAAGAGGACCACCAGCAATGATGCAGTTCATATTTCCAGTGCTGAATCATTAATTTAATGTGTTCTGCATTAAAGGAGAAATAGGAAAGATTTCTACTTATTTACATAGCATGTCATTAGCCATTAGGCAACTCTGCTCTCCTTATCTTTCCCTGCCCATTCCTTCTGCAGGAAGGTAAACAAGAATTAGTCTACTGAAGTTCTGCTCCCTAACCATTGCCATCAACAGCCTTGGAGGATGAAAACAGTAGAAGGAAGACAGCCAGAATCCCAGAATTCCATTCAGCTGGACTCTCCCTCCCTCCCCAGCCATGGCCAATAAATACTTTGTGGGAAGGAGCTACAAATTCATTTCACCAACATTTTTCTTGCATTTTTATTTACAATTCTTTATATTCATTGCCTTCTGTTTTGGGATGGTTGTTATGCAGAATTTGAATAACCACAATGAACAAATAGCCCTTTAATAGTGATTTGATTTTGCCTCAGGCAACTTCATCTTAATAAATACGTTGTCACATTTACATCCCATTAATACCAGAAAATCATAAAATTAAACGCCACTGCAGAAAATACTGGTCTTATACTTGACTCATAGAAAACATGTTATTTGATCAAATGTTATGGAGATTTTTTTTAAAAATGTAGAAGTAGTAAGTGAATGGTTTGGGCCTTTGTATAATGGTATCTTGCCATCAAAACAGAACTGGATGGCTTTGCTTAGAATATAATAAGAAACTCTCTTTTTCCCCTTCTCTGTTTTTCCCTTATCAATTATCAAAAATACATCTCATTCCATCTCTCTCCCCCCCAATTTATTAGACAACAATGATGTTGCCTATTTCCTTCTGGAAGATGGCATAAACCTGTACTTCCATCACTAACATGTCCCAGCTTCTTTCATCCAATATCAAGAGATTTTGGCTTGGGCCAACAATGTTCAATTTCAAAATAACCCTGTGCCAATTAAAATGAATGAAGCTGGCTTATAGCAGCTAAAGAAAATGATACCTATAAACTTCAGAAATAAGTGAGATGAATATATGTGTGTGTGTGTGTGTGTGTGTGTGTGTGTGTGTGTGTGTGTACACGTACATGTATATGTATATGTATGTATGTATTCATTAATGGAGGTTGATGGATGTGGCACTCAAGAAAGGAAGGATGGTACAAGGCAGCTAGTGGATATTCTTCATATTAGCAATTGATTCGGAAGCAGAGAAGGTGTTTTCAAAGGGATGTCGGCTTAATAGGCATCTCTATAGCTGTGTGATTCCCCTGGAGAATTACATTTGAAATAAGGAGCCACTCCAGCTCAAAGCACCATTAGCATCTCCTTCAAACCCACCTTTTCCTATAATTGCACTGCTACTGTAAGGGCTGAAGGGAAAAAAAAAATCCTTTTTAAAGAAAGTGATAACAAATCAGACATATATGCCCATGCCCTCCAAAGTACTTTTCTGCTTCAGATCCAAAGTGGGACATATATCTAATGATAACAATGTATAAGAAGGCATGAATAAATCCAACCAAAGAGCTGGTTCCAAATACCGGTTTTATAGCTGACTTGGGTCAAAACTGGGGGGAGGCAGACAATTTTGGCCACATTGCTATCATATAAAAGGGCAATATGGTCAATTCAGCTGCACTTATATTTGTACCGAAGGGCAGCATATGGTTAAGGATATATTTTAAACAAAATGTTTATCTATTAAAGCATTTGACATTCCAACAGAAGACTGCTACAGTTTGAAGAAAAGAGTTGAACATCAAAAGATGATTGGTATTAATGGAAATGTTGCTATAGCAACTGATTGCAGACTTTACTTAATTAGAGTGAAAGCAATTAAACAAAAGTTAATTAGTATACCAAGAGAAGTAGTTGGGTTTGGCCATAATAGTATCAAAACACATTTCCCATTTTACAGATAAAGTACAAGCAACCATGTCAATAGGGTAAGTGAACATGATTAGTTTTTGGGGTACCACAGGAAATTGGGATGTGTGGTTTTTTTGTGGGGTGGGTGAATTTTTGATCATAATCTCTCCTATGTCAGAAGGGCTGAATGAACCGTAATTCTAAAGCTATAATAAAAAAATCACAGGATATTGTAATAAATAAACTAGTGCTACTCATATATTCTTATGATTAAAGAATAAAAGTTGGGAAATGGCTAGCACAGCTAATTACCAACAAGATTTTGAGCTGATTGCACTTTTGATATATATCACCTACAATGACATCATTGCAAGCCCCATTTCAGTTCTCTCTCCTGAATATTAAGGGAGAGAAGAGTTTTCAGCAGATTAATTTCAACATGGAAGTTCATCAGAGTATGCGTCGTAACTTACACTCTGAGTTACTGGAAATTCATCTATTTATTTGGGACAATTGATTTATTGCATTCTTGGGTTCTCTGCTGTGTTATGCTTGGCTTGGTTTCCAGGGTTGCTTGCTAAATTATTTTATCTTACTTATATTTCATTTTCCAGGCAAAGCTGTGCTTTATTATTTTGTCTGATGCCTTATATTTTCCTGTGATTGCTTTGACATTTTCATGACTTCTCTGGAAGAATAAGAAATGTTGGGAGGCAATGCTGGTTTGGGGGCTACTGCTTGAAAAACTACAGCATAATAGCAATATATTTCTATATAACAGCAATGATTTTGTTATAATTTATCTGTTAATGAAATTTATATGGCTGCCCATCTAGCCAAAAAATACAACATAAAATAAAAACAAAGGAATCTTTCAAAGCAAATAATTGACCAAAACTACATTGAGGCTCAATATAACCACAAAAACAGAGATCTCACACATTCATCCCAACCCCAAGGCTGGGGGGAATTCATGGCCTTGTGAAAGGTCAATATAGTGCATGCTGCCTGTGTTACAGATAGTCCTCAATCATTTGTTTAGTGACCATTTTAAGTTACAACAGCATTGAAAAAAGTGATTTATGACCATTTTTCACACTTATGGCCATTGCAGCATCCCCATGGTCACATGATCAAAATTCAGACACCTGGTAACTGGTTCCTATTTATGGCCAGCCACAGTGTCCCAGGGTCATGTGATCATCTTTTGTAACCTTCTGACAAGCAAAGTCAATGGGAAAACCAGATTCACTTAACAAATTGTGTTACTAACGGAACGATTACAGTAATTCACTTAACAACGGTGTCAAGAAAGATCATAAAATGGGACAACATTCATTTAACAACTATCTTGCTTAGCAACAGAATTTCTGGGCTTAGTTGTGGTTGTAAGTTGAGGATCACCTGTATTGCTATTATAATATATTATAATATATATTATAATGTATCACAGTGGTTAGAGTGCAATACTGCAAGCTACTTCTGCTGTAGCCAGCTGCCTACAATTTGGCAGTTCGAATCCCACCAGGCTCAAGGTTAATAACTCAGCCTTCCATCCTTCCAAAGTGGGTAAAATGAGGAGCCAGATTGTTGGGGGGACAATAGGCTGATTCTGTAAACTGCTTAGAGAGGGCTGTAAAGCACTATAAAGCGGTATATAAGTCTAAGTGCTATTGCTATAGTGGACAACATTTTTTCAGATTGGTGAGCCTAATTTTCTATAGGTTTAGAACAGGGCTGTCAAACTCCCAGCCTGGATAAGTCACACACTAGCCACGCCCACACCCGGTCTAACGAAAGGGGGGAAAGTCGTGATACGTCACGTGACACCGGCGTGACAATGCAAGTTTGACACCCCTGGTTTAGAACATGCAGTTCAAGTAGGGGCACCTGATCAACTGCCCTGATACGAAGTAATCCCCGGTGGTGGGAATGTCAACCATCTTGGCCATTTTCAGGTTTAGAATAAGGCTGCCTACTAAGTGAAGTTTTTCACTGTTAAAATTAGCTTGAGCTGGAAACTGAAAATAGAAGAAATACAGGTAGTCTTTGATTTCACCAAACAGAAAAAATGTTGCCCATTATAATAGTAATACGATTGAGCCCAGAATTTATGTTGCTGAGTCAGAAATTTGTTAAGTGAGCTTCGTCACATTTTACGACCTTTCTTGCCACATTTGTTAAGCGAATCGCTGCATATGATCTTGGGACATTGCAACCGTCATAAATGTGTCAGTTGTCAAGCATCTGAATGTAAATCACGTGACCACAGGGATGCTGCAACAGTCGTTAAGTGTGAAAAATGGGTAGAAGTCACTTTTTCAGTGCCATTGTAACTTCAAATAGTACTAAACGAACTGTTGTAAGTTGAAGACTATTTGTCCTAGAATATTGGCCAGGAATGCTGTCTTGGATATGAACTGCCCAGGACAGTCTATGTACATTTAGATACAGATTAACAGAGTTGGAAGAGACCTTGTAGGCCATCTAGTCCAACCCCCCTGCGCCCAAGCGGGAGACCCTACACCATTTCTGACAAACGACAGTCCAATCTCTTCTTGAAAGTCTCAAGTGATGGCGCTCCCACAACTTCCAAGGACAAGCTGTTTCATTGGTTGATTGTTCTCACTGTCAGAAAGTTTCTCCTTATTTCCAGGTTAAATCTCTCCTTGTTCAGTTTCCATCCATTGTTCCTTGTCTGCCCTACAGGTGCTTTGGAAAATAGCTTGACCCCCTCCTCTTAGTGATGTGCAATTTATGCCACATCTGTAATTTCATGCTCCTACCTCTGACAACTCAGTGTCCTTCAGGCTGAATATGAAGACTAAAAAAAATTCTTTTGAAGTAAAAATGTTGTGTCTCAGAATTTAATTATTGATTGTGAAGAAGATAAACAATTATTAGCATGATGTTGTTTCTTTTGGTTTGTGAAAGGAAGTATGGTTGCAGTATGAAAATACTATATGATACCGTTATATAATACAACAGTTATGGTACATAATCATCAAGCAATAAGGAATTATTCCTTTTTCACCCCAGCTGTTGTTTTTTCAAAAAAAGTATTCTCAAATTTATTCATAGTAATTATATATCTTCTCTCACAGCAGAGGTCCTAATTTTATAAGCACACCAGAAAAACATTTTCCAGAATGATTTATAGTGCAATATTATTTAAGATTTTCCCTGTGCTTTTCTCTTCCAAAATGTTAGTCTTCAAAAGCAGCCAACCTTCCAAAATATGAAAATATATTAAAATGCCAAATGCGGAAGCAGAAACAAATAAAAATTCCAAAGTGACCATACGTTTTAAGCGACACCAAAGCCAAATGGTTAGTAAAATACATTTGCAACATTTCCATTTCAGCTCCCTCAAGGCTTTAGGTTTCCACCTCTGATGCAAAGTCAATCAATCTGTATTATAGGGATTCATGATGACTGTGGCATGCTGCTCACGACTCTGTGCAAGAGATAGCTCAATGTCAACTAGCACAAGAAAAAGCTGCTTTTTTGAAGGCCAGCTCTCAAATTCATCCCAAAAGATTTCTGGAGAGATGCATTTATAGAAATGGCTATGAAAGCATTAGATCACCTCTCAGCTAAATAACCATGTTTTCTTTCATGCTCAAATGTGCTTTAATCCTAGGAAGCTTTTTTTAAAAAGAAAACTCAGTTGGATTTCCAAACAGATTCAATGCTCCACTACAGGCAGTCCTCGACTTACAACAGTTCACTTAGTGACTGTTCAAAGTTACAATGGCACTGGAAAAAGTTGACTTATGACCATTTTTGGTCATGAGATTTGCATTCAGATGCTTCACAGCTGGCTCGTATTTATGATGGTTGCAGTGTCCTGTATGATCCTTTTTTCTGACCTTCTACAAGCAAAGTCAATGGGGAAGCCAGATTCACTTAACAACCATGTTATTAATTTAACAACTGCAGTGATTCACTTAACAACTGTGGCAAAAAAAGTTGTAAAATGGAGCAAAACTCACTTAACAAATGTCTCACTTAGCAATGTAAATTTTGGGCTCTGTTGTGGTTATTAATTTGAGGGCTACCTGAAATCCCCAAATAAAATAAATATAACTGTTGCTGCCTTGGTTTTAATGTTTTTAAAGTTTTTTTAAAAAATCACTTCACGCCTGTAGTAAAAGACCTGCATTATATGCTGCAGTTCATTCTTCATCCTCTTTGCCTTTACAGGTAGTTCTCATTTAGTGACTACTTTGTTTAGTGACCATTCATAGTTGCAATGGTGGTAAATGGGTAACTTTGCAATCAACCCTTAGATTTACAACTTTCCCAGGTCTGTAAAGCACAGGAAAAGTGTAGTAAGATCATAAGCATAATCATGGTTTCATGACTTAGGAAGCACTTTGCTTAACCACAAAGGTGCCAGTCCCAATTACAGTCGCCAAACAAGGACTCTTTGTAATGTTCTATGTAATATATGCAATATTGTGATAGGTTCAGCTTCTATAACTTCCCCACGATACACCATTCCCGAAAGATAATGAGGTTGTGATTGAAATACGCTGAGAATAATCCAACCCTGAAGAAGTAGAAATGGCTTCCAGCTTGAAAGTCTGTTTTGGTGGTTTGATCTAACTGCATTCCCCTTGCCAAGAAAGAAACTTTCAAATATTATAGTTGGTAGATGAACCGCTACAACATTGAAATGCATCTTGTCAGCTACAGTTGGCCTGATGGAATATATAATAAAACAGATTTTTTTTTGCTTCGTTTTTGCAGATGTCTTAATCTGGAAGATAAACGCAATTTCTTTTGTTCCTAGTTTCTGATACTAAGCTTCTAAAATCATCACTTTGCTTCCCTGGGTCTTCATCAATGCTGCTTATTCTCAGTATCATTTTTTTTCTCCCCACAGAACCGTCTACAAAATGTGTGTGTTTTTTTTTATTTAAGACATTCATTCCATTATTATTTTTTCTTAAAGAGCAGATATGCAGAGAAAGGTGGGAGGAAAGCAGGCTCCCCCTCTAAGCAATTTATTACTGAAGATTTCTTAGGCAATAAGAGCCCAGCAAGGTTGCAGATCATCTAGACTATTAATGGCTCACTTGGTAACAGTTTCTCAAAGCAAAAAGCAAAAGTGATAAGCTGTGGGACGTAGTTGGTATCATTTATCCCACAAACTATGTACTTATAATGCCACTAGCTTTTTACGTTTGCTTGCCTTTTTTTCAAATTAAGACTATAAATATCTATAGAGTTCCAATTTCTAAAAATATTTCAATTTGTTATTGCAAATTATACTCAAATTACAATACTCTAATGCATAAAATGGTACTTGGAGTATATCTACATCTCCCTGTTTCCTAAATTCTCCTGAATATAAGCTGGAAGCCACGTGCCTTGATTTTTTTTTCTCCCCCAAATGTTAGGCATTTAGTAGAAGCTGTAGTGTGGCTCACGAAGCATAGGACATTTCCAGATGAAGATGACTAAAATTAAAAATGTAAACAAGAAAATTCCTACCTCTTTCTGTCATCCCTATAATCTTCTCCCTTTACACTGGGATTTGGGAATGGGTCAGGGTTCAAATTCATCCTCAATCCACTGGATGACTTTGGACTAGTTCCTCTCTCTCAGCTCAACCTATTTTTAGGCTTTTAAACCTAAAAATTTTAAAGGATTTTTTGGTGTAGATCAAAATCGGAGGAAGGAATACTACACATGCCTCCTTCAGTTTCTGGAGGAGGGGTAAGATATACACAGGCATATACATATTAACAATAAACACTGCAGCGACCTCAGATGTTATGGAAAATACAGGTCGTCCTCAATTTACGATGACCATTGAGCCCAAAATTTATTTTGCTATTTTGCCCCATTTTATGACTTTTCTCACCACATTTGTTAAGTGAATCACTGCAATTCTTCAATTAGTAACGCAGCTGTTAAGTGAATCTGGCTTCCCCATGACTTTGCTTGTCAGGAGGTCCTAAAAGGTGATCATATGATCCTGCGACATTGCAACCGTCATAAATGCGTCAGTTGACACTGCAACCATCAGAAATGTGAGTCAATTGTCAAGCATCTGAATGTAAATCACGTGACCATGGGGATGCGGCAACGGTCATAAGTGTGAAAAATGGTCACGAGTCACTGTTTTCGGTGCTGTTGTAATTTTAATGGTCACTAAATGAACTGTTGTAAGTTGAGGACAATCTGTATACATCCCCTTAAAGATCTTTTGACTTCCATGTGAATGATAGAGCAGAGAATTTCTACAATCTTCTATATAAAGAGTTTTTTTTTTTTAAAAAAGGAAAGAACCTCTACAGTCTGATATGAATATTAGATTAGTAAGGATATAATAAGGCGAACTTAAGAGTCAAACCACGTCAGCTACTGGAAATGGAAAGCTTAGTTGTCTAAAGCTTTTGTGTGATTTGGGCAGTTGTTAAGCAATTTACTTTACATGCCTTCATGCAGAAATATGATTGTGATTTGTTTCAAAGCTGTACCATGCTAAATTACCTCTGGAGTCTTTTGATGCTATTCTTGCCTGTTCTATCCTGTAATAGGTGCATTTTAGTAAAAAAGACAGATAATCTCAGATAATCATTAAAGGGAAGAAGGGAAGTCAAATGGGGGGGGGGAATCCAAGTCTGCTCAATTTTTTAAAAAATTGAATAATGGTGTAGCTAAAGCAGTCCAAAATAAATTTTTAAATATAGAGCACTAGCTTGTATCTCACAATAATATCCAGCAGGATCATACTGTCAATAATTTAAATCACAGAAATAATACAATTTTTACATCAATATTATATGCATGTTAAATGTATAAGACATATAATTTGGTAAGAAGATTCCTCAGCCAAAATACTACAGCTTCTTCCAGTAGCAATCAGAAATCTCTGAGAAGCCCAAAAGTAGGACATATACAATATCACTCAAATATAAAACAGCTGTTAATCAGGAGCAAGTTAAATACATATAATCAGAGTGAGTGAAAAGTATCCCGAGGCTTTATCAACCATAGCTTATAGAATTTGGTGTGGTACCGGGCAATGAATGAACACTCTAACTCAGGGGTGTCAAACTTATGTCGTCACGGTGGCATCACGTGACATATCAGGAATTTTTCCCCCTTTGCTAAACCAGGCGTGGGCATGGCCAGCGCGTGATACATCTGGCCGAGTGTTTGACAGCCCTGTTTTAACTGTTGCTTGAGTGTCCCGTTCCCCCCCACACCATTATAGAGGGTGGGAGTGTAAAAAGAAGCAGGCTCTTTTAGTGTAGATATTAATTAGCATGTACGGTATGCTTATAAAAATAACTATTCCCTTGAACGTCTGTGTCAAAGATCCTTATGGAAGATATAAGAAACCTCTGATGAACAGGGCAAATATGGCCTACGTATGTTTCATCTGGCTAGGCAACTCCTCCTTCTCAAGTTGTGCTTCTATTGAAATTTCAAAACCCAAGTCCCACGAAACAGTAATTAAAGACTTTTATCTCCAATTACAGTTAAAAAACTCAGTATTCCAAAAGGCCTCCCAACTGAGTGTTCACAACTCAAACAGAGCAGGTTTCAGAGAATTTCTGTAGAATGATCTGAACAATCGCTCTACACCCCTCCTGCTCACAGAAAAAGACATTTCCTCCATGAGAAGAAAAAGGTGGATGGGTGATTGCGAGTGCTCATTTTCTCAAGACTGCCCCTCCCTTTTTAATTTCCCCCTGCTTATATGCTCGTTCAGGTAGAAACTCTTAAATAGCTAAAAAAATCCCAATACAACAATTAGGTTTAAAACAGCTCAAATTAAATAAAACCCAATACACTTGGCAACCTCTAATCCATTTCAGGAAAAGCAAGATTCATACTCTCATTTTATTCCCAAATGATACATAGAAGAGTCAAATCTTGATTATCTTCTGAAGTACTTTAATTCCGGAGGTAGAAGAGGAGGGGCCATGATAGAAAAGCTCATCTCTAGCTCCCCTTTCATTGATGCTCCTGAGAAGCAGAGGCATACCTGAGCAAGCAACCTGATAGATAACTCGATCCAAAGCCATAAAGGTCATTACAGATCATAATCAGTATCTTGAATTGTATCCAGAAGCTTATCAGTAACCAACTCAACTCCTACAATAGTAATCTCACATGGATAGGTAAAGCACTATTCATCAGTATGCATGCAGCTGTATTCTTCAGCTTTCAAATGGTCCTCCAGAGAAGCTCACTATAAACTAAATTTCATTAATCTACATTGAACTGATGAAGGCATGAATGACTGCCAATGAAGACTTTTGTTCCAAAAAAGGCCCAAACAACACAAAACTAAAGCTGTGCAAAGGATCTCCTGTGACAGCCTCCATTTGCTTTTTCAATAGGAGGTATGATCCAGGAGAGCCCCAGAGTGTTAGGCTGCTCTATACACATTTTGTCTAGCATCAAAGATAAATTTCTTCTGGAATATGAAAGCTTCTGACTCAACAGTCTCTCCATTTACTTAGCGTTGAATCTAAGTGTGTTTCTCCTATCCAGACAATAACAGAGGTCACATAGAGAATCCTATAACGTGGGGGAAAGATGGCTGCAAAGTAAGATAGATAGATGGATAGTCTTTCAAATATTTTGTTATGAAAATTCTCTATTTTATTTTTTTTGTCTGGATATTCCAATCAATCTGGCTCAGCGCTCCAGATAACCAAGTGATGCTACTAAAAAAGGGGTAAAATGCACAACATTCACAAACAATAGCACAATTATGCTCCAATCTGTACAGCAGTCTGAAGTGAATAGATCGCATCATTTTAAATTACAATGCACCGAACAGATTTCCCTAAGAATCCCCCATCAGTTGATTGCGTCTAAGTGTCAAAATAGCTCCTTGATATACCATATGCAAAGAGTTTCACACATTCATCCATTTTATGACTTCTAGTCTAAAAATAATGGAGCAACTGGCCTGTGCATTCCTCATTTTATATTCACCAGAAATATAAATGGGTGCACTCTGCCTGTGTATGTAGTTTTCTATATACTTTTTTGATAAAGTAAACGAATGAAAATATCATGATTGAGAGCTGATTGTTCCATTGGATGAGTCATTATGAAAACAAGGGTCTGTTAAATACTGTAGCACAAATAGCTTTATTAGTGTACCTTATTCCCTCTTATACTCATTTTAAGATCAATTTTCTAATTTATATAAGATTACTTAGAAACTCAAGAAATTTCCATCATTTCATCTCTGTCATAGGTTTTATAGATGACTGAAATGGTTGGCTCCAAACTCAGTCATTTGGAAATATAATTTCTATCCCTAAAACACAATTTAAGAATGTTACAAATCATTTGGAAGCTTTGCCTTCCAGGAATGTTTTTAAGCCATATTAATAAATTATATAAAAAATGAACAGTTAAATAAATGCATGTGAATGTGCATTTGATGTTATTTACCATTTCTTTTACTTGTTAAATGTATAGGATACCTATCCTCCAGGGAGATCAAGACATGTATTAGCACTCCTTTATCCTGTTTTTCCACAATTAGGTTGATGTAGATTAAACGGAGAAAGTAGCTAATCTGTATAAATTTAATAAATAAATAAAATAATCCAAATTCCATGGTTGATAGACTTAAATCTAGGTCTCTCAAACAATCTGATTCTCATCCCAGTGTTGGAAAAGTAAACCATAAAGAATTTCCTTTATTTCAGCATGCACAACAGCAGTAAGTGAAATCTTCTTAGCAAAGAAATGATCTCAGCTCCATATATAAAATTAGTATACATTTAGGAAAATATTCAAAGAAAAGTCAGCAGATATTTAGGAAATTGGCATGAGGAAATGATATATATGGCTTGGGAATTTTTTTAGAAAAAAGGTATACATCAATAGAAGAGAATATTTGCAACTCTGGGTTGAATTGTGGGGTCCTTGGTACTCTCTGAGTTTGATTGTTTTCTTGCAATCATTTCTTGCAGATAATATTCTGATTATGTTACCTAGTTTGGTAATGAAACATCTGCAAGAAAACAACCAAGCTCAGAGAGCCCAAGGACCACCAGTATATACCAAGGGAGGAAAGCAAAATGGGGATGTTTCAAAGGCAGCATAAAAAAATACACATACTAAGGGACACCTGGGTTATGTGAATTTTATCCATAATCTAATGATGGTCATGGATGTTCCATGCTGATCCTCATTTGCTTCTGCTTGCTGAGGAGTCATGAAATTAAGCAACAAATGGGCATGTGCAACAACTGAGCCAGATATGGTTAATAATGACCGATGGGCCCCTATTCTACATCATACAATTTTCAGAAACTCACAGCTTCATGTGATGTGTTGCGTAGTGTGAAAAAAACACGGCACTAAAACCGAAGGATAAAATTCATCTCAAATCAATCCATGAATAGAAGGTTTCACTCAGCAGAACAGAAAGTAAGAGAATTCCTTATTCAATGGGAATCCAGAAACAGCAGAGAAAAGGGAAGCTGAATATTAAGTGAATTTGCCCTGATTCAGTTTTGCTGAATGAAGCCCTCCATTGAAGAAGCTTTCCATTTGGATTGTCTTCCTAATTTCAAGACAAAGTGAAAGATTTCATTTAAGTTAAACAAAATTAAAACATCCCTATCTTAAGCGTTAATATTTTTTTTACAGAAAATCTGCCGGTTATTACAAAAGGAAATAAAATGGAAAATTACCCTAAAAGACATTTCAAGATTCTCTCCACCCCAGATATCCATTCCTGCATCGTATGTTCCTATCTCTTCAAAGTAGTTTCTTTCAATAGAAAATAAGCCACCAGCCATAGTAGGGGTCCTAGTTGAAAACAAAAGAAAAAGAAAAAAATGGAAAAGAAAAATATTTTTTGAAAGATATTTTGTGGAATTTAATAAGTGATACTATAGCATATATCCTCCATATATATATATATATAGACAGAATTATATTTCATTTATTAGAAATTGAAGGTGTAGTATTAAATAATGTTGAACATTTTCATTCTCTGCTTGTAGAATTTCAGCCTGTACTCAAATAGTAGCCAATTGATGCACGCATGTAAACTTCTAAAATATTATTATGTCATTTAAAGCATAGTAATATAATGTAAGAAAGGGAATACTGCATTTTTAAGTAAAAGCTAAACTTTTAAAAGTGTTGATGAACTACCAAGAGCACAATTTTTATAAGCTTATAAATGTCTTGAGGGGGGAATCAAACCCAAGTAATAATCATGTATATAGAACTACCAATAACCCAGTGCCCGAAAATGTTCATTATTCTTTTTAAAACATTTATATTTAATTTCTTTAAAATCCCTTTAGAAATGTATACACTGTAACAAATACACTGGTTTCACATTAGGGCTCCATTACTGAGGCATTAGAATAAGGAACCTGCTGTATTCCATTTGATTGGTTTGATTGCTTCATTCTTTTGAATGGTAAAATATACATTCTAAAATCAAAACTGCACAGCAGAAGATGCAACTAAGTGCTTTTGTCAGCTGATTTTTATTGAATTCTATTGATTTATCAAACTATATCATGCACAAAATTTGATGAAGCAGCATGTTAGAATTTTTTGCTATGATATAGAATTTGCTAAATATTAATTGTGAAAAGAAGTAGGGTGAATATTCTCTATGGTCATAAAGAAGAGAGGAAATGAGTTATATGTTCTTACTTTTGATAGTACCAAGAGATTTCATTTATATATTATTATAAAATTTATATATTATTATAAAACTTTCATTTATAAACACACAAAACCCCATGGACAGTGACAAATGCCCCACACTTGTGTAGAAGATTAAAAAAATAATTTTTATGAATTATTCAAGAAATTTCAGTGAAATAGATACCCTTGAACTACTACATCCCATGTCACCCAAACAGATTTCCTCTTGCTCCTCATTATCCCAATTATGCTTTGAATGTTCTCCCTGGCCTCTAGAACAGACTGGACTGAGGGAGGAGAACTTTTTTTTGCCAGCAGAGAGATTGCACTGGAGACATTTCTTTGGCACATAGTCAAATTGTTGTTTGTTCATTCACCCAGTTTTGTTTCTGATAGTTTCAGTGGATTCTACTTCAAGAATAATGATCCCATCCCTAGGCCTTACTTTGTAATTGGAACTACAGATAAGCCACATGATGTGCTCTTGATAAACACAGTCCTACCATTTTATTCACTTAATTATGCACTCAAATTTATATAATTATATAATTATGCATTCAAATTTATTATCTTGACCACTAACACTTATGTCTCCCTGTTCAAATACAGCCATGGATCTCTACTTCACTATTGCACAAATACTGCACAAATGGAAAAGCTAAAATTACTTCTAACTTTAAGGTTTTTCCGTTTATGCTTCTAGTGAAGTAGAGATCCATGGGTGTATTTGAACAGGGAAAAATAAGTGTCAGTGGTCAAGATAACCAATTAATCATGCTTGATCTAGTGGGGAAGGCCTCGGGCTAGAAACCAGGAGGCTGTGAGTTCTAGTTCCAGCTTAGGTACAAAGCAGCTGAATGCCTGAGTCAGTTACTTCAGCTCAACTCTAGGAAGAAAGCAAGGGCAAGACACTTTTGAAAATCTCACCAAGAAAAACGCAGGGAATTGTCTAAGCAGTCACCAGGAATCAATACTGACTCAAAAGTCACCAAACAAAAAGCTATAAGAAGCACTTAAGCAAAATATCCAGACCTCAATGTGGCAAAGTCCCTCGCAGATGGAGAGTTGGGGATCTGAACTATGAACAACAGCAAAGAAATGTGCTGCAGGTTATTCTTCCCAAACCCTTAAGCATTTTAGGAGTTGAAAACATACACAGTCTCTTTGAAGCAGAGGTGGGCAATTATGGCCCCTTTATGGCCTCGTGGACTTCAACTCTCAGAATTCCTGAGCCAGCATTAGGTTGGCCCACCCCTGCTTTCGAATGTCAGCAGCCCAATCTAAAAACTCAAAAATACAATTCTCAAAATAAAATATCAAAACCAAGAGGGACAGGCAACAGTTTGAGACCAAATATTCTCCTTTGCAGTGGGAGTCCCAGCCTCAGAGAACTGAAATAATTCCAATAAGGGAACCAGGTCTATTTAACGTCTGATAAATGAGGCTGGGGTTCCAACCAGGCAGTATAGAAAGGTGGGGAAAGACTGTTTATACAGGCCTTGATCTGGGCAATTTCCAGTGCTTCCTCTGCAGACTTCTCTTTGTCATCATCCTCTGGTGTCTGCCATCTGCCTTCGTCCTTTTCTCTAATCCCACCCCTGCTCTTTCCACAGAGCAGCCTTTAAGCCTAGCCAGCCCTGAGTCCACAAAGCACTTCCAATCAGGAGCTGTGGCGTACTTATGAGGAGGCTGGGGCTTCTCCCTTCACTAATTAAAATTTACAGAAGATGCCTACCTTATTACATGAAATAGAAGTAAGAAACAATTGTGAGAAACAATTGTTAAACAAGGACAAGAAAAGAGCCTTTGCATAAAATTTAATTTCAAATGTTGTTGACAAAATTTCGGGAGGGAGGGAGGGAGGGAGGGAGGGGAAGGAAGGAAGGAAGGAAGGAAGGAAGGAAGGAAGGAAGGAAGGAAGGAAGGAAGGAAGGAAGGAAGGAAGGGGACCTATATGACAACTATCCCATGTAATGATTTTAGATATTTGCAACAAAATGCAACAATCCATAAAACATAGCTAAAAACAAAAGTACCTTTCCCCCCAAGCACAGGTCAAATATCCTCCTAACTCAATCTCTATCTTGCCCAATGCTTGGTGGAAGGGCTAGATCTTCAGCGTCCTCTCGAAGCCTAAAAAGGTATGAACCCCTCAGATCTCAAGTTGGAGGCTGTGGGAATGGGCTTAACATAATGATGGAGGAGGAGGAGGAGGAGGAGGAAGAGGAGGAGGAGTTGGAAACTGAATCAAAACAAAGTGATCACTGAAATGAAAGAAGCTTTTTGGGATAACAATACTTGACAAAAGATTCCAGTGACAGATTTTAATTCAGAAAACATGAACCAAGT
Organism: Notechis scutatus; assembly: GCF_049901735.1. NCBI lineage: Eukaryota > Metazoa > Chordata > Lepidosauria > Squamata > Elapidae > Notechis > Notechis scutatus. The sequence continues at coordinate 199,821,890 of NC_142009.1, forward strand.
GATGGGACTGAATAGGACAAGAGCATTGATTTCCCAGAGTAAAGTTCTAGAAGACCTTGAGTCCATTAGCTCTTGTTCTATGTCATTTCATGTAAGACCATTTATGGCCCCAAGGATCAGCTGTGGAATAACAGTAAAAGGATTCGAGGACTGGGGAACTTTCATATTCAGTTTTTTTGCATCACTAGAAACTCAATCGTTTTGATGAATATTAAACTTATACTGTGCAAGCTTAAGACCTTTGGGCAGTAGACAAGATATAAATATTCTGAATAAATTATATTTCATTTCATTTAAACAATTATTGGTATAGCGTAATGTGCCTCAAGAGTTTTAAAATAAAATTGAACTTGACAACCAAACTGATATTCATCAAGGGAATAAAATTGGATGTATGAACCGGTTCTAAAATGTCACTGTTATTGTCATCACTGCAAATGGCTAAATGGCTCAATTTTTTTTCTCTTTTATGTTTTCAAGGCTCAACAGATCAGTAAACATTATGACAAAATTCACACTGGCAGCAGCTTGTGTCATATAACAAGAGAGGGAAAGAGAGAGCATGTATTGTCAATTAAATCAACGGAAATAATACTTTTAATAACTGTGAGGAGACACTTTAAATATTTCAAATGTGAATGCATGGATATATTGAAGCCTTTTTGTACCAGCGGTTCAATGCAAGATGCTATGCCTTTCTTTTGCTCCTTGAGCGCCATAAGATTTCATTCTGCCCCTTGTGTTTTTTACCAGAAGATGAAATTATTCAGAAGTTCAAGTTTCATGTTATAAATATGCACATGACATATTGTTTTCTTCTATGAATATAATGAAGGCCGTGGGAGGGATGAAGTAACTTTATATGAAACAGCCATCTTTTTCTTTTCATTGGCCCTTGTTTGCTTCAATTACTTCCAAAATACTTTGAGTTTATTTGGTTCTCTTGACCTGAGAATTCCGTTTTTGGGGAGGTTTTGACTTTTACATGGCGTAGATCATTAAAGCTTCAGAATATAATATAATCAACTGTATATAATCAACTGACAGAACCCAATCAAGTACAAGTAGTCCTCAACATATGACAACAGTTGGGAGCAGAATTTCTTTTGCTAAGCAAGATGGTTGTTAAAGTGAGTTGCGCCTGATCTTACAGCTTTTTTCACCACGGTTGTTAAAAAATATCACTGCAGGTGTTAAGGGAACCACACAGTAGTTTCATCAAACCTGGCTTCTCTCATTGACTTTGCTTGTTGGAAGCTGGCCAGGAAAGTTGCCAATGGTGATCCCATGATCCTGGAATGCTGAGAAAGGTATTCAGTAAATACATCCCAGTTGGCAAGTGTCTGAAGTTTGATCACATGACCATGGGGATGCTCCAACACTTTTAAGTACAAGGACTGCTCATAAGTCACTTTTTTAAAGCACTGTTGCAACTTAGAATAATCGCTAAACAAATGGCTATTAAGTCAAGGACTACCTGTAGATTAAATCACTGTTTTGCCACAAGCAACATTAGCTGTATTTGTCCAGACAGAGTATGAGATGACTTGAAGCTGCTGGTGGTGTCCCAGTTTAATAAGATATTGGAGAGAAAGTGTTCTGACCCGGCTCCCAAACACGACAAACTCTATGTAATTAATAACTTTCCTCTATTAGGGGTGCCAGCAGCCTCGGCAAAAAGTCTCTGTCTCTCTCTCTTTCTCTCTCTCTCACACAGCAGGCTAATAAGTCTGTCCAGCAGGGAGAGAATAGTTGTCTGCTACACCTATTCATCTCCACCCCATGCCTTTTATCCCCAGAGCGAGGGTGGGGCTTTGCTAGCAGCAGTGACTCTTCCATCCCAAGGATTGGCCCATAGATTTCCACTGCTCTCCTCTCCTCTGCCTTCTGTGCATCCATGTGTCAGGCACTGGACTCAGTTCTTCCTCTTCCTCCTCATCAGCCACCTCCAGACCTGGGGGCTGTTGACTCTCCATCTGAGGGCTGATTGACGGTCCAGGCTCCACCTGTGTCTCTGTCTCTGACAGCTCCATTCTCTCTTCCCCCTCGGAGCTCTCAGATTGCCTTCATGCTGGCCCTGACTCCCACGCCTCCTCCTCCTCTGATTTGGCTGCCGACTGCCAACAAGCCACAACAGGGAGGGGCTGAGTCCTGAAAGCTCTACTTTTCTATCATGGGGGCCAAAATGCCTTGAAAGATCACTCCCCTAATTATAGTGTCCTCCACCTCTCCTTGAAAATGGTCTTCCAAAATTGGTATAGACCAAGTTTTCACAAAGGAGAGACACTGGGGACAAATTGTTCCCTATCAGTAGAAATATCACAGCCTGCTGGTTTGAAAGAATTTAATTTTTCCTAATCTATCTTCATTTATTATATATTGTAATTATTATTTCAGATTTTGATGTTTTTAAATGACAACTGGGTTTGCATTTTGCTACTTGGGGTTGTGGGCTAGTTTCATACCAGGGAAATACTATTGTAATTTAAATTGTAATTATATTTACAACAAATGTAATAAATGATACAAACAAATGCACCAGAACAAACTGATAATACTTTTATTGCAACTATTATTTTAAAGGCCAAAAGAGGCAAAATGAGCCCATGGAATTATCTTAATTTATAAGCACGTTTTGAACTCCTCCCCAAAAATATATATCTCAAGACAAAAGAAAATTGATAAGCACAACTGTTAAGTCTTGGAGTGGAAATATTTGTGGAGTAGAAATATTTGCATTTTGATTTTGGACAATGCTACTGACAAGAATAGCCTCAAATTTCCTGAACCGACCAAAACATATACCTGGAAATCAATATTGGTTCCCTTAGATTGACACAGTGTGAATCCTCCAAAATCTGCCTTTTCCATATATATAAAGATGCATGATGTCGATTTTATTTATTTAATTTATATTCTGCCTTTATTATTTTTACAAATATTTCAAGATGGCAAACATATCCAACGCACTTTTCCACTTCTATTTTCCCTACAACAACAACCTTGTGAGGTGAATAAGACTGAGGGAGAGTGACTAGCTCAAAGTTATCCAGCCAGTCATAGATAAGGTGGGACTAGAACTCACAGTGCCCTGGTTTCTAGCCTAGTGCCTTAACTACTGGATCACATTCACTGTAGGTCTGAAGTAGCAGAGTCTGAACTTTTAGAAGACAGACTGACTTAAGCTACCATTTCATGCATACTCTTCTTAAGGGGAGCAATGTAACCAAATGGAGAAGAATTATTTGAACTATGTAATGGAATGACTATCTAACAGATGGGCCAAAGAGATTAAGTAAGGTTTATTATTATATAGTAGAGGTATCAAGAAAAATGGCATAGCTATGCTGGCTCTGTAGCATGAATAAACGAACTCCTAAAATTCAGTGTACAGTGAAATACAGAATCCTGTTAGGATGGACATTTTTAACCACAGAGCTTGTTGGACTTAAGATACAGGGAGGGAAGGAATTGCTTATGGAGCTGGGGTCAGAGGAGAATGATTTCTTGCTGGCTGGGGAATTCTAGGAGTTGAAGACCAGACTTCTTAAAGTTGCCCAGGGTTGAGAAAGATTCTCCACAGTGTCAAGTTTCTTCTATTAAAGTTAATTCCAGCCCTAAATCTAATCACACATGACTCTTCTGTTTACTTCAAAGATAGTTGCAAATCTATCTGGCATTCATTTGGCATCAACATAAATTATTTTGTTTGCCTGGAAACATATTACTTACATGCTCTGCAGCTCTGCTTTTCATTACAGGCATTGTGATCTCAAAAGACCAAATGGCATTAAAAACCATAAAATGGCATCATCATTTTGAAAACAAAAATGCATCAACGTTTTTCAAAACATAATATTTTACTATCTTGAAATGTAGGATTTTAGTATTCTAAAGCTTAGTTTCCTACACTTTCCCTAAAAAGCATGTTCAAAAGCCTTCTTTCTACACAAAGGTCTTTGTATGCAGCTATTATCCTATATAGATAGTCCGTGACTTATGACCACTGTTGAGGTAATTCCCCGTTAGAAGAATGAGCGCATACAGGGTGACGTATTTGAGAGAAGTGTTTGAATAATACACACACAGTACAGATACACTGTACAGTAAATGTAGGTTTTTACTTCCAGAAAGGTTTAAGCAAAGTCCAAACACAGTCCAAAAGCATTCACAAGTAAATCAGTCAGTTTTCAATCCAGGGATAATCCAAATATCAAATTCCAGTGTCAAAAACAGTTCAGTATCAGACTTACATTAAATCCAGTAATATCAGTCAATTAGAAGAAATGGAGCAACGGCAATACTTTCCAACAGAAGGAAACAGAGATACACTCACACTCTCTTCTGAGACTCAGACTAAAACAACCCAGGTTTCTGGCTCCATCTTATGGCTGTTTGAAAAACCACACCCAATTGCAGTTTTTGCAATCTCTTAAAGACATAGTACTAAAATGTTTATCCTGGTTTATATATTTCTAACCCAAATACCTGTTAGGTGACTTATATTCCTAACATTCTCCCCTTTTGGGTAAGATAATATATACAACCTTACATTCTAAGTCCATAAACTTCACAGCACGCCTTATGCTTTATAGGGCCTTGGGCCTTTGTAAAATGATCTGCTATATTGTTTTCTGACATACAGTATTCCAGCTTAATCATTTTACTTTGCACACATTGTCTCACATTTAAATATCTTAAATCTGTGTGTTTCGTTCTTGTTTTAACAGCAATATTTGAAGCCATCTGTATTGCTGATTGGTTATCTTCGTAAATAACAATAGGATCTGTTACATTAATTCCCATATCAATTAATAATTGCTTATACAAAACTAAATCTGTACATAATAAAGACAAACATGAGAATTCAGCCTCCATTGTTGACAATCTTAGATGTTTCTATCTAATAGATCTCCATCCAATCAATGCTTTCCCCAATAATACAGCAGTACCCGATGTAGATTTTCGTGTATTTATGTCTGTAGCAAAACTTGCATCAGCATATGCAGTTAAATTCAGTTCATCTTTTGGCTCCAAATACAATGCATAATGCATTGTCTGTTTCAGGTATCTTAACACACGTTTAGCAGCTTGACAGTGCCTTTCAGTTGGCTCAGTGTCAAATCTCGCTAATTGATTAACACTGTATGCGATATCTGGCCTTGACCAATTACTGAGATAAAGATAAACTACCAATCAAGGACTGATAAATGTTCTTATCAAAAACAGGACTTTGTACATCAGTATGGCTAAACTCCTGGCTCATTGGTGTCTTAGCCAGTTTACAAAGTTCCATTTTAAAACTTTTTAGTAATTGGTTAATTTTATCTGCTTGTGAGATCTTGTATCCTCCTATATCTATCTTTAAACCAAGATATTGTTTGATTTCTCCTAATTGTTTTATCTTAAATTTCTTTTCCAATAGTGAAATTATCTCAGTAGCTTCTTGTTCAGTTTTGGTGATTAATGCTATGTCATCAGTAAATAATAATAATGACACTATACCATTAGTTTCCTTTTTAAACAAACATGGATCAGCCATGCCAGCTACAAGACCTATCTTAGTTAATTCTTTAACTATACATTGGTTCTACTCATATCCTGATTGCTTCAAACCATAAAGACTCTTTTTCAATTTCCAGCAATCAGTTGTTTTATCAGTATAATCATTTTTGAGACCTAAAGGTTTCTTTAAATATATAGTGTGTTGCAACGGTGCATGCAGATATGCTGTGTCTACATCCAAATGATTTACAATGTATTTCTCCTTAGCTGCCCACACTAATGCTGCCCTTAATGTAGTAGCCTTCAGACTAGGTGCAAACACCTAATCATAGTCATTTGCTGTCTGATTGAACCCTTGTGCTACTAACCTGGCTTTATGGGAAACAGTCCCATCTACACCTGTCTTTAGCTTATATATCCATTTACATCCTATGGCATGTTTACCTGGTGGCAACTTAACATTTTCATATACCTCCAGTCTTTTTAATGATTCCAGTTCCTTATCCATTGCTTTCTGCCAAGCAGTATGACCCTTAGCAGGAAACAGTTTTAATTCACTATAATTACTTGGAACTGTACTCACTTGGCATACAACACTAGCCTGATATCTATCAGGTGGTCGTGTTACTCGGGTTGAACGTCTTGGTAATACAGGGCTTACTGGTGGACTTTCCTGTGCCATCTGCTCCTGTTCTTCTATTTCTTCCTGTGCCTGTTCTACTACTTCCTCCTGTTCTTTCTCTTTAATGGCTATTTGGGGTTTACTGATTTTACCTTTAGGGACTAAATAATATCATTGCTGGATTCCTGTTCCAGTTTATCCCATCCAACGTGCTCGAGAAATTTTGCACTAGCACTACAATAAACATGAGCTGTGCCTTGATCCCAGAATCTAAATGATATATGGTTGGCCTCATAACCCACAAAAAAAACTTCTTAGCTCTATGTTGTCTTTTCAGTCTTACTTGTGAGGGACTATGCACCCAAGCTGGAGCTCAAATGTGTGTAGGTAACTTAAATTTGGCTTTCTGCCATGCCAATGAATGAATGGCAATTCTCCAGTTGTTGTATTAACTACATTGTTTAACACATGATTACTGCACATTATGGCCTCACCCCACAGTGTTTCAGGTAAACCTGAATCAGATAACATCGTGCAAGCCATGGCTTGTAATGTTTGCCCTCTCCGTTCTACAAACAAGTTATGTTGTGGTCTGTAAGGTGCAGAACATTTATGCTCAACACCAGCCAATTTTAACATAGTTTGGAATCTTTTGTTAACAAATTCAGTCCCATTATCAGTAACTAAAGTAATTACTTTACTTTTCATTTTTCTCTCAGCAAACCTTAGCCAGTTAAAGAAATGTTGGAATGTTTCTGTTTTGTTTTTCATAAGATAGCAGAAACCATATCGTGAGTAATGGTCCATAATACTCAAAATATAACAGGCACCTCTTAAACTTGGTTTTTTAGGACCAATTATGTCAGCAAACACAACCTCTAAAGGTTCTTTGGTCTTAAACCCATTAAGTCTGTTTGCTGGAGTAACCTTACTCGTTTCTTGACTACAAGCATTACAGTGTAAATACTTGCTACAAGGTTTCAATTTTACTCCCTCTAACAATTCAACAGTTTGTTTGAGCATTTTGAAATTAACGTGCCCTAGACGTCTATGTACTAAATGTATACATTCATCATGTGGCTTAACATTGTTATAAACTGAGTTAGCCATTTTCAACTGATCATCATGTATCACATATAAATCATTCTTTAAAGTAGCATTAACCCTTTTACCCTCTTTCTCTATTATACAGTTATCTCCCCTAAAGGTTACTACATAACCAAGATTAACTAAAGCCCTTACTGATAACAAATTAAATTTTATTTTAGGTACATATAACATAGTTAAATGTTCGTTTATATAAGAACAATATGCAGTACCTTCACCTGATGTGTTCATCTTCCATCCATTTGCCAATGATACATGTTATTTACTCGTGGACAACTTTACAAACCTGTTTCTATCTTTAGTAATGCATTGTGATGCTCCACTATCAACAACCCACAAATCATGGTTTACAGTTGAATTGCTAGACATAGCTAAACTAACATTCTTCTTGGCCTTCTGGTGTTTGCCAGTATTCTGTTGTTTTCCCTTCTTACAGAATTTAGCTATATGTCCTCTAGCCCCACAAGAAAAACATTTCCTAACAGTATAGGCAGTTGAAGATAAATCCTCTTCTTGTGGTTGTTCCTTCCTCAGTTGGTCCCTATCCAGTCGTCTTCTTGCTTTCTCTAACAATCTTCCAGTAATGACAGTCAATGTCAGTTTATCTCTGGGCAGGACTTCCAGTGAAGATACATAATCATCATAACTTTCATCCAATGAGGAAAGAATGATATAAACTTGATGCAGCTCTGAAAATATCAGTTCTTTTTCATGTAGCTCTTGAAAAGTTCTTTTCATGAAGTTTAAATGAGCTAACATATCTCCACCTTTCAGAAGACGTGCTCTAAACAGTTTACGTGTAAGATGTGTGCACCTACACTGTCACGAACATAAATCCTCTTCAAATTCTCCCAACATCTAGCAGCAGACTCTTCACCACGAACATGGACTAGATGCTGGTCACTCAGTGTTAGTCCAATTATACAAAGAGCTCGTTCGTTGTTCTGGTTAAAGTCAGCAAGCTTCTTGGCATCATCCTCATTAGCTGGATCCCAAGCATTTACATCCGGTGGGTCTTGAACTACATTCCATAAACCTTCTCTACGCAGAAGTAGACTGCATTTCATAGACCAGGAAACATAGTTTGTTCCATCCAACCGGGTTATCAGTGATAGACATGTTGAAGTGACTTGTGCCATCTTTACCAGGATAGTAAACCACAATTAAGCAGTAAACAGCTGTCTGTATACAGTACTGTGCATTCACAGTAACTCTCAGTTATCTAAGCCTGGTATGGTCTGGGCCCATAACCAGTGTTGAGGTAATTCCCCGTTAGGAGAATGAGCGCATACAGGGAGACGTATTTGAGAGAAGTGTTTGAATAACACACACACAGTACACAGATACACTGTACAGTAAATGTAGGTTTTTACTTCCAGAAAGGTTTAAGCAAAGTCCAAACACAGTCCAAAAGCATTCACAAGTAAATCAGTCAGTTTTCAATCCAGGGATAATCCAAATATCAAATTCCAGTGTCAAAAACAGTTCAGTATCAGACTTACATTAAATCCAGTAATATCAGTCAATTAGAAGAAATGGAGCAACGGCAATACTTTCCAACAGAAGGAAACAGAGATACACTCACACTCTCTTCTGAGACTCAGACTAAAACAACCCAGGTTTCTGGCTCCATCTTATGGCCATTTGAAAAACCACACCCAACTGCAGTTTTTGCAATCTCTTAAAGACATAGTACTAAAATGTTTATCCTGGTTTTATATATTTCTGGTTTATATTCCTAACAACCACAATTGAGGCCAAAATTTTGTTTCTGAGCAATGTTTCTTAAGTGAGCTTTGCCCCATTTTACAACCTTTCTTGCCACATTTGTTAAGTGAATCACTGCAGTTGTTAAGAGAGTAACATGGTTGTTAAGTTACTGGTGATCACATGATCTCAGGACAATTCCTCATCATAAATATGAGTCAATGATCAAACAAAGATTTTGACAAAAGAATGCTACTGAGACAAAGAGAAGAACTGGCAGACCTGCTGAAAATTCAAGTTCTGAATAAGGTTAAGTATCTGGGGATACATTTGACAGCAAGATGTAGCACATTAAAGAGAATAATTATATTAAACTTAAACAACAGATAGCTATAGACTTGAAGAAATGGGAAAACTTGCAATTGTCATTAATAGGGAGAATTTCAACAATTAAGATGAACATTTTACCTAGAATCTATTTCTCTTTCAAACAATACCAATTAGGCCGGAAAGACTATTTTGATGATTTAAATAAAATTATGTTGAAGTATATATGGCAAGGTAAGAAGCGAGAATAAAGCTAAAGCTTTTGCAAGATGCTAAATTAGAGGAGGTTTTGGTATGCCCAATGGGAATTGTACTATCAAGCTGCAAGTTTGATGTGGGTTAAGGAATGGATAACATTAAGAAAGACTAGATTGTTGACATTAGAAGGTCATGATTTGCTGTTGGGTTGGCATGCTTTTTATGGTATAAGGAACTAAAACACAGGGTTATTTTAGAAGACATTATATACGGAGTCTTTGTGGTTAAACTGGGAGAAGATAAAAAGACAATGTTATTTGAAAATTCCAGTTTGGTTATCAACTATTGAAGCATTTTCCTATCCTATAATTTATAAGAAGAACAAACAGTTAGATATGAGGAACTATTGGATGAAAAGGGTGAACTTAAATCAATACAAAGTTTAGAGGAACAAGGTATAAAGATGAATTGGTTTTCATATGCAAATACATTCAAGGTATGATGAAGATTTTAAAACAGAGGATTCTATGATAAACAGACTGATCTAGATAAGATTTTGATGGGTACTGATGAGAAGGTGATAAAAAAAAATTATATGGTTATTTATTGGGAATTAAATTAGAAGAAGAACAAGTTAAAGAAACTATGATTGTTTGGGGAAGAATTTTGGATATGGGATTGATTTAGAGAAATGGCAAAAATTGTGGTCTCAAAATTATAAAATGACAATGTCAACAGCATATAAGGAAAATTTGTATAAGATGTTTTACAGGTGGCACTTTCCCCCGACAAGAATAGCAAGAATGTTCAAGAACAAATCTGCAAAATGCTGGAAATGTCATCAGATACCTGGCTCATATTACCATATGTGGTGGACTTGTGAGAACGCTAAAAATATGTGGTGGACTAAAATTCGTATGTGGCTGGAAAAAAATGACAAAAAACGTATAGATTTGAAACCGGAGTTCTTTTTATTGGGAATCTTACCAGATACATATAGTAAAGATTTGAAATACCTGATTGTAAATGTGTTAACAGCGGCTAGGATTGTATTGCTAAAAACTGAAGAATGAGAAAAACACCATCACAGGAAGAAATTATTAAGAAAATGTTGGAATGTGCTGAGATGAGTAGATTGACATTTGAAATTAGAGAGCAAGAGGATAAACAATTTTATGAAATTTGGGATCTTTTTATCAGTGGTTAGATGACAAAATACGATAATAGAATATTTAGAAAGTTAGATAGCAAGGAATACTTTTATCTTTTCTTTTGCCTATGTTATTTGACATTATATCTATAAAGTGTTTTTAGGATAGATTTGGTATGACTATATGATTTGTTATAGAATAAACGGTTTAAAGTTTTGTTCTCTCATAAAATATGAATGATTAAAAGTATAGTCAAATGATTTATTAATAGTGATATTAGGATATATGAGTTTGGATTGACAATATGAGTTGTTATGTAATGTAACTGCAATTGAGACTATGAAATGAATGCACAAAACTGATGAACCAATCGACACACTGTATGTACATAAGAGAGTTGATGTTTTGATGTTTTGTTTGTCTTGTTTGTTTGTAGAAAATCAATAAAATTGGTTTAAAAAAAAATATGAGTCAATGACTAAGCATCTGAATTTTGATCACATGACCATGGGGATGTTGCAAGGGCCATAAGTGTGAAAAACGATCGTGTCACTTTTTTCAGTGGCATAGTACCTTTGAACGGTCACTAAATAATCTGTTGTAAGTTGAGGACTACCTCTACTAAGGAATTCTGGCATGTGAGGTCAAGGAGAAGAGTCTTTTACAGTGTGGCCCCAGTCCTGTGGAACACTCTACCATGGAAAGTGAGAACTGCACTTTGGGAGTCTATTAAACCTGGTTTTGCTAGTTGGCCTGGGGCCATGAGGGAGGCACTCATTGCTGGAAGTGGTTGATGGAATAAGACCATCTCATTCTCATGCTGTCTAACTTTTTGGTTCTAGTCTTTATCCAGCGATGTAATTATAATTGTTTTGCATTTATCTTTTTTATGGTTTGTAAGCCACCCAGAATCAACTTATTGGGAAGAGCGGGGCATATACATTTAATAAATAAAATAAACAAACATTCAAAATGAATTGAGTTGACTATTAAAGATTGTAAGGTAACTAAAACTAGTAAAATGATGTGCTAAACAGTAAAACTCTGAAATTTATTTGAAACAAAATGACTGAATTTGCTCTTAAGTGTTTCTGAATATTTGTTTCTAACACTAAGGTATTACTGTTTTTAAAATAATCTAAAACTTCTTTTCATTGCATTAATGGTGTCTGTAAAGGTCTAAGAGTAAATTATTTTTTATTTTCTGCTGTAATTGCTTTAAATAACAATTACCTACAGGTTTTAACAACATAGTCACTATATTAATTAACCTGTGTCATAAATCCTAGTAACTTCAGCAAAGCTGATATCTCCTCCACTCAGTTCCTTGATAATTTTGCAACTGTGTATATTTGTTATTCCTTAAAAATAGTACTTTTTTGTCACTGAGAACATAGATTCCACTGACTATAAATGGCCACGCAGAATGAAAAATGGGCTAGTTGGAAGTGATCATTCCTATTTTTTTTAGTTCTAAGTTAGTACTACATAAAATGTATTTATGAATATGCAAAGTGTGATAGACAGATAAGGCAAGTAGTCCACAAAGCTGGCTCAGTGAGGAAAATAACCATATGATTGGAATGTTCAAATGAACAGTGTATAACAGGATTGGGAAGAAAATTACACAAAATTGTGCCTTTTCTGAATGTTTTTTTTTTGTGTGTGTGCGGGGGAATATATATATATTGTGATTTCTCAATGTCAGAAGTAGCAGCCCAAAATTCAGTGACCTGTCTGTTTGGAACAAGGCAACGTTTTAAACACCTGCGTAGCAGTTACCATAAAGATAAATCAGTTGTAGTATGTCAACACTGTTTCTGACTTCTGGAAGCATCAACACTATTAAAAATATTTCTAGAAACCTACAATTCAATATTTCCCCCTCCAAATATTGGGAGAAGTGTAGTAACGGAAAGTTGCCTAAAATAAAATGATCCACGAGGAAGGATAGTGTTGTACCTCTTTGTTGCAATTAATACTGGGAACATTTACTTGTATTTAAAGGAATGTATGCATTGATAAAATCATTTGCTGTTGTGCTTCATAATTTGTTTGAGTTTGATCCTCATAACTCATTAGGAAGATCTGGGATTATTACAAGATTTAAATTAATACAAGGAAGTTAGCAAAGCCTTGTTACTTTTAAGTATAAATGCCACAAAATACCAGAGAAATCCATTAGTCCATCAGCCAGAGGTGGGCTGCTGCCAGTTCGCACCGGTTCTCACGAACTGGTAGTTAAGATTAAGTGCAGTTCGGCAAATCCCACCACTGGCTGGTTTCGCCCCTGCCTGTTTTGTGCCCTCTTTTTTTATGGCCTGTTTTGGGGACCATTTTCAAGCCATTTTTTGGACCAAAAATGGCCTGAAAATGGCCCGAAAACCAGCCCCAAAACAGGCCGAAAAATGGGCGGGAGCACGGCCAGCCAGTGGTGGGATTAGCCCCAGCCAGCTGAATCCTACCTCTTCCTATGAGGCAAGTGGCCGGGAGGCAGGGCTGGGTGTGATGAGTGACTCAGTTGGGTCACACTCAGTCACATGACCAACTGGCTATGCCTACCCAACCAGAGAACCGGTTGTTAAAAATTTGCAGCCCATTACTGTCATCAGCCACATATTTTCTGAAAGGATTTAAAGGGAAGCATGTGAAGATAGACAGACATAATTTACTTGAGAAAAAGAAAAATTGCACCAATAAAAAAAAGGTGATGTAATCCCTCAAGAGCTTCTTGTTGAACCCTTGGCTTCAATCTTTGTGTGACCTCCTCTCTTCTGTCTTGTTTTGATGTCTTATTCAGTCACTCTGAATAATTCTTCAACAATTGTTTTCAAGATAAAAAGAATTTCTGGGGAAGTTATGAAAAATTGAAGACAGCTCTGCAGTGAGCAAAGATGATAACAGCACTGGAATGACAAATTGACCAATGGACCGACATCTTGAAATTGCTCTCTGGACAAAGAGAGGACTCAGGACTACACACGCACACTCCAGACAGTACTTCCTTGTGAAAAGACCATAAGACAAATGGTTTCCAGTGGGTAGTAGAGCTCTGTAGGCCAAGAGAATTGTCACTTATATTGGATCACACTGGATATGTCATGGACTATACTGGATATGTTATCCTGGATTACACAAATGAAACTGGGTGATGTCTTAACAATCACACTTGGCCAATAAAGAATATGCTATGCTATGCTATGCTATGCTATGCTACACAACACAATGTTACGCAAAGCTATCCATGCCTAAGCCACAGTTCCAAGCCTTCAAAATGACACTGGATTTGAATACATCATTCCAGTGGTGGAATTCAAATTTTTTTTACTACCGGTTCTGTGGCATGGGTAGGTGGTGTGGCTAGGTGGGCCTGGCCATGTGATTTGCCTTTTTTTGCAGCACCCCCACCCCCATTTTGGGGGCCTTCCTGGCCTCAGGGGGAGCCTCTGGGGGGTGATTTTGCTCCCAGAAGGCTCCCCTGGGGCCTAGGAAGGCAAAAAATGGAGGGGGGCTGTGCCCCTTTCCTCCATTTTTTGCCTTCCTGGGGCTCAGAGAAGCCTCCTGGGCAAAGCAGTAAGAAGCAAGGAGAATCCTGGCACAGCTGTTCATAAGAATAGCTGATTGTCGGGAGGTTAAAAAAAAGGAGTATCTTAAGGAGTGACTGGGGGCAGATGGGGTGAGCGGGCATCGGGCATCAGTTGGGCGGGGCGAGAGAGCGAGCGGCGACCGGGCGACCAGGTTGGGGGCATGGCCAGCCAGAAGTTACTACTGGTTCGGCGACCCATGCCAAATCCTTGCTACCGGTTCGCCCAAATCTGTGCAAACCGGCTGAATACCACTACTGCTTCCTTCTCCTTATCTTAATCACTTTTGGAAATTGCTTAAGTGCTTTTTGAATATTAAGAACCTGGAATTTTCATTACATCATGTGAATCTCCTTCAATACTTAGTGAAAAAAGGTTCTATGCAAGTTTAAAGAGAATTTATTTTGGAATAAACATAAAAAGAATGATGAAAATGTTGATTTTGAAAAGTTACAAATGGATTAAGGGGCCAAAATTGGAAATAAGATTTTGAAAATTATTTAAGAACCCTTCTTGTGGAAAAATGTAATTGTTTGGGAGAAAACATTTTGATATTATGTATAATATAGGAAATAGGAAAATATTGTTTATCAGGAAAAATGCATAAGAAGGGTCTTTGATGGTTAAATTCTAGAGGTAACTAGAAGTAATTAAATATTATAATTAAATGGAGTAAAATATTCTAACTTGGGACAAATTTAAGGATATTCAGGACTAAAGTACTTAGAAGTTACTTTTAAGATTGTCTATTTTTAACAAAATAAGACTGAGGCTGATTCAAACTTATTTAAAAATTATAGATTACAAGAATGATATGAAGATGTTATACTGGATATACACATGAAACTGACTGACCTCTTAATTAAGAATGATATATAAAGATATCATCAAAAGATTGATTTTGGTATCTTTTTCATTTTGTATTTGCAAAAGAGCTGTGATAAAGTTTTATAGGACTTTCTAAGAAAAAACAAAGAGAAAATGGAAAGAAATCAAGCCCTAGGACTTTATATTTGCAAAGTGTTAAGAAGATATTTTAATTTCTGGGAAAGGAAGACCTTCTATGATCTACTTTGATCATTTCTGCTAAATAGATGAAAGGTTATCCTTTCCAACATAGTCTTTTATGTTCTGTAATTAAGAAACGGGATCAACTATTTGAGTAGATCCACAGAAACATTTACAATCACATACATCTCATTAATTCATTGTAGCTCATGTGAAACACAAGAGGAAATATTTTCAAATGTGCATTCCATCCATTTTTCTATTCCTTGAATTCTAGTAAAACGTATCAATAATAGAAAAGAAAAGATAGTCAGAAACATCAATTACAATCCAAAAAGTTTAAATGTTCATATTTACATAAGTATTCTTAGGTTCTTTAGCTATCTTTTTTTGGGGTGGGGGTGGGGATATTTTTATTTTATTGCTGTGTGAACTGCAAGTTTGCTTTAAAATATATGGAATAGATTCAGCCTATTAAATGGGAAGTTGATTATCTTGAGAATTATATAATGCCAAGAGCTCTGATTCAGGCACAATTGATTGCAATGTTTCTTACTGAATCGTTTTTACCCAAAACCGACGTCTGGTAAGGCATTCTTTTTCTCTTTCCTTACAAAGGAAGTTTCTGCATAAATGTAACTAATGCATTACTCAATTTATGTAATCCCTTGACTTGGGAATTCACCAAAGTTGAATGGATTCCTACAAATATCTTCAACATATTTCAATGATACATTTAAATAGTTCTCTATTTTGGGTGCCTGTTCCTTTTGAACATTTCCATGAATACCGTTAATATTCAACACATGGTCTAGAATTTAATAAATTCAGCTTCTTCCATCTAATCTCTAAAGGCTTCACATCTGGAAAATATGTGATCCAGGGTCTTTCCTAATCAAAGCTCATCTGTCTCTCATACACAATTGCCACCTTTTTCTAAAAGAAATTTTTGGATTTCAAATGCAAAAAAACTAAATGGTCAAAAGGAACAAAGGACAGCAAAAGAACATCAAGAAGCCTTTTACTTCCTTGATACAATTAGCAACAGTCATGGTTGCTTTGAAATAAAGAAAATGTGTCAAGGCATCTGGTTAATCATCTTACATACTAGAGTAAGCCAGTCACTGGGGGAAAGATGTATTTGATGATATGTTCCTAGGACTGCACAAAGCATTTCAAAGATATGAATCATAAAAATGTGTATGTGTGACTGTGGCATCTTTTTAAAGCAGTAAGGCAGTTTCTTCCTTTGTAACGCATGCAAAAGTTGTTCCCTGTTATCTGTGTGTTCACAGAGGTGACACTTCTACTGGAATGGCCAGCAAAGCAGACTCAATGAGGTGTGGTTTTCTGCACCATCACCAATGTCACATTATAATGTGGTCTTTGCTCTGTGTTGTGTTTATTAAAATGTCACTCTAACTCCCATTGAAATCATTCCGTGCTAAACAATTCAGAAGTCCGTTTAACTATTCTGTATGAGAGCTTTGCATCACCTGGACAGGGCCAAGTGTATCAGACATTTCTATGCCACAGTCTTTTCAGGGTTTTGACTGAACCACTTATCATGGTGTCAATAAATTCCCTAAATGCTGCCAAAGCACAATTGAACTTATTAATCTATGGGCTGTGCTATTTTTATACCTTCCTTCTGCTTCTACGGTGCTTAAGAGTCCAGTCAGCTTAACATCTACTAAGTGATGGTATACCAATTGCAACAGAATTATAAATGTTCTTCCACACATTATTCCATCCATCACAGTTAATCAAATCAACAGCAAGTACAATAAGCAAGAGGGGCAAAACATTCACACTAAGTTAAGCTTTCTTACTATTCTCAGAGATGCTTTATCCTAAATCATTCCAATGTTTTGTTAAAAAAATCAGATTTGTAAGTATAAGATTTCTATATATTTCTTCCCAGGCAGCATTACCATTTACCACAAAAGTAAATATTATTGTGAATTGCTACTGTTAGCAGAAGATCCATCTAGAAAGATTAAACAAAGGTAAAATTTCATTAAGTGGGATTTTATTTTAATTGGAAAAAAACCTGATATAGTTGTATGATACACCCTATTTTGGAAAGATACTGCACAATGTTGCTCATTTCCAGAGGAATTGCTATTATGCTTCTTGTTCTTTTGTTTTCCTTTGGAGTGAATATACAAATCTTGTGAACTCTAAAAATCTCACGAACTGTGATGCAAACTTTTGTCTACCGCAGTCAATAGGAGCACAGAAAAAAGTATATTCTTAATAAAGCCTAAAGTGTACAATTTTAAATTGCACCAAAATAAAAGTATGCTTTCTAACTCAAATGATGTAGTGGTTCTACTTTACGTCATTTGAGTCCCTACCTGCTACTGTCCCTGGTAAAGGTCACTATTATTTTGGGAGACTTCTCAGTGAGGAATAGCAAGTCAGCACATCTCCAAACAAGTGGAGATGACATTGTGGCCACAACAAAAGACTGGCAAGAAGAACTGGCCCCACAGGACTGCTCTGGATAAGGCAGAGGTCTCCAAGCTTAGCAACTTTAAGTCTTGTGGACTTCAACTCCCAAAATTCTCTAGCCAGCAGTTGGCTTAAAGTTGCCAAGTTTGGAGACCTCTGGGATAACAAGAGGAGATCACCCACTTGTTCTCTTTGCAGGTCAGCAGCTTCCATGGGCTTGAGCACTGGGAGATGAACAAAAGTTATCACTATCCCAACTGATAGGAGTTGTTTTAAGGACATTGGGTTTGCTAATTTCTAATTACTTTGGGATATTCCCTACGAATTAACTGATTTAAGACTAAAAGGACTAGGGGAGACATGATATCAGTGTTCCAATATCTAAGTTACCACAAAGAAGAGGGAGTCAAGCTATTCTCCAAAGCACCTGAGGGGAGGACAAGAAGCAATGGGTGGAAACTAATCAAGGAGGAAAGCTAGAACTAAGGAGAAATTTCCTGATAGTTAGAATGATTAATCAGTGGAACAACTTGCCTCCAGAAGTTGTGAATGCTCCAACACTGGAAGTTTTTAAGAAGCGATTGGATACCCATTTGTCTGAAGTGGTGTAGGGTTTCCTGCCTAAGCAGAGGGATGGACTAGAAGACCTCCAAGGACCCTTCCAATTCGTTATTCTATTCTATTCTATTCTATTCTATTCTATTCTATAAGAGAGCTTCAAAAAAAAAAGTTTGCAAAGCTACTTGGTCAGTTTACCTTGATACCAAAATAAAAGAAAAATTAACTATAAGCTTTGGAATGTAAAGAACTTTTTTTAAAAAATGGGCAAGGTCTATAAAAGACTGTAATTTTAAAAAAGTTACAAATGATTTAAGGGGCCAAACAATTTGGAATGGTAGGACTTTTGCTAAAAGATTTTGGAAATTATTATTTAAATAAATAGCACCCTCGTGAGAACTAAAAGTGTTTAGTCTACCTTAAGTCATAACAGAAATTTGAGACTTTATGATTTCAGAAAGTAGACACTAGGGACTAAAGATACTAGGCACAAATAAGGTGGGGGGGAAATAAGTTTTGATAGTATTGGGACGAAATGACAGAAAGTGGTTTTAAATTTTAAATACTCCAGAAGATATTTGAAGAACAGAGCAGAAATCTAGCAGCCACACTATCAACAACACCTGCTTCTATTGATAGATTATTTGCAAAAGATGTTAAAGAACAAATGCCAGATTTAAAAGCGAATACTTCTAAGATCTAAGAGCTGAAACAAACCTCATCTGATGCAGAAATATTATAAAACAAAGAATTTGTTGAAATGCTGGAAAATTAAAAAATGTGGCTTATAAAACAGAAATGACAACTAAAATGGAAACACAAATGATAAACCAGGAGAGTGGCATGGATAATGACTCCTTATGGATTTACGAAACAGTTTGTTAAAGCCCTGAAGAAGCCTTTGAGAAGAAGCCTTTGCTGTATGCTTGTTTGAAAAGCAGTGTAATCATGCAGATAAGTCCCATCCTCTCCCCACATTTCTCATAGACTTGTTACTAACAAGCATGTAAACTGGTGTTCCAGCTGCTGGGCTAATTAAGCCACACTTTAATATTTTCAAGGATGTGCTGACATCCAGAGGCAGATTCACCACCCTCTCTAGTCTTTGAATTTACAAATTCAAATGCTAAGGCAAAATGGGAAAGAAACTGAGGTTATCAGGAATAAAGGCAAATGGCCTACAGAGGATGAAGCAGAGCTGATGTCTACAGATTGACAGATAGTAGAAGACTATTGAACTGTCAGGACTACAAGCTACAGTGAGAAGCATATGCTGGTCGAAGTTCTGCCTGGAGCTTGGACCTTTGCCTGGAGCTTGGCAGCAACTAGAAAATGAGTAACCACAGTGAAGCAGCACCTCATCCCAACTAGTGCAAGAACATTTGGAAAAAGACAAAGGTTGTGCATTACTTTAAAGATATTGAGACCTTAGTTTGAATTAAGTGAATCTTTTCATTTTCATTAAGTGAAAAGAATTAAGTATCAAAGGACCGAGTATTGGAGACATATTCACATGGCAAAGTTTATCACTTGCAAAGCTTAGAAGGATAATGATGACCAGAGCAATAACCTGCTGCTGTGTAAGGTATGTGTTCCAATAAAGCATTTTTTACAGATTTGTTACCTTGTAGTGTGTCTGATTCCTGGAGAGCAAAGAACCTTCAAAATAGGAAAAAGAAAAACTGCAGTTTTTCTGAAGTTTTCAGGTCATGGTCCCCAAAATCTGTACTCTGTTAAATACTTTTTACCTAAGTCACCTTCTACACTCAATATATTTCCCCTATCTAATCTTTTACATGAGAAATCTCTTATTTTTTTGTTTCTTCCTAGATCTTCAAAGTCAAAGGTAATATGGTTCAATCCATTGTTTTCTAAACCATTTGTCATCACATGGTTAGTTGATTGGCTTCATTTCTTTTTTATATAAATAAAAGTTTATTATAAACATGCGGTCACTTTACATTCTTTAAGCTGATTCTAAAAAGAAATAGTATGGATAGAGAAAAGTAGAATATCAAAACAAAGAAAAAAATAAAATCATTAAAAAGATCTTATAGGAGGAACTTTTCATGGTTCATTTTTCTCCTCCCTTCCATTATTCCTAGCCACCAACCACTACTTATTTGTCCTTTTCTTGATACATTGGAGATTGTCTCTTACATTTATCTAAATTGTTTCATCTGATTTTTAAATTAATTCTTTAACTTTGTTTCTCATAAGCCATGTTTCAAATGTCTAAACCTGTTTTCCTATGTGATGTAAGAGGACTTGAATGTAAGAGACCATTCTTGCTTCAATTTAATTAAACTTGCATTATAAATATATATAGCCAGGTTTGTCATTGCTGCATACTTTCCTATCCTGTTAAAGGAATAACTATCAGTGGTACACCTGAGAAGCCCTTCCTTTATAACTCAGCACTCTTAGCAGTTAACACCCTTCACAAGCTGATGGGTCTAGTTAACACATTCTTATAATTTCAGTTTCTCTTTGTCTAATTGCAGGATGCAGCTGTATTCTCTCTGCCCTTCAGTATCCACCATCCTTCTACTCCTCAATTTTTATTTTTATTTTCCTAAAGGTTCAGAGACTCCTTCTGAGAGGTCTTGAAAGCTGAATCTGAGTCTCAGCACTACATAGCACCTTCTCTGCCTATTACTTCTTGTATTCACTCCAACCCATTGGGATGGCTCCTTGGTTTGAGTTTCCTCCTTACGGAAAGTTACTTCTCTGTCTATTGTAGCACCTTCTTTGATCTGATCAATGTTCACCCTTTCTTTCTGCTGAAATAGCAATAGCACTTACACTTATATACCGCTTCTTAGCCCTCTCTAAGCAGTTTACAGAGTCGGCATATATTGCCCTCAACAATATGGGTCCTCATTTTACCAACCTCGGAAGGATGGAAGGTTGAGTCAACCTTGAGCCCATGAGGATTGAACCGCTGGCAGTCAGCAGAATTAGCCTGCAATACTGCATTCTAACCACCGCGCCACCTCTGATTTTTCTTTTTCTTGAAAATCCACAAATACATGCCAGGTTGTTTTCAGGGAGCATTAGACATAGTCCAAGTGCTGCAGGTCAGAACTTCATTATTTTAGAAGTGACCGTCAGTAATAAACTTTGATTTCTTTTGATTTCAGCTTAGGAGTACAGTATTGATTTAAAGGGACATTTTGTTAAGGTTTTTCCCTAAAATTCCATTGCCAAACTCCTGCTTGCTCTCCCTATTCATTTACTCATTATTTTCTACCACAATGAAGATCACCTTGTCTTTTCCTGAATCTAAGTGGTATATAATCCTGTGTAAGTAAACCTAAGTCTTATAAATACATACAGTCATAGGTATACATACACACAAAACACAAACACATCAATTAATGCTCATAAAACATCCTCTGTGTCTACAACTTACCTCACAGGCAAAGTTCTATCTCCTTTCCTTCTGTCCATTTCTCTTTGGGGAACAGGGTACCAACGAAAATTGAGTTTCCAGTTGAATCCTCCATAAGTCATATCTGATCCAGCCATGTATTCAAATGTGTCATCACTGATTACATCGATAATTGGGCATACAACAATTTTCCTATAAAACAAAAATAAATATGCAAATGTATTTTCCTGGCAAGGAACTCTGCCTGGTCCAAACACACACATTCGGAGAGGTAAGGCTGTATGTAAAGGGCTGAATCCCTTTTGAAATCTATTCTCACCTTGATTAAATACATTCAAAATCTACTCAGGAGAAGGAAGCATGAAGGCAGGAAAGCATGAGACTCTAGCTACAGCCACTCTCTGCTCCCTTTCCTAAACATTGTTAATAATATATCTGAAGATTTATCCATGCAGCCTTGGCAACTGAAACTAGGGAAAGCTCCAGAGATTGCAGCATCCGTTTGGAGATATGAACTGTGACCAAGTTAGGAAAACAAACAAATACCTGCTTCCACAAGCATTCGAGTGAGTTACTGTTTTTAAAATCCAGACATATTATTCATGGCACATTAAGCACATCCATACTTTGCGAAATCCATAACATAGAAATACGCACAATTCTCTTTGGGTCTTGCTTCTTCTTTTTTTTACCCCAAAGCACAGCATATGTTTTCCTCACGCAAACCCCAAATGGATAAGCTCAATATACAAACTATTAATAAGAAGTCACAGATAGGAAATGGAGCAGCATTCATTGTGTTTTCCACTCATCCGCTGTATAAAGAAGCTTTTATTTATTTTTGGATTCAAAATCTAGCTAAACCAATGAAGGCAAAAAAAAGAAATAGTTTTTCACCATGTGAGGTCTATCGGCTAGAAAACAATCAGAAACATACATTTCCAAGAAACCTAATGAGAAAGGGGAAGGGGGGGAACCATAAAGGAAATTGGGTATGTAGAATTCAGATTACAAATGTGGAAACAAAGATGACAGATTCAGTTCACAATGCAATTAATGACTGGAACCACAGAAAAATATACAACAAGAGGCTAGACATCCATCTGTCGACATGATTTCATTTCACTGACTCCATCGAAGAGGGATTTGTGTGCAATAATCTCAATGGTCACTTCCAATTCTATGAAATTATCAATGTTTAAGTGATCTATCCAATGTTAGCTCTTTTCATGGATATCATATATATCATGTATTGTCTTTTCACTGAGTTGTTGTGTTCTTCTGATGCTAAGATAACCAGGGACAGATTAAGATATCCTTTATAGGGGGAGGGGTGTGGGTTGAAGAATGCCAATATAAGTTTTATTTGTTCCAGAATGCAGCAATGCCAGCAGTTACGGGTTTGTCTCTCAATGCTTATATCTTGCTCTGCGAACTGCACTGGCTTTTGGGTGAAATTCAAAGTACTGGTTATACAGCCCTAAATGCCGTGAGTACAGAGATATTTGTGGGACCACCTTACTCCCATTGTTCCTAACCATTCCATTATTCCTGGGCAGGAAGAACGTGCTGCAGATTGCATCTACTGGGGATTTTTATTTTGTGGGTCTCAGGAATCATGCCTTTTCTTTGACTGCTCCTACATCCTGGAACAAAACACTACTAAAATTACTACTAAGACCCCCAGAGTCATCCCAAGGAGGAATAGACAGCAAACAAATCTAATAAATAAAATAAATAAGTCAATAATCCTGACTCTGCTCACGTTTTCGAAAACTGTGAAGACCTAGCTGGGAACCAGGAGCGCAATTTGGTGCATAGTATGGCTGAATGCCAGTCAACAGAAAAGAGAGCACTGCTTGAAAGTAAGTGGTATGTGGCAGATTCTGAGGAATGCTGGGCCACAGAGGCAATCCCGCCATTCCCTAAGGCTCATGCACTTTAAGGGAATGACAAGAGGCACTATTACATAGTGCCACTAGACCAAGATGGGGTGGAAATAGAGTTGTTTCTCTGTTGTTCAGGGGTACATGAGTGTGAGAGAGAGCCACAAGCAGAATCAAAGTAGGCATTTTCCAAATTTCTGACATGCCAAGTCCAAAAGTTTATGTTGTAGGAATTCAACAACTCAAGCAGGTCTTGAGTACAACAGCATTTCCAAGCAATTGCTTTTGAAACGGCAAGTTATATATACTGTAGATATGCTGCTATAATAATTGCTAGAAGCTATTGATAACCTTATCCTTTTTTAAATTCCCTTTGAAAACCATCCATATTTATAGCCCCTGTCTTATATATTACATATAAACTATGTGAAGATGTGCCTTCTTTTGTGTGTTCTTGGATAACTGCAGGCTCTTAGCAAAATCTTAATTAATGGAATGCATAGGCTTTATTCAAGTAAATCTACATATCTTTGTGTGAATAAAATAGCAGGCAACTGTGAGAGGGAAGTGCCACCTTTTCTTTTGAATGTCTCTGAATAGGTCATAAAGCATTTCCCATGTGAGATAACAGAAAAAGTTCTGATACTGTATTTGCTCTCTGCATTTTCTACAAATTAGTATTTATGTGATCTGGGATTTTTTTTTTCCTAATTATAATGGATGACTGGGCCACAGAAAACAAATGTTTAGATACTATTATATTCTTACCTCACCTTCCCTGTGGGAACTGAAAGCAACACTCACATAAACAATTCTTAGAGGAATCTTAACTACTGCAAAAATACTTCAGTGAATGAACCCTGATCTTCCTGGTGCAAATCCATATTTCACACTGGCTGTCAGTGGGTCTTTTAACTGACAAATCAGAGGAAAAATGGACCCATTAAAGCAGGAAGGCACTGTTTTAAAGCCATCAGCAAAGTATAGTATGTGGGCTTCCAGCAGCAGACTAGAACCAGACAGAATATATAGCATTCTTCTGTTCTTTTATTGAAGCAAGACATTTCTGGTAGTTGAGATACAAACAGCAGGAAAAGAGTGGTTAATAACAAACAGACTCCTAAAAAAGAGAGAGAGAGAGTGGCAGAGGCTATCATAATAAAAGAACCTGTTCTTAATTCTCACCTGTCTTCCTTTATTCTTGCCAGTAGGGGCTCCAGCCAACCTGTAGTGCATTCACAGTGTGCATCCAAGAAAGTGATGACCTGGCCTTTAGAAGCGGCAGCACCTCTAAGCCGAGCTCGAATCAGACCCGACCGTTGTTCCATTCTAATAATTTTTACTGGCACTTGCAAATTTCTTACATAATTCTCTAATGGGAGCTTCAGAAAATCTGCCAAATGCCATTAAGAAAGAAGATACAACAAAGTTTGTTTAAGTTACACAAAGAGATTTTTTTTAAAAAAACACCAACATTCAAAGGGAATGGGAATGGAATAGAATAGAATAGAATAGAATAGAATAGAATAGAATAGAATAGAATAGAATAGAATAGAATAGAATAGAATCTACGAGCTGACTGCTTTCTCCTTTCCATAAAAAATAATCAAAAAGGTCAAACGTTTCTGAATACAAAGAAAAACAACAACAAAAAGAGAGAGATTTTGTTGCTTTATAAAATACAAAAAGGGAGAGCAGAATAGGAAAAAGGGAAAAATAGGGAACCAAGACCACTGAGCTAAACACAACATTCTTTATTTTACAAGATCTTAAGAATACAGTAATCTATATATTATTGCATGAAAATAAAGCACCATTCAGACAAATAAAATACCAATTGTGTTGCTGTTTTAACTGTGTATGTGCATTTTAAAAGATATCTTGCAGCCACAAATCCCAACCCCTTCTCATTCTCATGTGGTTCATGGGTAGGCACTCAATGTGGGTCCACAAAGTATGGAAGATCATTTCATTGCCTACAGAATGTACTCACTTCAGATGGTGGCACAGAGGGAAGGCATTCTATTTCTGGATTAGGATCAATCATAAGACCTCTAGAGTATATTTTGCAACCCACTTGAAGCAGCAGTCACTACTACTCAGACTGATTCTAATTTCTCTAGCAATTTAGAAAGAAAATATTCTTCTAGGATATGATGAAGTGATAAAGCAGGGAAAATGAAATAAACAGTTTACTCTAAAATGAATTAAAAGATTCTGACTGCTACACTATTTGTATACTATTTAAAAAAAACCACCACAATCCTAAACCAAATTTCAGGAAACAAGCTTCATTGAACTTAATGAGATTGCTGAATAAAGTGGTACAGGGTTATGCTATAAAATACTCCTCTTGTTTTAAAAGTCAGATAAACATGTTATTAAGCACAAAATAAAAAGCAGCCCAACCTTAAGAGATAAAAAAAGTATCAGCAATGTCATCATCATACTTTCAAATATTTTCTTAATAATCTTTTTCAATATGCACCAAAAGGATCCAATTCCATATGGAGGAACAGACTTTCTGGGAAGGGAATTCTGAAATTAAGGAGCAATTCCTCAAAATGATTTTAAGCCTGGACAATTTCTATTGGTTTGAGGGATACAGCAAGCAGCCTTTGGATAGGGCCAAAAACAAATTTTTGGAAGATCACAGAAGCAGTAAAAAGAAGATTGGAGGCATCCATTTTGTTTTTAGCCCTCAGAACATTCCCTACTAAAATGATTGCCCTCTGTCACTTTTTGTGGCTCTGGTGACAGGATTTTAATGGACTACATGTGGAATCAGGTCCACATTTTTCATAGTCCTTGCTTAATACAATGTGTGAATCCAGCTTCTGCCTCTTATTCAGTAGCAGATAATAGTATCTCAGTTCCATTTTGAAAATCAGAATCTGACTGAAGACATTTTCATGCTGTTAGAACGCCACAGGCTGAAAGACTGGAAAGAAGCACCCACTGTTCTTCCTGAGATAATAATCAGTTAGCTGCATTCAGATGCCATGATAAAAAACAGTTTCTCTCTCAGGCAGGGAACTTTTTTTATTGTTATGAAGAGAATGAGCCGACGTATGCATTGTGCTCACGTTTTCTCATCTTGGAAGAGCAGCTTCACAGCACTTTACTTCTGCTATTAACCCTGCCAATTATGGCTTAATCAACACCCCATGATTAAGCAAGCCATGGCTAGGCTGCCACTACATGCTCTGAAATTTTGAAAAAGGGCATTCTTGACATCAGGTCTTAAGAAAGATTTTATAGTATTTAATTCATCACAGCTTCTTTCACATGAATAAATTATCAACAAGTGATCTATTAGTGCCCTCAACAGACACATCAAATAAAATTAATCTAAAATCCACTAGATGTCTTGTATTTCCACTCCAATGTTCTCCAGCTAGGACAGTAAATTTGGTGGGCTGGGAAGGTTGAACAGGCCAAAGACATCTCTACATTCTGACCAAATTCTCCAGCTGAACAAGATAAAAAGTGTTTTAGCATATTGCACCCATCAATCTGGTCCTCATTTTAGTGACCTCAGAAGGATGGAAGGCTGAGTCAATCTTGAGCCAGTCAGGACCAAACTCCTGGCTGTGGAGAGAGTTTTTCTGCAATAGTGCATTCTAACCACTGCGCCACCATGACTCCTGTTGTTTTGTGACTTATTCTCAGGAAATCCCATATAATGTCTCCCTTGAGATCCAAATTTAAGAAAAACCCAGCCTGCTCCATCAATACACATTCTCTTTGCTTTTTATAATCATTTGTCTACAATGGTAAAATGGACTCTAAACTGTGTTTTCCTCCACACTGCTCTCGCCATTCTCTTCAGAAAAATTCCAGATAGTGCCGTTACAATATTTGCTAAGTAGTACTAAAAATTGAATACAAAGAAAGAAACGCTATCCCTTGTCCACAATACTGTTCAAATGTTAATGAGTTTTATTTTTGGGCATTCTTACCTCTTTCACTGGCATCATCTACCAAGATGATCTCAGAAAGTAGGTAGTGTGGAGACCGATTGATAACACTGTAAATAGTACGAAGCAAAGTACTCCAAGCTTCATTATGAAACACTATGACCACACTTGTGGTGGGTAGCTCATCAGCGTAGACTTTTGTCTTACATCTGTCAAATGAAAAGTAAGAAAGAAAAGAAGCAACAGAAAATGTATTCAGAAACCATGGCACTAAATAACAATGTACAAGTTAATCAAGTTTCATAGGCTAGGACGCAAGGTTCCATACAGAAAGAATGAAAGTGAAATATTACTCTTTGAAATCTGTAAAAAAGATACACCTGATAACAAAAAAGGGATAAAGAAGCTAAAAAGTGATATTAATTGTAAGGTTTGTGAAAACTATCTCATTAATATGCTTTGTTATTAGTAAATACTGAATATAAGGATCACCGTTTCTAAATTAATGACATGAAATGAAATGAAAAACCTTCAGCGCTAAATATCTACCAAAGTGGAAGAGAAGCAAGAGAATAAATGGAAATATGTAATTCCTATGCATAATTATTATTTATTGAAGAAAATTTATTGCAATGGCGTTTATTGTATGAATGAATATACGTTTGCTGGACTCATTTTTGCAAACAACTCTACAAAATCTTGGGGCCACAGAGCTGTCATTGTATTTGAACTCAGGGTCATCTCTGGTTATTTCAATGATATCTTCAGGAGAGATGTTTGTTGTATTTGAGCTGCTTATGATATTGCGAACTTTGGTGATGTTGTCTGATGCATTGGTGTCTTCAAGATCAAATAAGATGGCATTTGGACATTTCTGATCATGTTCCATGATGTCTCTGATGAGTAAGGGGAATTATTTGATGGGATAGTAATTGTTTGTGGTTGTGGTTTGGTGATTATTTTTGGTTGTAGTTGTGATTGTAATTGAGATAGTAGTTGTGGTAGTGGTTTTTGAGTTGGGATTTGATTTTGAGCTGATAGGTAATCACTTATCTGTGCTGTATTTTTTTTTTCAAGAGAGATTAGGCTTCTTGTATAGTTATTTCAAAACGTGTTGCTAAGCGTTCGTCTATTGAGTGAATGAGTGATTCAATGCTTTCAACTCTGTCATATTTATATTATTATTATTATTAATTATTATTATTATTAAATATGTTTAATATTAATTAAAATAGCAGAAAAACCTATTTTCTGTGATTTAAAAAAAGTGCTCATAAAAGAAAGATGGAAAAAAAAAATAACAGGAATGAAAACAAAGAAACATTTTCCCTTTTCGTGGGACATTACAATCCCTCTTTATTCTAAACAATACTCCAGTAATTGAAATGCTTTCCTATAAAACTCATATATTTGTTAGATATAGAACTATAAATACATATGAAATAACTATTGCTCTTTAAATGCAAAGAAAATACATTTTCCAAGATCAATAACATGAAATCAGAAGCAGTCTAGGTACCTATTTACTTTTGTTGCCTTTGGCAATATATAAATTGTAATACCGTAAACTCTTCCAGTGTGATTTTACTCCTTTCAGAATTCAACAGATGTTTTTACCAATGCAAGAACATCACATCAACAAAAGCCGGCGATTGGAACAAGGAGAAACCAATGACTACAGGTAATTGTAGTAGCAGCTGTTATCATTTTGGTCAGAAACAGAACAAGCCTTGTTGAAATGTAATGGGATAATTCATTGGTTAGTGCTGATTGCACTAAGTCAGCCACAATAATCAAAATTATGCCCCTAAATAAAAAGTGTGTGTATTTATGGGATTCCTTTTGTAACATCTTAGCTGCTATAGTGGCAGCAATGGATTTTTTAAAAGTCTGTTGTCAATATATAATACAGCTAATCTATTCTGAGCAAAAGCCACTGAGACACTCCATGGTGACACCTGCTCTGTGAAATAACCTCCCTCTTGAAATCTGGCTCACCACAACCTTGTCAGTCTTCAGGAAAGCCTTGAAGGCTAAGCTGAAACTTTGGATGTGGGACTTAAGATATTAGAGAACCAAGATGTGGCTGTACCCCAACTGTGTGTTTGACTATTATGTTTTATTTTAATTCGGATTTTTTTTTTATTGTTGTTGTATGCCACCTAGACTAGAGTCATGTTTTTGTGAGCTGGGTGGCCATACAATTCATATAAATAAATCTTACCTAATATTTTCAGGGGGGGGGATGTTGATGGGGGAAGACTGTATGATGAAGTCTCATCCCTTTATATGTGGACAATGTTTCACATACATACAAATGAATGGATCTTCAATCATACCCATCATGTTGTCTTTTTGCTCCCTCTTATTATGAATGCCTCTCCTCCTCCTCTTCTCTGTGGTGGCTTGCTTAATTTTGATATCTTTAAGAGTCTTATCTTCTCAAGAGTTCATGAATTATCCTCCTTCAAATACTGATAAAATTGAGAATTAAGATAGATTTGGCCATTGCTAATAATGTTAGAAGAAATGTAAATAAAGATTGCTAAAGGCAACAAAGAATGTATCCATAAGGCATTCTTTCCATTGTGGAAAGATACTTTACTTTCTGTTTGCTGAGGACAACAAACCTTGCATCTCGTAAGCAGCCTGCTTAGGCTGAAGCTGGCCCAAGGTGTTCCAGCTTGAAAGAAATCTTAGGATCTTCCACAAATACATTTGTAATGCAAAGGAGGAGGATCCTTTGGAGATGGGCAATGTCCTGGGCTCTAATTGGCTTGCTGGAGGACCACTATGTAGCTTCTGCACCTCCATGGTCATTTCTGATGTGGCTAAGAGAGACTGGCTCTCTCATGAAGCTATTTTTCGTGGTGTGTGTGTGTATGTGTGTTTCTAGATCAAGAAGATTATCAATTGTGGAAAAGGGCATTGGTACTTACCTGATATGCCCATTCTCCATGAGCTGTGAAGAGCATCCAGTAGTGGGAGGTGCTTCAGTCTCATCTTGAATAGGCTGGGCTTAATTACAAGGACGCTCCTCCTCTTCCTCGGTACTCCTCCCTAGCATCCCCAGTTTTGGCGAAGTCGAAGTGTGGACATATTTCTGTTCTTCACCCTAACTAAGAGTTGGCCGGAATAGAAACCCCACCAGACGGAATTGTGTGGGGCTGGATGCTCTTCACAGCTCATGAAGAACGGGCATATCAGGTAATTACCAACGCCCTTTCTCCCCTGAGCTGTTCAGAGCATCCAGTAGTGGGACATACCAAAGCTTGGCCTGTCCTACAGGAGGGATGCTGCCTGGATCAATGGTCCCTCTTGGTTTCTGTGGACTCTTTGCAACACTCTCCTACCAAATGATACCTCCGCAGAGGCAAAGATGTCAATTTTATAGTGTCTGATGAAGGGCGATGGAGAAGCCCAAGTTGCTGCCCTGCAAATTTCTTCTATTGGCACTTGTGTGGCCCATGCTGCCGATGTTGCTGCACTCCTTGTGGAATGTGCCGTTATGCCTCTAGGCGTTGAAAGTGATTGAGCCTCATACACTTTAGAAATTGTGGCCCTCAACCATCTGCCAATTGTAGAAGGAGAAACCTTGTGCCCTTGGGTGTTACGTTGAAAAGAAATGAAAAGAGATTCCGTTTTCCTGAAAGCAGCTTTACGATCTAAGTAAATGCGGAGGGCGCATCTCACGTCAAGCCGATGCCATTGGTATTCAAGTCTATGAATTGGTCTTGGGCAAAAGTTTGGGAGAATCAACGCTTGTGCCCCTGTGGAATGCTGAATTGACCTTCGGCATGAACGTTGGATCTGGGCGGAGAACTACCCTGTCCTGGTGAAATATACAGAGGTTTCTACATGGGGGTCAATTTGTCTTGTAATGTACTATCAAAACACACCTTATATGTGGGGCTAGTCTCAGAGGGGGGGGAGCTCCCAATTTGGCTTGCTAATCACGGGACTAGATTATTGCTCCCAAAACTACCACCTTGTGTGGTCCCAAGAATGCTAAGGCTGCCATCTGTCTTCGCAAGGTGTTGGGCGAGAGACCTCTGTCTAGACCTTCTTGTAAGAATTCTAGTATTTGTGCCACTGATCGAGAAGTGGGTTCAATATTGAACTTAATACACCATTTACAAAATACGTTCCAGGTGGCATTGTAAATACGATTAGTCAATGGGCGCCTGGCTGCCAGAATGGTGGAAATGTCTCTGTTGGAAATTTTCTCACCTTTTAGACGTTGCCATTCAATCTCCATACGGCAAGGTGGAGCCATTGAGGATCCGTATGTAGGACTGGACCTTGAGATATAGCGGCTCTGTCCGGTGGAATTCTCCATGGTTCCATTAATGACAGATCTTGGAGGTCTGCAAACCACGGCCGCCTGGGCCAGTATGGCACTACTAGTAACAGCTCCGCTTTCTCCTCCAGAAGCTTTTGGATCACCTTGGGGATCAGTGGGAGGGGGGAAATGAGTACAATAGACCTGGTGGCCAACGGCATCGAAGGGCATTGATATTCTCTGCTTCCCGGGTTGGGTACCTAGATATGAATCTCGGGAGTTGTGTGTTGAGAGCTGAGGCGAATAAGTTGATCACTGGTTGTCTGAATTTCAAGGCCGCTTCTTGAAATAGAATCGACTGATCGACCGTGGCCCTGCTCAGCCAGTCTGCCTGCATGTTTGACAGACTGGAGATGTGCTCTGCCCTGATGGAGAGTAAGTTCCTCTCCGCCCAAAGGCACAACTTCTCTGCCTTCCTCATCAGTTGACCCGAGTGGGTACCCCCGTTTTTTTATATGAGCCTTCATTGTAACATTGTCTGTTAGAACCAGGATGTGTTTGGACTGAATTAGTGGAAGGAAGCTGCAAAGAGCCAGAAAGATAGCTCTGAGTTCCAATAGATTAATACTGCACAATTGTTCCAGGACAGACCAACGCCCCTGTGCTGTGTGGTGTTGGTACTGTGCTCCACATCCAAACAGGCTGGCATCTGTCGTGATGATCGCTCTATTGGGTTCCTTGAATAGGCAACCTTTGTTGATGACAGGTGCGGTCCACAAGCGAAGGGATCTGAGGACCTTCAGTGGCACTAGTACCCATGAGTTGGAAGTGCCTCTTCCTGACCTTTGGAAGGGCAGCAGGTACCATTGTAGGGCTCTAGAATGCAAGCGGGCCTAGGGAACAACAGAAAATACAGGAGATCAGTTTCCCTAATAGTTTTGATAACTGGATCAGGGGTACCTGTTTAAGGGTCCTGATCTCCTGAGCTAGAAGCCTAATGCTCTCCTGTCTGTCAGGAGAAAGGAAGACTCTCCTTTCTATGGTATCTATGATGACTCCTAGTTGAATTAGGCGAGTTGATGGGGTTAAGTGACTCTTGGCCCAATTTATAGAGAACCCATGATGTTGAAGAGCCTGTATCGTAAAACGGGTGTCTAGTTCAGACTGACTAACCGATGACAGAATTAAAATGTTATCAAGGTAACACTGTAACTGGATGGGTCTACCTCGGAGGTGTCCGGGCAGAGCTGCCAAGACCTTAGTGAATGCTCTGGGAACTGATGTATATTATTATAGCAAAATCTAAGAAATTTACTATGGGAAGGCCGAATCGGAATGTGCAAGTATGCCTCTGTTGTTAAAACATCGCCCTTCCTGATGACCAGTAGGATAGATTGTAACATGGTCATCTTAAATTTCTGGTACACCAGAGAGCGGTTGAGGCGTTTTAGATCTAAAATTGCCCTCCATCCCCCCTAACTTTTTAGAACCATGAAAAGGTGTGAATAAAATCCCTGTCCTTGCTGATCCGGAGCCACTGGTTGAATGGCCTGGATCTCCAGTAGATGTTGTATAGCCACTTGCATAACAGATCTTTTGACCGGGTCTCTAGACAGGGGAGATTTCATAAAGAAGTTTGGGGGAGTGGATTGGAATTCCAGAGCCAAACCAAATCTTACTGTGTCCCTAACCCACGAGTCAGTGGTAGAGGACTCCCATTGATCGGCAAAGAATTGTAGCCGACCACCGATAGGGATCTCCTGGGATTCCTTATTTGGGACACCGGAAAAACCTGTTTCCAGTCCCCCGGAAAGGTCTCTTGCTTTGACCTCCCCTCCTAGTCCTGTCTCCAAAGTCGGACCTTTTGGGTGGTTGCCCTTGCCTATATCCCTGGGACCTTTGGGATCTGTTGGAGTAGGAACTCTGGTAGAAGGGGCAAAAGGAGTGCCTCTGAAAGGACTACGGGTTGTCCAATTTCCCAAAAAGAGACGGCAAGAATTTTTTCTTGTTCCTAGATTCTATTAAGAGTGGATCGAGGGCAGTGCCAAACAGCTTGTCGCCTGAAATGGGCGCAGCGGCAAGCTTCCATTTGTGTTTAGTGTCAGCTTGCCAGTGTCTGAGCCAAAGTAGTCTGCATGCAGATACCTGAGAAGCAATGGCTCTGGAGGAAAATTTAACAGTATTAAACATTGTATCCACAGAAAATTCAGCTGCGGCTATGAGCTTGGCAATGTCCTGATGCACTCGTATATTGGAGTGGGGGATGGTGTCCCTCAGATGGCGAAGCCATCTTAAGGAAGATCTAATAAAAAAGGATGCAGTAGTAGCTGCCCTTATGGCCCACTCATCAACTTGGTGAGCCCTGCGAAGCGCTAGTTCTGCCCTTTTTTCTTCTGGTTTGAATGCCTCCTCCGCTTCACCTAGGATAGTAGAGGAGGATGCCAAGGTTTCTATGGGGTCATCTACCTCAGCGGTGTTAAGAGTATTAACAAATTCAGGGGCCAGATTATAAAATTTCCTATCGTATCCCGTGGGAGCAGGATAAGATGCAGCGAAGGCCCACTGTTTTTGAACTAGGTCTGAAAATATATGAGGCACTGGAATGACATCCGCTTCAGTGACAGATTGAGAGAAGATTAGGTCTTCTGACTCATCCTGTGAAATCTCTTGTTGTAAAGCTGGGGTTGGTTTGTTAAGACGTGCAGTATTCTTGGCCTTGAATAATAGCGATTTAAATAACTGGGGACGAAACAGGCCCATGAAAATCAGTTGGTCGGGAATAAAGCCTTCGTCCTCGGACATGCCCCATTCTAAAAGGTCCGCCTCTGACAGAGCTGGATCAGTCCCATGGGCTGAACCTGACTCAATCTGGAGCAACTAGTCATCTTGTTCACCCTCCTCCTGTGGCTCCTGAAGTGGGGCATCTGGGTAGATGGAAAACTCCCCATGGGAATGAACCTGTGTGCAATGTTGATCCATTCTGCTTACTGATCACAGAGATTGTGAATCACAATCTGAGACTGTGGATCTTTGTCTGATGGCTACAGACTGTTGGACTCCTGCTGCAATGCCCTGCCGAATCGCCAGCTCCGCCCACGCCCTCATCTTGGCAGGAACTTTGTCTGGTAAGATGTCCTCCTGACGAAGCCCGGCCACTGTAGGGGTGAATGTGGCCTCGGGGGCTCGATGTGTTGCGGATGTTGTGGCCAAGCTCTGAAGGCGAGGTTGTGAGATGGATCCCCTCCTGGATTGTGAGAACAGGTCCAGGGGTGGGGAAGGAGGGTTTTGGGCTTCAACTGGTTGTGGAGTAGGTGGGACTGTAGTGGACTTCTCAGTCTCCTGCATATTTCTCCTCATATGTCATTCAATGGCCACCTTTGGGCATCCTTTTCGAAGGCTTTAGAAGGACCTTTTGGGTTCCTAGATTTTTTGTGAGCCTTGGTTGAGTCTCTTGAGGAAGTGGCTCTGGAACTTTTGCCTCCTGCCATTGCCTCTAAAGATATAATCTTTGCAGGTTAGTAAAATAGCAGCGTGGGGCGGTTGGCAAGCCCAGGAGCCTGTTCCACAATTGGACAAGGAACCCTGCTGAAATTAAGAATCCCCAGTAATTCGAACAAAATTATTATTATTATTATTATTATTATTATTATTATTATTATTATTATTATTATTATATTATTATTATTATTATTATTATATACACACATATTCACATATACATATATCTATACAAATACATACATATATACATACACACATACATATATATTATTTTATTTTATTTTATTTTATTTTAATTATTATGTATATTTTATTAATAATATCAGTAGTATTGTTTTGATGTTATTGGGAGCCAAATTAGACCGAATACGAGGAGAGAAATTTTGGGGAACACCTAGTCAGGCCAAGGGGTTTGTACCTTAACAATGGGCCTGCTACAGCTGCTGTGCACAGGCGGACTTAGGCCTTGGTGCTTGCTGTGAAAAGCTGCTGGAAATACACTGTGATAGTCAGCCAACCGAAACTCTCTGACTGCAGTAGCAGGGCTGAAACCTTTTGGTCTTATTGAGCTAAGTCCAGTGGGAAAGTAAAATTAAACTTTATCACAGTAAATATATGTTGCCTGCTTTGTGCGCTAGGCAAAATGGCGGCCGCTGTTTTGGCGCGCAAACTACCAGCAGCTACTCCCGCTTAAATCAGTGTCTCACACAAGAAAAAGGCAAGTGGGGGAGGGTATCAGCACTAGTGCTTCTACCCCCTGCGGTGTTCCGTGGGGAAATGCCTTGGGCTGTAGAATTAACCGACCACAAGTCGCGTTCGTTGTTCGGTCTGGCGCTGCTTTAAATTCGCTATAACCAGCTGAATGGAGCGATTGTTAAGGCGAGAGACATTCGAGGCAAAAGCCTCTCTTCCCCCTCGGAGCGCTGAAGGTGCTAACGAGGTATCGGAAGCTTCGTCGATGGTGATTCTTTTAGATAAGACTGACGGAGTTGGTAAGGAATCTCAAGAGACTAATTAGAGAAAGAGAATCAAACCGGAGAGTTTTGGAGAGTCTTTTTTGCTATTCCGGCCAACCAACAGAAAAAGCTGCCTAATCCTGTGAAGGCTGAGCAAAAACTGGGGATGCTAGGGAGGAGTACTGAGGAGGAGGAGGAGGAGCGTCCTTGTAATTAAGCCCAGCGTATCCAAGAGGAGACTGAAGCACCTCCCACTACTGGATGCTCTGAACAGCTCAGGGGAGAAAGAGCAAATGTGGGCCTCCATATGAACAACATTCCCATTGATAAACAGGAAACAGAATATCTTTTCCTAGAGGAAGGGGCAAAAGGCAAAAATGTGCTGCACCTTTGTACTTTGACATCTGGTACATGAGATGTGCATGTGCTCAGTTAAATGGCAAAGGAGAATGGAATTGGACCTGTACAGGAAACAACATGCATATACGTGATTTTTACAGTCATAGCCTGTTCAAAATTTGCTTAATCCAAAAATGCAGGCGCATCTTGAGCTCTGGAACCACAGGCATGCATGCAAAGTTTTTCTGTGCTGAGTGAAGCTGAATTTAAAGGGAAATTGGGTCAGGACTCAGACCAAATGTCATCTGGGAAAGCTCAATCTTGATCATGCACCTCTGACCTGAATTGATCTGCGGCATAAATGAACATTGGGCTGTGGGAAGAGAGACATTTGGAAAGGTTGAAGATACATGAGTGCAATTACAATTAGATTTAAGAGAGGAAGAAGGGCTCTTCAGATAAGCTCCCTCCAACTTCTCTTTCAGTGAAAGAGGAGGGGAGGGGACAGGAGAGACATCCTACTTGTGGCACAAACCGTTTTCTCAATGACAAAGTGGGAAGGGAGGAAGGGAAGGAAGAGCACCTTCTTCATTTCCCTCCTGCCTCTTGCTAATGTCTTCCTTCAAGAACAACCTTGGCAGCTGGGATGCAGCTACTGAGAAGGAAGTTTTTTTAAAAAAAACAGTTCCAAGGTGTATCTGATTGCCACCTACCACATATTGAGCTGTGTGTGGGCAGCAACACTATCATCCTTACTGCTGAAGCATGGCAAAAGTTAGGCTGTGGAGGCAGCTGATTAAATATCACTATATTTTTGACCTGTCTCTCAGATGGGTGGCAAACACATCACAACCGTTACGTGGATGAGCTAAAAACAAAACAAAACAAGGCAGCATCCTCTATAAGAGGTGGGAGGAACATAATGCCCATAAACATTCCAATTTATTAACTATGATTCAGAAAGATGTTATATTGCATTTCCATCAAAAATTCATAGGACAGGACATTGCTCACTCGTTCCTTAGCCCAAGCTCAGTTGTAAATTCCTTTACAGCACTTGTCTCTGTCAAAATCCTCCCTCACCTGCAGTTGGGCTTGGCAGTTCACCAAGGTCAATGGATAGATCTGGCAGGAAAGAATCAGAGAGAGATGGAAAGTGCCTCTTTTCTTCTCATAGCACAGAATTGTAGAGTCTAATGGATGGAAGCCAAGAGCTGCCTCCATCCTGGGACTCCTGGTTTATTGATTGCATGAGTGAGCCATGGAGACAGGGATTAGCTGTATCAAGGCACACTGGAAGTTCATTATTTGCTTACCTGGGGAGATTGATCATTCCTTTCCTATGCCCAATGTCATGGTATGTGGGAATGACTTTCGGAGTCCAGGGGAAAATATGCTGCCAAGGGAACGATCAATAAGAGGGCTACATAGCTCACAGCTATATAGTGGATGGAGTAAGAGGCTCAAGAGAAACGTTGCCTAAGTTCTCAGACTGCAAAAGAGACAGTGGGAGAGCTGTAATTTCAGGTTTGCAAGATTCTGTTAATGTATCTTTACAATAAAGTAGAATTCGTTTATTTGGTTGTGTTTACTGTCTGATCTGCTGGTAAGGCTGACACGCAAGGTCAACTCTACCTATGCTATAGATATTAATATCCAACATCCAATTATTACACTGAAATCATAAACAGTATGAGAATTTGAAATGTGGTAGACTTGAAATGTGTATAATTGCAGAAACATTAAGTATGTTTTTTTCATAAAATAGGGCTACGCTTTCCTTATGTTGTTGATGCATGTTATGGGTGCATGAATTACACCCGCGCCTGATGACTGGAAGAATGTCATTCATCCTAAAGGAATTGTAGTAAGAGTGGGTGCAACTACAGGGCGATTAATCTGTTAAGTTGCTTGGGAAAGCATTCAGTAGGATTCTGACTGAAAAGGTACAAAAAATGGTCTGAGGAGAATTGAGAGGAAGAAGCGCAGGGCAGCTGTTTGCAGGGCAGAGAGTGGGAAAGCCAGAGAGATTTGCTCTTTAGCAGGACACTGAGAAATAACTGAAGGTGAAATTAAGGTCTGAATCTGGAATATTATAAGTGAATATGGAGCTGCAGGTCAGTTGCTGAAAAGAACATGATGGAAGTAAATATAATCTTTTTTAAAGCAGACACCCAAGACAAGACTTAAAAAAAATCCTTTGCAACAGAAGATTCTGCAGTATTTTAATAATTACATTTTAAAATATTGGATATTCCTCCATATTGTTTAAATTGCAACTATTAATATTTGTTAGTATCGCATTACTATTAGCAGTAGTAATTTTGCAGGTAGTCACTGCTTAATTATCACAATTGGGAGTACCAACCCCATCACTAAGCGGTGCAATTGATAGAGCTACTATGTGACTGCGACAGGCCTATGACCTCGCTTCCCCAATGGTAATTATGACAATCACCTGCAGTTGTTAAGCAAGACATCAACCTTGCAACTTGCAATTTTGCTGACTTCCCCATTGCCTCTGCTTGTCAAAAGCTAGCTGTGAGGAACAGAAACGGCAATCACGTGACAATCAACGAGGCAGTCATAAATGCCTGCCAGGTGTGATGCACACAAAACTAAATCACGTAACTGTGAGGATGCTGCAAGAATCTTGAGAACTGGTCATGAAGTTACTTTTTCAGTACCAGTGTTACTTTGAATGGTCAGTTGTTAAGCAAGGACTACCGGTATTAATTACAGGGAGTCTTCAACTTACCACCCACAATTGAGCCCAAAATGTACATTGCAAAGTGAGAAATTTGTTAAGTAAGTTTTTTACGACTTTACTTGCCACATTTGTTAAGTGAATCCCTGCAGTTGTTAAATTAGTAAGCCGGTTGTTAAGTGAATCTGGTTTCCCCATTGACTTTGCTTGTCAGAAGATCGATTGATCACATGACCCCAGGACACTACAACTGTCCTAAATGTGAGTTGGTTGTGAAGCATCTGAATGTAAACCACGTGACTATGGGGATGCTGCAATGGTCGTAAGTGTGAAAAATGGTCATAAATCTTTTTTTCCCAATGCCGTTGTAACTTTGAACAGTCACTGAGCGAATTGTTGTAAGTCAAGGACTACCTGTATTAATATTTTAGGGGTAGCAAGTTTGGTGCAGTGGTGGAGGCAACAGGCTAGAAACTAGGATATTATGAGTTCTAGTCTCCCCTTAGGCCAGGGGTGGGCAAACTACGGCCCGCGGGCCACATCCGGCCCGTCGGCCTGTCCAATGCGGCCCGCCCCTGAAAAAAAATCGCTGCCATTGGTCTGTCCAATGCGGCCCGCCCCTGAAAAAAAATAGCTGGGCGTGGCGTATTGCCCTGTGCCGCGTGGCCCCACAGCTGCAAAACAGTGCAGAGCGATCTAGGGGTAGGAAAGAAAAGAAATTTGCAAAGGCCTCGGCTGGGAGTTCGAAATCACCTTCGAGTGCGACCTCTCCGAAGGTGAGTCCCCGCCGATTCCCCTTTTTTTCCGGGGCTTCCAGGCTTAAACTTTGCAAAGGCAAAGCTTGCAGGCTGGAGCGTCTTCCCGCCGAGGAGCGTCTTCCACCCGGGCGGGCGGGCGGGCTGCTTGGAGCCACCTAAAGCTAGGCCGCTGCTGGTGGAGCCTTGCCCTGCCTTGGTGCCCCGTTCCCGGCTCGGCGGTCCTGCTTGGCGGCACTTTAAAAGCCTGCTCCCAGCACCCGAGCAACTTCCCAGCAACTTTCTGCTTCATTTTAACTCGCAGGCGCTCGCGCCTGGCCCCGAGCTGCGCGGCGGAGGGAAGCCCGGCGGGCGGGCAGGCAGGCGGGCTGCTTGGAGGAGGCGACCTGGCGGCGCTCCGGGCTTCCCCTCCGCCATGCGGCTCGGGCGCGCCCGCAGTTAAAATGAAGCCGAAAGTTGCTGGGAAGTTGCTTGATTTCGGGGCTTCCAGGCTTAAACTTTGCTCGGGCGGCACTTTAAAAGCCTGCTCCCAGCACACCGAGCAACTTCCCAGCAACTTTCAGCTTCCTTTTAACTCGCGGCGCTCGCGCCTGGCCCCGAGCCACGTGGCGGAAGGAAGCCCAGCGGGCGGGCGGGCAGGCTGCTTGGAGGAGGCTCCGGGCTTCCCCTCCGCCAGGCGCGGCGCCCGCGAGTTAAAACGAAGCCGAAAGTTGCTGGGAAGTTGCTTGGTTTCCCGGCTTCAGGCTTAAACTTTGCAAAGGCAAAGTTTGCAGGCTGGAGTGTCTTCCCGCCGAGGAGCAGGAAGGGTTCCGCCCGGCGGGCGGCGGGCTGCTTAAACTTTGCTCGGGCGGCACTTTAAAAGCCTGCTCCCAGCACCCGAGCAACTTCCCAGCAGCTTTCGGCTTCCTTTTAACATGCGGGCGCTCGCGCCTGGCCCCGAGCCGTGCGGCAGAGGGAAGCCCGGCGGGCGGGCGGGCTGCTTGAAGGAGGCGACCGGGCGGTGCTCTGGCAGCAGCAACAGGCAGTTTCGCCTGGGCTCCGCTCAGGTGTCCGGCTGGGGCTGTCAGGAGTTGCTACCGCCGGCGCAGCTCCGTGCGGCTCCAGTCCGCGTTGCCTTGGGAAGGAAAAGGCAAAACCAGGAACCGCTGAGCCAGAGCCTCCGGTGCCACTGCTCCCATTGCAAAGCACCGCCGCGGCTCTTCCTTTTTGTCTTTCCCTTCCCGAGGCAACACGGGACTGGAGCCGCGGAGCCACGCCAGCGGTAGCAACTCCTGACTCAGGGGGCCTCCGAGGGGAGGGAAAGGGGAGAAGAGGGGGAAGGGTGGGGGGCGATTCCCCAAAAGTCTTGTGCTGACCCGGCCCGTCTGTCAAATTTTAAAAGTCAATGCGGCCCCCGAGCCAAAAAGTTTGCCCACCCCTGCCTTAGGCATAACTGGGTGACTTTGGACTGGTCGTTCTCTCAGAGTCCCTAGGAAGGAGACAAAGGCAACCCCACTTCCAAAAAAACTAGCTAAGAAAACTGCAGAGATTTGTCTAGGCAGTCACTAAGAATCAACACTGCTTCCTTTGATATAAACCAAAATTTTCTGCACCCAATCAATTTTTATATTTTGGAGATGATAGATGGGGAAATGTGTCAAGGAAATAGCTCTCTAGTGTTCTATTATGCAGTTTAAATAGATTTGCAGTTTCCAAGAACAAAGAGATTTCACTTACACCTTCAGCTGTCACTGTTCATAACGATGACATGCTGCAAATGTGGCTTTGAATATCAAGCTTTCCTTGGGGATTCCGAACTCTAAATACAGCATTAATTTTTTAGAAGTTGTTGTATGTAAGAATTTAATTTACTTAAAAGCTCAAAAAGCTATTGTGCCAGGGTTCAAACAAAGCAAGAGATAAAAGGATTATTTCAGATTAAAATCATGTTTTAAGAAGCTAATCATTCCTTCTATAAATGAAATAAGAGAAATGAATAATTTGCAAATTCTTGGCTTATACCAACTATACTTTTTCATAAAATAAGAATGGTTGCTTAATCTCACAGAGATGCTTTTTTTAAAAAGAAAAAACCCACAATTAATTAATAAAAGTTGTATTTAATAGATAGGGTGCATTTTCCATCTCCCTGTCTAGTATTCAACTTGGAAAATTCAAAATGTTTTCAATGTATTCTGGAATTCAGTGGTGTTTAGTCAAAAATCATGATAAATCCCATCATACTCTTAAAAAGCAATAAATACTTCCAATGGAGGCGATGATTTGTATATGGAAAAAAAAATGTTTCCTACAATGACAGATTGTGTTGAAGAAGTCAAAAATGCCTTCCATTAGAGTCATTCATGGCTCCCTGAATTGGAAGAAGATGTCATTGTGGTTCTGTCTGTCTCTCTCTTTTTATTTTGAGCAACACAGTAGAATGGATATTGCTGAGAACCAAAACCAAGATACTATTATCTATCTCACCAGTGTCAAACTCACGGCGTCATGTTGCTGTCATGTGATGTATTGCAATGGGTTTTTTCCCTCTGCAGATCTGGAGTGGGCGTGGCCTGCGTGTGTCGCATCTGGCCCAGGGGCCACCAGTTTGACACTCCTGATCTAGCTAATCTCTTCCTCATGATAGCTCTACAGAAGGTAAGTGAGTGATTAGTGACAAGGGGAGGAGAATCGATGACCTGGTGGGGTGGGAAATGGGCTCAAGGCCTACAGAGACCCCCAAGGGGCAGGGAACAGAGCATGGGGTGCCTGAGGGGGTGGAGGCGGCCATGGGACTTTACAATCACATCAGGAGACCTTGAGTGAGGTTAATTAAGCAAGGCAAACACATGGTCACCTTGTTTAACAACTGTCATAACTTGTGATTGTAACAACAGGTTCTGTTACAGTCCTGAGTTAAGGTCTGCCTATATGTTTTTTTAAGGAAATTAGGAGAAAAGCTACCTAATGAGACAATTCAATGACCCAATAATACATTAGTTGTTTTTTATGGGCTATAGATACAATAATCATGAGGCTGACATGATTCTTTTTTTCTATCTTGCATCTTTTCTGCTTTTATTTGTAAGGATTTTTTTATCTGTAAGATGACTCATTGGGAGCTAGGTGACCTAGTAATAATATAAAGAAATCTATTTTAATATTCAGAAATTAAGTTATCAGGGTTTAGTAAAGCAGCAACGTTCTGTATCATTCTCAGCTTCCCTCCCTGTCTCAGAATTTGCTAATAGGTTTAACATAGCCTTCAAGGTTATATTTCACAAAGCAGGTAACAGGTGTGTTGATTTCATTTTCTTCCTAAAATTGGATTTCTGTCAAAAATATCAAAGCAGGAATTAAAACAATAATTCTGTGACAAATCAGAGTTTTAAGCTATGAAAAGAAAAGTGATTGCTTGTATGTTTTTATTATAAGATGTTGACATTTACTGTCTACTAATTAATGTTGTCAAGTTTATATACACACACACACACACACACACACACAGAGAGAGAGAGAGAGAGAGAGAGAGAGAGAGAGAGAGAGAGAGAGAGAGTTTTATTCCCTCAACTCTGGAAAGAATCTATTCACAATAATTCACAAATGCAGTAAGACCACATTTGTGATCAGCAGGTGCCACCATATCATTATGTTATTTTGTTTGTATTCCAAAAAAGTAAATAATAAGGAACTATCATATCAAAATTATTTTGTATATTTGGGGATATGGGGGAAAAACTGAATTAACTGATAACCATGACTTACTTTAAATTCTGATCATATATGTTGACTTAACTTTTTTTTGGCTTGTGGATGATTTTTATTCTGAATATAGTTGTAAATGTGAGTGGGTGGCAATGCATTCAAATTTTGACCATGTGGTGATGGGGCCACTAGTGTGGCCAGTAACTTCAAGAGCCAGCCATAACTATGATTTGTTGCTATTGCAGTGCTGTCATAATTTTGAACAGCCACTGAATGAATGGTCATTAAGCAAAAACTAGCTGTATTTATCACATTTTCTTTAAATCAACAAATATACAGTCAATTTTCTTTTTTACATTCATAGTTTTCTCAATCACCTGATGAAGACTAAATTCTAATCTGCATACTCCAGTACCAACAACATATAATTGCAATGAACTTCCAAATTTTGTTCATGTCACCATTCATACTCTTTCAGTGAGAATTCTGCCAAACATCTTTTCAGGCACACTTTTAACAAACTACCATCTATCAGAATATCTATGGAGATTCTCAGTCACCCAGGTCATGGTTGTCCCAAAGATGCTTTTTCAAAAGGCAGCTGGACTTTCTGGTTTTTCTCTGAAGGCCTTTCGCTTCAAATCCAAGAATCTTGGATGAGAAGCAAAACGTCTTCAAAGAAAAATCAGAAAATCCAGCTGCCTTTTGAAAAAGCATCT
The DNA here is from genome assembly GCF_049901735.1 of Notechis scutatus. NCBI lineage: Eukaryota > Metazoa > Chordata > Lepidosauria > Squamata > Elapidae > Notechis > Notechis scutatus. The sequence continues at coordinate 199,866,257 of NC_142009.1, forward strand.
TTGGGACATCTATCAAAATAATTTTCCCTGGGTATTTCATTCATTCTAAATTTCAGATTTTGAATTTTGAAAATTTTGATTTTTTCCCCAAACTCACCTCTGGTTGTTTTATTATTTTATTCTATTATTTTCCAGTGGATTGGAGAATAATGTGCAACTGTCACCAGCCAAGAGTGTCTACACAGGATTGAAAAGCATTATATTGCAATGTTCTGCCTCTTTAGGGCATTTGAGCAATGTTACGATGCATGTATCAAAGGGTTGGGGTTTGCATCACAACAATGCAATGTTGCTCTTAGTATTTGCTTCCTCCTTCTCCCCCCCTTGAGGATGTCTCTGCAGCAACTGTGGATTCCTAGTTGTGCAACAACCAATTATTTGGCATTCATTTCATTTTGATCTTCACTTCCTCCAATGTGTACATCAATTGCATTCCACAGTATCAGACCTCCTTTCCAAATCTTTTACACACAGATGGGCCAATATATATTGATCTCTGCTGCCCATTAAAGCTTTGATTAATCAAGACTTTAACATAATGCTTTTAACAGAAGATATAGACTAAGTTGCTGATCTTACCTATACTCATACTACACGCAACATTTCTTGCTAATGGTAAGGACAGCACATTTTGGTCAGTAAACCACAAGGGTACCACCAATCACCAGTTTTAGGCCAAACGTGCTGATATTCTATACAATTTGGATCTATAGTTGTTATCTTGAATGTAACATTGCATGCGTCCAATCAGCCAGGAGAGCTATGTAATATACTGATACATATCCAAGATGCACATCTTGCACCTCATGTAATTATTCTAGTTAAAGGCAAATTCATATTCACCACTTTCATTCTGACACCAGTTGCAAGGTAGTGGAAAATGTGTAACTAATCACACCTTTCTAAAGTTTTGAAATATAATAGGGAGGCTAGGGAGAAGAGTTTCTGTTATAAAATCACAACTTTTTCTAACGTGCCCCAACAACTCTTCCTTCTGCAACTGAGTAGATAAGACTTCTGCTAGAATTATTTGATATAGAAATGATTTTTGTTCTTATTATTCTACCAATGGAATATACAAACTGATGCTATAATTTCCCTTTCTTTCTTGTACAATTCATAGAAGAGGTTTCTAAATGTGCTCATCTCGAAATATTAATTTTTGCCCCCACACAGGTACAGAATCAATGTACACATGTTATGATGGAGGATGAGTTAAAATTTATTTTCTTATGAATGTATTGGTGAGGTGGAAAGAAGATGTTAGTTCAGAACAGATAACTAAGATGAAAGTAAGAGAAATCAAAGCTACTGAAGGATCAGATAACAGATAATCAGAGTTGGAAGGGACCTTATAGATCATCTAATTCAACCCCCCGCCCAAATGGGAGACCCTACACCATTTTTGACAAATGGCAGTCCAATCTCTTCTTGAAAGTCTCAAGTGATGGCGCTCCCACATCTTCCGAGGGCAAGGTGTTCCATTGATTGATTGTTCTGTCAGAAAGTTTCTCCTTATTTCCAGGTTAAATCTCTCCTTGTTCAGTTTCCATCTCATTATTATTAGATTTTTATCTCTCCTGCATTATTTTAGAAGTAACTCAAGGTGGCAAACATACAATAGCCCTCTTTCCTCCTCTTATTCTCTCCCCAAAAACTACCCTGTGAGGTGAATTGGGCTGGGAGAGAGTCACCTGCTTTTTATACCTAAGGCAGGACAAGAACTCACCAACTCCTGGTTTCTAGCCAGGTGCCTTTGCCACTTTATAGAGCATGTTGTGTATGCCCTATAAAGAATCAATTATGTACAGAACAACTACACATTAGGATAGCATATTATATTTTTCAATTATTTGGATTATTTATAAGTAATAATGTTGTAAATTATTGTCATGTGATTATTTTTGCTGTTTACCAGAGGCAGTTGAGAAATGCCATAAAACAAACAGCCTTGCCTTTTAGATATGACCGACTGATTAGGCTAAGGAGTCACTCTGGTGCCCCAATTTCCCCTAATGTCACCTGGCTCTTGAAGTTGCTGCCTTCACTCTTGCTCTTAAGTTTTCTTAGCTGTGGCTGCCCATGCAAACAGAAGCTAAACTACATGAAGAAAGCAATTTCATGGTTGAACAGCCTTGCACCATTAAGTCAGAAAACAGAGTTACACTCATTTCACAAGGTAGACTCTGCTGCCAATGAGGTGCGCTAACCACTTTCTCCCAACACACAGGGAGGATTGAAAAAGGAAGGAGGGGAGGAGGAAATAATGGAAGTCTCTCCCTTTCAAATGCAGTTCTTTAAAAGCCCTGTAATAAGGATTGCATGACTTTTATTACAGTCATTAACTTTTTTTTTAAAAAAAATCCAATTTTGGAGGGGGAAAACCTAAACGATTCCTACATTGTGCAACATCTTCAAACACTTCATTGGCACAGCCTATGGATTGGTTGCCGATTGTCACAATCCTAGGCTGGAAATAATAATTATAATTTTAAATGGTGCTTCTGAAAGGTATGCAGGTAGTCTTCAACTTAACGACCACCGCTGAGCCCAGAATTTATGTTGCTAAGTGAGAAATTTGTTAAGTGAGTTTTGCCCAACTTCACAAAATTTTCTTGCCGTGTTTGTTAAGGGAATCGCTGCAGCTGCTAAATTAGTAACACGGTTGTTAAGGGAATCTGGCTTCCCCATTGACATTGTCCATTGTCAGAAGGTCACAAAAGGGGATCATGTGACCTTGGGAGACTGTGATTGTCATAAATATGAGTCATTTGTCAAGCATCCGAATGTAAATCATATGACCATAGGAATGCTGCAACAGTCATAAGTGTGGAAAGGGTCATGTCATCTTTTTCAGTGCCGTTGTCACTTCGAACAGTCCACTAAATGAACTGTTGTAAGTCAAGGACTACCTGTATAAGATATTTAATTATTCCTATCTTGCAAATGAAGAAGAGAAAATGAAAGTTCCATTGACAATGTTCAAGACTGGTTGGTTCATAATTTGCCCCTACGTGAGTTAGCGATAGAAGAATTTTCTTTAATGGCGAATGCCATTGCATGGAATAGGGATTGAAACCAATACTTTGCCAGATAGCAAATTTCTGGAAAGAAAAAAATAGTGGCAAGCACTGTGAACTTGATAGCAGATGGCTTTATTCGTTGTTTGCTTTGTTTTATCCAGAGCTGACATATACTTGATGTTAGTTGCCCTTTGGAAATACAACAGCTCTTTTGATATACTTTATAATTAAGTGGATGTTTATTTATATAACATCAGAGATCTTTCCTATAGAAGACAAAGCCTGTATTTCTGCCCTTGAACCTGTCACTATATAAGAAGACAAGAACATTAAACTGACACCAGATACTAAGCAAGGAACTCATTTTATTGTTTTGTGACTTCTTGGCTCATTTCTCATAATCTTCTGACTATTTAAGTAAAGAAAGTCTCATTTGATCGCTCAATTTATGGTAGCAGAATGTAGATCCACCCAACATTTGCATTATATAATGTAATAATAACATGCATACTGTGGAATTTTATATACAGAGCCTCAAGAAGCCCAGTTAGCCATTTTATTCTTTAAAGTTTGAATAATCTTATCCTGTTACAGATTCAGTTAGTCTGTTTCTCAACAGTCCCTCCTCACATTGTCATTTAATCTCATTTTATAGTTATTTCATATATATTGCATTGTGTGTTTTCTACAGCACCTAAAGAGAAATTCTATTAAAAGAAAGGGATTTATTTATTCATTACATTTATATACTACCCACTCATATCAAACTCTGAGTGGATTAAGTGGAAATCTCTCCTTTCCAAACACAGGTCTTTAAAATCCTTGTACTAAGGATTGTGTAATTTTTATGACAGCTTTTAAACAACTTTTATTTAAAAGACTAATTTTGGAGACAAAAAAACCCTAAACATCTGAAAGATCAGATAAAATGTTTCAAATAAATAATCAGATGGTGCTCATATATTTAATGCTATAGACTATAGAGCTTACTATTTATCTATTTGCATAGTTTATTTTAATCATAATTTGGCAGTCAAACCACCGAATTATGATGGTGGCCTGCTTCATATGTAATATTAAGCCATAAATCAAGATTTGCAATTGTATTGCCTAAATTCATATATCACACTAAGATAAAACCAAATAAATTACATTAATATTAGAGGCTGGCTATCTTCAGAACCACTCTGGTGGGCATACTGTTTTTAAAAAAACCAGATAATCTGAAAAAGAAAGAAATGGTGAACTGAGGAAGGCTTGGATTTTAATGGTGTCGATGACTGCAACAGAATGAAGAGCTGGACAAGGAGAGGAATTGAGATTGTCCACAAGTTCTTCAAACAGTTGCTCATTATGAAGAGACCACAAGACAGCAGTTTCCAGCAGGTTTCGAAGTTTATAGCTCTGGAAGATAAGCTTTCTGCTCAAACATAGTTGGCACCTTCAAAAGATCACAATTGTTTTTCTAACTGCTTTCAGAAATTGTTTGCTAACTGCTTTTCAGCTATTAGGAACCTTTGAATAGACAGGTTTTACAGGACCAGGGCATTTTCTTTCAATCCTTAGTGAAAGAAGTTTTAAATACAAGTTTAATGACTTACACAATTCTTTTGGAATAAACGAGGGGGCGGGGAGGGTGTTTAGAATTTTGGAAAGTTACAAATAGACTAATCCTTCCCATGGAAAAATGCTATTCTTTCTACCCTGTTTCTCCAACAATACGGCCTCCCCAATAGGAAGTCCCAGCATGTTTTATAGGCATGAAATGAAATTAAGCCCCTCCCCAAATTAAGGCCTATATTAAAACATGCGAAATGGGGGGAATGGTGGGGAGCTTGCCGTAGGAAGTACTTTTGTTGCACACCCTGATATGGTGCTGCCTGCGTTGACCTCGATACGAAGTGCCCCACCAACGCCGAGGTCAACATCCAAGCCATCGCCACCCGCCCGCCCGCCCAAAGATGCAAGGGGGGAATTAAGTCACCCCGAAAAGACGGCCTAGCCATTTTTTCGGGGCTCAAAAAAAAATAAGACCCGGCCTTATTATATGAGAAACACGGTATTACTATTAAATGAATAACAGAACTGGAATTACAATTCAGAAACAGAATTAAAACAGAATTACAATTACAAATAAAACAGGATTACAATTCAAGGAGAATTAAACTGGATTTACAAATACAAAATGGAGCATAATATTTTAACATTGGACATATTGAAGTGTATTTTTGAACAATGGACACAGAAGTTAATTTTAAGAATGTCTGATTCTATAGACAGCATTTAAAAGGTGTTATGAAAGAGGAACAGGTTTTTACTGGATAAAAGTAATATTGATCTCAAAGTGGATTTAAAAATGACAGGCTACAATGATATAGAAAAACAGATCACACTGGACACATAAATGAAATTGGCTGATGTCCAATAATCAAACGGAATATAGAAAATAATAAACCAAAAGAGTGACTTGAGTAACTTTCCTATATTTACAAAAGAAACTTGTCAATGCTTTGAAGAATTTAGTGAGAAGGGACAAAAAAAATGAAAAGAACTCAAATTCTAGGCTATTATTAGTTTACACATAAGCGGACATTAGAAGAAGAGATCATTTTTTATATTTTAAGAGAAGATGGCAGGTTTCTAAAATTGTTTAACAGGTAATGAAGTGATCACTTTAAATACTTCCTTTTTCTTTATTATATTCTTAATTTTCCCTTCTTTTCTATTTTTTTTTTCTTTTCTGCATTTTCAATTTTTTCTTTTTAGTTTGCATTACTTTATTTTTTTTAATTGTAATTTTAAATAAAATTACTATTAAAAAAAGAGGAACCTGAAGCATCCCCAAAAAATCATTTGCCATATACAAAAAAGTCACCACTGCAAAGAGTTCCTCAAGCATGCTTCTCAGAGACTTCAACCACTTTTTGGGTGAAGGCTGCAAAGTGATGCATTTCAGATCCAGAAAAAGCTTCCATCTGGCAAACCCATCTCTACTTACTGAACAGTATCCCAACATCTGGTTTTGGAAACATCAAAGCATGGATCGAAAAATGAAATATAACATGAACAGAAACCAGGATATCACCTTTCTGCCACAAAGCATCTGGGATAATATGAAAAGTAACCGTCACACATTTTTTATCTTTTACTCTTTAAATCCTGTTGTTTATTATGTTCAAACTAAAGTGTAAAAAATAATGGCTACTATAAACAAGTCAAACACCATCAAATAATTACCCTAGAGCAGGGGTCCCCAACCACCGGGCCCCGGACCGGTACCGGTCCGTGGATCATTTTGTACCGGTCCGCAAAGAATGAAAGTAGGGCCTACTTTGCTTGGGCCCCGCCATTTTGTTTCGACAGCGCTTGAGAAAGTGCTTCCGGGTGAGCTTGTCGGTCGTCGGTTGGAAAGCGGCATTTGGGTGCTGAAGGAATCCTCGCGCCTTAGTTTCGTCGAAGGGGGGGCGGCTTTGAACGAAGAGCCGTCCCGATGGCGGTGGAGTCTCGCGTTACTCAGGAGGAGATTAAGAAAGAGCCCGAAAAGCCCATCGACCGCGAGAAGGTACAAAGGAGGAGTTGAAGGTGGCGGGGAGAAGCGGGGGACGGCCGGCTGGCCGGTCGCTCGGTTCGCCTTGCCTTGGTCGTGCGTGCTGATGCCGGTACCGGTCCGTGGATCATTTTGTACCGGGCCGCAAAGAATGAATAATCATGAAACTGGTCCCTGGTACAAAAAAGGTTGGGGACCACTGCCCTAGAGGGAAGCTGTTTAGAAATGGAATAACACTAACTAAGGATTCTGTATTTTTCTTTATTTGTCTGTTAGCTATTTACAGAGCTCATACATATCAGTATGAACAAAGAAAAGTACTGATACACATGGACTCACCACATTATACAAATTGGCCTTGGATTTCACATTATATTGTTCAAACATGTTTTTAGTATCTCTGCTGTTCAGCATAACCATCCCCTTTTTCTATAAACATTTATGTTCGGTAATGTTTTAGTAATGATTTTCTGTATTTAGAACAATTACAGTGTAAATGCAGAGATCATCCCACCACTGTAAAAGCAGCAGGAGGAGAAGCACTATTTCTTAATATCAAAAGCACAGAAACTTTCAAGCTGTTGTAGTAGTGGCCAGTAAATGAAAAGCGTGAGCAGAGACAAGGCCATTATGTCAACCACAGAACTGGAGCAGCAAAAGACTTCAAAACTGAAGGCATTTAAATCATTTTTCACAGAGCATCCTTCAAATCCTTCAGAAAGCACCCAAAGGTGCTTTTTTCAAGAGGCAACTGGGCTTTTTGGTTTTTCTTTGAAGATGTTTCGCTTCTCATCCAAGAAGCTTCTTCAGTTGCCTCTTGAAAAAGCACCTTTGGGACAACCATGACCTGGATGACAGAATCTACACAGACATCCTTCAAATATGTAGTAAAACACTTGACAGGTTGGTTAATTTTAAAGGCATTGTTCGCCTATACCTATTTTCTGTTCCAAATACTGAACAGAGTCAAGGTACTTATCTGCATTCTATCATTGTGCCAGTGAAGCACAAAGTACAGAGCATACCAACAAGAACCTGCCTCCCCCGTCCCCCCATCAGTTTAGATAATCAACACACATTCTCATTACCATTTTCAGTTCTGTATACCTGCACTGCACTCCGAATCCATATGAAATATTTACATTCATTTCCATCAATAATTTCCCTACAGGTTTCCTTATCTCCTATAAGACAGTCTGTCTGTCACAATTCTATAAACAATATATATTCCCGAGTTTATCTAGCTTTTATACCTGCATACATGCATTTTCTGAGCAACTTCATTCCTATGCCTAATGCTTGTGTTTTTCCCCCCAGACATACTAGCAATTTCTATCTGGCAATCTAGTGCTTGGATTCAGGATTCATTCGGGATTCCTTTGTTACTTGTGGAACAAGATTCAAACCAGGCTTTGATACCCAGCTCATGTCTTTCCCCACCTATTTATATATCATGATTCATACATGGTAAGGATGCCAGTACCACAACTATAAAGTTTGAGGCGTTTATGTAGCATTTCACAGCATGATTGCCCAGAATTCCCAGTGAGCTCAAATGGATTGATTTCTGTACAGTATAACCACATCTGGAAATATAAACAAAGCATTTAAGTGCGATTATCGATATATGAACTCACCCTTCTAATCTTACATCAGGCAAACTTCGGTTGAATGCAATCATGTCACTAGCCATAAGATTAAATTGGTTGATTTTAAAAAGCTCTTTCATTTTTTCCTGATCGTCCTTGGGAATGAGAACTGCTTTCCCCATCTCTCCTGGTCCTTCTTGGCTTCTTGACATAACAGCTGAAAAAGAAGATATTAAAAAAAAAATACATGTTTTTAATCTTTCTGCATGGTTCTCATCACTTCTGTTACATTTTTTGGAATCTGGAATCCATAAGCTACGGGGCATTTTTATTTTGCTTGTGGATTCTGACTTTCAAACCCACATTTCATGAAAAGTTGGAACTAGTAGTTGATTTGAAAATCAGAATTTGAGACATACCCAGCTTTTGGGAAATCACGCCAAACAATTTATAACAGTTCATTCTCACCATGATCTCAATGTTATCCTTGCCATAATCATGCACACACATATTAGAGTCATAAGATTAAAGATGACACTTCTATCCTTCACACAAACCTACCAGTTCTCATCTAACATTTGTCTGAAAGAGAATGCTTGCAGATTGAGGTTCTTCGGGAATCCTATCTGCTCTAAAGGTCCTAATCAAACAGGGGAGATCAAAGTACATAATGTACGACCAGCAGAGGAAATCACATCTCCACAGAGCTGAAATGGAATGCACTAAAAGAAATGGATAAAACCTTGTTTTAATAATGATTGGCACATGCTTATTGGCACAATTTAGTTCTTCATATTCCTGATGATACAGTCAAATTTTTTGGAGATACTGGAAAGTCAAGAGTTCTTGTTGTTTGCTAATTTTATTTTATTAAAGTAGCCAAGGAGAATATGCTGGTGGAGAGATCTTAAATTATCAGTCGCACAACCTCAATGCCTACTAAAATAATCAGAGTCGCGATTTTTAAAAATGTTCTTCTTTTTCCTTGAGGCTACCTTTGCAAAGCAAAGGAGGAAAGGCAATCAAGTGTGTCCGTCCTGGCTGATGACTGAGTCAAAAGCTGGGAGTGGTTACCCATAGTGGCTGGAGCTAAGCTAATCAGCTTTTTTTTTTTTTTCAAAAAGTTTTGGGCAACGTGGTTCAAGATTATAACACTTGTACATAATCATACTTTCATTTCCAATGAGAACACACCCCCACCCAATCAGAACACAGCCAAGCCCCCACCCAATCATGTCACTTTTGGACCACCACTAGCAGTTAAAAGGAAGAAGCAGCTGCAAGCTCACATTACTCCGAGAAGCACAAAGCCGAAGACACAAGCCTGAACATGATGAATGAGCTTTCTTTGGGATTCCAACTCTAAATACAGCATTAATTTTTAGAAGTTGTTGTATGTAAGAATTTAATTTACTTAAAAGCTCAAAAAGCTATTGTAAGCCAGGGTTCAAACAAAGCAAGAGATAAAAGGATTATTGATTAAAATCTTATGTTTTAAGAAGCTAATCATTCCTTCTATAAATGAAATAAGAGAAATGAATAATTTTCAAATTCTTGGCTTATACCAACTATACTTTTCATAAAATAAGAATGGTTGTTTAATCTCACAGAGATGCTTTTAAAAGAAAAAACTACACTAATTAATAAAAGTTGTATTTAATAGAGAGGGTGTAATATTCCATCTCCCTGTCAGTATTCAACTTGGAAAATCTAAATGTTTTCAATATTCTGAATTCAGTGGTGTTTAGTCAAAAAATCATGATAAATCCCATCATACTCTTAAAAGCACAAATACTCCAATGGAGGCGATGATTTGTATGGAAAAAATGTTTCCTACAATGACAGATTGTGTTGAAGAAGTCAAAATGCCCTCCATTAGAGTCATTCATGGCTCCTGAATTGGAAGAAGATGTCTTGTGGTTCTGTCTGTCTCTCTCTCTTTTTATTTTGAGCAACACAGAATGGATATTGCTGAGAACCAAAACCAAGATACTATTATCTATCTCACCAGTGTCAACCTCATGGCGCCATGTTGCTGTCATGTGATGTAGTGCAATGGGTTTTCCTCTGCAGGTCTGGAGTGGGCGTGGCCTGCGTGTCGCGATTCGGCCCAGGGGCCACTGTTTGACACTGATCTAGCTAATCTCTCTTCCTCATGATAGCTCTACAGAAGGTAAGTGAGTGATTAGTGACAAGGGAGGAGAATCAGACCTGGTGGGTGGGAAATGGCTCAAGGCCTACAGAGACCCCAAGGGCAGGGAACAGAGCATGGGGTGCCTAGGGGTGGAGGCGGCCATGGACTTACAATCACATCAGGAGACCTTGAGGAGGTTAATTAAGCAAGGCAAACACATGGTCACCTAGTTTAACAACTGTCATAACTTGTGATTGTAACAACAGGTTCTGTTACAGTCCTGGGAGTTAAGGTCTGCCTATATGTTTTTTGGTGAAATTAGGAGAAAAGCTACCTAATGAGACAATTCAATGACCCAATAATACATTAGTTGTTTTTATGGTTATAGATACAATAATCACGAGGCTGACATAGTTCTTTTTTCTATCTTGCATCTTTTCTGCTTTATTTGTAAGGTTTTTTTATCTGTAAGATGACTCATTGGGAGTTAGGTGACCTAGTAATAATATAAAGAAATCTATTTTAATATTCAGAAATTGTTATCAGGGTTTAGTAAAGCAACGCTCTGTACCATTCCTCAGCTTCCTCCTCGTCTCAGAATTTGCTAATAGGTTTAATATAGCCTTCAAGGTTATATTTCACAAAGCAGGTAACAGGTGTTGATTTCCATTTTTCCTAAAATTGGATTTCTGTCAAAAATATCAAAGCAGGAATTAAACAATAATTCAATGACAAATCAGAGTTTTAGCTATTGAAAAGAAAAGTGATTGCTTGTATGTTTTTATAAGATGTTGATACTACTGTCTACTAATTAATGTTAGTTTGAAAGTTTATATGTGTGTTACACACACACACACACACACACACACACACACAGAGAGAGAGAGAGAGAGAGAGAGAGAGAGAGAGAGTTTATTCCTCAACTCTGAAAGAATCTATTCACACACCACAATGCAGTAAGACCACATTTGTGATCAGCAGGTGCTACCATATCATTATGTTATTTTGTTTGTATTCCAAAAAAGTAAATAATAAGGCTATCATATCAAAATATTTTGTATATTAGATATGGGAAAAACTGAATTAACTGATAACCGATCACTTTTTAATTCTGATCATATGTTGACTTAATTTTTTTTGGCTTGTGAATGATTTTATTCTAATATAGTTGTAAATGTGAGTGGGTGGCAATGCACTCAAATTTTGGACCATGTGGTGATAGGCCACTAGTGGTCAGTAACTTCAAGAGCCAGCCATAACTACTGATTTGTTGCTATTGCAGTGTACAATTTTGAACAGCCACTGAATGAAATGGTCATACAAAAACTAGCTGTATTTATCACATTTTCTTTAAATCAACAAATATACAGTCAATTTTCTTTTTACATCTATAGTTTTCTCAATCACCTGATGAAGACTAAATTCTAATCTACATACTCCAGTACCAACAACATATAATTGCAATGAACTTCCAAATTTTATTTATGTCACTATTCATACTCTTTCAGTGAGAATTCTACAAACATCTTTCAAGTGCAATTTTTAACAAACTACCATCTATCAGAATATCTATGGAGATTCTAGTCACCTAGGGTCATGAGTTGAACTTGAAGATGTTTTAAAGGCAGCTGGACTCTTCTGTTTTCTGAAGGCCTTTGCTCAAATCCAAGAATCTTGGATGAGAAGCAAAACGCCTTCAAAGAAAAATCAGAAAATCCAGCTGCTTTTTGAAAAGAGTCTTTGGACATCTATCAAAATAATTTTCTGGGTATTTCATTCATTCTAAATTTCAGATTTTGAATTTTGAAATTGATTTTTCCCCAAACTCACCTCTGGTTGTTTTTTATTATTTTATTCATTATTTTCTAGTGGATTGGAGAATGTGCAACTGTCACCGCCAAGAGTGTCTACACAGGATTGAAAAGCATTATATTGCAATGTTCTGCCTCTTTAGGGCATCACAACAATGCAATGTTGCTCTTAGTATTTGCTTCCTCCTTCCCCCCTTGAGGATGTCTCTGCAGCAACTGTGGACTTAGTTGTGCAACAACCAATTATTTTACATTCATTTCATTTTGATCTTCACTTCCTCCAATGTGTTACATCAATTGCATTCCACAGTATCAGACCCTCCTTTCCAAATCTTTTACACACAGATGGGCCAATATATATTGATTCTGCTGCCCATTAAAAGCTTTGATTAATCAAGACTTTAACATAATGCTTTTAACAGAAGATATAGACTAAGTTGCTGATCTTACCATACCATACTATTAATTTATTTTTGCTTCAAGGAAAGCACATTTTGGTCAGTAAACCACAAGGAACCCCACCAGTTTTAGGCCAACGTAAGGATATTCTATACAATTTGTATAGTTGTTATCTTGAAACATTGCATACTCCAAATCAGCCAGGAGAGCTATGTAATATACTGATACATATCCAAGATGCATATCTTGCACCTCATGTAATTATTCTAGTTAAAGGCAACTATTCACCACTTTCATTCTGACAATTCAGTTGCAAGGTGGAAATGTAAACTAATCACACCTTTCTAAAGTTTGAAATATAGGGAGGCTAGGGAGAAGAGTTTCTTTATAAAATCACAACTTTTCTAACGTTCCCAACAACCCTCCTTCTGCAACTGAGTAGATAAGACTTTGCTAGAATTATTTGATAGAATGATTTTTTTTTTATTATTCTACCTATGGAATATACAAACTGATGCTATAATTTCTTCTTCTTGTACAATTCATTAGAAGAGGTTTCTAAATGTGCTCATCTCAATATTAATTTTTGCCCCCACATAGGTACAGAATCAATGTACAAATGTTATGATGAAGGATGAGTTAAAATTTATTTTCTTATGAATGTATTGGTGAGGTGGAAAGAAGAGTAGTTCAGAACAGTAACTAAGATGAAAGTAAGAGAAATCAAAGCTACTGAAGGATCAGATAACAGATAATCAGAGTTGGAAGGGACCATAGGTCATCTAGTTCAACCCCGCCCAAATGGAAGACCCCATAATTTTTGACAAATGGCAGTCCAATTCTTCTTGAAAGTCTCAAGTGATGGCGCCCCACATCTTCCGAGGCAAGGTGTTCATTGATTGATTGTTCCTATTGGAAAGTTTTCCTTATTTAGTTAAATTCTCCTGTTCAGTTTCCATCTCATATAGATTTTTATCTCGCATTATTTTAGAAGTAACCCTGGGCAAACATACACAGCTCCTCTTCCTCCCTTATTCTCTCCCAAACCCCCTGGGAGGTGAATTGGGCTGGGAAGAGTCACCTGCCTTATACCCAAGGCAGGACAAGAACTCACTAACTCCTGGTTTCTAGCCAGGAGCCACTACCTTTATAGAGTATGTTAGTATGCCCTATAAAGAATCAATTATGCTAGAAATAACCACATTAGGATAGCATATTATATTTCAATTATTTGGATTATTTATAAGTAATAATGTTGTAAATTATATTCATGTATTTTTTGTTTACCAGAGTGTTGAGAAATGCCATAAAACTAAAACAGCCTTGCCTTTTAGATGTGACCGACTGATTAGGCTTAGAGCTACCCAGCTCAATTTCAATGTCACCTGGCTCTTGAAGTTGTTCCTTCACTCTTGCTCTTAAGTTTTCTTAGCTGTGGCTGCCCGCAAACAAGCTAAACTATCGCGAAGAAAGCAATCCCATGGTTGAACAGCCTTGCACCATTAAGTCAGAAACAGAGTTACACTCATTTCAGAATTGCTGCCAATGAGGTGCAACCACTTCTCCCAACACACAGGAGGATTGAAAGGAAGGAGGGAGAGAAATAACGAAGCTCCCTTTTCAAATGCAGTTCTTTAAAACCCTGTAATAAGGATTGCATGACTTTTTTACAGCTAATCTTTTAAAAAAAAAACCAATTTTGGAGGGGAAACCAACGATTCCTACATTGTGCAACATCTTCAAACACTTCATTACACAGCCTATGATTGTTGCCGATTGTCACAATCCTAGGCTGGAAATAATAATTATAATTTTAAATGGTGCTTGAAATGGTTATGGTGGTCTTCAACTTAACCACCACCGCTGGAGCCCATGAATTTGTTGCTATGGAGAAATTTGTTATGAGTTTTGCCCAACTTCACAAAAATTTTCTTGCCGTGGTTTGTTAAGGAATCATGCGCTGCTAAATTAGTAACACGGGTTGTTAAGGGAATCTGGCTTCCCACTGACATTGTCCATTGTCAGGTCACAAAAAGGGATCATGTGACCTTGGGAGACTGTGATTGTCATAAATATGAGTCATTTGTCAAGCATCCGAATGTAAATCATATGACCATAGGAATGCTGCAACAGTCATAAGTGTGAAAGGGTCATGTCATCTCAGTGCTTAGTCACCAACAGTCCACTAAATGAACTGTTGTAAATCAAGGACTACCTGTATAAGATATTTAATTATTCCTATCTTGCAATGAAGAAGAGAAAATGAAAGTTCCATTGACAATGTTCCAAGACTGGTTGGTTCATAATGCCCCTTTCGAGTGTTGAAGCGATAGAAGAATTTCTTAACGGCTAATGCCATTGCATGGAATAGGATTGAAACCAATACTTTGCCAGATAGCAAATTTCAAGGAAAAAATAGTAGTAAGCACTGTGAACTTGATAGCAGATGGCTTTATTTGTTTTGTTTTGTTTTATCCAGAGCTGACATATACTTGATGTTAGTTGCCCTTGAAATACAACAGCTCTTTGATATACTTTATAATTAGCGATGTTTACTTTATATAACATCAGAGATCTTCCTATAGAACAAAGCCTGTATTTCTGTCCTTGAACCTGTCACTATATAAGAAGACAAGAACATTAAACTGACACCAGATACTAAGCAAGGAACTCATTTTATTGTTTTGTGACTTGGCTCATTTCTCATAATCTTCTGACTATTTAAGTAAAGAAAGTCTCATTTGATCGTCAATTTTATAGCAGAATGTAGATCCCCAACATTTGCATTATATAATGTAATAATACGTGTACTGTGGAATTTTATATACAGAGCCTCAAGAAGCCCAGTTAGCCATTTTATTCTTTAAAGTTTAGAATCTTATCCTGTTACAGATTCAGTTAGTCTGTTTCTCAACAGTCCCTCCTCACATTGTCATTTAATCTCATTTTATAGTTAGTTCATATATATTGCATTGTGTGTTTTCTACAGCACCTTAAAGAGAAATTCTATTAAAGAAAGGATTTATTTATTCATTACATTTATATACTACACTCATATCAAACTCTGAGTGGATTATGAAATCTCCTTTCCAAAAACGTTCTAAAATCTGAAACAAGGATTGTGTACTTTATGACAGCTTTTAAACAACTTTTTATTTAAAGACTAATTTTGGAGACAAAACCTAAACATCTGAAAGATCAGATAAAATGTTTCAAAGAATAATCAGTGATGGTGCTCATATACAATGCTGTAGGATTAGAGCGACTATTTATCTATTTGCATAGTTTATTTTAATCACAATTTGGCAGTCAACCATCGAATTATATGGTGGCCTGCTTCCATATGTAATATTGTCATAAATCAAGATTTGCAATTGTATTGCTTCAAATTACATATCACACTAAGATAAAACCAAATAAATTACATTAATATTAGAGGCTGGCTATCTTCAGAACCACTCTGGTATACTGTTTTTAAAAACCAGATAATCTGAAAAAAGAAAGAAATGGTGAACTGAGAAGGCTTGGATTTTAATGGTGTCGACTGCAACAGAATGAAGAGTCAAGAAAGAGAATTGAGATTGTCCATGTTTCCAAACAGTTGCTCATTATGAAGAGACACCAAGACAGTAGTTTTCAGCAGGTTTCGAAGTTTATAGCTCTGGAAGATAAGCTTGCTCAAACATGGTAACTTCAAAGATCACAATTGTTTTCTAATCAAGCTAGAAATTGTTAACTGCTTTTCTAGCTATTAGGAACCTTTGAATAGACAGGTTTACAGGACCAGGGCATTTTCTTTCAATCTTTAGTGAAAAGAAGTTTTAAACAAGTTTAATGATTACACAATTCTTTTGGAATAAACGGGGGGGAGGAGGAGGGTAGCGAATTTTGAAAGTTACAATTGACTAATCCTTCCCATGGAAAAATGCTATTCTTTCTATTACTATTAAATGAATAACAGGATCCGAATTACAATTCAGAAACAGAATTAAAACGAATTACAATTACAAATAAAACAGGATTACAATTCAAGGAGAATTAAACTGGATTTATAAATACAAAATGGAGCATAATATTTTAACATTGGACATATTGAAGGATATTTTTGAACAATGGACACAGAAGTTAATTTTAAGAATGTTCATCTATAGACAGCATTTAAAAGGTTAGGTAAGAGGAACAGGTTTTTACTGGATAAAGTAATATTGATCTCAAAGTGGATTTAAAAACATACAATGATATAGAAAACAGATCACACTGGACATGTAAAAGAAATTGGCTGATGTCCAAAATCAAACGGAATATAGAAATAATAAACCAAAAGAGTGACTGAGTAACTTTCCTATATTTACAAAAAAGAAACTTGTCAATGCTGAAGAATTTAGTGAGAAGGAAAAAATGAAAAGAACTCAAATTTAGGCTATTATTAGTTTACAAAGTGGACATGCATTAGAAGAGGAGACTATTTTATATTTTAAGAGAAGATGGTTTCTAAAATTGTTTAACAGGTAATGAAGTGATCACTTTAAATACTTCCTTTTCTTTATTATATTCTTAATTTTCCTCTTTTCTATTTTTTTTCTTTTCTGCATTTTCAATTTTTTCTTTTAGTTTGACTTTATTTTTTTTTAATTGTAATTTTATATAGTACACTTATTAAAAAAAGAGGAACCTGAAGCATCCCCAAAATCATTTGCCATATACAAAAAAAGTCACCACTGAAGAGTTCTCGTTATTTCTCAGAGACTTCAACCACTTTGGGTGAAGGCTGCAAAGTGATGCATTTCAGATCCGAGAAAAAAAGCTTCTATCTGGCAAACCCATCTCTACTTACTGAACAGTATCCCAACATCTGGTTTTGGAAACATCAAAGCATGGATCGGGAAAATGAAATATAACATGAACAGAACCAGGATATCACCTTTCTGCCACAGCATCTGGGATAATATGAAAGTAACCGACACACATTTTTATCTTTTCCTACTTTAAATCCTGTTGTTTATTATGTTCAAACTAAGTGTAAAAATAATGGCTACTATAAACAAGTCAAACACCATCAAATAATTACCCTAGGAGCAGGGGTCCCCAACCACGGGCCCGGACCGGTACCGTCCGTGGATCATTTTGTACCGCCCCAAGAAGAATGTTAGGCCTACTTTGCTTAAAGCCCGCTTATTTTGTTTTCGACAGCGCCGAGAAAAGCCCGGTGAGCTTGTTGGCCGTCGTTGGAAAGGCATTTGGGTGCTGAAGGAATCTCGGCCTTAGTTTCTTGCCGGGGGGGCGGCTTTGAACGAAGAGCCTGATAAGTGGGTGGAGTCTCGTTACTCAGAGGAGATTAAGAAAGAGCCCAAAAGCCCATCACGACCGAGGAAGGTAAAAGAAGGAGTTGAAGGCGGGAGAAGGGGGACGGCCGCTGGCCGGTCGCTTCGCTTCTGCCTTGTCATGGATGCCGGTACTGGGTCCAGGATCATTTTGTACCGGACGCAAAGAATGGTTAATCACGTGGAAACTGGTCCCGGTAGCAAAAGGTTAGGATCACTGCCTAGAGGGAAGCTGTTTAGAAATGAATAACACTAACTAAGGATTCTATTTTCTTTATTTGTTGTTATTATTTATATAGCTCATACATACAGTACATGAACAAAAAGTGCACTGATACAAATGGACTACCCATTATACAAATTGGCCTTGGTTTTCACATTATATTGTTCAAACATGTTTTAGTATCTCTACTGTTCATATAACCATCCCCTTTTCTATAAACATTTTATGTTCGTATTGTTTTAGTAATGATTTTCTGTATTTAGAACAATTACAGGTAATGCAGAGATCATCCCACCACTGTAAAAGCAGCAGGAGGAGAAGCACTATTTCTTAATATCAAAGGCACAGAAACTTGCTGTTGTAGTAGTGGCCAGTAAATGAAAAGCGTGAGCAGACAAGGCCATTATGTCAACCACAGAACTGAGCAGCAAAGACTTAAAACTGAAGGCATTTAAATCATTTTTCACAGAGCATCCTTCAAATCTTCAGAGCACCAAAGGTGCTTTTTTCAAGAGTGTCTGGGCTTTTGTTTTTTCTTTGAAGATGTTTCTTCTCATCCAAGCTTCTTCAGTTGCCTCTGAAAAGCACCTTTGGGACAACCATGACCTGGATGACAGAATCTACACAGACATCCTTCAAATATGTAGAAAACACTTGACAGGTTGGTTAATTTTAAAGGCATTGTTCATTATACCTTATTTTCTGTTCCAAATACTGAACAGAGTCAAGGTATTTATCATATTCTATCATTGTGCCAGTGAAGCCAGCACAGAGTATACCAACAAGAACCTGCTCCCCGTCCCCCCATAGTTTAGATAATCAACACATTCTCATTACCATTTTCAGTTCTCTATACCTGCACTCCTAATCCATATGAAATATTTATATTCATTTCATCAATAATTTCCACAGGTTTCTTTATCTCTATAAGACAGTCTGTCTGTCATAATTCTATAAATCAATATATATTCCCGAGTTTTCTTAGCTTTTTACCCGTATACATGCATTTTCTGAGCAACTTCATCTTATGCCTAATGCTTGTGTTTTTCCCCCAGACATACTAGCAATTTCTATCTGGCAATCTAGTGCTTGATTCAGATCTGATTCGACCTTTGTTGTGGCACAAGATCTAAACCAGGCTTTGATACCAGCTCATGTCTTTCCCCACCTTTTATATATCATGATTCATACATGTAGGATGCCAGTACCACAACTATAAAGTTTGAGGCGCATGTAGCATTTCACAGCATGATTGCCCAGAATTCGCAAGAGCTCAAATGGATTGATTTCTGTACAGTATAACCACATCTGAAATATAAATAAAGTTACTTAAGTGCGAGTTATTATGGAACTCACCCTTCTAATCTACATCAGGCAAACTTCGATGAATGCAATCATGTCAATAAATATAAGATTAAATTGGTTGGATTTTAAAAGCTCTTTCATTTTTTCCTGATCGTCCTGGAATGAGAACTACTTTCCCATCTCTCTTGTCCTTCTTGGCTTCATATAACAGCTGAAAAAAGAAGATATTAAAAAAAAAACATGTTTTTAATCTTTCTGCATGGTTCTCATCACTTCTGTTACATTTTTGGAATCTGAATCCATAAGCTACGGGGCATTTTATTTTGCTTGTGGATTCTGACTTCAAACCCACATTTCATGAAAAGTTGGAACTAGTAGTTGATTTGAAAATCAGAATTTGGGACATACCCAGCTTTTGGGAAATCATGCCAAACAATTTATAACAGTTCATTCTCACCATGATCTCAATATTATCCTTTGCCATAATCATGCACACACATATTAGAGTCAAAGATTAAAGATGACATTCTGTATCTTCACACAAACCTACCAGTTCTTACTCTAATATTTGTCTGAAAGAGAATGCTTGCAGAATGAGGTTCTTCGGGAATCCTATCTGCTCTAAAGGTCCTAATCAAACACAGGGAGACTCAAAGTATGACATATGTACGACCAGCAGAGGAAATCACATCTCCACAGAGCTGAAATGGAATGCACTTAAAAGAAATGGATAAAACCTTGTTTTAATAATGATTGGCAGACTTTCAGACTTTTTTTGGACAGTGGTTTCAGATTTAAATTTGGGGCAGCCTATTGCTGTGCCAGAATGGTTTTTCTTCATCCTGATTAGTTGGGAGTCTTGGTCTGTGTTTATTGGTCTCGGAGTTTGCTGTGTTCTGCTTGATTGGTGTCTCTAATATCTTCTGTCTGTTTTTGCTCTTTTTGTATCTTGATTGGCTGTGCAGTATTGGCTGGCAGTATTATATATATATATATATATATATATATATATATATATATATATATATATATTCCTAAGATAATTTCCAACATTTTAAACTGAATGCCAATATACGTTCCCATGTGGTATCCCCCTTATACAATCCCTAACCCTTATCTCTAAATCTCGAAACTTTTTATCATTCCTTTTAATTTTGGCTATTTCCCTTTTCTAAATTTCCAGTCTTTCTTCTTTTTTCCTTCTAGTTTTATTTTTATTTCCCTCTGCCTGCCGGGCATGTTTCCCCCCCTCCTTTTCAGATCTCTATTTTGGGGTTTCTTCTTATATATTTTCTCTTCTTCTTAGTCTTGAGTGTCTTATCTCTTTTATTTATTTATTTATTTATTTATTTATTTATTTATTTATTGTTTGTTTGTTTGTTTTGTTTATTTATTTATTTATTTATTTATTTGATTTGCCAATTGTTTACAAGATAATAAGTATAAGTGTATACATAGTTGTGAATACATGAAATGGGTACATATAAGAAAAATAAAGAAAGAATAAGAGAAACAATAGGACAGGGACAGTAGGCACGTTGGTGCGCTTATGCACGCCCCTACAGACCTCTTAGGAAAGGGGTGAGGTCAATAGTAGACAGTCTAAGGTTAAAGTTTTTGGGGTTTGGGGAAGAGACTACAGAGTCGGGTGAGAGTATTCCAGACATTGACCACTCTATTGCTGAAGTCGTATTTCCTGCAATCAAGTTTGGTGCGGTTAACTTTGAGTTTGTATCTATTGTGTGCTCTTGTGTTGTTATGGTTGAAGCTGAAGTATTCATTGACAGGTAGGACATTGCAATGTATGATTTTATATACCATGCTTAAATCAGACCGAAGACGGCATAATTCAAGGTTTTCTAGTTCTAGAATTTCAAGTCTGGTGGCATAAGGTATTCTACAACGAGTAGAGGAGTGGAGAACTCTTCTTGTGAAATATTTCTGGACTTTCTCAATTGTGCTAATATCAGATATTGTCTCTAATGTCGATGTCTCTTGTTTTAAGTCCTTTTATGTCCTTTGACAATGGTCCTTGTTCTTCATGCTCATCAAGGCTGTTATTTTCCTCTTTTAATTCGTCCTCTCTGGGCTTCCTTTGTTCTTCCGCAAGCTGTGACGCCATTACTTTACTCAACGTTAACTCCACCAATCTCATTCTTTCTTTAAACATCTCTCTCACATTTTGGAGCTCCAACTTAAATTCTTTGCTTATTTCTTCCATTTCTTTGGTCTATTAAGTTATTCTTTATTTTATTAAAAGTCAAATTTTTCTGTTATAGTCCTTGTCAAAAGTCTCCTTTTTAACTGTAATCCCCTCTTATATTTTTTTATAAGGCTTCTGGGGATCTTGTTATGTACGACCAGTAATTTTCCATAGAAACATAAAAGAAGGAAATCTTTAATCCTTAGGTGGCGCTCTATATCATTTTCTTCTTAGAATTCTTTTATATTTAATTCACTTTTCCATAGTATTAATATTAGATTTAACCAATTCCGAATAAGACCAGCATTTTATCCAATGCCTGATTAATGTCCAATTCTGTATGTTATTCCAAATTTAGTCTCTAATCACATATAATTCTTTTATTTCCAGTTTTTTCTTTACTTTATATTTTCCTCTTATTTCTCATTTGCCACTACCACTCTTCCAAATGGGGGGTCTTTCTTTCCACTTTTTGGGGTTATCAAAAAAATATTCAAAGTCTTTTATCCAGTTACACGTTGCTCACCACTTTCACTCTCCAGCACAAAACTTGTGTCCCGGCAGCTTCCTGTCTTCAGGGCAGCCATTAAAAGACTGCCACTTCTCCCTGTCTTCTAGGGGAGTTTGCCAAGCCAGGGAGGGGAGATGCATCTCCCCTCGACCCAGCTGGTGGTCTCCCCCTCTTCCCCCCCACCCCTACGAGGTGGGTCAGATGGATCCGGTTCTTTAAGGACCCCTCCAACAGGGTAAGCTGCGCACAATCGCGGTCTCTGATCTGTCATCGACCAGAGAGCCACCGGAAGTTTAAACTATTCAACTTTGACAGACTCAGTCCAATCAGCTAGGACACTGATCAACCCATGCCTGACCATGCCTGATCTATCGCAGCCTTACAAGGGAGAACTAGGTAACAACAAATCAGGAAAAGCTGTTCTGAATGAACGTGTTATCTGAGCTTAATTATCACCATTATACCATTGCTAATGCATTGTTCAAATTGTCTGTTTTGGACTCCATTTTTAACTGGTTCAAATCTTCTACTACTCAAGCTGAAACCAAAGTGTATTATGTATTACACCATGCAGACTATCCCACATTCTACCCAGCTTCCATTTTTTAGAAAGAGAAGAATGAAACTTCCTTTCCAGATGATCCTAAGGCTGGGGACTATCCATATGATTGTGATGTACAATTTATAAAAAGAAGTGGGGAGAAATAGACTTTTAAGGGGGGAAAATGGGCAGAGAGAATCAGAAACCAACAAATCAGTAAAATGGATTGTGCTGTCAAGCCTTTAGCAACTTTGTGCAGCCAAAAACCTTAGATTCATACAGAGAGTTATTAGCCAGGTTAATTGAAAGGAAAAACGGGTCTAGGTTACAGAATCTTAGAAACAGTTTATGCATACTTTTGCAACCCATTTATCACTTAAGTTTACGTGGGCTGCAATTCCTCAATCGTCTTGCAGATTGCAGCAGTGGAGAACATGCTGCTAATTTTCCTGATGTCCTGATCCTTAATATTGAGAAGTCCATTACATATACACCATGGGCACAGAATCTATTATTTGAGAGAGAGAGAGACATGGGATACTGGAACTTCAAGCAGAAACACCCCATATTGCAATACTCGGATGCAGCTCCTATTTCAATATCTCAAATGATCCATTTGTTAAAATACTGAATTTTCCAAATGATACAACAGTGATTGGTCTCATTTGAGACAACGATGAATTCGTATACAGACGGGAGGTTGTACAACTTGCCTCGTAATGTAACCAGAACAATCTGGAACTGAACACACTCAAAACCGTAGAAATGATGGTAGACTTTAGGAGAAACCCTCCCATACTACCACCTCTTACAATACTAGACAACACAGTATCAACAGTAGAGACCTTCAAATTTCTAGGTTCTATCATATCTCAAGACCTAAAATGGACATCTAACATCAAAAACGTCATCAAAAAAGCAAAACAAAGAATGTTCTTTCTGCGCCAACTCAGAAAGCTCAAACTGCCCAAGGAGCTGCTGATACAGTTCTGCAGAGGGAATTATTGAGTCTGTCATCTGCACCTCTATAACTGTCTGGTTTGGTTCTGCAACCCATCAAGACAGACACAGACTTCAGAGAGTAATTAGGACTGCAGAAAAAACAATTGCTACCAACCTGCCTTCAATCAAGGACCTGTACACTGCACGAGTTAAAAAGAGGGCTGTGAAAATATTTACAGACCCTTCACATCCCGGACATAAAATGTTTCAACTCCTTCCCTCAAAACAATGCTATAGAGTACTGCACACCAGATCAACTAGACACAAGGGCAGTTTTTTTCCCAAAACGCCATCACTCTGCTAAACAAATAATTCCCTCAACACTGTCCAACTATTTACAAAGTCTGCACTACTGTTAATCTTGTCATTACTCCTTATCACCCATCCCCTCCCACTTGTGACTGTATGATTGATTTCTTATTGTACCCTATGACTATTGTTAAGTGTTGTACCTTATGATTCTGAACTCTTGACAAATGTATCTTTTCTTTTATGTACACTGAAAGCATTTGCACCAAGACAAATTTCTTGTGTGTCCAATCACACTTGGCCAATAAAGAATTCTAATTCTATTCTATTCCTATTTGACAAACGAATATGTTCAATAACAGAGATGTAGACAAGTACAGTATGTTACTGCTGCAAATATTTCTCACCCTGATCAGCTATTCTGGAATTAAATGGGCACATTTTTTAACTCTACCGAAAACAGTAGAAATATATATATATATATTGGCCGAAGGTCATGCAGCTGGATTCATGCCTATGGTAGGACTAGAACTCACAGATCCCTGGTTTTTATCTCAGTGTCTAAAACGACCACACCGACATGAAATCCCCTTAAAAGATTTAACATAGATTTAAATCTTAAAAGATTTAACACAGAAGCTACAGAGCTCATGGGATTTTACTTCCAGATTTTACCAAACAACTGTCCAATTCTTCATCTATTGATAGCAAATTTCTCAGAACTTTGATGAAACAAAGTGCTTCCGGCTAAAAATAACAATCAAGGGAAATCTGCGATTGCTGTGAAGAAGAAAAGCTTCAGCCATTCTGTTTTCTTCAGAAAGGAAAACCTCTGTCTAGACAACAGTTACACTGATTTGCCAGAACAACTGGACAAGCTTTGGTTTCAGTAAGTCCACAGGAAGTTCAAAGCAATGCTAGATGTTATCAACATTTACTTTTCTACCTTGATTGCATGAATACTCTCATGGGTGTCCTTATAGGAAGAAATTCATTCATAATGGAAATCCTGGTGTGGACAGGCAAATATCCCAAGAGGAATTAATTATACATAATTCTCAAGAGGAATTAAGGAGGATATTTCTGTTTCAGCCTATGATCTTGTTGTGCTTTCTGTGGTAGAAACAAGCTCATATGCAAAATTTAGAATTAAACTATCAGTAACGGTAGGACTTTGTTTTCCCTTATCAGCCAACACCCCAGTTTACATCTCCATATATTTAGTTGACCAATCATGTCATGTACACACACATTGATTGTTTAAATTATCAAGGAATATAAGAAAACTCTAATGAGATTGCAATCAAAATTGCTGCTGCAGTCCTTTTTTGCTCAAACCATTTTTTTCTGTGCCTGCCACAGATTAACCATTTGAACTGTGGACCACCCTTCAGATACTTCTACAACTCCAGAGAAGAGTTTTATATAATCATATAGAAAAGTTACACAGCAGTGTACCGGAAAATCAGAATTTGTTTTACTGCTGCTGTATTCCCCTTTTAGAAAGAAGAAAAGAAAACCTTAACAGAACAGCAAAAAAATAATAAAACATAATAAAATAAAATAAAAATAATAACATAAAATAATAAAATAAATAAAAAATAAAATAAAATCTATGCATCATGCAACAAGGCTGCCTAGAAAATACTGGAATCAGACAGGCACTTGACGAGCAAATTTAGGCAATTTAAGTGAGGTGCTTGGGTGCAGCAAATTCCCCCATACTTTTTTTTTAATCCCTCAAGACTAAGGAGCTTGAAGATTTTTTTTTATAATCTGCTAAACTGGCATCTCCTTTTTCAAGTGTTCTTGGTATAGAACTGTACTACAAAGCATATCACTGTTCTCAGATGAATCTGAACCAGCAGCTACAAGGACCTTGAGAAATTGTTGCAGTGCAACAATCGTAACAAGGCTTATCTCATCAAGATTTCCTGTCCTTCTCTTTGGGATGTCAAATTCCAATGATTTCTTGACACAAAGGTCTGCAAGACATCTATTCCAATTTTTTTCCTCTCTTTCAAGTTTAGATCTTCTGGTAGATCTAGGTCGATCTTTGTAAGAAAGGCATTTTTGATTTTTTGGATAATAGATGCAGCTGGACAGACAAAGTGATCAAAATCGTTCAAGGAAGAAGCATATATTACTACTTTATTGCTTTTCAAATTGCTTCATTAGGAATAGCCACTTTTGTAATGATATGTTTTGGACAATTATATTGTATAGATAAAACATTGCTAGGCAATTAACTAAGCTGATGTGTATTTTAAGTAGAAACATTGATGTAAGGGATTATTTAATCATTTTCAAACTTAATTTAAACAACACCGCAATGCACTGAGATACTGAAATTCCAGGGAATTGTCTCTTGTATTCTGGTAATTGGCTAATGAATTAAGGTGCTAGTCTAGCATTGGGGAAACCTGAGTCCTACTGTGGTCATGGAAATCAACTGGAGGATTTTGATCCAGGAAAAAGAAGGTAACAGCAAGTTATTTTCAAAATTATTGCCAAGGAAACTACCTAGATGTTGTTGTTGGTTTGTTCTGTTTAGCTTCCGAACATCTCATCACCAGGCTAGGTGACATTCTCAGCAGGACTTCAGTTCAAGCATCTTGTTTCAGTTCTGCACCACTTGTATTCATTTGTTGTGGTCATGTGGTCAGTGGGTCATGTGACCTGCTGGTCATGCCGTGTTGCCTGTCATGTGAGCGACTAGTCATTATGTGTGACAGTCATTGGTTATAGTGGACAGCTGTAGGATATAGTAGAGGTCATAGAGCAGGGGTGTCAAACTCGCTTTGTCACGGCATTGTCACATGACATATCAGGACTTCTTTCCCCTTCGCTAAATGGAGTGGGAGTGGGGCCAGCATGGGTTGTGAGTTTGACACCCCTGTTATAGAGACAGCACTGAGCCCCTCTTCACTTGCTGACCTTCATGCATAATAACCACACAACAGGTCACCACATGGCATGACAAGCCAGTCGCACGGCTCACAGACCATATAGCCACATGAAATCAGTAGAAGTAGCGAAGAACTGAAACAAGACGCTTCGACCAAAGTCCCGCTGAGGATGTCACCTAGCCTGGTGGCAGAATATTCAGAAACTATATAGCAAGCTCAGATAACAAACCACCACCAGTATCCAAGCCATAAATATTTTCTAGCATTTGTAAATTGCCTGGATTTGTCCCCATAATTGCAAAGGGTGAAGTCTGAATCAAAACAGAAAAGACCCAAAGAACCCTAAAAGTAGGAAATTGAAACATCTAAGTGAACTACAAATTACTATAAGTCACCCCAAAATGTTTGCAGCATATGCGCACACTGGGCAAAAAATACTGGCACCAGAATTCCAAGGCTAAAGTTCATTTAAGTATTTCAAAACCATAGTTCAGCTCAGTTGAATGTACTGCCCTCCCAAATTATTTGGGAAAGAAATCCCAATGCTTGTGTAGTAAGAAAGTTAACGCACAGGAAAAAAAACTGAGGAATAAAGGCAAACAAGCCAATATGAAATGTATAGTATGTGCTATTAGTAAATATCTTCTTAAGGAATTAGTCTTTTTGACATGCTTATGCTTTGACCCAAATGTATAGTGTTTATGGAAAAACTATCACAATATTGTACCTGCATGGATGTACTAATTCTTCTAAAACATGTCAAACAAAATTTTTGGTTATATTAGTTAGCTGCAGGCTGCTATTAGCAGCAAGAAACCAGCAATTGTCAGCAATGGGCTGATGAGAATGTAGCCAAGGGTCTTATGTGACAGCCACAACATAGTGACCCATGTTCTAAAGAACCCACTTTACTTTAATAAATATTTCATAACCCCAGCATATTCTATTCATATAAGAATGAGCAGGATGCTAAAAGCAGGAAAATGGATTTTCCGGTGTATGAGGCACAGCATGGGAGAAGAACAAAACTAAAATTTCGTCGGCTCTGTAACTTCTATCAAAGCAACAGATTCAACTGATCAGTTATCATTTGGATCTGTGCATAACGGCACAAAGAAATGTTTTCCCTATTCCCCCACCAAAACAGCAGTTTTTGTTTTTGTCTGGAAAGCGTGGGTGCCTTGCCCTAGGAATGATAAAAGGCACACTCTGTGGTCCATTAAACTTGATCTTACAGATTTGCACAGAACAGGAAGAAAATATCCAAACTGTGCCATTTTGCTTCCCTTGATTTCTCCCCAATCAGAAATTCTGCATTTCCTCTTAACAGGAACAGTTCTTCTGCACTTGTTTTTTTGGCATTCCCATCAAATCCTCTGAATATATCCCACTGCCTAAAAAAAACATTATATTTGGATTGCTGGACTCTGTGTGTGTGTATTGGGGGAGGTGGGGAGGTAGAGAACAGCAGTCGTTGCTTGTTTTTCCTTCATGCTAAAAATGTATTACATCAATCCATGTTTTTAATTATGAATCGCTAATGAATTTCAGATAATTTGAATAAATACATTGCGTTGTGAGAGAAGGATGCCCAGTCTTCAAATAGCAAAAATGAGTAATTTTTAAATCATTATTTAATTGTATACATATAGGGACATTCAGAAATTTACTAGGAACCCTGATGGCACTGTGGTTGCAATGCAGTATTGCAGGTAAACTGCCCACAGTCAGGAGTTCGATCCTGATGGGACTTAAGGTTGACTCAGCCTTCCATCCTTCCAAAGTCAGTAAAATGAGGACCCAGATTGTTGGGGGCAATATACAAATAATGCTTCTACATTGTGAATCGCCCAGAGAGTGCTTTAAAGTACAATGGGTGGTATATAAGCCTAAGTGCTATTGCTATTGCTATTTTACTTCCCAAAAAAATCAATTTCATATTTCATTTACAGATGCTTCACTTTGCTTTATACTGACTGTTAAAAAGCTCAGATACATGGATGTTTGCACAACCACACAGTTATAAAACTATGAGGTCTTTCTTATTAACCTATGTTCTTCAGTAAGCGAGAGTGTTTTTATATAAGTAGTCATCCTCAATTTACAACAGTTATTTTAGTGACTGTTCAAAATTATAACAATGCTGAATAAAATGACTTATGACCGTTTTTCACAGTTACAACCAGAGGTGGTATTCAGCAGGTTCTGACCAGTTCTGGAGAACTGGTAGTGGAAATTTTGAGTAGTTTGGAGAACCGGCAAATACCACCTCTGGTTGGCCCCTCCACAACTATTCTCTGCCTCCAGAGTCCCAGCTGATTGGCTGGGTCTTCTTTTGTTGCCCTGCACAGGAGAACGGAGCTGGAAAGCAGGTTAGTGGGGTGGGGAGGGAATGGGGATTTTGCAATGTCCTTCCCCTGCCACGCCCACCAAGTCATGCCCATCAAGCCACACCATGCCCACTAAGCCAAACCCACAGAAACGGAAGTTAAAAAAAAAATGAATCCCACTACTGGTTACAACCTTTGTAGCGTCTCCATGATCATGCGATCAAAATTCAAATGCTTGGCCTCTGGTTCATATTTATGACTGTTACTGTGTCCCACAAATAGTTTCTGGTTAGTTCTTGACAAAAGGTGTGAAGATCCGAATTTAGGATTTTGGAGAAGTTCCCTAAGAATGGACTCCAGCACTAGCCTGAAAGCTTGGAAGAATAAAACTTTGGTTCCAGTGACCAACTCAGATTGGATCCTGCAATGTTATCCTGGGACACATATATTTGCCTTCATTTGCAAGATCCCAACTTAATTCAGGATTTGTTATTCTAATTCTAAATGTATTGCTTGCTACAGTAAATTTATTGGAAGAATATAATCTGTTTGCTTTTATGACTGATAGGAATTCCTTCTCTCTAATTAATAACTGCAACACTACTCCACTTAATCTTAAAGCTTATTAAAAGAAAGCATGGGAGACTACCATGAAATGGAATGCCAGCATATTGGAAGAAAAAAATGCAAACAAGAATTATTCCAAATGATGAAATAATCAACACATAATCTAAAATCAGTGTATATAAGACCTACAATATAATTTAAAATTAATCACGTTTAAATATTACAGGGCATTCAATGTTCATATTCACATTTGGAAATAAAGTAGCTTCACACATAAATAATATTATGAAAAATATCTCTTTAAATATATTAAAATGTTTCTCCTCTTGATCATAGTTATTTATTATTGTGTTCAAAATTAAATGTGGAAGGAGAGCATAACATTTTTAAAATAAAATAGTGTTTATATTTTCTACATTTGAGTTCTGAAATAAGAGTCTTAAATGTGAATGAAAATATTTTAGTGTGGTAAAGCATTTGTATGAATTGCTTTGGTTTTGAACTGGATTCATTACAGCACTGTAAATATTGGTAGATTGCCAAGGTTCTATATAGGAAGAAAATTTAATCCTAATGATCTCATTAAGTACACTGGAAAAATAACTTACTGGACAGATCAAATCACTGATTTATTCCATTTTTTAATGTTAAGGAATTATTTCCTCCTGTCAGTTAAATCAGCTTTAAAATTGGGTCCAATAATCACTTGCAAGAAGCCAACTTTCTATTATTAATAGAAGCTGAAGAAAACAGACAATTTTCCTATAGCAATTTTCTGGCATTTGTTTAACCAACTGTGATTTGAGAAGTGCCAATGTCATCATGCAAAGTGCCGTCCTTCTTAAAGCCAAATAAGGAGTCTGATTATCTTTTCCTGAGTTAATTTTAGCTTTAACAGAATAAGAGATTTGGAATGGATCTTGGAGGTCTTTTAGTCCAACCCACTGCTCAGCCAGGAAACCCTATACTATTTCAGACAAACAGTTGTCCAATCTCAATCTTAAAAACTTCCAGTGTTGGAGCATTCACAACTTCTGGAGGCAAGTTGCTCCACTGATGAATTGTTCTAACTGTCAAGAAATTTCTCAATTCTAGGTTGCTTTTCTCCTTGATTAGTTTCCATCCATTGCTTCTTATCCTGCCTGATACAGGTGCTTTGGAGAATAATCTGACCCCCCTCTTCTTTGTGGCAGCACCTTAGAAATTGGATCACTGCTATCACGTCACTCCTAGTCCTTCTTTTTATTAAACTTGACATACCCAATTCCAGCAACTGTTCTTTATGTTTTAGCCTCCAGTCCACTAATGATCTTTATTGCTCTTCTCTGCAATCTAGACTCTCAACATCTTTTTTAAACTATGGCAACCAAAACTGGATGTAGTATTCCAAGTGGTCTTACTAAGACATTGTGTGTGTGTGTGTGTGTGTGTGTGTGTGTGTGTGTGTGTAGTATTTTATGTATATTATATGTGTGTGTATTCAACCCCAATATAGACTTTAAGCAGTGCATAATGCACACTGTTCCATTTTATCAAAAAGGAAGCTGAAGTCTACTTTATCAAATGCCTTACTGATGTCTAAATATGCTAATACGCACAGCATTTCCTTGTTCTGCTAATCTAGTCAAAGCAAGCAATGAAATTTGACCGACATGACTTCTTTTTAACAAATTCATGGTGGCTTCCGTATCTCCTCCTTTCCAGGTTTAGTTTAAAACCTTCCAGTCGACCTTGGTAAAATGCCTTCCAAAGAAATTGCATTCAGTCTTTATAAGATGTAGACCCTGTCTTGTGACTGAAAACTGTCCCTTTGGCCAACTGTCCCAATTGTCCCAGAAGCAGATTAATTAATTCAACTTAATTTTAAATTTTCACTGACATATAAAATGTTATAGTTGACATTAGGACATATGTGCTCTTGGGAGGGATAAGCAAAAGACCTTTAGGAGTGTATGCCAAGGTATATATTCCCAGCAGGGTCACCACCCAAGGCATGAAGCTATCCTGCTAAAACAAGCAGTCCTCTATATTGGGCAGCAGCGATATAAAAATATGCTGGAAAAAGATGTGCCAATGGCATTTTAGTGGCAATATTACTAAATGGCAAGGGCATCGATTCATACTGTGCACGGGAAGGCAATGGTAAACCACTCCAAGAAACCCACCTAAATAGATGGCAACAAATAAAATCAGTACTGCTCTCCCTAAAGTATCGTTTTCTGTTTACCACATTTGAATGTATATTCATACACAAATATGAACTGAAATTTTCAACAGATTTTATTGCATATAATTAGTGCTTCATTCAACAAGATAAGCTCATCATGGTCTATCACACCTAACTGAGCTACTGTCCTTATGCATTCTTATCTTAAACAGTGAATACGAACATCATAATGTTTACTTAAGGATAAATTTGTGTAGAATTCTGCTACACCATAATAAGCAACAAAAATGGAAGCTGTTTCAAGTTCCACCTGTCTGTAACTATGTAGTATAATTCAGTGTTAGTCCTAATACAAGCTGAAATGTTTCCTCCCCTCATTAACAGTGAATAGAGTCACACAAAAATCTAAAATCACTGTCATTTTCTTTATGGAAGGATTAATTCGGGATGTTTTAGTCATGGATCCAAAAATAACTTCACTGAAAAGATACAAAGTACAAATATCAAATATTTTATATGTAGTCGTCTCTCCACCACCCTTAAAAACATACACTAAAAGGTTGGATAATTAAAAGATTGGAACTAACAAGAAAAGGATTAGGGGCAAAGAAAACAAACCCATTTCTGAGATTCTATGATCTCAGTAACCCTGCATTTTTTGGTAAAACACAACCATTTTTTTTCTCCTTAAAGAAGGCAATACTCCCTAGCAACAAGGGAGCAGGTGTTACAAGTGAAGAGGAAACAAGCCATTTCAAATTTAAAAACAAACAAGTGAAATGAAAAGCTAGCAATCTGATCGTAGAAATAGTGGCTTTAACTTTTCATTGGACCACAGCAAATTCAAATTTGTCAAACCATTTGCAGAAACCTATTTTTCACCAGCGAGTTAGAACATGTTTAAAGTTTTATTATATCACAACCCTCATGATCCACATCATCTGTTACTTTTAAATCAAACACACAATTTTATTATTGGGTCTATGCATTCTTGGGTACATATCAGTATTTAATGTGCATACTTGGTGAAAATTCTCTCTTCTCATCATCTGAACTCCTACATACAATTAAGTATCCAGCATCTAAGTGCAGACAGCTTTGGTTGTTTAACAAGGCCAAGTGTCCTGAAAACAAGTAAAAGAATCTTTTTGTTGACCTTTTAAGATCTGCTAAAATATTGGGTGGGCAAAAGGAGGCTTTGAAGGTTGCTGGGCTGTGTGAGAAATGAAGGGCAAGTATGTGATTTAAAGGCCTTTTGTCAACAACATTCAGAAATGTCAAATAGGCAGAAACTTATTGGTGGAAACAATCACTTTCATCCCAAAACGTTCAGAAAAATGAAGTATAGAAACTGGTCTCAATCGTGTGTGTATAAAACCTATAGAAGAGTAATTACTACATACAAAGCCCCGCTGGTTCACTCCAGCCAGAACAAGTGATAGAAACAGATGAGCTTGTGTTTCTTTCTTTAGGGTTACCCCCCTCCACTCAATTTGTTCATAATAGGGTTACTGTATCTAATTACACTAGAATGGAGGCTAGCATTAGCTGAAGACAGAGCAAAGGACTGGAGCCCTCATTTACCGCTCATAATACCACTAGCCTTGGTCAAAGAATACTTTATATATTTGCTTGTTTATTTCAAACACTCCCGGGCTGTTTCCATCATCATGACTACAACTGACTCACAATAATAATCAACATGCTGTCAACAACATAATTTTTTAAAAAATCACCGTAACATTAATACATAAAAATTGATCATGTTAATTCAGAACCCTTGTCCAACACGTATCATCATAAATCATCGAAGTCTACTCAACCATAACCTAGAACGAAGGAGGAATTTCCTGACAGTGAGAACAATTCATCAGTGGAGCAACTGGCCTCCATAAGTTGTGAATGTTTCAACACTGGACGTTTTGAAGAAGAGACTGGATCATCACTTGTCTGAAAGTGGGGCAGGATTTCCTACGTGAGCAAGGGTTTGGACTAGAACACCCCCATTTCCAACATGTTATTCTGCTATTCTTTCACAGATCATGCTTCAGCCCCAGAAATAACTATGTTCTCTGGAAATGAACCTGTATAACAAAATGTCAACTTCTTTGCTTTGCTTTCTCCTTCAGACCCACAAGCGCCATCTTAAAATGAAATAAACTTCTGCAAGCTTGCAAATGGCTAGCAAACAGAAAAGAGAAGAACATCTAATATTACTTCAGCATTCTCAAAACTTCAACTATGATTATATTTTTATGTAAAGGAATGAAGCTTGAGCTGAGGAAGAGGAAATATCGTATTTATATTTAATGCACTCTGAAGTCTCTATCCCTTGAGAAAAATCAGCTGCAAGCATGGATAACATTTACAATATATTTCTGAGCTAAATGACTAGAATTTTGTGCAGAACCAGGGCAGTATTAAATTATGTAATTGGAACTAGTTCCCAGGCTTTTTTAAGGACCTAATAATGACATCATCTGCCGAAATTATCAGTAATATGTTTGATGAAGCACAAAAAATGAAATCTTCGAAGCAGTTTTATTCCATTAATTTGGGATGCTCGTTTCCTTTCCCGAGTCGGTTTTTATATTCTTTTGTTGAACGTTAATGTTAAGGACGATAGTTTAAACTGATGATACACTAGGGTATTATTTTATATCCTATTCTGTCCACCCTTTCCCCCCCACACCTTAAAAAACAGCTTTTTCTGGCACTTCAAATTCTTCTGTCTGCTACATGTAATTAAATGTAATGTCCAGAAATAAAAAAAACATAAACAGTCATACTTTTCCAAGTATTCCGTAACTGTGTAAAACCTTAGGCTTTGCAGTTCATAGCAGGCACGATATGCTATAATGTAAGCAATTAAAAGAACTGATCGATTATGTGCCGTCAAGTTGTTTTCGACTACTAGTGACTGCATAGATTTTCTCCATGATGATCCATTCCTAACCTTTTTTTTCCCCAAGTCTCCCAACAGTCCATTCAACTCACTGGTGATTGTCCTCTTCTTTTCCTTTCAACTTTCTCAGCATTAGGGCCTTTTCCATAGAGCTGGGCCTTCACATTTTATGTCTAACATGGGATTAATTTGATTCTGGTCTTTTGTACCTTAAATGAAAATTCTGGGCTGATTTGTTCAATGATCCATTGGTTTGTCTTTTGGATGTCCATGGTATTCTCAGGAGTCTTCCTCAACATCAATGTTCAAAGGCATCGAAAAGCTTCACATCCTGCTTTTATAGAGTCCAACTTTCACTTCCAGAGATTGTCACAGGAAATATCATGGCTTGCATGATTCTGATCTTTGCTATATTGTACGTGCAGACACAATGTGGCATTTGAAGATCTTTTCCAAGTCCTTTATGGCTGCTCTATTGAGTATTCGTCTGCAATGTATTTCCTAACTGCTTGTTCTTTTACTGTTGATGGTTGGTCATAAAAGGCAGAAACTATCCACCACTTCAATAATTTTATTATCAGTTCTAAGGCTGGTTGTTTTTTCTACCTGTCGTCATCAGTTTGGCATTCTTTTTATTTCATTTTTTTCTACTCTGCTCTTTGACTTTTAATACTAGGGCTTGCAGTCCCTTTGTATTTTTCATTATCAAGGTAGTATCACCAGCACAGGTTACTGATGTTTCCTCCTCCCATTTTAAAACCACACTCGTCTTCTTCCAATTTAGTTTCCCTTAATGTAGGTTCCACATATACTGTAAGTTGAATAAATAAGGAGGGAGTGTAGTGTGAAATCTTATCACACTCCTTTGCCAAGCTGGAATCAGTCTTTTTTCACCATGTTCTATCCATATTTTTGGGCTGCATAAAAGTTTCCCATTTTTCTGAGCACTTTCTGTAGCTTGATGTGATCAACAAAATCAAAGACTTTTCTATAATCAATGAAGTACATATTGACTTCTTTTTGGTATTCTTTGACTTTCTCAAATATCTAGCCTGCATCAGCAATAACATCTTGTGTTCCCACATCTCTTTTTTGTTGGATTATCCTACATGTTATTTTACTATCATGTAAAATTAAGGATATTGTACAATAGTTTGCATACTCTGTTAAGTCTCCTTGTTTTGGTGTTGGAATGGTTGGCCATGGTGTTGTTCTCCAGATGTCCTGGTATATCTTGGTTAGAACTTTGGTTAGAACTTTGATTTTCTGCTGCTTGTATATTTCAATGCATATTTCGTCAGAAATTTTATTACCTTGGTAGTGACCAAGTGCTGATCTAACTCAATCTTCTATTTCTATATGTTCTTGTAAATAAGAAATATGTTCCAAGTATATTGAAAGTTGGTATCTATACTGTATAGTTGTTCAGTATACTTCCATCTTCCTTTTATTTCTTTTGAATTTGTTACTATTCAACCTTTGGCATCCTTTAGCCTACCAATTTGAGGTTGTATAGCTTTTGAGTTTATAGATCTTTTGAAAGACTTTCAAAGGAAAACAACATGTTACTGAAAAGTTCTTTGAAGAAGTTATTCCAAGAAGCTACAGAAGAGACAACCTGATCTCAGTGAGAAGCCCATTCTTTAGCTTTGGCTCCCCTGACATCCTATAAATGTGGGACAACAAGGAACATCTCCATATATGATATAAAGGACCCATCCAAATATATTCAGAGGAGGTGGCCCTAAAGGTACCCAGGTGCCAAACATGGAGGACTTTAAAGGTTAACATCAGCATTTTAAATTATACTCCAAAAGGAACTCATAACTAGCCAAAAGTCTACAGTAGATTTCTAACATGCTCCCATTGTCAGAAGCCAATTAAGCCAGCAACTGCTGCATTCTCTACTGCTTGCAATTTCCAAGTAATCTTGAAAAATTTTAAAGACATAGACACAGTCTGTGTGAGGGCAGGAGTTATTGTTGTGGGATCCTTCTGAACCAGAAAAGGATATAATTAGTGCACTAGCTAAAAGCTGGGAAAAAGTCCTCCTCAATCAGGTTCTCTACCTGTTGTTCAGGTAGGAGCTTTCTGTCCATAAGAACATACAAAAATAATAATATGTTCTTGATTTGGATAGTTTTTGTCTGTCCAGAGAAACCACTGGCACTAAAACAGAGCACCGATATATGAAGTCCATGTTGCATGAGTTCAGTCTGAAACTGAACTCCCATAAAGAACCTTATATCTTCCACACCTCTGGAATAGAACAACAGCAGCATCCCCCTCACAATCCAGGAGAATGGTGCACAGTTCCTCCCCAGCAGTTTGACACAGATGTTAAAAAATAAGGGTCAACTACTACTGTATCTCATAAACGAAGGCCCTTCCCTCCCCACAGGCTAAAATCATCTACATAAAAAGAAGTACTGTAAAATATTGTCACTAATCTTCAACTTACACAGTATTGGCAGTTTCATAAGACATCATGGCTGATAGCACAAAGGGCTATTTAGACCTCTAAAAGGACCAGGTGAGGTGTGTAAGTCCTGACCCAGGTCATCCATGAGAATAGCTAGTGCCATCTCAGTCATATACCCAGCCTTGAACCTAGATTGAAAAGGATTAAGATAGCTCACTTTCTCACAGGGGTTGTATAGCTGATCTGCCATCATGATACCAACAGCAACTTTCCCCCCAAAAAGGAAGTTTGATGCTGGTGAGTGATTATCCAGGGTCACGGGATTGAAAGACAGGCTTTTCAGCAAGTAGCACACTACCATCTTCTTCAAAGCAACCGAGTACTGCCCATTATATAAGAAGTCATTGACAAGCTCATGGATCCACAGCAAACTAAAGCACTGTTTTGTTGAATCTCCCTCTTATGTAGATGTGCCTTTGAGTGATAACTGATTCTTGGCGATTGCCTAGAGACAGTTGCCTGCAGTTTTCTTGGCAAGATTTTGAAAGTGATTTGCCATTGCTTGCTTTTTGTGGCTGAAAGTGACTGGCTCAAGATCACCTAGCTGGCTTTCTGCCAAAAGTGGGACTAGAATTCAGTGGCTTAACCACTGCATCAAACTGCCTCTGCCTCTGAATGTAGTGTGTGTGTGTGTGTGTGTGTGTGTGTGTACACAAAACAAAAACAATGGATTCATTTTTCAGAGTTCTTTGGTGAGCGTGTCTTGTACATGCTTACCAAAGTCTAGAAAAAAAATGTGTGCACGCTTTATGTATTTATTCTGCTACTTTTTAAACCACATCTATCAAATGGTTCTAATCAATATAAAAGACCAAAAATAATAATTAATTTTAGCAGAATACAAACAGTTTTAGAAGAGGCATGTTATGTAATTGCTGACTCTACAGCAAATTCTGAACCCTGGAAACAGATGGAATTATTTCAGCTGAAAAGTATATGTCATAAATAATCAAGTTAGTAAAATCACCATCCTCAAGTTACAAAACAAGTTGCATTTTCTCCTCTTTCATTTTTCCCCCCCCCTTGGGAGTAATTATTGATTTCTAACATATAGCTCTTCCTTATACTGGACTTTTAGGCCTAGTTATCCTTACCTCATTTTTTTCCCCATATTTTCTTATTAACATAGCTGAGCTCCAGCCATGTAGGGTTTTTTGGGCTGTTCTTGTTGTTATTGTTTTTACTTTAAAAAAAAAGTCCATGCTCTTATCCACCCAGACTTCAGCCATATTTAATACATGTCACATGCTTGCTTCCATCATATATTTGTGCTCTGTGACTGAAAGTAACTTCTGTTCACAGACAACAAATTCCACGATCCAAAACATTCTTTTATTTTCTTGGAGTAAAATGCCTATTGCATTAATCAAACACAACGTCCGATTTAAGAATTGCAAATGTTTTTTTTTATCTAGCAGCTATCCCTCCATAATCAATTAATCTCAGAGTAAAGAAAATGAGTATTCATTTTTATATTGAACTGTATCTGCAGGAATGTATAAAAATGGGCATTTATTCAACTATGTTAATCTCCAATCTGGTCAACTGCAGACATACTTTCTCTTCAGATTTCTGAGGACCCCCAGAATGAGTCATTCCTATCTTTGTAACTACAAAAGCTGTTGACAGGCTCAAATCCTGTACCAGGCCTTGGCACAGAATGCAGGAGGCAATATGCTATACTCTGTTCCATATGTATGTATATTTGGGTGCATACTTGCCAGGCCCTTTTTTCTTTTTACAAACATAGGCAGTACTCCATATAAACAAGAATCCTGCTTTTAGAGTTCAGAACTAAGCTGCTTTCAATGAAGCATCTGGGTTTCAAATTATATTTAAATTACTTTGGCTGAAATATGCTCATTTTATAGTGAAGCACAAGCATCTTTGCCCAACACTCACTAGGCAAGGTATCCTTTTGAATGACAGATCAATTATTTGTGCTTTTTGCATTATGCATAAACACCATACAAATTATTTACTTATTTCCTTTCTTGCTAAAGCTTGCAAACAGCTAAGAAATAAACACTCAGAACTTAGTTATACAGAAAAATGGGGGGAAACATCTTTACATTTAGAACAGTGATTGCATATAATTATTAATTACTACATAAATCATTTTCAATACTGTGTCACAGAAAAACACTATTGACTATTCGGACAATCCCCTATGTTGCATTTTCCATCATTTCTGTGCAGCAAAGTCGATAGTAACAGAGGCGTAAGCTATGAGGCCCAGTTTGAAATGACTTAATCAATCATAAATCTCAACAAGTGGTCTCAACAGGTCATTCAGCTATGTTCTAATTATGATTATTGGAAAAAACAATAGAAACTGTATCATGTGGCAAACAACTCCCATCTCCCATTGGTAGATTGATAACTAGCGGAAACTTCATTGTATCAGGGAAACCAAATTCATTCTCATTCTAAATACATAATTGTTGTAACTTCCTCTTCTTCTATACAATACTAATCGAATGTGAAATTGACTAATCTTGATTACAAGCAGCGTCTTGTCAATCAATTTACTACCAGGAGATATTTTTTAAAAAAAGGAACACAAGGATATTTTCCTGAGAGAACAGATTGCCTTCACTGTCGCCCAAGCCCCCACTTCTTTTTAAAGGGTTACATGTGCTAATTCAGTGATGGCTAACCGTTTTGTCATTGTGTGCCGAAAGAGTGTGTGTGTGCGTGCATATGTATGCCTGCACCCATAATGCAATGCACGTGCGACACCCACCCGCCCCTACACATGCATGTGTGACGCCCCCCCATGCGTACCGCGTGCCTCTGCACATGTGACTCCCCATGCACGCCCCATCCCCCTCCGCATGTGCGCGGGCCTCCCAACAGACACACGGCAGATACCCAACAATCAGCTGGCTGGCGGGAGGCGCACATGCATGCACGGTGGATCTGTTCCGGGCGACTGCTCGCATGCTAGCAGAAATGGCTCTGCGTGCCACTTCCGGCTTGCATGCCATTGGTTCACCATCACGGTGCTAATTATATCTTACGTACAAGCATTCTTACAGGCAGGAATGTCTTATTCGTTATATACCCTATTCAGCAATACCAAGGAACCCTATTAAAGAAGCTTACTTAGAGCCAATCTGGCTGTTTCTTCATGTTGAATCTGAATTACCATGTGAATCCGCAAAAGGAGAGGCCAAGAAGTAGGAAGTGAAATCCTGCAAGTAAGAAATCCTTCAATTTGGTATAGTGGTGAAGGCACTGGCCTAGAAACTAGGAGACTGAGTTCTAGTTCCACCTTAGGCCTGAAAGTTGACAGAATGACTTTGGGCCAGTCTGTCTGTCTGTCTCTGTCTCTGTCTCTCCCCCCCCCCCCCCCCCCATCCACTTCACAGGCTTGTTATTGTAGGGAAAATAGGAAGCCAGAGTATTAGGTATGTTCACCATCTTGAGTTATATTTTAAAAAGGTACGATAAACTTATAATAATGATAATCATAATAATAACCAGCTCTTATAGGTTTATCTCTAGCTGACTGAAAAGTTAGAGCCTACATTCAGTTACTGTGTAAACTAGTCCACTAGCTTATGAAGGACTTTAAAAAAAAACTTTAAAAAGTTATGATTCAGCAGATTTCTGCACCACAGTAGTATAGTAGTAGTAGCAGCAGCAGCACTAATAGCTGTACAGTTGTTGCTCTTGAGAAACCACTCAACTTTGCACCTCTCTCTATTCCCCACAGAAATTAGGCCATAAGGACTGAGTTGATCTTCAGACTAGAAACCAGGAGACAAGTCCTACCATAGCAACAAAGCCAGCTGGGGGGACCAGTTGCTTCGTCTTAGCTCTAGGATTGAAATAAGGGCAAACCACTTCTAAAAACTTGCCAAGAAACTTGCAGAAACTTGTACAGGCACTTGCCAGGAGTGAAAACTAATTTGAATGCGCCAGAAAGTTTTTTTAAAAAAAAAACTGATAAAACACAAAACATATTCTGAATATTTAGAACAAAATTTTATACTGTTTATCTCAACATTCAAGTGTATTACCATGTAATGGGTAAAAAAAATGCTGCTCAAGTAAGGAGAGAAATTAAAGAAAAGGCTTCACACTTTACTCAGTGAGTTCAATATAGAAGAGTTAGAATATACTAATTAGACTTGATTATGGGATAGTTAAAGACCCAGGCTATGTCTAAAAATATCTTTGTTGGGCTCAGCTCGAGAGGCATTTTACAGAAAAAAAAAGTGGGCAAAGAATGGCTAATTTATGAAGATTTGCTAAAATAAGAAAATGGAGAGCTTAAGATGAAATCATGAGAACAATTATATGCAGAGTGATTTAGTTTTTAACGGGTTCTCATATACCCAATTAAAGGATTTAGTATAGATAAAAAGCACCAGGAATAGTATATGGTAAAAGAGAATTTGAAAGTGCCTTACCTACAAATGAATAT
This sequence comes from Notechis scutatus, assembly GCF_049901735.1. Lineage (NCBI taxonomy): Eukaryota > Metazoa > Chordata > Lepidosauria > Squamata > Elapidae > Notechis > Notechis scutatus. Next base: position 199,907,910 of record NC_142009.1, read on the forward strand.
GTGATTGCAAAAATGTCTAAATTTTTGCTGAGTTTTGAAACAAAAGTAGAACAAGTTAAAGAATTTATGATAAAAATGGGTCAAGAATTTTGGTTATAACACTCAAATGGATCATGGGAGAAAATGTAGTTAAACTGTTTGAAATTCACATTTTCTTACAAATTAAAAAAGATTTTTTTTAAAAAAAATGATGCACCTTTGGAAATGGAATGGAATGGCAATGGAAAAACTGTCTAAGATGTATAAAGGGATTTCTAATTGTTGCAGAAAATGAGGATGTTTTATCATGCATGATGGATTTGTGAAAAAGTGAAAAGATACTGGATACAAATAAATATGGTGATGTACAGTGTTTTAAAAATTAACATTCAGATGAAACCAGAACTTTTCCTATTTGGATTCATAGATAAACCAAATAGCAATAGCAATATCACCTAGACCAGGAGTCTGCAACTTTAAACACTCAAAAGAGCCACTTGGGCCCGTTTTCCACAGGAAAGGAAACACTGGGAGCCACAAAACATGGGTGGGCGTGGCCAACTCGATGTCACTCACTCTCACCCAGTCGCATCATCCACGCCTACCCAGGTTTTGTGGCTGCTCGTGTTTTCTATGGAAAATAGGTATCTCCCTCTCTCTGTCTCTCTCCCTCTCTCCCTCCCTCCCTCCCTCTCATATCTCTTTCTCATCTCTCTTTTTCTCTATCTCCCTCCCTCCCTCTCATCTTTCTCTTTCTCTCATCTTTCTTTATCTCCTTCTCATCCCTCTCTCTCATTTCTCTCTTTCTCTCTTCTCTTTCTTTTTCTCCGTCTCCCTCTTCCTCCCACTCTCTCATCTCTTTCTCTTTTTCTCTCTTTTTCTCTCTATCTCCCTCTCTCTCTATCTCCCTCTCATCCCCCTCTCTCCCTCATCTCTTTTTCTGTCTCTTCTCTCTCTCTTTTTTCCTTCTCTCTCCTCACTCTCTCCTTCCCTTCCTCCTTCCCACTCCCCACCCCCACTTCCCAACCTACACACCCAGGGAATAACTGTAAGGAAATTCGACCACATTCTCTCTATCTCTGGAAAGATACAAAATAAACCTTGCATTGCAAAAGGAGTGACTGTCAGGCTGTAGATCACCGCACACACTTCAGAGAAGCATAATCCCAGCCAGCAGCACACTCACACACATACGCATATGCATCTTGCAATTTAGTCCAAAGTGGCCGGAAAATATCCCTGGGCGCCCCCGAAGATGCTTGGCTGCAAAGTATGGGGACGAAACTCTCCCCCCCCCCCATCACCAAGGCAATGTCTGCTGAATCCTTGCAGAACTGGGCAAGGCGGTGAGAAGAGAGCAGACAGAGCGAATTGAGCTGAATCTGTCTCTCTCTCTAACCCAGTGGCCATTTCCCTCTCCCACGGGTCTGTTGTACTTGGCGCTCGATGGGGGAGGGGAGCACTTCCCCACGCTGCCCCCTTCTTTCTCTGGGGCCCACCGACAAAGGAGGAGGAAGGCCAGGCTTGGGGGATGGCCCCCACCCCGCAAGATCTGTCCCTACCATTCTCTCCCAGCCCTCTTTGCTGGCAGCAATAGCAAATATAGTGCGACAAAGGCAGAATGCTGTTGCCACGCAAAGACAAGCGCAAGGGACACTTTGCTCCTGGACTAAAATTCCAGCCATGCCACTGCCACGACAGGGCAATGGCTCTTTCATCCCTCTGCTGCAATAGGGTGACAGAGAGCTGCAGCAGAGGGCCCAAAGAGCCGCATGCAGCTCTGGGGCCGCAGGTTGCCGACCCCCAACCTAGACTTATATACCACTTCACAGTGCTTTACAACAATCTGGTTCGTTTTACTGACCTCAGAAGGATGGAAGGCTGAGTCAACCGTGAGCTGGCAAGAATCGAACTGCTAGAACTGGCAGAATTAGCCTGCAATACTGCATTCTAACGGAGAGTCTTTGCTATGAAGCAAAATCAGCTATAAAGCAAGAATCTTGTAGCTTCTGAAGTCCCTTATTACATGAGATTTACATATACAGTTTATGACAATTAGTCATGATTCCTGACAGACACTGAAAATTAATTACTGTTTTCCAAGAACAGAGACAGTAATGTTCCATATAAGCGCCAGATAGAATGTATGGTATCCAGAAGATTTATAAACAATTACACAAAATGACACTGAAAATATTGACTAACTTGTAAACTGAGGTTGAGATTACTGGATGAGAGAAACTAGGTTTGTCTCTTATGATAGCTATAATTTTAGATGCACAAATGAGAATTGCTTAACTACTAGATATAAAAAATGGGTGTCATCATCTAAGATAATAAAAACATGCATGCAACAGACATATATTTGTGTTTTTCAAATTGTTTTATGTTCTATATTCTATTTTGACAATAAAGTTTTTAATATTCGTGTGTGTGTGTGTGTGTGTGTGTGTGTGTAAAATGATAAGCAACTTAGAAAATATCTTTCAGTTTGCACACAGAAAAGAGAAAAGGATACTTACACAGATCAATCTGTGTTTAGTCTGCATCAAGCTTATATTTTTGTTTATGTCTGTTTCATCTCATAGTCATTTTAATTTGTGAATATATATTTTAACATCTTATAAATATGAACTTTGAATTTTCATTAAAAGTACTACTGTATCCTGATATACAATTATTTTTTTTAATTTTTTAATACTGAAGAATGCATTTCAAAACCTCAGAAAAATGAAATCTGAGTGCTATGGAATTTTAATCTACCTGTTAGTCCCTGGTGCACCAATTAAGAAAGTTCACTGTCAAAGGAAAATCAAACAAAAGCCTTAAGCATCTCAAGAGAAGAGAAATTTCATATACTCTGCATGACATTTTTCACAGGAAATGAAATGGCGGTGGGAAAGAAATATAATTCTTGAAAAGGCTGTTGTTATTCTTTCCCTTGAGGTAGTCAGCTTCTAGGTGTTTCGTTTGCTTAAAGTCTAATATGACCATATCTATAATGACATGATAGGCAATGAAAAATTTCAACATTCAGAAAAATATTTGGAAAAGTATCTTCACTGCTTACATATTATACATCAACATGTATATCAGTTCAATAATTTTGTTAAAAGATAATAATTTTTGTGTATTATGAGCCATGGTGGCACAATGGCTAGAATGCAGCACTGCAGGCAAACTCTGCCCACAGCCAGGAGTTCGATCCTGACTGGCTCAAGGTTGACTCAGCCTTTCATCCTTCCAAGGTCGGTAAAATGAGGACCCAGATTGTTGGGAGCAATATGCTGACTCTGTAAACTGCTTAGAGAGGGCTGTAAAAGCACCTTGAAGCGGTATATAAGTCTAAGTGCTATTGCTATGTTTGTTTGCTGCCTTGAATTAATTATAAAGTAATAGAGGAGGCTTAACAAAATAAAATAAAATTGTACAATTTTTGTACACAGACCATTCTTTGGGCCTTTGGACAGTTTATATATTTATATTTATTGAGATAATGTAAATTTAAGCTAAAGTTTCTTGTCCACACAATTAATATTTCAGCTTTAATTGGCAAATAAATGATTAAATGAACTGAAAGTAATTTCAGTATATATATGAACTGGAATTAATCTGAATTTTTGTTCATAAATTAAACCAAGTACTGATGAAAGCATGTCAAGAAATTTTAATGCAATATTGAAAGCTTTTATTTTATTTCTTGACACAGCTTATGCATAATGCAATTCCTAATTATCATCACTGATTTATTTCATTTTACTCCAGTGCTAATATGAAGCACCAATCAATCCTTTCTCAGAAAGTACTGAATGAAAATCTTAAGATCTATGTGTTGTGCTCTCAAGCAAGCAACAACAGCAACAAAACCAAAGGCGGAGAAAATTAAACTTTTGACTTCTGCCCCGTATCCTTATAGAAGTCTATACAATTTTCCTTCAGGAGTCCTTATCGGAGTGCAAACAGCTTGACTATCGCTTATAGTTGCCATTCAAGCAACAAAAGAACTTTGGTTGCTGTTGGGTGGTTTTTTTGTTTTGGTCCCAAAGCAGACAAAGCAGACAACCTACTTTTTTCAAAAAGAGGGTTTCAGTCAGCTTTTGCAGTCCTACCATTACAACATTCTCCACCAAGACTGAAAAAGTCACAGCAGAGTACTTTTAGGCCTTTTGACAAAGGCATGCAGTTATCATGTATTAGAGGCAAAAGACGATGCATTTCCCAATAAACATGATACAGCACACTGGAGAAAGCTTTCAAGGGACAGAGCCATATTTTCTGGCCTAACTTTGCTAATGGAACCCAGAATCATAGCACAAATGAACAAGGATCTGTCTGGTTTTTTTTTCTTTCTTAATGTACAGTATTAGGTCTGAAAGGTAAACATTTGCTTTTGGATGAGAGTACCTTTGTGGGAAACAGAGCATATTGTTTTTACAGGATTGTAGGAAGACATGCTAGCCTGTGAAGAAAATACACTGTATACATTTCTAGCTCATTTCTCATGAGCTAGGCTGAAGCTTGAGAATTGTATGTAGGAGCTAGGATCAGAGGCCTCTGCTCTGCTATGCTAGAAATTCTTAACCAGAATTGACTGATATGATAGTTACTCTAGAGCAGGGGTGACAAACTCAAAGCCCAGGGGCTGGATCTGGCGTGCGGGGTAGATCTGGCCCGTGGGGCCGCCCTGGAAACAGCGGAGTGGCCCGTAGTGCTTCTGCCAGCAAAAACGGGTTCCTGAGCTCCGTTTCCTGCTCCCACGGCCTCCTACAATCCTCTGCCAGTGAAAACGGATCCCTCCCGAGCTCCATTTTTACTGGCAGAAGGTTGCAGGAGGCCGTGGCAACCGAAAACGGAGCTCGGGAGCCTGTTTTCGCTGGCAGAGCACTCGCGCCTCCCAGTGAGTGACGTCGAGCTGGCCACACCCACCCTGGCCACACCCATCCCTCCCCCCCCCCAGGTCAAACACAACCCTGATGCAGCACTCAATGAAATAGAGTTTGAGACCCCTGCTCTAGAGACAATCCCTAGGAACTAGGACCATAAAAAGAAATTTATAAATAAGGGCAGGGGGTTATAGAATTAGAGTAGTGGGAGATGCAATCAGGGATGGAGATAATGTATTCATTTTAGACGCTTTGGATAGATTGTGACGGCATGAGTACTAAGCCAATGAATGAGAAAAAGGTGAAAGGTAAATTTGTAACAGCAATAGAGAAAATAAGGCAAATGTATTGATGATTTAGGGTGTGTCCACTGTACCTACTTGTGCATGGCCTGCCATCTTTGCAAAGTGAAGAATAAAATTACCATTGGTTTTTCTCTTGGAAGTTTTGGTTGGTGATTGTTTATTTACAAACTACACAACAAACCCCACGCCTTTAAGACAGGAATTTATTAAAGTTCCTTTATCTTTTTGGGAAACTCTGGCTTTATTCCTTCATTCACAGTAAGCGCAAAATAAAGTTTTAAAAAACTGATAAAACTCTGAGGAAACTACTGAACTTTTCCTAAAACAACAACAACAACAACAAAAACATACAGCCTATATTAATGTGACAACAATTTCCCCCAATTTCAGTTTCTGCCTTCTGGTTTCCTTATAATGCCAAGTATTCAGTTTCAAAATAACTTAGTTTACAATTAAAGTTAATCAGTCTATTCCAAAATATTTTTTTAACATGAATACCCCACAGCATAACATACTGATGGTAATATTTAAATGACAGCATTTCTCAGCAGCAGCAAATCAAATTGATTTCTCTGATTTTGGAATCCAATTTTATAATGTATCTTGGTGAACTAAGAAAATAGGAAAATAGAACAATGTGCATGTAGGAATTGGATAAGGGCAAGTAATTGAAAGAAACATCACATTAGGACTTAGCGCAGGAAATAGACTGGATAGCGCACTTTTGTGTTGGATTCCTTAAGATAGGGCACGTAAAGGTACAGAGGGACCCTAATGTAACAAGTTACATTGCCAAACTGAGTCACAAATAAACAAGTGAGCAAATCAAACAATAATCAAAGCAGATTATCCCAGTCTTCTCTTCCCAGTCACACTCCAGCCCCCTATACATTTCAGATGAAGGAAGTTAACACAGTTTCTTGAAAGAGGATCAAGACTCTTGTCTAAGAGGGCATTTTGTTAACTTTTCTCAGCTGAGAAAGAACCAAGAATAACAGAAGGGAGATTAACAGGGTCCAAACAGCATTTGGTTTGACAGCATTCTTGTCCATTAGTTCTCAGTTTATAGCATACTAAGGATATTATATTCTTACTGTGTTTGTTTCTCAACAGGTTTCAAGGCCAGGTAAGATCAATGACAAGAAGCTGTCAAATTAAGGCAGCTCATCACTTTCAGAGACTCTTCAATCATTTACAGCTATCACAGTTGTAATAAATAGCCCATCCATACCGAATATTGTGCCAACTGTAAGAATGGGGGGGGGGGAGGCGGAAAAGACAGAGAGACACACAGAGAGAAGAGAAAGACAGAGAGACAGCGAAACAGACAGAGAGAAAAGAGAGAGAGAGGGAGGAGGAGAGAGGGAAGGAGAAAGGGGGAAAGAGACAGAGGTGAAAGACAGAGAGAAAGACAGAGAAGAGAAGAGAAAGACAGAAACAGAGAGACAGAGAAGAGAAAAACAGAGAGACAGACAGAAAGAGGGGGGAGGGAGGGAGGGAGGGAGAGGGAGAGAGACTGTAGCAGGATCTGCCTAAAGCTTATATTACAGCAGAAAATTGCTAGTCAGGGTGTTATATGGGGTGTGGTATGCAAGTGAGATTTTACTAAATAATGCTTTAAAACGATGCATCTGATAGGGGCCTCAAAAATGATGACAACAAACACCTCAGAGAAAGGGGCTGGCTTTTATTGAAGAACAATACCTCAGTTCGCAATTGATTGAAAACATGTCACTGAGAAATAGCAATGATCAAGAAAGAAGCAATTATTGAGTAAATAGCATTGAATGGAGAAATAGCTTTTAGAACAGTGTTGATAGAATAGCAATGAAGATATGAAAACATTTCACAAAGCACTTACTGAACAGAGTGACACTCAGTGCAAAATGGCAACGAAGGAAAAAGTAACCATTCTGGCAGAAACAGCATTCAATAGAAAGTGTTGGGATTTTTATTTTTTTTAAGGGAAAGGGGGCTAGGAAGCCTCTTTGTGCATAAAACGATAGATAAGAGGTATCAGGAGAAATGATGACAAGGAGGAAGATCAATAGTAGCTTTCCATTGCATAGAAAGATTATCTCCAATTGGATACTTTTCTGGAATACCTCTGAAGATGTGGTTCTGTCAGCAGGCCTGACAACCCAGGATATGGAGTTGATATGGAGCTGATGGCGTGGCTGGTGTTTGTTGCCGACATGGGAGATGGGGTGTTTTGGGGTTACTGCAGATTTTAAATGTTGTAAGCCAACCCGAATCACTGTGTATAAGTTGGGCGGCCAAATAAATTTGTTAAATAAATAAATGTCCTGGCTCCTGAGGAGTGACGATAAATGGAACTTCTAGAAGTTTAATGAGGTGAGTGGTGTCCCTATCAATATCTGCTTACCAATCAACTTTTCATGAGTTATTTCAACATCCATCTTGCTTTCCTGAACTCACAACTTTTCTGCAGTTGGGAATCTAGAACCGTTCAAAAAAAGTGGACACCGACATACTACTCTAAAAGGATTGGTTATGTGAAGTCAGCTGACTGTCCCATGACTTAAAACTGGGCTCAGAGGGGGACTATTCCATGGATTTGTTTTCCTGAGATCTAAGGAGACAATAGACTGGAGAAACTAAGCTCAGCTCTTGGGAGGTCTCAGTACCTCCTTGGGATGTAACATCAAATCAAAGTCTGTGAAGTACCCCAAAAGGCCTTGCTTGTTTTGGGTCACTGGCTGGCATCACATAGCTCAAAGAAGTTTCTTTCAGAGATAAGCAAAGAATTCTAAGTTAGGGAGAAGTGGCCTCGCAACTCTAAAGTTTCACAATGAATGAATGACTAGATAAAAATATTTTTTTAAAAATAGAGACTGGGGAAAGTCGAAGTTTCATTCTGTTGAAAAAGTCAAGATTTTATACTGTGTCTGCTCAATGTGGGTTATTCTTAATCATTTCATTGCCAGAGACAATTTCACAAAAGGCTTCCCAATTATGAATTTCTTTAAAAAAACAAATCTGTTTCCTCATGCATTCAACAGCGTATTTATGCACTTGCTCTATCTTTCTGGGATGGAAGTTTTATCCAGATAAGAGAGTCCTGCATTACAACTGAACAAAAGGTCATATTGACAAGCAGGGGGTTAAATGGTAGGAAATGGTAGGAAAGAAGATACCTCAAGCAGTGTCCTGTAGTAACTTCAAATTTCCAACAATATCTGCCACGTTATGAAGTTTAAAATAGTGCCGTATTGAGATTTTAGAGGTGCAAGACTCTCAAAACAAGTTGAAGGGTGAGATTTAATAAAAACAAAGCCTTCATTTCACTCTCTAATGCAGAGGTCTACAAACTTGGCAACTTTACGACTTGTGGGCTTCAACTCTCAGAATTCTGGGAGTTGAAGTCCACAAGTCTTAAATTTGCCAATTTTGGGGACCTCTGCTCTAACGTGTCCAAAATGTAGCAATTCTTGACAAAGGGTCATTCTTGCTCATCCTACAATAGTCTCAAAATGGTTACTGTTTGGGATTTTTATTAGAGGAAAAGCAAATTGTCCATAAACACTTAAGGCAATAAAGCTACCTTTACCAGAACTACCTCAAGTTTGTTTTCTTTTTAAAAAAAGCTTTTATCTTTTCATCACATTAATTTGGAACATGAAGAAGTGCAAGGTCTCTTAATATGTCCTTATGGAGAGTTTGCATATATACGGTATCCAACTTAGGTAGGTAGACTATACAGGAAACACAACCAAATGAGCGAATTCTATTTTATTGTAAAACTACATTAACAGAATATTGCAAATCTCCACCCCACCCCAACCCCCGCATCTCCTTTACAGTCCAAGAAACTAGAGGGTCTTTTCTGGACCTTCTGCCCCATCCACAGTACTGCTGCAAGTTGAGCTGCCTTTTATCTGACCATTCCCTTGGTTTCATTTCTTTGCCCTATATTCCAAGGCATTCTCACATACTACTAAAGTTGACTAGACAGTACCGAGGTATAGCTGTGGCAAATGATCGAAGAACTGAATCCAAAGGGTTATGATTTGTCTGCAATTCTGCAACATCCTGGGAGGGGGCACTGAGGGGAGGTCCCTTGGGTTTCATTCCTAGCCCAATGCTACTCAGCATCTTCATAAAAGAGATTGAAAAGATGGAACAAAAGGAATGCTTACCCCATTCTGAATTAGAGAAAATTGGCTAATCCCTTAAGAGGACAAAATCACAACCCGGAGCTAAGTACAATGGTTCAAATGCTGTTCAACTGCATTAAGACTCTGAATGTGGATATGAAAGTCAAATGCAATGGTACAGGATTAGAGAGACCTATTAGTTTGATGGCAACACATTTAAAGAAGCCTCTAGAAGTACCGAGGGACCAATATCTGAACGTGTGCAAACATTGTGGTGCTAGGAAGGTCAATGCAATCTTGGGATGAATTTCACAAAATCATTAAGTCTATATCATAAGGGGAATTATTGACACTATACTATGCATGGGATAGATTGAGTACTGTGTCCAATTCTGAACACTGAACCTTTAAAAGGGACACGAAAAAGTTGAGGACTGTTCGTAGAAAAACTACCAGCATAGTTAAGGGTCTGAAAACCAAACCCTACAAAGAATAGTTAAAAGAGATGAGTAAGTTCAGCCTGCAAGAGAAGATTCTATGGTCTTCTAATAACATAAATGCTGGTACATGCAAAAAGGTAGACGCACTCACCGTTGAAACTGAGAACAGAACTAGGACTAACCAAGTGAAATTAAATTATCTTTAATTGTTTACAGTTGTTAAGTAATAAGTAGTAATAAATAAGTAGTAATTATGGATTCCCCCTCAGTAGATATTTTCAAAGTTACAGTGAGACTGAATGGCCAGTTGTCAGGAATGGCTAATTAGTAGATTTTGGCACAAAGCAGAGGATTAGAACAGATGATCAGTATAGTCTTTCCTAGCTCATACTTTCTATGACTCCAACACAAAATTATTTGAGTTTCACTTTAAAATAAATTGTGTGTGTGTGTGTGTGTGTGTGTGTGTGTGTATTCGGGAGTGGGGGCAGGAGGACAGCCAGTTTGGCCTAATAATTAAGGCATCAGGCTAGAAAGAACTGGTTGGGTGACTTTGGGCCAGTCATTCTCTTTCAGCCCATGATGTCATGCTACAGTGACCGCTATCAGTCAATTTCTGTCGCAACCTGATGGATCAACACTTGGTTGATCTGAAAAAAGTAGGTCCTGTAAAGAGAGAGAGAGAAAGAGTGGGTGAGTGATCCCTGCTCACCTATATGGGTGGTGTGAGTCTTCCACAATTTCAGGTCCTCTCCCAGAGGCATGGGAGTTTGAGGGTTCTGTGCCAGATCTGATCTGTTCCTAGCATTGCAGTCTTCCAGATAGAGTTATGATGTTCCTAGAATTTATTGGAGCCACTCTCTCACTTTAGGAGCCACAGCCCTGGACTGCTCCTACAACCTCTGGGACCAATTTGGCCTTTACCTTCCATTTCCTTTCTAGCTTGTTCCTATGGCTCTGGTACATTTTCAGCTTCTCATATTCCTTCTCCTGGATGTTTCATTTGGCACTGCTACATTTATCACTACCACTGTCTTCTGGATACTATCTACTACCACAGTGCCTGGTTGACTGGCTAGTACTTGCCTCTCTGCTGGGATGTGGAAGTTCTACAGGCTCTTAGCCCAGGGGTCTCCAACCTTGGCAGCTTTAAGACTTGTGGACTTCAACTCCCAGAATTCCTCAGCCAGCAAAGCTGGCTGAGGAATTCTGGGAGTTGAAGTCCACAAGTCTTAAAGCTGCCAAGGTTGGAGACCCCTGTCTTAGCCCTGTTAGTCTCACAAGGACCTTATTAATCCAGGAGATATCCGAAGCAGCATGATTCTATTAATTTGTATCATTCTCATATCCAAGGTAGGCAGGTGAAGAGTTAGGGAGTCTTTCCCCTATCTTTCCCCTACTGGTAAGGTAGGCACCAGCTGAATTCAAATCTAGTCTCCTGTGCAAAACTCTAATCACTACACTAGATACATCCTATATGTGTGAAAACTTGTAAAGTGCTATTACACTTGCAAAGTATAGATGAAGAAATCTGTATATATGGGAGAATTAAACTTCTAGGGTTAAATTTATAATATCTTATTTATATGACTTAGGACCTAGAAGACTAGAAAAAGACCCAGAGTATGAATTCAACAGAAATTCAGAGTGATGTTTAAGCAACTTGCTCGCAAAACACCTTACCATTTGCAAAGGTTACAGTTTGAACTTAAACAAAATGTCAGATATACCTTTTTTGCCTCCCTTCACAGACTTTATTTTGTAATATTCCCTTTAGACTTAATTAAGCACAGGTTTTGTTGAAAAATTAAGGGATGTGTTCTACCCATCCTGTTTTCTATGACTTGAGTCTATGAATTATATAGTGGAGAATTTTTCTCATTCATATCTATCTATCTATCTATCTATCTATCTATCTATCTATCTATCTATCTATCTATCTATCTATCGTTGCTCACGGCCTGGAAAAGAAAAACAGTTACCATTTCTATTTTACAATATCATAGAGAGAAATTAACTGTTGTGTTTGAATAACAGGTGTTATCTAACAAGAATATATGTACAAAATGAAACAGGGGATGGGATGGTTGAAGACGCTAAGCTTGTCAGCTGAAGCGCTGGCTACCCAGGTTAAGACCCAAGCTCCACGCAATGGCGTGAGCTCCCATTTCTGCCCCAGCTCTTGTCCACCAAGAGCAGTTCCAAAAGCGTGCACATGTGAGATTAATAGGTATCATTTCAGTGTGAAGGTAACAGTGCTCCATGAGCCACATGACTACTGAAATTGTCTTTAGACTATCTGGCTCCCTCAGTCAAGAAACAGAGATGAACACCGTAGCCTAGAATCTGACACAACTGACAGGGAAACTTTTATCTTTTTACTGCAATATAGCAAAAACAAGTTCACAAAATTTAATTTATGTTCCACCTCTCTCAGCTCAACTCAACTCACAGGGTTGTTGTTGTTGTGGGAAAATAGGAAGCGTGTGAGATATGTTCATTGCCTTGAGTTGTTTGTAAAGATAATAAAGGTGGAATATAAATTAAATTAAATCTACATCGTGCATCTTTATGTACATGGAACAGGCAGATTTTGGAGGATTCACACTGTGTTAATCCAAGGGTACCAGTATTGATTTCTAGGTATACATTTTGGTCAGTTTAGGCAATTTGAGGCTATTCTTGTCAGTAGCATTGTCCAAAATCAAAATACAAATATTTCCACTCTGAGACTCAGAGCTCTGCTTATCAATTTACTTTTCTCTTGAGATACATATTTTTGGGGAGGAGTCCAAAACGTGCTTGAAAATTAAGATAATTCCATGGATTCATATAATAAAAGTGGAATACAATTAAAATAGAATAAATAAATAGAATAAATAAAAATAGAAAGAAAAAAATAGAAAAAAATCTGAAACCCATATTTTAATTAAATCTCATATATGTAGCTGATGAAAAAGGAAAGGAGAGATGGGGGGAAAGTATGAGAAGAAACAAAAGGTAGAAAACAAAGAATGACCACAAAATGGTTCTGAATATTTCACAATCCAATCCCAAATACCTAAGAAGAAAGCAACTGGCTCTATCTCATTTAACTTTTTAAAAAATCATATCCAAAAGACTGGTATTAAAAAGTCATTCGCTATTTGGGAATGTTCGACAATCTTCTGTTCTTATTTTTAGATTACTTGTTAGTTAAGTTAACACGATTTTTTTCCCCCTTTAAAAGTTATATAGATAGTCCATGAGTTACAACCAGGGGTGGGATTCTACCGGTTCGGACTGGTTCTATAGAACCGGTTGTTATGATACTGTGCAGTTCGGCTGGTCCCTCCCTTCTCCACCCACCCCACCCCTCCCCGACCAGTCAGACCTTATCGCGCATGCATGACATTGCGCGCATGACCGACATCACTGACTGCATTCTCCCCTGCCCAGTAATTCCTTAAGGTATTTCTTTTTTTTTTCTTCCCCTCCCGACTATCAGTTGTTCTGATGGTCAGCTGTGCCGGGATCCCCCTCGCTGTCTTACTGCTTCGCCCAGGAGGCTTCCCTGAGGCCCAGGAGGCAAAAAGGGGGTTCACAAGAGGTAGTGGGGGGGAGCTGCATCTCCCCCACACTCCATTTTTTGCCTTCCTGGGCCCCAGGGAAGCTTTCTGGGAGCAAAAATGCCCCCAAGGAGCCAAAAGAAGGGGGGGTTGCTGCCAAAAAAGCCACACCCACCCAGTCACATGGCCACGCCCACCTAGCCACATCCACAGAACCGGTTGTTTAAAAAAATTGAATCCCACCCCTGATTACAACAGTTCATTTAGTGACCATTTGAAGTTACACTGGCACTGACAAAAGTGACTTATGACCGTTTTTCACACTTATGACTCTTGCAGCATCCCCACAGTCACATAATCAAAAATCAGACGCTTGGCAACTGACTCATATTTATGACAGTTGCGGTATCCCAGTATCATGTGATCATTTTTCATAAGTAAAATCAATGGGGAAGCCAGGTTCACTGAACAACCATGTTACTAACTTAACAACCGCAGTGATCTATTTAACTGTGGCAAGAGAAGTTATAAAACGGGGCAAAATTCACTTAACTGTCTAACTTAGTAGAAATGTTGGGCTCAATTGTGATCGTTAAGTCGATATATATCCCTGTATAATTATATGTTGATCATATGTTGATCACAAAAGTCAAAGCAGCCTCAATAGGAGTTCAACCGAGCACTATGACTTTAGCAGAAACCAGTAAGCCCCTTCAGTAAATGACATGCACATTTTAAGATTGCTATTGCTTTATGCTGGGAAGAACATCAGATTTAGTACTAATGAGTTTCTGGAGACCACTTTCCATATATGAGGCACAATTGCAAAGATCCCCTTCTGATCATCAGCCTCCTTATTTCTGAAGGCTGTTAAGGAAGGGGGGGGGAATGTAATTTCTGATGAGTTCAGGGGGAATCATGTGTGACATAAACATTCTAGATGGGAGAGGCCTAAACTTTTACAGCTTTGAAAGCAAGATCTGGATGTTGACTGATGCTCAGGAGCACTCCAGCAGCTAGTAGATAGATAAAAGCCGCCTAATTCTGTTCTTCATTTCAGCAAATGGACATTAAAATGAGCTGTAGCACAGCACAGACAGGCAGAAATTAATAATGTCCACTACTGCCCATTATTCCTTGCTCACACCAGGAAGTTTATTTTTTTTTCAAAACTTGCATTGAAATTTTAATATCTGGTGAAATTATCTTATATAATGGGGCAATTGTATTTTTTTAAATACAGGAGAATTACATATACAATTCTATATATTTATTCATTTATTAAACTTCTATGCTTCCCATCTCCCTACAAGGTGATTCCGGGTGGCTTGTATATCATAGTAACTCACAGTTTTTCCCATCAATAAAAAAAAATTGACAAAAATATTCTCTGTACCATAAATACATAAAAACTTGTAACACTGACATGGATCACATCTGAACCAACTGGCGTGTTCAAAAGAGCCTGTGTAATTGTTACCATTTTCCATGTTGTCTCAATGAATAGCCTAAGTACTGTGTTACTGTGTTTTGAAACAACAGGAGTATCCAAAATGTCTTGAAAAGCAGCTACACACATAGGCTGGTGTTTCTGTTCAGAAGAGACCACAACTGTTGTGTCAACTGATGCCAAACTAGACAACAAGCATCCCCAGACTATAACTCTGTAATTCTTATAATGTATGAGGGCTAGAACGCCGACTAAAACTCTTTTAACATTTTAAATGGATTAAGCCCCTAAGCCCATTACAAGGGTTCTTGTAACACTATCTTTGGTACAATTTACTGATATACTATGTTCTTCAATACTGTAAACTCTCTAATCTACCATTACTTTTTGAATTAATTATTGGAGTAGGATGAATTAAAGGTGTTACTGGTCACAGTAAAATCAATAAACCTGAATTCTCTAAAAGCAATTAAGTTTCAGTGCTACACTACAGCAATTGTTCAGTGAACTGAACTGGAGAACTGCATTTCTTCAGAAGAAACAAACAACTGTAAACTAAACAGGTAAAGGATTAGACATTTTCAAGCAGGTGCTATAGATTTTTTTAAATTATATTAAATCTAAAATTTGATATAACGCATCTGGATATATCAGATTCTACCACAACTTGGTAGAATACATCCATATCTCACCAGGCAGCAACTGATTTTAGAGAAGAATCAATGATTGTAGAGAAGATTCACAAGAATTGAATTTTAAAAACCTTCAGAGGGAACAGAAATAAAAGGAAATATTTAAACAGAATCCTGTTGAATAAAATTCACTTTGTACTATTTCTCACAAGCTGAAACCAGCTCTTCATCATTTTTTTCTGTGGCCTTCAGGAATCGTCTGGAATTGTACCACTAAAGTTTAGTTTAGAAAACAGCCCCGTACTGATGGGGCAGGTTTCTCACTGGATTCAGTGGGAAAACAAGGGAATTAATCAGATTAGTGTCCCTTAATTACAAAATCATCATCATCACCGGGAGGGATTATTCCATGCAATGCTTTAGATGAAAGAGAGAAGGTTCAGAAAGATCTAGACAGGATTCAGCAATGGGCTGAAATGAACAGGATAATATTTAAAAGGGGGGAAAATGTAAAATTCCCAATTAGAATAGTATAAATAAGGTAAGACAAAGAAAACCTGGCTTGACAACAGTATTCCTGAAAGGTATATGGGTGACCTTGCCCACCCCAAGGTAAATATTGGCCAGCGCTACAATGCAATTGCTAAATACAATCTTGAGCTATCAGATCAGGCTGCAGAGTGAGTTTGCTGTGACTAGAGAGGTCTCTAAACAGAGGTTGGATGGTGATTAGTGTCAGAGTATATTCATGAACTGGAATAGAGCTTGGTAACAAGGTCAGCCAATGAATAGGCATAGCAACTAAGTCAGCCAACGAGGACTGTTTTGGAAACTGAAACTAGAATTAGCCTAGGCTGGAAACTGAAACTAAAAGTAGCCTAGGCGTGGCTCTATGTTAAGCTCTGCAACTCTGTAGCTATGTTGAGCTCTGAGTCTGTCTATTGAAGATGAAATTGCTTCTCTCCTCTTGCTTGCCTGCTGAACTAAAGTAAGAGAAACTAACTTGCTTGCTGAAGACTAGAGCTCTGCTCTGAACTTTCAACATGTTTCTATTTGAGTTTGCTCTACGTTGGAGAAATCTACAACTGGTTTGTAAAATCTACTTATGTTTAAAAAGATGTTAAATGAAGCATCAGCCATCTGTGTTTATTTATCTGGCGCAAAACTCTCAATAATTAGTCTAGTAGATCCTGGGACTACCGTGTTTCTCACAAAATAAGGGTGGGCCATTTTTTTTTGACCCCTGAAAAAACGGCTAGGCCGTCTTTTCGGGGGTAACTTAATTCCCCTCCCTTGCATCCTCGGGTAGGCGGGTGGCGACAGCTTGGATGTTAACCTCGGCGTTGGTGGGGCACTTCATATCGGGAGACCTTCCGCCACCGTTGCTTTCCCTTCTCCCTTGCTGCCGCGGTGTTTAGAGCAACGCTGCGGCGTTTGGCACAGCCATGTGCGGCCAGCCAGGGCTCCTCCCTGCAACCGGACCCCGGTGGAGACACTCGGCTTCAGGCGCTCCTGTCGCCACCTTCCCTTTGCCTTCGAAGGTAAAGCCAATTATTTTAAAAATGACGCCCTACTACAACAAAGCCTCCCCTGCCTGAGAGGGCAGCCCAACCCCACATGGGGAGGCGAATCTCCCGGGGCCGCAACGCAGGATCGGCCCACCTCGGGAGAAGCACCCAGCCGCCATCCCTGCCTTGCACCGGGCAGAGCGCGAAGAGCTTCGCCTGGGGCGCCCAGCGCAGCTGACAGGCAGGCCCTCCTTCCCGGCAGCAGAGCTCTCACCAAGGCAGCGAGCGCCTCCCCACCGGACCCTCCGCTCATCCCGCCAGGGCCGCGCCAGGGCCGCGCCAGAGCCGTGCGAGCTGGGCAGAGCCAGGAAAGCAAGCCGCGGGTCCACGCCCGCCTGCCAAGCAAAAGAGCCGGGCCGACCTGAGTATGGCTTCCTTCCCAAGTCCCTCCAGCGTGAACCCGAAGGGGCCACCAGGAGAGGCTGCCCGAGGCAGTGATAGCGCCCACCCGTCCGCAGACAGGGAGGCGAGGTGATGGCAGTGCTGCTTCTCTGGCCGGCGGAGAGAGCCAGAAGCCGCCCGTCCTTTCCACCCCTCGCCCAGCCCGTCCCCATCCCCATGCATCTCCAAATGCGCTGGCAGCTCCAAATGCTGCAGCAGAATGGGCATCAGGCAGAGGCGCTGACTCGGCGGGGCTCAGATCGGAGGACACGGTGCAGGCCATCGCCTTGCCTCCCTGTCCACGGATGGGTGAGCGCTATCACTGCCTCAGGCGGCCTCTCCCGGTGGCCCCTTTGGGTTCGGGCTGGAGGGACTTTGGAAGGATGCCAAACTTGGGTCGGCCCAGCTCTTTCGCTTGGTAGGCTGATGCGCACCCACAGCTCGCTTTCCCAGCTCTGCCCAGCTCGCACGGCTCTGGTGCGGCCCTGGTGGGATGAGTGGAGGGCCCAGTGGGGAGGTGCTCGCTGCCTTGGCTCTGCCGCCAGGCAGGAGGGCCCGCCTGTCATCTGCGCTGGGCGCCCCAGGCGAAGCTCTTCGCGCTCTGCCTGGCGCCAGGCAGGGATGGTGGCTGGGTGCTTCTCCTGCGGTGGGCCGATCCTGCGCTGCGGCCCCGGGAGATTCACCTCCCCACGTGGGGTTGGGCTGCCCTCTTGGGCAGGGGAGGCTTTGTTGTAGTAGGGTGTCGTTTTTAAAATAATTGGCTTTACCTGCGAAGGCAAAGGGAAGGTGGCGACAGGAGCACCTGAAGCCAAGTGTCTCCGCAGGGCTCCAGTTGCAAGGAGGAGCCCTGGCTGGCCGCGCATGGCTGCGCCAAATGCCGCAGCGTTGCTCTAAAAGCCGTGGCAGCACGGGGAGAAGGTAAAGCAACGGTGGCGGAAGGTCTCCCAATACGAAGTGCCCTACCAACGCAGGTAGCACCATATCCGGGTATGCAACAAAAGTACTTCCTAACAGCAAGCCCCCCCGCCATTCCCCCCATTTCGCATGATTAATATAGGCCTTAATTTGGGGGGAGGGGCTTAATTTGATTTTATGCCAATAAAACATGCTGGGCCTTCCTATTGGTGAAGGCCGTATTGTTGGAGAAACACGGTAGATGACTAGATGACTTCAAAGTAGCTTCAAAGGCTCTCTGGTGCAAAAGGCATCACCACTACTGGGGATAAAAAATGAAGTTTGCTCACTGAATTGTTGTTATTGTCTTGCCTCTTGTAGCTACATGTAGTCCTTGACTTATGACCACAATTGAACCCAAAAATGTATGTTGCTAAATGAGAAATTTGTTAAGTGACTTTTCTGGCCATGTTTGTTAAGTGAATCACTGCAGTTAGTAACACAGATGTTAAGTGAATCCAGCTTCCCCTTCTTGCTTGTCAGAAGGGGATCACATGACCCCAGGACACTGCAACCATCATAAATGTGAGTCAGTTGTCAAGCATCTGAATGTAAATCACATGACTATGGGGATGCTGCAACAGCCATAAATGTGAAAAATGCTCATAAGTCACTTCAGTGCCGTTGTACCTTCGAACGATCACTAAGTAAACTGTTGTAAGTCAAAGGCTACCTGTACTTGTTACTGAAAATGCTATTTTTTTTTCAAAGTATGCAAAAAAAAAAATGCTCCTGTATATTCAACCTAAGATTACCTACAAACATTAGCAAATAATAATAAGAGGTATTGTATACAAATAGAGTGTGATGCTGTATCTACGTTTGCTGTGGTTTCAGCTTTTTTCATTCAGAAAATCAAGTTGGAAAATCTTACTCTAAACAATTAGAACCATGAGACGATGCAATGTATATATAAAAATTAAAACTTCTTATGAAACAGCCCTTTGCAAAATAAATTAGCTCTCATGATCTTTCACTTCATTTGTGGAGATTAACACTGTAGACTGGACTTCTTGGATACATGCAACATGCAAGTATTGCATGCCCTATTTTACATGAACAATAAAAATTTAACACTGTGCATTAAGTTTTCAGGAAAAGCATGCCCGGTTAAATGGTCATATCCTCTGAACAGTCCATTATCTTTATTACTTGGAATAATCATCATCTTGACTACCATATTCAAAGAAAAGAACATTACAGCATCCAAATACACAAGCTGCATTTGTTTCGATGTTTATTAGCATGCTAGTAATTAGCATTCTCTCCGCAGAGCAAAACAAAAACATTTCATCCCAAAGTGGAGGCTTCATAGTGCTGCATGCTTCCTTAGAACAATTATATTTAGCCCTAACAGAATCCAGGGTTCTAATGTACTGCATTCACATGAGCTTAAGCAGAGCATCTCTTATTGCTGCTGACATTATCAGAGAAGGCAGAGAAGAAATATAGACCCCTACATCAAATTTGGCAGGAAATAACAAGAAACCTAATCAGTCTTCTGTGCAAACAGCAGAGCTATCTGACCATGTGAGAATATGGAAGACTTAATTAGACCAACATGCTTTCCTAGGAAGACAGAATTGCTGCTGAGCAGGAGAGGAAAAATGAATAGGTAAGCAACAGGATACAAATGGAAACACTCTACGTTTGTGATGTTACCAAAGGAGTAGAAAAATGCTATTCATTATCCACAGGAAGGAATGTATTGCTAACCACAAATGTCTTTCTTGATAATGTTTTGCTTCTGTGCATTGCTCTTGACCCTGAGGCTGTAAAATGTAGAAACCGAACTGCAGGAAAATCAACAGCAATGATATATATAACAATGCTAAGAATCATTAACAGTAGGATGTACATATATATGCCCTCCCGAACCTTATGCTCTCCAAATGTGATTCACTTCAGCTTTAGCCTTATGCACAGAGACATCTTTTTTTTTTTTCACCTTGAGCACTCTAAATCTTTCCTGGGCATCTGGAGGAAACCAAGTAGAAGGATATGTTACATTGGTAGAAAATCCCTTCCAAGGAAAGCCAAGCAAAAATTATTTCAAGACAATAATTGAATTTATCTCAAAATACAGCACCATAATTATGCTTCTAGAATATGCTCCAACCAACACTAGAAGCTAGAGTGCAATTTTTGATTTGCAACATCAGCATAAATTAAAGTATAGTCTTCAGTCAGGAGTTAACCACAAACAACTAATTACTAAACAGAGCTATGCACATTTTGAAAATGATCCATAAGCGTTTCAGACATCATGCTGGTAACATAAAATGCTCTACTATTCATTAAAATCGCCTAGGTTTTTTCCCCCCAGGTTTCTACACAAGGAATTTGCTTTACAAAAAAATCACGTAAACTCTAATGAATGGATTTCCTATGTGCCCAACTCTATTGTTCAATACTGTGCTTATTGTTTTGTGCCCAACATAAAGAAAAACTTGATAAAGAAAATCTTGTAACAGGTTCAGAATGTCATGCAAAATCTCCATCTCTGGTTATCGGCATTAGGTTCCTTAAGACTGCTTTCCCCTTGTATAAATATTATATGTGTATTCCATTTATGTGTATAGATAGTCCTCAACTTATGATTGCAATTGAGCCCAAAATTTATGTTGCTAAGTGAGAAATTTGTTATGTGAATTTTGCCCCATTGTACAACTTTTCTTGCTACGGTTGTTAAGTGAATCACTGCAGTTTTTAAGTTAGTCATTTGGTTGTTAAGTGAATCTGGCTTCCCCATTGAATTTGCTTGTCAGAAGGTCACAAGAGGGGATCACATGACCCCAGGACACTGCAACCATCATATGAGTTGCCAAATGTCCAAATTTTGATCTTGTGACCATGAGGGAATGCTTCAATAGTTGTAACTGTGAAAAATTGTCATAAATCACTTTTTTTCAGTTGTAACTTTGGATTGTCACTAAATGTATTGTTGTAAGTCAAGTACTACCTGTACAAAGGAAGGGAAAGTAACAGCAAACTGTTACAGCTTTCCACAGAATAGCAACACTCAATGAACAGTCCATGCTTGTTTGATTTTGTGCAATAATTCACATGCTTTTAATAAATCATCCTGGAGAAAATCTATCTTGTGAGGTTACTAGGGGTCAGCACCAACTTGATGGTATCTAATCATAATCATCATCAAATTACTTCTTTAAGGCTTTACATATTGTGGCAATATAAACAATGATCTCCCCAAATTTGAAAAAACACTAGCCTTTCTTCCTACCTTTTGAATTCAAATTTAGTTATAAGAGAATGTGCAACATATACATTTTTTTCAGCGAATGATCATTGATTTTTTTAAACTTACAATCTAATATGAAATATATCTTCCCAATTTATACAATGGTCAATTCCCAGGTTCTGAGCATTTCGGATCTAAATTGGGGGGGTGGGGGGATGTTTTGAAGTAGAAATGAGCATGGACATAGCATCACTTAGCAATTCCTTCCAACCTACAGCCCCAGGAAAAGATGCAGCTGCGGAGAAGGACTCTGTTTCTGCAAGCTGTGAAGCACCTCGTTCAAACCTAGTAGTAAACTTTACTCATCACCATATGCTAGGCCAAAGGTCCCCAAACTTGGCAACTTTAAGACTTGTGGACTTCCAACACCCAGAATTCCTCAGCCATTATTCTACTGATATATATAGTAAAAGGTTGCAATTACTATTAAATTGCAGCAAAGAGACACATGACAGTAGGAATTTGAATAGTGTATTACTTAGAAGAAAGTTAACCTTGAATTTAAACACTCTCCCTCCCCACAAAGAAAATTAGAACCTTTCAGTTTTGGTCCATAATTTATCTAGAATTGCCAAATCCCTCCCAGAACAACCCTGAATCTCACTGACCCTAACAAGAATCTATATATCCGAGTACATGGCATGAAACTGCTTAATATAGCTATGGAGAAATTAAATATTTGCAGAAATGACATGTCTAGTAACGATTGCTATTAATTGGCTTTAAATAAGGAATCCAATTTGCACAATGAACCTACCTAACCTCTATCAATCTAGCCATCCAAAAATTGTTCTCTCACTAACCAGTGTGCTATGCATATATATGCAAAGTAGCTTACACACACACTCATGGCTACTCCATGAGGGTAAATGAAACATGCATATTATATAAAAAGTCCACTGTACTCAGCCACTTCCAGATTAAGTGCAGGAGTTTCTGCAATGCTGAAAATGGATTTGAATTGCCTATATTTTTTTCAAAACTCGTGAAGAGATTAGGGATCAGGAACTCTTCCTTCCTTCCCTCCCTTTGTGCAAAGGAAACTGGTTGGTATGAGGTGCATGCTTTGAGGTACATGCAGTGAGTGTCCCTGCATACAGTGAGGTTTCCCCAGTTGTCCTCACTCCTAAGAAGGGTATTTCGGCAAGAGCCACACCCTCTCAAATACTAACTGCAGCAGTTTCAAGGACTTATCCGCATCATTCAAGTCTGTATATGCACGCCTCGAAAATGTATCTGTCAGAACTATCATTGAAGTGACTCACACATACATCACCACCCCATCCACTGGTAATAATTGGGAGGAAAAATGTTTCTCTCCCACTAAATATGGTGCAGTGCCTCAGAATTACCATTCTTTGAGCAAATTCTTTACTTATGATCAACATCTTTTTTTTCCTAAGCATTTTCCTACTAATGCAGTCTATTTTTTCTCAGATCAGCCGAGTGTTGATCCATTGGTTGTGACAGAAACTCTTCAATCTGCTTGAGGCCTGACATTGTGGGCTAAAAGAGAGGGACTGTCTCAAAGTCACCCAACTGGCTTTCATACCTAAGGCAGGACTAGAATTCACCAATTGCCTGGTTTCTAGCCTGGTACCTTAACCACGAGAACAAACTGGCTTACCTAATTATCACCATGATATTTTTAAACTCTGTTTCTGACTGTTTCATTTTCTTCTGCTTGGATTTCCAATACTTCTTTCTTTGTCCCAATCAAACAACTCAACAACTTTTGCCCAATATTAGTTTCATCCATTTTAGCTTCTCAGCCAACCTTAATTTGGAATTTTTTAGGTACCTGAGGTAAGAATTGACAGGATATAAACACCCATTAGACCACATTCAAGATCAGATTCTGTGTGGACCTATGAATGGCTACAGTAAAACAGTACACTGGAAACACTAGAACAAGCAAGCAGACACACTTCATTTCGACTGCGTCAAATTCCTAGTCACCTATTTAGGGTTTGTTATTTTAAAGGAATGTATCTATTAATATTTTTTGTTGCAACCTGTTCAATGTCACAGTGTTCAAGCCAGCCATATAAATAACTTAAATAAAATAAAATATATTTTTCCACACAAGATTAAACACCCTGAAGGGAAAAGTAAAAAAAAAAAACAGGTTTGTGTTCATTGAATTTATTCTGGAGTTACTTGCTTTCAAGTTGCCATTTCTGTGAGGATCCACATATGTGTTTTTGAAATTTAATCTTTGTTTTCAATTTTCATGTAGATAATGGCCCAAACAAATAGAATCTTAACTATACAGAAATCGAGGATGGCTTTGCAGGCATATTCCTAAATCCTCTTCTGTATTACTTTCTACTCAATATGTACATCCACACAGAATCTGTGTTTTTGTCTTTTAATCACAGAGCACTTTGGATTTTCTTAAATGCAAATGTATGTATCACTCTGCAAAACTGATAATTCGAAATATTTCACATAAAGCCCAGTGAAAACCTCATGAGTGCAAGCTCCTTGCAGTCTGCTTTAGTTAAAAGGAGACCAAGTTCCACGTGCATGTGAAAAACTCCTGTCATTAATCACACTATCATCTATCTAGCAATCTGCAGCACCTTTAGCTTCCCAAAGGAATTCAGATCAACCTAATGAATTCCAATTAAATCTGAAAACTTCTCCCATGTTTTTTTTTTTTTTTTTTCAGAATTAGAAACAGGGAAACTACAAAACATGGGAGATTTGTGCAATTATGTCACATAGGAAACAGCACTCTATCACTCAGTACAATGAAGTTAATTCAAAATCATCACCAAAATAAATCCCAAAACATCCTGATTGTGAAACAGGAGGGGGGAAAGGTCTTCTTATGCCTGAAAAGAGGACATATTTCACTGCAGTTTCAGTTGGAATGCCTGCATGGTCTTCCTATACTCTCTCCAGAGCTCCTCCTTGAAGTGATCTAGAAACATGAAATATAAACAAACACATTGTCTTTGAGGCATAACTCAAAAGTAGATACTGATTTCTTTTTAATTACCCAAATGATTAGAGACTAGGGTACATTTGAAAGATCACATTTTCCCATTCACATTTAGGGAGTTTCTGAATACTCCAGAAATATGCTTAATTGAGACTAGGAAAAAAGCCACTTAGGCAGATGGGACTTTAAACTATTTTTTAAGGGAAATCCATTTTTTGAAAAGAGTAGGCAGCTTTTATCTCTTCTCTAATTACAGCCTTCTCTAAGTTGATGAAGCTTTAGCTTTTCAGGAGAGCATTTGGGCTGCAAATTGCTGTTTCACTGAACTGAGTTTCAGCAGTCTCTGGGTTTTTGAATTATTTATTTCTGTTCTATTCTGTTTTTCTCTGCTGTTGTATTGTTCTATAGTACAGGTCATTTAAAATTGTGAATTTATGGTTTTTATCCTTGCTGGATGCATTTGAGTTTTTTTGAGCAAAAGCACGGCACCAATTCACGTCTGATTTTTATGCCAGAAGGAAAGAGAACATACACCCACTTGGACGAACTTACTCTTTGCTTCCTGGAAAGTTTAGGGGCAAGCTTAATTACAATCATCCAATCATGACAGTGCTACCCATAAGCAACAAATTACTATACTGCAAATTACAACTTAGTAGCTATTTCCCCTCTTAGAGCAATAACTGTCAGCCCTATTATCTGAAATGAGCTAAATCTGAACATGTTTCAATTATTCCTGCAGCGTTTACTTATAGATGTGGAGCAAGCCTTCTAGCAAACTCTTTGACACATGTAGTGTAGCAAGATGGTTATGCAGCCACTAGTACTGTAATACTACTTTTAATTTATTTGGTATGTATGCACAGTTATAAGTAAAACAATAAAAATGTCACAAAATAGCATCAACAGTATGGCAATAGAACAATGAATTAAAGAAGGCTGCACTTCGACCCATGCAGAAAACTTTTTTAAAAACCAGGCTTCTGATTTTATGAATTTTTTATTCAAGTGGAGCCATACTGGAAGTTTTTAAGAGATTGGATAACCATTTGTCTGAAGTGGTATAGGGTTCCCTGCCTAAGCAGGGGGTTGGACTAGAAGACCTCCAAGGTCCCTTCCAACTCTATTCTATTCTATTTGTGCTACATACATGTAGATCAGAGGTATGGAACTATGACCTCTTTAGGACTTGTGGACTCAGAATTCCTGAGTCAGCATGGCTGGCTCAGGAATTCTGAGAGTTGAAGTCCACAAGTCCTAAAGGGACCATAGTTCCATACCCCTGCTCTACATCAGAGATGTCAAAATGGCGGCCTGTGGGCTGGATATGTCACATGCAGGGCATGCCTACCCCAGCTCCACGAATGGGAAAAACATCATGAAACTTCATGTGACAGCAACATGATGTGGCGAGTTTGATCTAGATGATCACCAGATGGCTTTTAAGAGGTTTTTTTTAAAAATCCCTGTGCTTTCATCTTATTGGTTATGTCAGTTTTTGCAGCCTAGATCTTGCAAGCCTGATAAAAGGTAAGTAACTACACTGAAGGAAAATGCAACCTAAGAAATGTTTTCTAGGCAATTTGGTAATATAAAATAATATTTTAAGTGGTATGCACCCAGCACCAAACTTTATAATAGAGCGGTAAAGATTCTTCAGATAAGCCAAGAGGAACTCAAAAAAAGAAACCCAATTGTGTACATACACACACACACACAAATGGATTCTGAAATGCATGAACTTTTTTTGTCTCTCAGAAGTTATAAGTTATAAATGATGCCATAAATTTTGCACAAGATAAAACAGAATTATCTAAATACCAAAATAGAAAAGCTGCCAGTCTGCATCATCATCTTTCCATAAGGTGTCCTTAAATATTTTCTATTTCTGAGAAACTGCATACCTTAAAAGAATGCATTTGCCCTCCAAGCAAACACAGAATGATGATTACTAACAGAAAAAGCATACTTTGTAGCGCCACATACTGTACCAATTCAAGCTCCACACAGCTAAAGCAAAGCCACATATAAATGCTTAGAAATGTGATACATGAATTTAAGTTCTTAAAATAATCTAAGTGATGGCTGTCCCTTGGTTAGGAAGGTCACCTGATTCCTTAATTCTGCCTCTAGAGTATAGACTGGATGAAGCTGAGGAAAAGTGTGTGCTAACTTTTTTGAGCTGCATGCCTGCTTATTTAAACGTAACTTAAATAAAATAATTACCAACTGACAAAATAAATCCAGGACATAACCAAATTCAAGGGTCTATAACCACCTAAATTCAGGAACATCATTAACTTGAGTCAGATCCTTTTTCTTTTACTGTGCATTGCTCAAATTTGCTGATGATCCTCTTTGATTCTACCTTGATCTTACTCGCAACTCAATCTGAGATCTTCTACATGCAAAGCTATTCTTGGCATCTCCAAAGATGCTCGTCTGTCTACATTTGTCCAAATGGTCCAATACAAAAGCCATTCCACCAAGGACTTAGCATTTTTACAGCAATTTTTCCCAAAACATCAACTAAATACCAGCCTATGAAAAAGCAGCTGGGAAGGGCACAGATTATCTTACAGATCATGATTTTCTTGGGGCCGTTGCACTGCAATATGTTTATATCAAAATACCACAATGGGAGAGCTCCTAAACACAGCCATTAGTGTTGTCCTGGAATACTTTTTGTGCAAGGGCATAACCAGGTGTCCTCCAAATCTTGGAACCCTAGGTACTCACCTTGTTCTAACACACATGTGCTTATATATCTATAATATTTGTACCTGTAGTTTTAAAGTTCATTCTAATTTATTATCTATTACCACCATTTGGAATCCACTAGGATTGAGGTACGAACATTAAAACATATAAATAACCACACTTAATATATCAATGGTACAGATTAGGAGGGAACAAAGTTTGCTCTGATCTCCCATCCCCATCTACATAACCACTATATGATTGTGTAGATGGGGATGGGAGATCACAGCAAACTTTATACTGGAGTCTCCAAACTTGGCAACTGTAAGACTTGTGGACTTCAAGTCCCAGAATTCCCCACATAGCATGGCTGGCTGAGGAATTCTGGAAGTTGAAGTCCACAAGTCCTAAAGTTGCCAAGTTTGGAGACCCCTGCTTTATATCCTAACCGCCAACATACTACAACTAGAAATGACTTGTTGAATCAGTCCTGTCTGCATTGCCTAGGCCTCCTTACTTATTAATCTGCTGAAAAGCCATTCTTATGGTTAACTGTTTATTGTTTCATGGGAGTGTCCTACAAAGGCAGATATAACTATGGATGGGTGCATGCACAAGACCATTTTATATGTCCTATGCTGATAGGCAAGGAAAATGGCTTAAGACTGAAAGCAATTCCCTCAAGAATCAATTAGCAGATTGGCTTAGGTTGGTTCCAAATGTGTGTCCTGATGGCCTGCTGACAACATAGTGAACATGCCAAAAGTGACATGCTATTTGCTTCAGCTTAACTCACCCTGCATCACAAATATCCCTCGGGCAATCTGTGTTTATCTGTGTATTACAGATAGGACCCATGATATACAGAAAAGTCTTCCAACTAAAGAAATTATTTTACAGCTTTGATGGATACATAATGAAGCAAGAGGATACAATATATTATGCAATCAAAGAATCAACAAATCAATTTTATGCAAGGCAAGTAAGAAACTTGAATCTACTTAACATGTTTATTTAAAAACACATATACACATGTATCTGTATGAAACACTCCACAAAAATATTCAAGCAGAATAATTTGAAGTTTAAAAATAACTCATCTTCCAGAAATTCATCTAAGTCTAATTGTTCATCTTCACCACTTAAGAGAGTTTATAAATTCTATAAATAAATAAAATAAAGTACAGGCAGTCCTCACTTACAAATCACACGCACACCCTTTTCCATTGAGCAAAAAGAGACTGGAGAGGAATTTCAAGAGAGTAAGCTTTCTGCATTGATACACATTAAGAACAATATGATCACACTGGCAATGGGAAAGAGTCCAGCAAAGGAGACACTGCCTACAGAAATTGCTTGTTTTTTCCCTTTCCTCACAGAGCAGAGATTGGAGCGGAAGATATTTCAAGAGAATACTGTATACTGTTCATGAAGCATGCTGGTGGCTTCCATCCCTAGGCTATGGAATGGTCAGATTGCTTTTGATGTGTACAAAACAATAAGGAATTGAGCATTCCAAATTGTTAGGAGGCAAACAAAAGGCAAAGGTGCGAAACAGGAAATGTGTCTCTTTTCAATCAAAAAGCAGAGTCACATGATTTCTCACTTAGTGACTGTTTCACTCAGGTGGAATTGCTGGTCACAATTAGGGTCATTAAGCACGGATCACCTGTAACTCAACTGTATTTGAGTATAGCATTTTAAATTAACAGCATCCCACTTTTCTATTGACAAAATGTCTGCAATTTATACAAAATCTTGGAACAAATCCATACATAATGTCATTTCAAAATTTATCAGTCTCTAAAGTGCTTCATTCCTGAGATGGTGAGGTATATGAGTGCACAGATGTTTAATTGGGCTGTAAGAACAGGCTGGGTATATTTCTGCTGTACTGAATATGAAGCTGTTCAGTTATTGTTCTCTGGTGAATGCTGGCACCATTATGCCTATAATGTTGGGTGATTTCAACATTCATGGTTTGGGTGTGGACCTGGGAAAGTGCAGAAAATAAAAAAGATGACCTCAAAGAGAGAGAAGATTCATTACCAAACCAAAATAAAGGAAAATATTGCATCGGTCCAAAAGATGGGGAAGGATTACACACAAATGTCTCAGACAGACACTCCTCCAAATTCACATGAATATAAAAAAGAGAGGACAGGAAGCACAATCAGACATCTAGTTATGTTATTATAGTTAATCTAAATAAAAGTAATTTTCAGTCTTCCATGAAACCCATTTCTTCATCTGGTCCATCTTGTAGGGGAGACAGAAAACCAAAAGTTCATGGTCATCATTATTCCAGTATATGACAAATGAAGGCAGTCATTTGTTAGACCACCTTGGAATAGTAATGTGGTGGTTTCAATATGAAGAGCACTAAGTCCAGTTTGATGCCATGGTAGAACCACCTTTTGGTCCAGTTAAGTTTAATTGCCATTCAGAATTTCTTCAGGGCTAAACTTGACAGGAGGGCTCACCTCGATGCCTGATCTGATGGATTTCCAGAGCACACTGAGGACTTTTCATAGGCCGTTCAACTGAGGACCTTGTTAACCTTTGGCAACAGGAGGCAAATTGGGCTCTTGACAAAATTGCTCCAAACAACCACTCTTTGTGCGCAAATTCTAGGGTATATCCTAGTTAATTGGAAAACTCCAGGAGATGAAGTATTAGAAATATTTCACAAGAAGAGTTCTCACTCCTACTGCGTTATGAATACCTTATGCCACCAGACTTGAAATTCTAGAACTAGAAAACCTTGAATTACACCTGCTTGCGGTCTAAGCATGGTAATAAAAAACTTAATTGCAATGTCCTCGTCAGTAATAGTTCTAAAATCATCACATTGCAGATAGAAATCAAAGAGATGAGTCTTACCAAAATATAGTTACATTTAGTCCTCAATTTACCCCAACTGAGCCCAAAATTTATGTGCTAAGTGAGAAATTTGTTTAAGTGAGTTTTGCCCCATTTTTTGATTTTTCTGCCACATTTGTTAAGTGAATCACTGCGGTTCTTAAATTAGTAACCTGGTTGTTAAATGAATCTGGTTTCCCCACTGACTTTGCTTGCTAGAGAGACACTGTAACCACCAAGCATCCAAATCTAAATCACATGACTGTAGGGATGCTGCAATGGTCATAATTATAAAAAATTGTCATAAGTCACTTTTTTCAGTGCTGTAGTAACTTTGATCACTAAATGAACTGTTGTAAATCAAGAACTATGTGTATAAGTTCACATTTGGCCCACACACCATAATGATGTATTCCTACTTCTCATTGCATTGACAAACTGTTGATTGACTCTTATTTAGGGAAATAAATTTCCTTTTAGTGAAGGAGGGAGAGGGAGGACTTCACAACTAACTGTTGTGACCATTTGCCAACAAAATCCCTCACATTTTTCAACATCTTCACTCCTCCTGGACAGATTCCAATGAGGTGACTGGGATAACATGTACCTGTTATTCAGGATTCCTTTTGGGCCGTGGGCTATGAGAAAGTGGAGCTTTCTGATATAAGCCCTGCCACTGTGACCCTGATCCATACCTCTCCTGGTTTCTTCACAGGGCTGATGGGGAACAGACAACCTGGATCTAGATCATCAGCATCTCTCTTTGGGCAGGGATGATGTTGCAGCTTTGAAGGAGACTCTGATAATACATTCTTCTTAAGTAATTTTCCCTGAACCCAGGACTGGGTTATAAATATCATTCAGCCCACAACCTTCCTTTTTCCAGAAATCTGTTGAGCTCCTTCATCCTCCTTGGCTGCTTCAGCTGCAAACTACTTTATTAGAAATGGTTCATTTGGACTCTTTTTAGCTAAGTTTCAGACACAAGCAAGATTGTTATCAGGACTTTGATGGGGAGAGTATATCCCGCTTGTCCTACTTGATCTGTCAGTGATTTTTGTTACTGTCAACTATGATATCATTAAGGACTACCTTAATGGTTGTGGTTCTACTCAGTGATAATACAATGTAATTAGTCCATTAGCGACTCTGTTTTTGGTCCCTTTCCACTGCTGTTTAATAATTTTCCAAAGCTACTGTAATGAAATGTGGGAAAGACCTTGGGAGATGGGGCAAATGTGCAAAGGGATGCTGCCGAGTGAACAATCAGGTAAGAAAGAGAATAGCAGTGGTGGTATTCAGCCGATTGCACCAGTTTGCGCGAACCCCTGCCCAGGGCTGAGAGCCTGCAGCCGCTGCCTCTTTTTTTCGATGCAAGAAGCCTCCCAGCTGATGCCTCTTTGCCAGCCGAAACCGAGCCAGCTGGCTGGAGGCTTCTTGCGCCAAAAAAAAAGCAGCAGCAGCTGCAGGCTTCTTGTGCTGAAAACTACTGGCCTCCGCATTTCGAATGCTCCAAAAAAGAGCTTCTGTCGCGCTGCCATCACTGCCCTGTTCTTTGCACCAGCCGTGCACATGCACCCCATTGCCTGCTGCACCGGGGGACCAAAAAGGGACAGGCAGGGTGTAGGAGCTGCCTTCCAACTCCCAGCTGAGTCTCGCCATGTCCCCCTCCCCCTGCCAAGAGGCCTACAGCCACCACCTCTTTGCCAGAGCGAGAAGCCTCCAGCCGCTGCTACTGGCTCAGTTCCAGCTGGCAAAGAAATGGCTGCTGCAGGCTCTTCACACCAGCAAAAAGTGGCACGAGAAGCCTCTAGTCACCATGTCTTTGCCAGAGAGAGAATCCTCCAGGCACCACTCCCAGCTCAGTTCTGGCCACCAAAGAGGCGGCAAAAACCATGCAGGTCCACCCCATTGAGCCCGCTACACCAGAGGGACTTGCCTGAGCAAGTCCAAGCAGAGCGGCGCAGCAGGCAATGGGGTGAGCCTGTGCAGCTGGTGCATAGATGCAGTGATGCATTGGAGAAGTGGAGCAAAGCCAGAGGTCGGTAATTTTCACTGCAAGAAATCTACAGCTGTCGCGTCTTTTTTTCAGTGCAGATGGGGTCCAGCCTCAATCTGATGCAGTGAGATATCAATTCCTTCGGTTCTGATTTGATGTGCTGTATCACAGGATGCTGGGATTAGAGAAAATAGCTCAAGGGAGGGATGGAATCCTGAGGTAAACTTCAGTATGATAATTAGAAATAGCAGGCTTATCAGAAGACTCTCCAGATGTCTTAATATGCTTATGCAGTTTGGGTATATTTATGAGTCTATTTCAACCATTTAACTTTGATATTTTCTAATGTCAGAAGATTTACAGTATCGTTGTTTCTATCTATCAAAGGGAGGAATGTAGTCAGTTTGTTCATACCTTGAACAGCCAAACAAATCAATATTTCAACACATCTAAGAGTGCTCAACTCACTAGGATGAGAAGACATATTTTCATTTTCATTCTTATAAACGGATCATAAAATTTTATCAGTGGTGTAATAACTTCTTTTCAAGCCTATCACTTTGAGTCTTAATGCTGCACTTGTCTAACTTGATAAAATGCTATGAACATTTTATTTCACCCCGAGTATGCCAGGAAACTATGATAAGACATAGTTAATGCCTTCATGTCTTAAGAGTTGAGATCACTTTGAAAGAGCACCAAGCAAATACAGAATATTTCCAACCCCACAGTCAGGATATAGTGTAATAATAATGTCTTGTGCAGATGAAGAGATAATGGTGAGGACATCTGTATAGTTACATTTGTGCGTCTATCTATGGAAGTTTTTTTAAAGCTAATTCAGAAAAGCATGCGAGGCCTATAAAACAGGCAGCTAAAACTGTAATGGTGGCATTTAGTAATAGTTGGTAAACAGTCCATATTTGCATCCAAATCCAACCTCTGCTAATTAACAGCATAAAACATAACAAGCAAGAAAAACAAACTAAGATGCTTCAGATTTCACAGCCAGGAATGAGAAAAGCATTTTAATCTTTGATTGTTATTTAGCAAAGATAATGTTAAGATAAAGTTTTGAGTAATTGAGGCTATAATTCTACCCTAATTAGGACATTTTAATCTCTTTGACTTCAAGAAGATTGAGGTCATATATCAGATCATCTTAAAATAATTCTTTAAATCACATGATCAACTCAGTTTTGTTCCAGTAAGTTCACAACAAAGCAAATAAGGTAAAAAAGATAGATAAAAAAGTAAGCCACGATTTTCTGATCCAATATTTTACTAGCCACACCACACAATGAATAAGTAATGGTTAAATCTTTAACATATGTAAAAAAGGGCAAGAGCCAGGTCTGCAAAAGCAAACTACATCACTAAGTACTATAGTTGGGACATCTATAGCAGGGGTCCTCAACCACCGGCCGCTGGACCGTACCGGTCCGTGGAGCACTCTGTACCGGGCCGCAAAGGAAAAAAAATTAAAAAAATGGCGGCTTTCTTCGCCTTTGGTGAATGCTGCTGGGATTGGGGATCAAGGACACAAATGAGAGAAGGGGAGGGAGGAAGCAACCAAAGCCTGTCCTGCTCTCTGGCTCAGCGGCTTCGGTTTCCTCCCGCCTCGTTCCTCTCTCAGTCGCTCTCTCGCTGCTCCACCAGCCCAGGAAGAAACTGCTTCAAAGAAGCCGGGGGTGGCTTTTCCTGTCGCCGCAGCTCCTCCAAAGCGCCCGGTCACCCCACCCCGCCCACCCGCGCGCTTCAATTCAGTGCTCTGTTCTGCCTGCCTGCCTGCCTTCTTCGGTCCCTGGTACAAAAAAGGTTGGGGACCACTGATCTATAGTACACAATGTACAATGAGTAGTCCATAAACATAAGGTCATAATGAATATTTACAGGTAGTTCTTGGCTTACAGCCATTCATTTAGTGACTGTTCAAAGTTACAACAGCACTGACACAAGTGACTTATGACCATTTTTCACACTTAAGACCACTGCAGAATCCCCATGGCCACATGATCAAAATTTAGATGTTTGACAACTAATGCATATTTATGATGGTTGCAGTAGCCTGGAGTCATGTGATCATATTTTGCAACCTTCTGACAAGCAAAGTCAATAGGGAAGCCAGATTCACTTATCAACCATGTTACTAACTTAACAACTACAGTGATTCATTTAATAACTGTGGCAAGAAATGTCACAAAATGGAGCAAAACTGTTCCATTGCTTATCAATAGAAATTTTGGGCTCAATTGTGGTCGTTAAGTCAAGGACTATCTGTACTTTTATCCATAATACACAGGCTATGAGGGGACAGTGGAAACAAATTTAAAACAGCTACTCAGACTACATTGAAAGTGTTCTAAGCTTTAAATGACCTTACTGAAATAAGGCTGTATCAAAAGACAATATTTGTATGGTGGTAACAACTCTGGAACATTTCCAGTAGATCAGAACAATCCATTTGAAACTCAAAACACTGTTTCAAATTCTAAATATTCTGTGTGCTGCCAGGAACTTACTTCTGCTAAGCTTTTGGATCTTGGTGTTCACGAAAAATATGTAACTTGTTTAAATCGGAAACTGAAAAGAGTAGCGTAAGAAGAAGGATGCCGACTTTACTATTAATCCATATACCATGGCATGATAATGAAAGACTGCCACTGGCGATAAATCAGTGGCATACCAACGGGTCGGGGTGGACAACATACACTGTGTGTACGTGGAGGGTTAACTATGTGGTAGATGGGAGACTGGCGAAGTGTTTTGCCACATGATCTTTCAAATATTACTGCTCTTTTCTGCTTTTTACAGAAGTCTTAACAAAAAAAAAATAGTATTTCACATACATTGTCACATACTTTAAAAGTATTAAGGGGTTAATAATACACATGCTTCTCCAGATCTCACAGAAAGCTATTTGGAATATACAACTGAACCATGATTTAACAGAGGCATTTGGAAGAAGGGGGTTTATTCCTCCTGACCATAAAATAACAAGTTTGCCATATTTTCAAAAATGACATGTAGGTGTTCAGGTCTATATAGAAATGTATAAAATATAAGTGAATTATCAGCCCCACTTTTAATTAGAGACTTTATCTATGATTTGGTAGGATTCTTGAATTGATATTGAGTTTGTTGCATCTGCTAAATGTGGGCCCAACTCAGGTGTTACTGGATCTGGAAGCACAGGTATATGTAGATGATTCTAATCCCATATTGGAGTATATGTTCAAACAATGGGCTTACTTACAGGGAAGCTGTGTCTAGAATTGCACTGTAAGATTATGCCTGAAGACCAAGTAAATCAATGTGCAGTTACTGAATGGTCCCTTTCATCCATTTAATATTTAAAACACATAATATACTGTAAGACTGCAAGCAATTCAGAAGCTTCAGCAAAACAAAGGGAATTTTCCCCAGTATAAAGTCACAACCAGGTAAACAATATTCACACATGCATCTGCCTACTCAAATAACAGTGCAAAAGTAACTCTCATATGTAAAATACACTGCACATTGTGCATTTGAAACAGAGCTTCACGTATGCAAGTTGCAAGCTTTATCACTACAGGAAAACAAATCAATGCTGCTCAACCACAATAGAACAACCAATAAAATACCTTTAAAATCCAGAATGCTGAAGCTATTGAATAATAGGAAAAGATCAGAGTAAAAATTTTATAACCAGAGGTTCCACTTGCAGCACCTCTGGGTGGGAGGACCTAAGTGCATTCTTGTCCAGATTGCCAGAAAAGTACAAATGGAGTCAAATGGAGTCAAATGGAGCCCATTGGACTTGGTATAAAGGCATTTCTCACTAGTACAAGTCCTAAATCTCGTTGAACGTACTTTGAAGAATTTGGAATGAAGGTGAATATATCATCTGGGATAATGTTGCAGGATCCAATCTGGGTCAGACATTGGGGCCAGAGGTTTGTCTTCCGAGCTTTTGGAGTCCTTCAGGGAACTTCTAGAGAGAAGTTCCAAAAGTTCAGAAGACAAAACCTCTGGTCCCGATGACCAAGCAAGATTGGATCCTACACAGAGGTGATATTCAGCAGGTTCTGACCAGTTCTGGAGAACCAGTAGTGGAAATTTTGAGTAGTTCGGAGAACCGGCAAATACCACCTCGGACTGTCCCCGCCCCCATCTCTTCTCTGCCTCCCAAGTCCCAGCTGACTGGCTGGGTCTTCTTTTGTTGCCCTGCACAGGAGAACGGAGCTGGAAAGCAGGTTAGTGGGGTGGGGAGGGAATGGAGATTTTGAAGTATCTTTCCCCCAGGAGTGGGGAGGGAATGGAGATCTTACAGTATCCTTCCCCTGCCACACCCACCAAACCACACCAACAGAACCAGTAGTAAAAAAAAGTTGAATCCCACCACTGATCCTACAATTTGGAAATTGTTTGTCACTATATATTTTGGGGATGCATCTTGTGGCAAAAGCAACAAACATTATTTAGAAACAGCAAAGCTCTATACAAAATGTTCTTTAGAGCCATAGCCACATTTCTAGATATTTAATAGGTAAAAAGATCTGCTCTATGATCCAGCACAGAAGAGTAGACAATCATTGAAACATTTACTTGGAAACAGCAGACATATATCATTAAATCAGATTACAATATGTGCTCACAGAAAGGGCGTTGGTACTTACCTGACACGCCCGTTCTCTTTGAGCTGTGAAGAGCATCCAGTAGTGGGAGGTGCTTCAGTCTCCGCATGTCTAGGCTGGGCTTATACGTCATAAATTGGAGACTTGACGATTTCAAGGGTTCGAAAGGGCCCTTAGTGAGTGCGACAAGGACCTTGTTAAGGTCCCAGGTGGGATAACGGTGTACCGCTGGAGGGCGTAAATTTGGTACACCCTCTTCCGAAGGAGTTGGAGTGGTAGAAGGGGTCGACTTGTTTAGGCGTGCAATGTTTTTTGCCTTAAACAAGAGAGATCTGAAAAGTTGTGGGTGGAATAAGCCTGTAAAAACAGGTTGGTCAGGAACAAGGCCCTCATCCTCAGACATTCCCCTTTCTAAGGGGTCTGCTTCTGACAGGGGTTCGCTGTCATGTATTGATCCTGATTCAATCTCTTCCATTTGATCAATTTGATCCACTTCTTCTTCCTCCTCCTCCTCCTCCTCCTCCTCCTCAGTCGGCCCTTGGAGGGGGACCTCCCCTTGTAAATATACCTGGGTATGGTGCTGCTCTGACCTGGTCAATGACCTCAGCGATTGGGAATCATGATCGGTGATCACAGGATATTCCCTGGTCATAACTGCATGTTGAAGACCTGCTGCGATTCCCTGGCGGATTGCCAGCTCCATCCAGACTTTCATCCTC
This sequence comes from Notechis scutatus, assembly GCF_049901735.1. Classification (NCBI taxonomy): domain Eukaryota; kingdom Metazoa; phylum Chordata; class Lepidosauria; order Squamata; family Elapidae; genus Notechis; species Notechis scutatus. Next base: position 199,945,279 of record NC_142009.1, read on the forward strand.
TCTGGAACTTCCTCTGTAAGACTATCGTCCTGACGAAGACCGGCAACCGTCGGAGTGAATGTGACTTCGGGAGCCCTTCGCGTGGTCGGTGTCCCAAATACTTGGGCCTGTTGGCCTTGGGGAGCCAAGCTGTGCCTGGATGAGAGGGAGAGATCTAGGGGAGGAGGAGGGTGGGAAGAGGTAGATGGATCTGGGCTGGAGGAGGGGAAGTCCTGTGAGACCTTGTGCGCCTCCCGTGTGCACTTATCTATCTGTTTTTGTAAAGCTTTATGGCGCCTGATGGCATCCCTTTCTGAAGTTTTAGAATTCCCTTTAGCCTGCTTAGGTTTGTGCTGAGATTTGGCTTTGACCTTCAAGGATAAGGTCTGAGAGCTGCTACCGTCTGCCATTTCGATTGAAATTGGAATTGCAGTATGCTTGTTATACAATGCAATACTGTGAAGGCGGTTGGCACACCCAGGGGCCTGATCTGAGGACAGACCGGTTGCCCTGATGATGTTTTTATTGCCCTCTTTCCTCTTTTTTTTTTTTTTTTTGAATAATACCTATCTAAAATGAGTCGTATCTCAGTAATATTTTATTGATATTAAAATATTATACTGAAGAGAAAATTATTATTATTACTGTTATTATTATTATTATTATTATTATTATATATATATATATATATATATATATATATATATATATATATATATATATGGCAATATGTATATGAATATTAATTAAGTGGCACAATGTTACGTGCTGAGAAACCAAACAGCCAAATTGAGAACACCTAAAGGCCCAGATTGATAAGGATAGAGGCCTTCAACAGCTTCCCTGCACAGGTGGACACAGGCCTAGGTGCTCGCTGTTGTGCCGCTGGGTTGATTGGGCTGTGAGAGTTAAGCCAACAATTTAACTGTAAGAATAGCCTCGAATGTAGAAAAAAACCAAGACGAGGGTATAATGGTCCCCAGTATTTCTGAAGGGAACCTCTGCTCGGAACAGAGATACCTCACACAGCACAAAATGGAATACAGGTACACGGCCATGAGGTCTTGTAAGAAAAGATGGCCTCTGGCCGTTAATCTTTTGGCGCACTTCCCAGCAGCAAACTCCCGCCGTGTAAAGGAATAGCCTCCAATGGCTTTTCCTATGAGGCTAAACGGTGGGGAAGGGTGGAAGGTACTAAGTATTTGAATCCTCCACCCCAAATGGCATTCAGAGGGGGAAGGAAAGTGATACGACTCTGTTGGGAGCAAAGAACTCACGCCGCTGTTCGGGTAAAGAAACGCTGCGGCAATTGGTCGGAATGGCAGGGGTAGAAAGATCGGTTGTGGGGAGGGGGTGCGGAGCAGCGCCGAAGCCTCCCGCCACTTTGGGGCGCGAAATGGGGCTTCCCTGAAATGCAAGCGATCTCTGCAGTGCGAGCCAACTTCGAGAAATCGCAATGGGATTAGAAGGCTAAAGTATTCTAAAGACAAGCTGATTAACTTTCAAACCTGCTAGCAAGGAAAGAATTTTTTTTGTTTCGGCCAAGGAAGAATCACAAGCACTGCCTATCTCTCACGAGGCTGAGCCAAAACTGGGGAACGCTGGGGAGGAGTACCGTGGAGGAGGAGGAGCGTTCCACAAATTAAGCCCAACCTAGACATGCGGAGACTGAAGCACCTCCCACTACTGGATGTTTTGAACAGCTCATGGGAGAACAGAACTGTGCTGGGATTTCAGTAAGAAATATTGCACTGTGTAAGGATCAGATTTAATTATTTCTGTAATAAATTCTGAAGTTGAATGAACCATTTATCATATAACACTCATGACCCAGTTCATGCCCTAGTTTAATGAAGTCAGTGTGGTGATAATACTTTTCCTTAAAAGATTCAGGCAAACAAAACAATATTTTCCAATCTTCCCCAGAAAAAGAGACATTTTTGCTGCATCAGGTTCTCTGGCCTTTGCAGTTGGGCAGATTGAATCGGTTCAAAAAATGAGAAACCAATCACTTCATTCCAAAGCAATACATCAGCAACATCCACTTTCAGCAAAATAGGCTAAAGGCTGCAGCTACTGTATATGTAGAGCATGGTAGAGAGTACTGATTTATTCTCGTTTGGTCTACAAATCAGTAAATATGTCGACATCTCCCTTATTCATTAAACTGATGGGTTGCATTTCTCCTTGCTTATAAACTAAGTAGTTAAAAGGACGTTTTAGAAGTCCCAATTCAATTTAAGGCTCAGAATCACTCCGGGTCTTATTTTTATAAATTATATTAAAAAGTTAGGAAAGACAATTGATCATGACTAATTTGTCAAATCAATCTTACTGCCTCTTTGGTTTGTGGCTTATGGAATTATTGCTTACTGTAATTAGTTACTGTGCATTAGAATGATTGCTTACTTTAAATTGATTAAAATTAGTCCATAATAGCCACAGCTTATACTTGCTACTGTATTTTACAGGAACGGTTTGGATTCTTGATATTCTCAGGTCTTTAATTTCTGTGGCTCGCTATTTGATTGTTATTTGATTGTTAATTTTTGTTTCAATTGTTGCGAGCTACCCAAAGTTGTTGAGAGTGAGGCAACATACAAATTTAATGAAGGTACTACTGTTACTGGCACAGTCAACCAGATATATAGACTGGATTTGTCACTTTTATCAACCTATCAAGTCCTTCCTAAGGATAAGCAGATGTTGTTGCTTGATGGTGTCAGAGGTATCATCACAGGATGTTAGCTGATTCAAGTAAAGCTGCCTTTTTGTAATTGACTGGTAGTGATTTTGTCAATGCCAATGATATTCAAGTGATGCTTCAGATGTTTGGTGATTGCACCCATGTTGCCAAATTACTACTGGTGCTATGCTTGTTTTCTTCTGCCAGTCGCTCTGTTTCTATTTGCAAGTTTTTGTATTTTGTTATTTTTCTCCAATTTTTTCTGTTCTTTTCTTTCTCCAGGCATTGCATTGTCGATTATCTGGACTTCTTTTTGCTCTTTTTCAGAGCATATCAAAAAGATAATGGAAGTGTATGGTATGTACATCCATATCATAGATAGTTAGAGCAAAGATTATTATTTTTTTGGATACTTATAATGAACCAGTTCGTGCTTTTGTTCACGAACAATGTGCATTAAATCAATGAAGATTTTTTAAAAAAACCTTTTAAAACTTGTTATTTTGTTAATCAATATCTTTAAAATGCAAAGTTAAAGTTCATCTTGAAGATCATAGGTTTCTTCTGAAAACAGTTCTGTGAACCATTTATGAACAGTAGCAAATGTTTACACTCAAATTTAATGGGAGGAATTACTGTTTAGAATTCAAGTTGAAGAGGGCTGTTTGAGCCCCTTGTGAATTTCTGACTGAAATGCCAGATGGAAGGGCCTTAGATAATAACCCAGATCAGCATTCCCCAATTTGCTATTCTCCGGATACATTAGAGTATAATTCTGTGGATTTCTAGTCAGCACAGATTGTGAGTAACCTGACTGGGAATTCTAATCTTGTAGCCCCAAGATACCTGAAGAGCATCAGGTTGAGGAAAGCTGCAGTACATTTAACATCTTTTTGAGCTTAATCGTATATGGGGAAAACATTTTACAGCATTCAGCCTGGATTTGTTGAAAGGACTTCTGCTACATTGTTCTCACCAACAATTCCAATTCAAGTATTTCACTTAGGCATTCAAATTACATTTAGCACCATTCACCAACAATCAAAACTAAGTCAAGGGTGATCACCAAGTTGTATCTTACCCCTTAGAGCAGGCAGCAGGGACCTTTCTTTCTTGTCATCGCATTTGTTACACTCACTGAAGTACAGCAGGAGAAACACATCCACCAGGACCCACATGAGAGAAGTGGCAAGAATCACCTTGCAATAGACAAATCTCCTCATCCTTTATTGAATTATTAGTGACAGGCTGCAGTAAAAGCAGGTGCTAATACGATGCTATATCCAAGCCAAGGAAGCTGGCACGAATGCACAGATGAGAACATCCCACTGAAAAATAAGAAGAACAGAAAAATAGAATTAGCTGACAAGTAAACAACTTCATAAACACAACAATTTTCATCTGTTACTGTTTTTTTTTAAAAAAAAACATGTTGATTAATTTTTATTGTCCTCCATTGTACGCAAGAAATGCATACCAAATTTTTAGAAACAAAAATGAAAACAAGCTTTCCGGTGTGTAATGGTATGTGAAAATGACTTTGGGAGACAGGAGGAAAAGCAGCAGACTAGGCAAGTCAGATAAAAGGCAACTGTGCCTGCAGAAAGAATATGGATGCAACAGATTTCTCAGAAGGGTCCCTCACTAGTTTCATGGACTGTAAAGGTGAGAGGGATTTGCAATGTAAGTTGTCAGCCTCACAAAGTAGTCGAGACAAAAAGCACTCAGATGTACTAACATTAACTTTATTGCAGAGTTACATTAAAGAGAATCTTGCAAGTCATTCCCATATTCCATTACAAGTGTATTTTAGTGGTGATTGCTTTGATGTTTTCCAAATTCAGGTTATGCGCATCTTTAAAGCGCTCTTCAAAAATGTACACTGACTCAAAAAAAGCAAGGGAAAAAAAAACCGAGCAAGCACAAACAGAGGATTTAATTCTCTGTGAAATATCTTATTGCAATAACACTTACAAGAAAATGGATAAATGACATAGCATTGGTGTTAACTACAGCTAAAAGATGCACTATTCATGCTCAAGTGGGCAGACATGGAGTATCAGCATCAACAGACACTGTTTTATATTTCCTTTAATAATACATGCAATTACACACTCCTCCCCTTAAAAAACACTTTCTGTTGACATTATTTGGGGTTCTTGTCTGGTCTATGCATAGCCTTACTTCACACAAGTAATTATTGTAACATTTTTCACTTTTACAATATGAAACAATTTTCCAAAGTAAATCAAATATGTAATTCAGTTTCAGTTGATTATGATCAACTGGTACAATTAATCTCTTGATGACTCAGTTGCGAAAATATAGACATACTGAAAAAAATGGGAACATGATACTGGGTGCGAGGTTCTTTAAATTTAAATTCATACATTTTCATTTATTACCTAGCAGGAGGTTGCTTCCTCTATTTACTTTTACTATTTTTTTATTTTGTAAACCTTTTCTTTTCCAATGTATTAACAAAGTTCTACAAGCTGAAATTCCAAGCTTCTTCAAGTATCTTGAAGAAATGTCCCCAATGAGTCACATAACGCAGGAAGGAAAACATGAGGATACTACTGGGATATCTGGAAGAATCAAGCATAGTGCAATAGATTTAAGCCCAAATTCAGAAAACATGAGTAGGAAGAATCAAAGCTGGCAGGCTGAATAAATAATAGCTTTTTTCTTCCAAACCTGCAGGGACTCCTTTCCTTTTTTCTTTTCTTTTCCAGAAAGGAACTGACAAGCAGTAGTTTGGAATATCTTGGTAGCCATTCCCAGTATCTACAGGTCAGAAAAATAAACCACTAATTGCATAATTATCTTAAAAACTGTGACAGAAGTAGCCACATTGAAACTGGTGAAACTGATGAAACTGATTAGGAAATAAAAAGATTTAATAATTTATTCATAAGATGCCACCCTAAAAGCAAGGTTACCTCCAAATTATAGCTTAGTTATAGATGAAAAGTGTTTTTTCTTATAAAATTCAAATATTTAAATTTTCATTCACTCATTCTTTAGACCTCGACTTATCAGGGAGTCACCATTTCTATATACAGGTAGTCCTCAACATACAAATATAATTGAGCCCAAAATTTATGTTGCTAAGTGAGAAATTTATTAAGTGAGTTTTGCCCCATTTTACGAATTTTCTTGCCATATTTGTAAATTGAGGACTACCAGTATTCAAATTCAAAACAGCAATACAGTAAAAGTTAATTTAAAAAAATAATAAACTCCAACAAAATAATTAAAACAAATTATAGTACATTATTAAAGGCATTATTAAAGGCAAATACAGCTAATAGGTCCCAAAGGTGCTTTTTCAAGAGGCAACTGGACTTTCTAATTTTTCTTTGAGGATGTTTTGCTTCAGATCTGACTGAAGAAGCTTCTTGGATGAGAAGCAAAACATCTTCAAAAAAAAACAAAAACCCGGAAAGTCCAATTGCTCTTGAAAAAGCATATTTGGGGACAACTATGACCTGGATGATTGAGAATCTCCATAGCCATATAGCTAATAGGGTTGTTTTCATATAACTTTTCCCACTTAAGATATTATAATTCTGTGCAATGTTTCAAAGGGCTTTCAGTTTTGGTGAACAATGCCACAGAGATTGTCTACTCCTGATTAATACACTTGACTGATCAATCCACATTTCAGTTCCCTCATGGGATTATCTTGTCTCCTACCTTCTTTGTCACCGGTTTCACCAATTTCCATAAAAGGTCCTTTTAACACTATGTTTTCTGTGTCCAGCTCTGAGCGTAGCTACTAGAACAGCTGCTATTCTTTAAGGTCTCTTTTCTCTCCTGTTACAGCACATTAGCAGACATGCTCAGAGACAAACCCACTCCAAACATGGTGGGACAAGTGATACTCAGTACTGGAAACTAGGATTTTTCCCATGCTAGGCAATAAGGAAGATCCCATTGTGAAAACAGGATTTATTTTTTCCCTGCTAATCTTTCTAGAAAAAGGGGGAATTTTATGTCAGCGCAAGGGGAAAGCCAGAGGAAGGAAAGCCTATAAAGTTGTGTGTATGTACAAATGCCTGTGGGTCTGACAGACAGTGCAAGAGAGGGGAAGGATATGTTTGTGTGCCTCTCTGATTGGAAGGTGAAAACACATTTCTGTGTGCTTATGTACCAGGGGAATGCTGTGTGTCTGTTTCCTGTTTTTTATGGAACTATCTTAAGATAACTTTGACAAAAGACGGTATTTAACCTATCCCTAAGGAATCAACAGCTTGCACACTATTTGATAACCAAGACTACTGTTCTCCATGACTTTTCATTATTAAAACAAACTCAGCGGAAAAAGCTTCCAGAAAACTCACACACTGCTAGGTCGCATGCAATACAAGTCTAAATAATTGTTACATGGATAACAATCCGGGCAAAATCTACTGCACAGATAGTTATCTGAGTTTTGCGACAGAATCGGTCTCAGCCCAGTCCTCCTCACACAGATGATTTTCCATGTCAGTCATGACTTGTCCCCTGCAACAAGAATAGTGGAAAATTTGTATTATATACCCAATCTTATCATTGACACCCAGGCAAGAGCTGCAAAGACTTCCAAAATAGTATTCATGCCATCTAAGAAAATGAAATATATAATACTCAAGGTACATAGATCTGGATCCTAAAGTACGTTAATACAAAGAAGCTTGTCACACCCCTTCCACTGCTAGAAAAATCTGGCCTCCTTTCCCCCTTTAAAAAAAAAGCGCAAAGGTTTCCCTTGACCAGTTGTGTCCAACACTAGGGGGCGGTACTCATCCCCATTCCTTAGCTGAGGGAGCCAGCATTGTTTGAAGACCCTTCCATGGTCATGTGACCGGCATGACAATATACCTTCCCACTGAAGTGATACCTAGTTATGTTATTGCATTTAGCAATAGCACTTAGACTTACAGTATATACCGATTCATAGTCCTTTACAGCCCTCTCTTAGAGATTTACAGAATCAGCATATTGCCCCCAACAATTTGAGTCCTCATTTTACCAACCTCAGAAGGATGGAAGGCTGAGTCAACCTTGAGCCACACAGAATCGAACTCCTGGAGTGAGCAGTGAGTTAGACTGCAGTATTGCATTCTAACCACCCTGCCACCACAACTCTTATTTGCATGCTTTTGAATTGCTAGGTAGGCAGGAGCTGGAGTAGGAATGGGAGCTCACTTTGTCACACGGTACTTGGTCTCAAACTGCCAACCTTCCAGCCAACAAGCCCAGCATTTTAACTGTTAGGCTACCATGCCTTTCCCCCCAGTTCTTCCAAAAACTATTTCCAGAGGGTGGAAATTGGGTGAGGTGGGACAGAAATGAAGATTTTCATTTGTAATTCTCACGCAAACAATTTAACATTTGGAACCCATGCTAATTTTGAACTGTTTCCCCTACTCCTTCTCCTATTTTGGATTTTCCCGAAGACTCCCTCAACCTTGGGACAGGGACGAGTTTGGGTGACTGCAATAAGGAGGAAGGAAATGAAAATTTTCTTTTCATTAAGTTATTTCATGTATTCTATATAAGGCTCTGGGTCAAAATGGAAGCAATTGCAACCAAGAAATGCCTACATAATTCTTGGACTATTTCTAAACACTCAATGAACTTAAAATCTCACTGAAATGCTCTCAGTGTAATATTTTTACTTTAAGTAATATATTGAGAGCTACATATTCCAGAAACAGAGAAGAAAACATACTAGACAGAAAGGATGCAGCAGACTAGAAGGTGCCTGAACAAATTCAGAACATCATCTCAACCTATCAGGTTCATGACTCTTTAATTTAGTTCTCATTGTAGTGTTAGTGTTAGAGTTAGAGGCTTTGAGCCAGCATCTGTAGATACAAAGGCTGCTACACCACAGATTTAATATACACAGGCCTTGGCTTTCAACAGTGCTGTTCTTAAAACAGCTTAATGTCTTTTAATTGAACTGTAATGCAAAGGAATATTGCATTTCTGATATTAAATATCAGAGCAGGTGAGAGTTCACAGACTTTCAAGATATTTTCTAACGTTTGGTAAACCAACATTGGTTAGACTCAAGTCTGGCAACAGAACAGTTAAATTCAAAATGAGTGTTTATCTTGGGAATGTAATGCTTCATAATTGAAGGGATTGTGCAAAAAGTTTGTGAATTGGGGCTTTTATAGAGCTCATTACTGGAGAGCTATAAAAGCACTGGTGGATAAAAGTTGTTGTTAACAAGGTAAAAAGCCTGAAAGCTACATTACAATGGAAGCATAAGTAATATGTGATAACATGCTATCTGCGGAATGGTTCTCACCTAAAAGTAAAATCAATTTGCTGGCACCACGGCCAACTATAAAAACCATTTAAATCACGAGTTCTGAACCAAGGACAGGAGAATTACAAAAAATAAATTACTATTCGCTCAATCGCCCTTAAAGGAGATTATAATTGTCCCAATTCACGATTTAGTTACGTTTTAATAATGTACATTCTGGGTTAAAACAAGATCCAATCTTCCTTGTGGAATTTTCTAAATTCATAGCTATTCAATCTCCCTCAGGGCCTTTCACCTATCATGGTATACACTCCCATAAGTAGGAACGGAGGGATGCTAACGATTTGGCATTTATATCCCAAGAATACTTGAAGGATACTAGTCTGCTTTTCTGACTTAGATCGCTGATTTTTGCATCCACTTTTATTTAAGGTAAAAATAAGTTTTCAACTGCTCCTCATCAAAGCTTTTTTTAAAATCCAAGTCGAAAACATTACTGAGAGTTGTGAGTGAGCTACATTGTGCAAAAAAAACCCAGTGATGATTTTTAGGATGCCAGGAATCATGTAGCTCCCAAGTTGTACACACAGCACAGCTCAGGAAAGATCCTGATCCTTGTGAAGGAAGGAACTTAACTCACAGGAACTCATCAAATGAATAAGCTAAAGCATATCAGTCCTTCCTTTCCAAAGCATAGGGAAAATGTATTCGACTCCACTGATATGCTGTGAAATCTGGGGGGCATGGGGGTGTGTGTGAGAGGGAGTAGCTGTATTACTAATGACAACCACAATTGCCTCAGAAGATGGACATTCCTTTTCTTTTTTTATTCTTTCCAACCAAACTGAAAATAAATTGTGTCAATTGGTTTGGGGCTTTCTCAATCAGCAGGGCAACTCTTCGCCATGACTAAATTAGAAACAGAGGAAAAAAGCCAGCAAAAGAAAGACTTGAGTTTGAAATACCATTCTCCCCAATTCTAAAAGTACACCGTAATGGAAAAGGCAGTTGGGTACATCTAGGAAAGCTCCAGTTTAAGCCTCTTTCCCTCCTGGTCATATGACCCAGAGCTGAAGCTTTGCAGCCTACCCAGTGCCCACATACACAGAAATACAACACAGGAGGAATATAGAAACATGGACAAACACATTACCTCATCACAGGGGAGGAAAAAAATACAGATGCTTCCTATGGACACTACTGGTTAACAGGCCTGAAATTCCAGGCTATGTTTCTGCCTGCTTTCCCTATCTTATTTGTAAATCCAGAATCTCCTTGAGCTAAATATTGTAAAGAAGCTTCAGAATAACTTCATGGTGAAAAGAGCTGCTATGAAAAAAGCATATGAGAGAAAAAGCAAAATACCTGTACCAAAAAGATGTAAGTTGAAGATAACTTCCAGATATCATTCCAACTTCTTTTTTCTAGTGGGTATTATTTCATGGGAACATACGCAAGTTTTCAGATCTTATCAATCTAGTTATCTCTATATTACCAGAAATACTGTACATTCTGTATTATTTATAGTCAACAAGAGACATTCAGGCTCAGAAAATGAACATGATAATTACAACTCTTTCCATAGGAGGTTTCCTACGACTTGCCTTGGAAATCACCTTAGAGTCACCTTGGCAAGATGGATGGCATAGAAATCTAATAATAAATAAAATTTCCAGAGGCAACACACAACCCTTAGGGCTAGCTGCCACTGACAATCTGATTCTCCATGAAGACTGACCCTCATGCTGGTAGACATATTCTTTTCTTGGTATCTCTCTAAAATTGACTCTCCAAATTATTGTAGTTTATGTATTCTTTATATCAGATGTAAGCTGTTGCTCTAACCCCCGTGCCTAGATCTAGCATTGGAGAGACATTTCTTACTGTTTTTCATTTGAACTAACCAGGGTTAGTCAAGCCCAGGGTCCAGATCATTCAGCTTGTTTGGTCCAAAGCATTATCAAGCTGTATCTTTATCCAACACCTCAGGCACTACACACAGTTTTCAAAATTGCTGCTGGAGGATGGGAACTTTGGTACAGTAGAGCAATAAATTAGGATTAATATCTAACTGATACGATATCAGAGTGCACACATGCTAAATCCTTTGATATTTAGAGCTGGAGGAAATGAGAGTCATAGATCTTGGTCACTGCAGGACATGATAAGCCAGACTGTGTGAATTGAAAATGAACTCTCCGTTGCTCACTTCCTCAACTCCGCATCTGCCCCATTCTGCCTTTAGCGGGCCACTGTTCCTCTTCCTTTCACAACTTCCAGTTAACCACAGGGCTGTGTGACATTTTAGATTTGAAGCCACACACACACACACAGACACACACACACTTCCTTCAGAGATATCTGAATGCACATGTAACACTTGATATATTAAATATGTATTTTTCCACCATGGTTTGCAGCTGACTTGTGCTATGTGAGCTTCTTTGTGAACCTCAAAGCATCTTTAGATCTTCCCGTTCAAAACACTACAATGTCCTAATAAGAACACTTAAGATTGTGCCAATTGATGGCCATGTATCATTTTCTCATGCTTGGTCACACCGTTCCAAAATTTGGTGTTGATAGAAGATGACAGTTAAATATTAATAATTAACTCATAAGGTGGCTCAGTAGCTAAGACAATGAGCTTGTCAATCAGAAAGGTTCGGCGGTTCGAATCCCTAGCACTGCGTAACAGAGTGAGCTCCCGTTACTTGTCCCAGCTTCTGCCAATCTAGCAGTTCGAAAGCATGTAAAAATGCAAGTAGAAAAATATGGACCACTTTGGTGGGAAGGTAACAGTGTTCCGTGTGCCTTTGGCATTTAGTCATGCCGGCCACATGACCATGGAGATGTCTTCGGACAGCGCTGGCTCTTCAGCTTTGTATCGGAGATGAGCACCGCCCCCTAGAGCTGGAAACAAAACTAGCACATATGTGTGAAGGTATCTTTGGGTTCTGAGCAACTTAAAAATACAGTCATAAAATTCATAAAAACTCTAAAAGGTTACTATCATATGTACAACTGAGATGTAAATATACCTTCACTGGTACAGAAAAAGAATCTTAGAATAATCCCAACATTCTTTTTTACCCAAAATTATGTACTAACAAACTGCCAGAAGAACTTGAACTATGACCTCTAACAGTTTTATGTGCAGCATTTCCTCCATCTCTTGCATGGCATAAGAACCTTTATCTAATCTGGGTTAGATAAAGCAAATTTCAGCCTGACTAGACAGTAATTTATCATTTGGCTAATTAATTTATTTGTGATGTGTGTGATGAGTCTTAGCAGTTTGCAACCATTATAACAATTCATATTAACAAAATAATTGTAAAAATACCTAAGAAAATTACTGAGTAGGTTTAATTAATTACTCAAAGCCAAGAAAAAAGATAGGCACCTATTATAACATTTGTCCCTAAAGACTCAATGAAGAGATCTGTTTATCAACTTTACAAAATGATGCATTAAAACAATCCAGCTTCATAAATTATGCTTAGTACAGTTTAAACATCTGTGGTTAAAAATTAGATTTCCTTTCCCCGATCTGGATGCCATTATAAGAAAGTTCATCCAAAAAGGGAACTAAAGCAAGTGTGAAAGGTCTGCAAATGCTGGTGGATAGTTTGCACAATGTATTACACTATATTGTACTAAGAAACAGGAATAGCTACAAAGCAGTTCTATTTCTGCAACCACGCCTCTGCTAGATTATTTTAAACAGCAAGACAACTGAGAAAAACTTAACTTTCTTCAATTTACTCATAGTGGCTACAATTCCAAATAAGCCCCTACACTTCAGCCACTATGGCATTGGCTGGAATATCCCTATGGGAAGACTAGAATCTCCAAGAATCACTTGCCATGTTATCTGGTAAGGCACCTTCATCATTTATATCTACTGTTATCTCATATTCAAATCACCCAATCAAAGCTTTATAGAGATCTTTTTTTAAAAGGAAAGGACATCATTTTGTATAACACAACACCAGCCAAAAATATTGTAAAAACCAAATATTTTAACATTTAAAGTTTAACAAAAAAGATAAAATTATGTTTGAAAGAATTAAGAGGTCACACTCTCATGTGTGATCTCATGAGAACACAGAAACACAATGAGATTGGGTTATTTTATGAAATATTTGTCATTTGGTGAAATGTATTCGTTTGACCACATTTATAAACTACCTCAATCTAACTGAGCAAACTAAGACAGAATATCTTGACAATAAAAACATTCCAACCACCCAAATAATGAAAGCAATTATAAGAAAAGAAACCCCAAAATAGAATTCAGTAAGTTCCATTTGAACAAAACTCTTTTAAGGGCCTCCCTGAATAAAAGGAGTGCACAAGCCAATCATACCACTGTTGGGAGAATGTGTGAGATCTACTACCAATAAGTCTGCTAGTTCGGAATTCTTTGACCTCCTGTGGTGGTGAAGTGAATTCTGCAGTAGACTTTCCCTTGTTTTTTTATATACCAGATAGCCAGGATCATTCTTGACAAAGCAAAAATAAACCCCCACCCTTCACCAGAGTAACTACCAACACTCTGAGTCAGAATGCTAGTAGTTTACCAGAGTGCCCACTAGTTTATCAGCAGTCAAAACAGATCCTAGTTTGGAGTAACAGGTTTCTTCAACTACTGTAGCAGTCTGGCTGCTGCCTTTCTATGTAAGTTATAGCTTCTAGATCATCTTCAAAGGCAACTCCATGTAGATGTTGAAGCAGTCCAATTGTGAAGTTATCAAGTATAAGTTAATGTTGCTGGAGCATCAGGGTTCAGACAGAGCTGCAACTGCATATTAGCCAAACCTAGCCAAAGGACATTCTAGTTCAGGGGTGTCAAATTCAAGGCCCGCAGGCCGAATCCCATGGGACCGCTATAGAAACAGCAAACCACCAGCCCACGATGCCTCTGCCAGAGAAAACAGAGCCTGGGAGGGCCCCTTGTAGCCCTTTGCCAGTGAAAATATGTGCGCATCCCCCAGGTCCATTTTCACTGGCTGCAGGAGGCCGTCACGGCCAAAAATGGAGACCGGGAGGGACAAGCAATCTCTTCAAAAGGAGTATGTGTGCCACACTGCCTCCTTCAAGGCTAATAGCATCCCACCTCTTTCAAAGAACCATTTTCTACCTCTCAAATCCAGCCACACATGTCCTGCCTGAAGGAAACAGAAAAGGTATGAATTTGACCAACAGGTATAGGAGTTAACATTGCCAAGATTCTTATCCACTACCTTACATTCCATAAGCCCAAAGCCATCCTAAGCTAAAACGAAAGACATTCCCTTCAAACACAAGGCTATTTTACACATCTGTGTAATTCATGTGCACTCTTAATATTCAGAGGTAAAGGCACATCACCTGATAACATGATCTTGGCCCTATTTTAGGGAAACAGTCTCTTAAAAATAAGTTCATTTCATACTCAGACTTATTAGACTGTTCATTTAACTCCAACTCAGAACAGACAATGAGAAACAATACAATGCACAACATATTGTTACCTGTTTCTCAACAAATATTATCCTAACCCTAAATTTTAAGCAATTTTTGACAACATATGTTTGTGAGATCTTACTAGATTAAATTAAACAATATTACTGCCTGCCTTCTTTTGTACACATTTGACTTTCCACAGTTGAATCCATCACCAACATCACTGAGGCATTGAATTTGACAGCAGTTGCTTGGCAACAAAATTAGTAGTTTTCTCCATTTGTACCTGTGATGCTTGCATTCTCAAATTTTGGTAAAATTCACTGATATACAACTTTACTTGGTCCAACATTTAAAATAGTCCAAACAATTGCTGAAAAATAATGGCACACTAATAGAAGATTGTAGCTAAGGATATACACAGTTATTGGTGTTCGTGTTCTACTGAACTAACTGATTTTAATTGCATGTATGTATGTATGTATGTATGTATGTATGAGTGAGTGAGTGATGGTATTCTACAGGTTCAGCCTGGTTCAGGCGAACCGGCAGTAGAAAATGCTATCATTTGGATGAACCGGTAGTAAAAAAAAACAGCTACCAGTTTGGTCGAACTGGTATTTCTTTTTTTTTCCTCCTGACGATCAGCTGTTCCAATGATCAGTTGTACCAGGATCTTACTGCTTCACCCAGGAGGCTTCCCTGAGGCCCAGGAGGCAAAAAACGGATTGGAGGGGGGCTGCTGCAAAAAAAGAAGAAGCCATGCCCACCCAGCCACACCCACATAACTGGTAATAAAAATATTTGCATCCCACCCCTGGTATGTATGTAGGTAGGTAGGCAGGCAGGCAGGCGGGTAGGTAGATAAAAGATATTTTTTCAATTAGTATAAGTGCCCACTCAACAGGAGTCAGAAAAGCAACAGCAACAAAATATGAAATATGCTAGTCAGTAGTGTAATAAGATACATTGCACTATAGCCAGTTGAAGCCACCAAAGACCAGGCAGGCTCACAAGACTTCCTAACCCAGGAGAAAAAAAACAGGCCTTTAGACAGGATTGGAACCATCCTGATCTCAAAGATAAAAGTTGTTCCATAGGCCAGCCATCACAATGGAAAAAGGCAGTAGAGAACCAGTTTGATCTAATGGTTAAGGCACCAGGCTTTAAACCGAGAAACCATGAATTCAAGTCCAGCCTTACCCAAGAAAAACCACCTGAATGATATTAGGCCAGTCACTCTCTCTCTCAGTCCAATTCACCTCACAAGTTATTGTTGTGAAGAAAACAGGAGGAGGAAGGAGCATTAGATATGGTCACCATCTTGAGTTGTTTATAAACAATAATAAAGGAAGGGTGTAAATAAATAATAGCATATGGTTCTACCAGAGGACACTATTTAAGCAAAGGGTCTTGAAGTATGCCAACTCTATCAGATCTTATCAGACAGGCAAAGATAATCATATACTTATCCGCTATATAAAACATTTTAAGGTATAAAATTACATGTTTATATTTCAAAAATGTTAGGCTAGTTGGATTTATATTTTATTATGCTTTTCACACATTTATCTTTTATACTGATTTCTAAAATCTATACCAAAGATCAACTCAAAATCTTTAACTTGAATCAAAGCAGGCAGAAAATATAGTCAAACCAGTTCTCTGCACTAAAGGTACCTAATTAGAACATAAAAGACAATGAAGACCAAGTCCCTTGTGAGGAAAAATATTTCTGCAAAATATTTAACTGGAACCCCTATAAATACTACTGAAAAGAGAATGGAGCATCAAATTATTAAAGAAATGAGAGGAAAATGAAGCATTTAAATATCGAGTATTCAGAGCCCTGAAAAGACACTTGATGTGCTCAGCTATAATAATTACAAACCAAAACTGACGCCGTAATAATGCAGTTCAAAATAATTGCTCTACCACTATTCCAGGTCTGGTGCCAAAAAAAAAAAAATTCCAAATTTTCTATGCCAGCTCTTAATTCCTGTATATCTATTTTTTAAAAATGAGATCTAATGCACCTTTGCACCAGTGAACATGTTCTGCATATTAGTATTTGGATGGTGTAAAGCAGACAGATCAACTCCACAAAGCATCCATACAAAGTCTTTTTTATTGGTTCATCAGGCATCCTGTCAACTCACATTTATGACAAGGTTCTTCTTAATGTCCAATCCTTTGCATATCTGAATTGTGGTGTAGGAAGATAATAAAGTCTCAACCCCATGATGATTGAAGCAGCCGCATGGTAATGGCTTCAGACAAGAGTGAGGGAGCCTCCCCCAACCCAACAAGGGTCAATTGAGTGACCAATCAGGATTACAGATGTGACCTCATGACATGGACTACATTTCCCAGGATACCTTAACTACATTTACCATGATGCATTCCCTTAAGGGGACAGCTCACAATTCCTAACTATCCCAAATCCCATTAACTCTAAACTATCTGGACAGCACAGAACAATTCAGTGGAAAAAACTCAAAGACTGCTAGAGAAGGTTCTCAAATGTTTCAAAGCAGTTTTGTGGGGTATGATGGAGAAAATTTGCCAAGAGCTTCTACTGACTAAAGTAAAAACAGAAGCAGGAGAGTCCATCTAATTAAGTAGTTCCACTTTAATTTGGAATACTATTTTTAAAAGCAGCAATTTTGAATTATTTCAGAAAGTAACTGCTGACTTTCACTACAACTCCGACAACTTTTGCCATTGACAGTGATAGACGAAGCTTCTGGAATTTGAAATCCTAAACAACTGAAAGGTACTGGATTGCCTCCCTCTGTATTAAGCATTACCCTGTTCCTTCATACACTAGTGTTTTAGCACAAATACTTTCTATATGCTCATTTTCCTATCAACAGTACTTTATAAATAAATTAACTACTCTGGGCACAGGAATTTAAACTAAAACATTAATGCTTGTTGCAAGAAACGTTATTCTACTGAAGCAGAAGCTGGCGGTTATCATTCAGCAGTTTTCTTCCTTACTATAAGAAGGACAGTTGGCTGGGAAATTCTCTGAACTGAAGTCCACAAATATTAAAGTCAGCAAGTTTGAGGAATACTGGGCAATACTAGCTGACTGATTGTCAGGCTTCAGGATTTCAAATACTCTCAAACCTCACCACAATATAACACTTGGAAAATAATATCACTGACTGGAAGAAAAAAAAGTACACATTATCATTTAATTCCCACTATTTTAAGATATATATTTATTTCATAGATACGACAACCTATCACTAGTTGCTTAGCAATCTTCATATGGTGAATTAAACTGGATTTTGGTGGGGAAAAAATAAATTAACATACATTTAGATTAGAGCCATCTTAATCTTAAATTGTTTTCTAATAATTTTCAACCTGAAGCTTTTAGCTCTACTACAGCATTTCTAAATCTTACTGCAGCTGAGGTGGCAAAAATTCTATGGTATGTAAATTTTAATTCTATTTTAAAAATTCCTTAAATTGTTCTTTTTGTTTGTGGCTTTATGTTTCATATATTTTTTTAAAAATGTTTCATATATTTTTTTAAAAATGCTGTTCAACACAAGATAAATACAAAAAAGTTTATAATCCATCAACTTGAGTATTTATTAAAAAGTTTGTCTTCAGAAAATGCAGTATTAAGAATAACTGTACTGTCCAATGTATGATGTTTGTGATAAGCACACAACTTCCTTTCATATTCATCTATAGCCAAATAAAACACACCTGCATCCGTGAAGAACTGGCTAGTCCCACAAAAGCATTGGATAATCACATAATTTGTGGTTCTTTGTCATCCTGACAATAGACATTTTCCCTCACAAAATTTCAGCAGGAAATGCTGCTTTCATCCATACTATGGAACATTTTGCAATGATACAGACAGACTTAAACACCCTCTAGCTGATGGATTTATTATTTATTTATTTAAAACATGTATCTAGCTGCCCATCTTATAACAAACTCTGGGAATCTCCCAATCAAAATAAAAACACATTACAACTATTAAAATCAAGCACATAAATACAAAAAAACTGAAGCCAATTTAGCTTTGATATGCATTCATCTCATCTTATCTTATTAGAGATTGTTGAACTCAATGGGATTTAAGCAGTCCATTGAAAAGTGGGAATCCATCCTTTGCAGTTAAGGTGTTGTATGTCTTTCAAGTCTAAAAGTTGAGCCTTTAAAATGTAGCCTACAGGTTGACATAGCTTGCTGAAAAGATATTTTCAAGCAACCAAGATTTTAAAGCCTATCTCTCTATATTAGATTTGGTTCTGTGTTATACAGAACAAATCGTATTTTCTGCAAAGCTTAGGAGAATCTTTCCAATCAAGCTCATAAAACTAAATCAGAGGGTTTTTAAGAAAAAGAATGGGTGATATGCAGAATAATTAAACAAAGCACATTCAAATAGAAAATATAAATTTTGATTTTATAAACGAGACAGTAGCTACTTGGTTTATATTACTTGCAATGCCGTAACTTTAGCCCTTGGTTTTAAATCTACTCTCTCAAATATAGTTTGCACAGGCACTTGACAGTAGAGTCTACAGTTATATTTCGATTTCATTGCCACATGTTCCTTGATTAGCAAGGAATAAATGCATAGAAAGCAGGTTTACCTCGAATGCATAATGAGGGCACTCTAAAGGTCATGAAATTTCAATTTTCTTGATTCAGAACTATTCATTTGACACATAGAAGCTGCACACTCCACTAGGAGTATATAGTCATTAATTTTGCATTTTTCCCAGTAGAGTGAATTAGCTGTGCTTACACATGCATTCAGACCCAGCAGAGATCAGCTTACAAAACAGCCCTACAATCCTGGGAGGGGGGAAAAAAAGACATGGTTGCTTTAAGAATTCAAAAGGAAGTGCTTTGCATGCATCCCCACATTCCAAATCACTTCTTTCAAAGATTTTCACAAACTTAAACTTTACCTATGTATAAAATATTTAAAGCCAGCACATTCTCTATTGGTTATGAATGGGGGGGGGGGAGCTGCTTAGTCCTTATAATCCCAGTTGAAAGTTGCAGACACTAGAAAATAACCACTTCTGATCAGAATGCAATAGCTAATGTCATACTGCAACATAACCTTTAGGATTTAAATGGGAGGACAGGGACAGAGAGGCAAGAAGCTAGAATGTGACTTCTTCCAATTTCTCATGCATTATAGTCAAGAAACTGAGGGTTGCTAGATGACTTTCAAGACCTAGCTGACAATGAGACATACTGGTAATCTGTGTTTAATCACCAGTTGTTTAGCAAGCATTCAAAGTTACGACAGACCTCAACAGAGTAACTTACAACTTCCGACAGTCACATTCCTCTCACAATCACATACTGGAATTTTGGGCAGTTAGCAACCAGCCGTTTGCAGCATCCTGCAGTCACAAGGCAACAATTTTTTGTCAGTTTCCACCTTTTACTTCCTGTTTCCGGCAACAACAAAAAAAACACCCACTGAAGAAAATGGGTTTGCTAAAACAACCACAGCAAAATCAGGTGTGGTCACTTGGTGACCCATAAGATCAATTCAACTGCCTGTACTGACCTGTTCTGTTAACTCGTGTTTCTTTTTAAAAAAACTGGAAAAAAAAAGTATTTAAACCTTTCAATTTATCATTTGTGCTCTTTGGATATACATGGCACAACACAGTTTTTTCTAATCTATATACAGCTATCATTCTCTCAGAGAGAGACAGACAGACAGAGACAGAGAGATATGGATGTATTCTAGTGGGGGTGGGGAGAATAAAAGTACCAAAATCTAAAATCAACTCTTAGATGAAAATATAATATAGAATTCAGAAGTACGTGGTATATTATGGAAGAGAAGAACTATGTTTATTGCAACAGTCAATGCATGCCTGCTGTACGAGGAAGAGGGACCCCAAACAATGGGGAAACCAAAAAAATTGATAAAACTCAAGGGCCTCAAGGTAGGAAGTCCTAAGGATCTGATTTATTTGGGGGGGAAGCAGGGCAGCCCTTGTCCCTGAGGTTATCTGTTGTTTAGAGAAGCGGCCCCTTTCAGGAGAGGCAGCAGAGATGAGGAAGCCCATTGTGAAGGTGGTGGAATGTTGAGATCATCAGCTGATGGAGGTGAGAAGGTTGGGGTTTCCGTATGCTGCAATTCCCTTGGGAGTGCTGCCTTTGGGCTGTACCATGAGCAGGTGAGGAGGCTCCTGTTCTTGGTCTAGATGGGGATAGGGTCAGATAGGGTCAGTTATGGCCAAGTAAGATTGCATAGAGAGATGGTCACCTCTAAAAGACATCGAAGAAAAGGAAACCGTTTCTATTTGTTTGATTGATTGATTGATTGATCAGGTCAGAATTGACTCTGGGTCTGGACTAGTCTCTGCAGGTTTTTTTTTGCAACATTTCTTTGGAGTGGCTTACCCCTTCCTTCTTCCTAGAGAGAGTAACTAGCTCAAGTTCACCCAGCTTGTTTGATAATTATGGCAGGACTAGAACACACAGCCTTCCACTTTTTAGCCTGATGTCCTAACCACTACACTGAACTGATTCAGACATACCATTCTATTTGCTATATTTTCTCCAACAAAAAAAGTATACTTTTAAGATTTTTTTAGACAATATCTTTAAGATGGAGGAAGCTGTAATAATTTTGGATCTCTCTCTCTCTCTCTCTCTCTCTCTCTCTCTCTCTCTCTCTCTCTCTATCTATCTATCTATCTATCTATCTATTACAGAATTTCAGATGTAAGAGAGAAAAGATGCTTGGCACACTTGTATTCACTGAGTACCTGCTTTCAACCCTTTTTGGTATCTCTTCCCCAAATTATACCACACCAGTGGAGGCAGCCAGACAATCCCAGAAAAAGGTGAAGCTGATTTAAGTTGCTGCTGACGGGTTATGAGAACGCTTCAAAGTTTGTTTCTCTTCAAATCCAAGGAATGGGCACAGGTCTGTTTTATAGATCCTATAATTAACACTAACTCTTAGACTTGTATACTGCTCCATAGTGCTCTACAGCAGGGGTCCCCAACCGCCGGTCCGCGGACCGGTACCGGTCCAGGAACAAGTCTTACCGGGCGCTGGTTGCTGGGCGCGCCATCTTTTTGATAAAAAGTGCTTCCGGTGAGCTTTTCCAGGTAGAAAGCTCACCGAAGCACTTTTTCATCAAAAAGATGGCGGCGCCAGCTTCGTGAGCTTTTCCGGGTAGAAAGCCGTTTCTACCCGAAAAAGCTCACTGGAAGCGCTGGCGCCGCCATCTTTTTTGATGAAAAAGTGCTTCCGGTGAGGTCACCAGAAGCACTTTTTCGTCAAAAAAAGATGGCGGCGCCCAGTTGATGCCGGTACCGGGCCGCGGCATAAAAAAGGTTGGGGATCACTGCTCTACAGCACTTTCTGAGCGGTTTACAACATCAGCATATTGCCCCCATCCGTCTGAAGTTGGTAAAACGTTCCTCATTTTACCAACTCCGGAAAAATGGAAGGCTGACTCAACCTTGAGCTGGTCAGAATTGAACTCCTGGCAGTTGGCAGAATTTAGCCTGGAATATTGAATTCTAACCACTGCCACTACAACTCTTGATACAGTCTATATATTCTAGTCCCCAATGGTGGGGGGGGGGAGAGAAGCATATAATTAAGCCATTGATATATTGTATGAGAATAATTTGGCCAAAACCATGTTAAATTTGAGGTAGAAGCCAAACTACAAGTCTTTAAAATATTTCAGACTTGCGTATGTTAATCTTTCTCAACATATTTTTATGTAGACACAAATCTGTACACTGATGCTCATGATCCTAATAGTGACTACAAATCAAAGAAATTGGGCCTTTTGTGATGCCAAATTTCAACAAGCGTTTCTCATCTCTTGCATGGCAAGCAGTAACTGTCAAGAGTCTGTCCTCTACACAACTGTTATGATTCAGAAATCCTGCTTTGAACATATGCATCTGGGCAGTGTAATCTCTTAAGTAGCAGATCAAGGGTTTAAAATAGGAGCCTTTTAAACAGCAGTGAAGGCTTGTGGGAGGCAGGAAAGAGAAGTCACACTGTAGCAGCAATAATTAGCACAATCTTTCCTTTGCTTAAATAAGTGAGACAAAACTGAAATTTATATTCATATCAATGAAATTTAGACAAGTACTTTATTTATTTATTGGCTTCTGCAATAACAGGACTAGACTCTTCCATGTAGAGGTTTAATTACCTTTAAGGTTTTTAATCTATTACCAGTTCACTAAATATTGACAGAGCTTTTTCTAAAAAGTTGCAAACAAAACCCACCCCTTATCTGATAGACTAAGATGTTTCTCCCTTGCTGCCAAACACACAAGTTGAACTTTCCAGTTACATCTGAATACGTAAATCCTGAAACTGTTTCAATCAGTACTATTGAACGTGTGAAAGGCCATTCATACATACATTCTAAAATAGTTTAGTGACAACAAAGAAATCCAAGATAGTCAGTGGACAACCACCTTTATTACAAAAGAGAAAATATTTCCCAAAATAAAGGAGTTCCATATATATTATGAATACATTCATTGTTAAATGATTGCAGGGAACCAGGACAAAATATAGCTCACATTAAATTAATAAAAACAAAATTAAATTAAGTTACATGCAAGAAAAGATTGTTTGCATTTAGACTTAAATAATTCAGTAGCCAAATAATTATTGATCAATATTTTTCCCCTTTTCTAACAGGGGTTTATTCTGATCATGAGTCCTCTTAATCATTTTTTCCTCTCTAGTATTTTCAAGCAGTTAAAAGCACCTCGATATTCAGGTTCTCTCTATTCTGCAAGAGAAAAATGTGTGGTAGTTCCAACTGGACTATTCTGCTTTCAAAACCGTATGTCCAACACAAATATTCATTTGAAAACCATATTTATAACTAATTAACAAAAGAATATAATAGCATAATGATTAAAAATAGAAAATAATGTAACATTTTTAAAAGCTACTTTTATGTGGCAATTCAAATTCCATATGGAGAAACTAAAGCCATCATAGTTGAGAGCACATACCGCTATGAATTTCAAATGAGTCTACAATTGTAATATTCTGGATATTGACAGAACAGGAAATGGAATGTTTCTGATTGCCTAATACTATTACATGATGAAGTATATAAGCAGAAACTCTCATCCAAACTGGGGGAAATTGACTACAGGTACAATTTACAACAATTCATTTAGTGGCCATTCAAAGTTACAACGGCACTGAAAAAAATAAATTACGACCATGTTTCACGGTTATGACCTTTACGGTATCCCCCATGATCATGTGATTAAAATTCAGGCGCTTGGCAACTGGTTCACACTTATGACCATTGCTGGGTCCCAAGGACATGTGATCCCCTTTTGCAACCTTCAGACAAGCAAAGCCAACGGGGAAGCCAAATTCATTTAACAACCAGGTTACTAACTTATCAACCGCAGTGATTCACTTTACAATGGTGGCAGGAAAGGTCATGAACCCACTTGACAAATGTCTCACTTAACATACATTTTGGGCTCGTTTGTGGTTGTAAGTCGAGGACTACCTGTATTGACTCCTGGTAACTGTTGGATTAGTCCCTGCAATTTTCTCAGCAAGATTGTGGAAGTGATTTGCCGCTGCCTTCTTCCTAGGGCAGAAAGAGTGAGTGATTGGCCAATGTCACCCAACTGGCTTGGGGTCTAAGAAGGGACCAGAACCCTCAGTCTCCTGCTTTCTCGCCTTAACCATTACACCAACTGGCTCTTAATGCAAATTAGCCCATTCATATAAGAACCCAAAATGATCTCATGTGTCATTTCAAGACCAAAGTGAATCTTTTCTTAGAATTGTAGCTCCATCCTTATATTATGCTTAATACCTCTATAAGGTGCTTTAAATACAGAAGGCTGACTGGGGTTACAAAATATTGAAAATTAAACCTTGAAATACGTATTAAAACACGCACAGGCGTATAACACGCATCTTCATTTTAAGGGGGAAATTTCAGGAAAAAAATTTAAAAAAATTCTGCCTGCCTGCCTTAGTTTCTGGTTGTTTGGGAGCAGCTTCGGCTGAGAATAATAACTATTCGCCTCTTTTACTCAGCCGAAGCTGTTCCGATTCAACCATTAACGAAGGCAGGCAGGCAGGCAGAACGGAGCACTGCGGGCGGGCGGGCGGGCGGACGGGGTGGGGGTGGGGAGAGGCGACAGGAAAAGCCCCCCGCTTCTTTGAAGCAGTTTCTTCCTGTGCTGGTGGAGGAGCGAGAGAGCAACTGAGAGAGCTGACCCAGAGAGAAGGACAGGCTTCGGTTGCTTCCTCCCTCCCCTTCTTTCATTTGTGTCCTTGATCCCCGATCCCAGCAGCATTCACCGAAGGCTTCTTAACATTATATCGGCGTATAACACGCATACATCATTTGCCCCCTATTTTCAGGGGAAAAAGTGCGTGTTATACGCCGATAAATACGGTACATTGCCATGCACACCAGAAAGGTCAACTCTACCTTTAAAGGGAATAAAGCCTTGAACAATGTGCCTTTGTATGTAAGCTTAGACGAGTAGTGAACCAAAAATTAAATCAGACATCTTGGTTTCTGAAGCAATTACATAGCCGGCATAATATGATACAATAAAGGACTAAATTAGTTTATTGAAAAATATGTCCCTGAGTTCAGCGTGACCTATTGAATAATAGTGGTGTTATCTTCTAATCATTGTGTTTAGAATTGCAGGGAGAATGTTTGTTTAAAAGATTGTGAGGCGTCAGAAACCATGGAAATTTTTTCAACTGTCTTCTATCAAAACATCATTTCCTACATTACAGTTCTTTCTCCAGAATTCCATCAACCTTCTCCTACTTGCATACAGGTAGTCCTTGACTTACAACGGTTCATTCAGTGACCATTTGAAGTTACAACGGCACTGAAAAAAGTGACTTATGAACATTTTTCACATTTTCAATCATGCAGCATGATTGACATGATCAAAATTCAGGCACTTGGCAACTGACTCATATTTATGACCTTTGTAGTGTCCTGGGGTCATATGTTCACCGTTTGTGACCTTCTAACAAGCAAAGTCAGTAGGGAAGCCAGATTCACTTAACAACCGGTTACTAATTTAACAACTGCAATGATTCACTTAGCTGTGGAAAGAAAGATAAAATGAAGCAAAGTTCACTTAACTGTCTCACCTAGGAACAGAAATTTTGGACTCAGTTGTGGTCATAACCTGTAGTTGGAATTAAAGCAATCATAATTCAAAATGAGTCCCTTATAAGTCCTTCTTTATCCCTGTCCTGAACAAACTGAAACCCTGGACTATGAGACTTCAAAGTAAAAAACATCACACTCCAAAAGATTTTGCTCTCAAATGGAAAATATTTAGTTTACTTTACTTTATTGTCATTGCACCTGTACAACGAAAGTAAACACCATCTTCAGTGCTCATCATGATCATGAAAATAAACACAAACACACATCCTTCACACTCCACACATTGAACCGAAAACCTGCAACACTGCACCAACACTACACTATACAGTAGAATTCAAAAGAGCGACTGCCCTGGGATAGAAGCTGTTTTTCAGCCTATTTGTTTTTGTTTTTATTATTCTGTACTGACTGCCAGATGGTAATAGTTCAAAAAAAGGGTTCCCAGGATAAGATGGATCTTTAAGAATGTTTTGAACTTTCTTAAGGCAGCGGGAGCTATAAAGTTCTTCCAAAGAGGGGAGAGGGCAACCAATGATCTTCTGGGCAATGAGGTTAACCCTCTGGAGTGCTTTCCTATCTGCCACTGTGCAATTGGCAAACCATACAGAGATGCAGTAAGTTAAGTTACTCTCTATGGTGCAGCGGTAGAAGGTCACCAGCAGTTTTTCATTCAACTGGTGTTTAACTACCGTGCTTCTCATAAAATAAGGCCGGGTCTTATTTTTTTTTGAGCCCTGAAAAAACGGCTAGGACGTCTTTTCAGGGGTGACTTAATTTCCTCCCCCACATGCACCCCAACCTAGAGAGCCCCATGCGCACTCACCTCTCCACAAGGCTGCTCCTATTGGCCGATGGAAGCTCCCCGAAGGCAGAGTCACCAGCCACTTCTATCGGCAGGTAGAAGCGGCGTCGTGGAGAAGTGAGTGCGCATGGGGTGCTCTAAGTGGGGGGGAGGAAATCTATCTGCCAGTAGAAGCGCCCTTGTGGCGAGCACCCACACGCACTCCCCTCGCCATGAAGCCATTTCTATCGGCTGATGGAAACTCTCCGAAGGCAGAGTCACCAGCCGCTTCAGGGCGAGGCATTGCTGCCCGCGGAGTGCTCTGACAGGAGCGCCCCACATGCACTCCCCTCACCACGAAGCCATTTCTATCGGCCGATGGAAGCTCCCCAAAGGCAGAGTCACCAGCCGCTTCTATCGGCCAGTAGAAGTGGCCTCAGGGTGAGCGCCCCACGCACACTCCCCTCACCACAAAGCCACTTCTACCAGCCGATAGAAGCGGCTGGTGACTCTGCCTTTGGGGAGCTTCCATCGGCCGATAGAAACGGCTTCGTGACGAGGGAGTGCGCGTGGGCACTCGCCCGAGGCCGCTTCTAACAGCCGATAGAAGCGGCTGGTGACTCTGCCTTTGGGGAGCTTCCATTGGCCGATACAAATAGCTGGTGACTCTGCCTTTGGGGAGCTTCCATTGTCCGACAGAAACGGCTTTGTGGCAAGGGGAGTGCGCATGGGCACTCGCCCCGAGGCCGCTTCTACCGGCTGATGTTCTACCGGTAGTAGATTGGGGTATTCTAGCCTAGGCTACCTGCAGGCGCTCCTAAAGGCAACTTTTCTCCCGCCCTTCCCCCCATTTCTCTTCACCTCGTGTAGTTTTAACGAACGATGTGAGAAATGGTGGGGAAACGCATGGATTAAATAGGCCTAAATTTTGGGGGCAGGGTTTAATTTCACCTCATGCCTAGAAATCATGCTGGGCCTTCCTATTGGTGGAGGCCGTATTGTTGGAGAAACACAGTACTTGTGAGGAGCAAAGTGCTCTTTGGTAACGTATTCTTTCCCTGGAATATTCATTAACTGTACAGCTATTCCTGGAGATATGGCAAAGGATCACAAATTATAAGAATGTCCCCAACCCTCCAGTTAACATAGAAAATAATCTCCAACACAGGATCTCGGGTGCATTCTCAAGAGACTTAGTTAAGATGATATCCTAAAGAAACTATATAGTATACCATACCATTCTCATTACCAGCTTTATTTTGCTAAAGAACACTAATTCTTGTCATGGCATCTCTTTTTCCTAGACCAAAAGCAGTCTCAACTATATGTATTACATATAAATCTAGACCATGTGTTTGATCTTAATGTTTTTCTGCTATATAAGCATACATTTAAAAACAAAACAAAAACATGTAGCCTGGCATAACAATTTTTAGTAAGTCAAAAAAGTGAGACCCTAAAGTAATATGGAATCAAGTACAAGATCTTGAGGTTCTGGAAAAAAAATAATTTCATGGCTGCTTTCTCCTGTGAGACCACCACTCGGCATAGAGTCCATATAGTTAATGGCAGCCTGTGGTCAAAATACTGAAATGCCTCTTTTTAGTACTATGGCCAATAGGTAAATACGTCATCTTAAATTGTATCATTTCTGAACACTGATTTACAAAAACGTCTTGCTGGACCACATATTCTCAAGAGCTCATTTAAGCAATGTCGATTGCCAAGCAAACTTCAAAATTACTTTATTCTGTATTTAGAATGGCAAGCATCATCACAGATTTGAATAATTACAGGAATTTTTCTCCTTTTATATAGGACTGAGAGGAAAACCAACAGACAGAAATACACCGTTTTTATACCTATTTCCTCATAAAGGGGATATATGTAAGATTTCAGCTTAACTACCTGATTTTTCCATATTTACTCAGAAGTTCCCATGAAGTTTATAGGCATGCTTATTTATAAAAAAGACTTGCTATTAGCTTTGAGCAAATATACACAGACAGAAATTCCAAGAATACCTAAGCATGAAGATCTACTAAAATTTGACTGTATTTGCTGGACAAGGTGACACATTATATCCAATTCATGGATGCACTGCATCTCTTTTATACACAATACTGATTTGATTCCAAAATCTTTGCAAGATGTAAACAGCCATGTTTCACTGGGGAAAAAATTACACTTTGGGGTTAAGATTTTGCATGCTTTATAAACAACGGTACCTAAGAGCACAATGGATCTTAGCTGCATTATCCCAATTAGAAACTGGGAAGTAGAGAGGATTGGGGGGGAAAGCAAAGATTTTAAGGGATCACGGGGCAACCAAAATAGTAAATTTCAAAATCTAATCCGTACAGCTCAAATATGTTGGTGAGGAGAGAAATGGAAATTCCGGACAGGCATGTTGGTTTACTATCCAGGGAAAAGGAGTTTAGATGTGTTCAAGGACACCAGTGCACTATTCCCCAGCTGACTTCTGACATTTAAAAAAAAAAAAACCCAGAATCCAGTGGCTCGACCATACAGAAAATCCTGAGCAACCCGCCCAATTCTAAGGATTCCTCACTACCCAGTATTTTTTCTTCCTTATCTTTCAAGAGGAACCATGATGCCAAGGAGAGCCCATGTGAGACGAATTCCTCCGCAGTAACAACCTCCCAGCGAAAAAGAAAGGAAGGAACATGAAGTGCTTAAGCCTCCTCTCTCGATCCTTTCATCCGCCCACCCGGTCCTGAGTCCATGATCCGCAGCCAAGCAAGCCGACAATCAGCACCAGCTGTGGCTAAGCGGGCAGGACGCTTTGCCCTCAAGCCACAACCGCCCAGAGGGATGGAATTAAAAGGAAAGCCTCTTTTCCCGGGTCATTTTTCCAAGGCGGCGGCGGCGGCGCAGGGCCAAGAGACCCGGGGGGTGGGGGGGAAGCACGGAGTCCCGTGCGAAACCTTACTGCGTACTTCGTTGGGTTTGGGAAACAGACCAGCCCTGCTCTCGCTTCCCCTCGGCCTCAAAAGCGAAGGCGCCAAGCTTCAGCCAAGCCGCCCTCCGCGTTTGAAGGAGAAGGGGCCGTTTTCGCACCAGCCAGCGGATTCATTTCATTAAAAGAAAGGGGGAAAAAAGAAATAACAAAAATGAAGAAGCGAACGCGCCCGCTCCTCCTCCTCCTCCTCTTCTTCGCCCTCCAATACAGCCGCTCCAACCCCGCCTCCGGGATAGGGGCTCCCCATCAACCGATTCACCACCAACCACCCTACGACGGAAGGCTTCACCCCCCCACCCCCAAAAAAACCACCCTTAAAAGCCGCTGCTTTTTAAGAGAAGCAGAAAGTTAATCGCTGCTCCTCCGGCCTGGCGCGCCTCTGCAAACCAGCCCGGGAGCCCGAGTGATGCCGCGCGCAAGCCTCTCGGCAACCGGGGATCGCGCGCTGCTGCTGCCGCCGCCGCCAGACATTGGGGGGCGCAGACGCGCTGGCCAAAGTTACGGATCGTTTCTCCACCCCACCCCCGTTTCTCACGCGCTTGCCTTGCCAAATTCCCCCCCACTCCCCACGGTCAGAGCCCACCTCCCACACGTAGACGGGACCCTGTGCGGGCAAGTCCTCCTTGCCCCCACCCCGCCCTTGCCTTGGAGATGCGCCGGCAGTCGGTAGCAGCTCTCGCCTCCCCGTCGCTCTCCCTCCCTCCCTTCCACCCCGCTGGCCGCCCCTTTCGCGGCTTACCTGCCAAGAGTCAGCTCGCCTCGCCGCCGCGCTGACGCTCTCGGAGGAGAAAGCCCGTCTCCCCACTTGGACGCGGCGCCCCTCGCGCGCCTCTCCCCCCCCACGCCTCGATTAAAAAGGACACGCCTGACGGGGGCAAATCTCCAGCGGGGCCAGAGGAGGCTCCTTCATCTCGCGGGTTTCCTCGGCCGGCTTTCTGCTCCGCTGTTCGGGGTGGAGGGGGGCTTCGGTTCCCCACCCCCCCCTACGCCGCCGCCACTCCTTCTCCGGGATGAAACGAGAGCAGCGTCCGCACCTCAGCGGCGGCTGCCGGGGCTGTTACTAATATTATCAAACCACGGCACAGACGCGAGGCAGCTCGGCTAAGTCACGCCCCTTTCCCCCCTCCGGCTCCGCCTCTAAAAAAATCGCCCAGGGGATTGGCTGGACCTGGGCTGGAGCCTTTACGTAATCGACCCCCTTTCTCTCTCCTCTCTCCCCCCAGAGAAGTGAGGCGGCAAATGGGTTACGCGAGGCGGGTTACGCGAGGCGGGTTACGCTCCGCCTTCTGCGCCCTCCTCCGCCAGCGAAGGAGGCCGGTCCACCTTCTCCTTCGGGCTGCTGGGATCGTTTACGTAACCGGCCCGCCCTTCAAGCTCTTTTGAGCGGCTTTGGCGTGCCTGGACCATCCAAGTCTCCGGAGGGAGGATCGGGGGATCTGAAGCTGGTGGAGGAGAGAGAGAGCGCTCGGGGATCTGAACGAGTTGGTGGAGGTGGGGGGCTCTCCTTTTGTCCCTTTCGCGTACAACGCCGTCGCTGTAATGCTGCCTTGCTTTGCTTTGCTTAAAATGGAATCTGCTTCTTTCATGACTGGGAAGATCTATAGTTTTGCCGCGGGAAGCATGGATCTAGGAAGGCGTGGGTACGTTGCATGGTATAAGCGCACCAACGTGCCTACCGTCCCTGTCCTATTGTTTCTTTTATTTTTCTTATATGTATCCATTTCGTGCAGGGGTGGGATTCAATTTTTTAAACAACCGGTTCTGTGGGCGTGGCTTAGGTGGTGGGCATGGCTTGGTGGTCATGTGACTGGCTGGGCAAGGCCAATTCAACCTCACTCACATCCAGGCACGCATCTCCTCCCCTGGCCTCATGACTGTAGGGATGCTGCAACAGTCGTAAGTGTGAAAAAATGGTCATAGGTTACTTTTTTCAGTGCCATTGTAACTTTGAATGGTCACTCCACACAAGCAAAGTACCAGCAAATGAGGGGGGGAAAACTCCAGAGAGGTTCCTGAGACAGGAAGTCTAGTCCTGCCAAGAATGTAATACGGGTTAATGGAGAGGCAGTGTCTGTAAGCAACACCAGAATGTTTCCTTCCTGCCTTCCTTACAGGATTAGGCCAGTAATTTCTTCTAAACCAGTTGGCTGAACTGTTTAGAATGTTAACAACAGGTTCTAGCGAATAGGTGCGAACTGGTAGAATCCCACCCCTGATTTCATGTATTCATAATTATGTTTATACTTATACCTATTATCTTGTAAGCAATTGACAAATCAAATTAAATAAAAATAAATAAAAGTATAGAGGGTCATCATTTCCCCTTTGGTTTCGCAGTAGGGATGCCATTCTGCCCCCCCTGTGGGAGGACCTGGCTTTTGGTTTCCCTCCCTTCCCCTTAGGATCGGATCGTAGCGTAGGACGAGTGGCTTTTTTGGGGGGGGGGGGGGGTTAATCGAAAACTGAAGGTTTTGCTCCTGAACGCAACAACCCAAGCTTTCTGTGCCTGTTCCTCGGCAGTTAATCCCAAAGGTTTTTAAGTAAGACTTAATTGCAATAATTACACGTGTATGGCAGCTTTCCACGGGCATCTTCAGGTTGATGGCCTCCGGGGATCCTGGAACTACATTTCCAATCGACCCAAACAATATAGCCATTGCTAAAGACAATGAATGTTGTCCTGAGGGCAGGAGGCTTGGAGACGTGTTGTATATAGGTAGAGGTAAAAGACTCTTACGACTTTGTGGGTGCATCCATAGCGTTCTTCCTTCAATCATAAAGAGCCGTTCTGTATTGTCTTGTGGAGTTTCACTTCCCCAAACTGTTGTACAACAGTGTATCATGGTTGTCTTTTGCCTGGCGCCAGTGTAAAAACCTCCCTCTGAAAAAGTTTTGACCTGCTGTGAACATAATTAGTGTGATATCCTTGTTGAAATAAGGCAAGTGGGTACATAAATCCACAGAGATAACTGTCAGCCGGTGATCAATGCCCTAATCCTTAACCCATTTGGTGGGGAAGAAAAAGAGTGAGACAGCTGAAATAAGCAGATGTAATCGACTGGTGAGCAGAACTTGCTGGCAGACAAAAAGGGAGCAAGAACTTCCCTTGTAACCCTAATTAGCTTTTTGTGGCCAGCCATGATGGGCAAGCGCTTCTGGGTTCCTTAAGGAAGGAGCCCCTTCACACATGGTGACTCTATCCGTGTAGTTTTGTTGGCAATGCTATAGAAATTGTTTGCCTTCCAAAGGTTTTGGGACCTTCCATCAAGTCTACAACCCTGACATCTCCTGGTGCTTTCTCAAGGATTAATCAAGGCTGACCCTGCCAAAGAGAGACAGCACTGGCCAATGCTGCCACCTGCTGAGATCGTTCGTTTTAGTTAATTAAAATTAATATGAGTGTTTTCTCTACAAAGCTTGGAAGAAATAGCAAGCTGGGACCACATTAATATTAAACAAGTCAAGATCAGGTTGTACAAACAGAGGCATTTCTCATTCTCCAACAAAGGAAAAAATATTTAAATGACACCTAAAAAGTAATCAGGATGAAGAGACCATCACCATTGTGGTGTTGGAAAAGAAATAGAAATTTTTAAAAAAATTGAGGATAGTTCTAATATCCTATCAGTCTCATTGTTCTTTTTGTGGAAGTCATCCTAAAGAGCTTAGATTGTTTTTAAATAAAAGTTTCAGGATTTAAAAAAAATCCTGCAGCAGTAGCTTCGTAAAAGAATGGGAGTTTTTTTGACACCTCACAAGCCATATTGGTGGCTGCAGCAATAAGGGCACGTTCTGCACTATTACAGGAATATTAGCTGTCTTCCATTAAGCATCATGGCAAAAAGAGTGGTGGGCTGCCCTGAATCAATTCATCAAGTGATAAATTAGAAACTGCAAGCATTAAGTATAGTCCCCATTAAACACTACATAAAGATTTTGAAAAATAGACTAATAGTTTGATAGAAAGTGTATACTTTTCTGATTTATTTTAAATGTTTTTTTTTCACCAGTTTTTTTCAGAATGGCAGACTTCCTAAAGTGGCTTTCAGTGTAGGATAAAGCTATTCAGTACCAATAATGGTCCTATAACTGTAGATCCATTTTAAGCACATTTAAGAGGTTTAAAAATTAAATGAGTGTTATTCATATTAACACAGAAATAGGTCCCACGGAGTGCAATAAACCTTAGTCCCTAGTAAGTAACCATTCAATTAGAGTTACTGACTTACTGTTCCATTCAAGTGGAGTACTTAGAATGCAGGAGGAACACCCAAAGTTTAATTGCAGTTAAGCTGCCAACCAATACACTAATGCCTTTCCTTTTCCATGAGGTAGAGGA
The DNA here is from genome assembly GCF_049901735.1 of Notechis scutatus. Taxonomy (NCBI): domain Eukaryota; kingdom Metazoa; phylum Chordata; class Lepidosauria; order Squamata; family Elapidae; genus Notechis; species Notechis scutatus. The sequence continues at coordinate 199,978,964 of NC_142009.1, forward strand.
AAAACCAGATAACTCTGCAAAAAGGCCAAGCTTGTTGGGGGAAAAAAATGCAGGGTTAATTTCCTCCATTTTTTAAAACAGGTTGATCTTCTTTATGGATTGTAAGTCATTTTTTCCTACCAAACAAAATACAGATGATTGCTTTCCACATCCATAAACATCTGAAGTGCTATACAGAGGTGACGGATCCAACAAAAGATAATACATTTGTTATCTTTGGGATGTAGTCACTTGGATTGGTTCCTAGGGTTGCAAAGTATTATGATTCCAGATTAAGTATTACCATATCAGTGCCAGTTGCTAAATGATCATCAAACATAGGTAGATCTAAAATTCATTATCTAGTTTATAATTTAGCAAAATATGCCCTAGCTCACAATCATATTGAGACATATCTATGGGTCTATTTGAATGCAAACATTGAGATCAGTATATAAGGTACTGTGTTTGAATGCGCTGACAGATATATCAAGAGAAGTGTTTTTATTTTTTTCAACAAGGCATCCTAGCTACATAAAATAAACTTATAAAGATAGAGTAGCAGAACATAGATTATTGTAAGTTCTAGTCCTGGTTTAGTCATGAAAATCAATTGAGGTATTTTGGGCCAGTCGCTTTAGGAAAAAGGCAGAGCAGACTACTTCCAAAAATGTCATGGACTTGTTTACAGTTGCCAGGAATCAAAATTCATTGAGAAAGAAAAGAAAAGGAGAGAGAGAAAAAGATCAAGAGAAAGGAAAGAAAGAAAGAAAGAAAAAGATGCATTCATATAGTGTTCTTCCTAGAATGCATTCTGAACTATATGGTAGAATATATTTGATTCGTTCTAGATTAATGATCTTCCCATAGGAGCAGTTGCAGAATAAAACATGTAACCTTAAATGCCTACATATAATTCTGTTAAACTATGGAAAGGAATTTTAGTGTCTGAGGCTATATACCTTTATAATATTTCTATCCTAATAACATTTTGTCAACAGAGTTTTTTTAAAAAAAGATTATTTGCTGAAAATATCACAAGTATTTTTTCAGCTGCAGAGTTTCAGTTAATCAGTTTTATATACTGTATACAAATCCAAAGTATTTGTTCGTACCCTACTACTGTAATGCAGAATATGCTTATATTTTGTTTGCTTACACTTTGTGCTTTTCCTGGTGATAGAGAGTGAGTGGGTGTCTCCAATAATTTATTTTCATAATCCTGAGAGGTAGATTACCCTAAGAGGGAGTGATTGGTCCAAAGTCATCCAGCAATTTTTGTGCTTAAATGGCAGCCTGGACACGAATCTCTCCATTTGGAGTCCCAACACAAAAGACACTGTTTCTAATTCAGATTATGAACTCTGATCACATTCTTTTTTTTAACCCTACAAAGATAAAAGTATACATTAGAAGGTTGAAGTAACCTTGTATTGCAATATTTTAATGAAATGTATTCCTCTAATGTCCTTTGCACAAATCTTATACTTTAAAAGAAAAAGCAAGACCAGACACTCAGTCTACTGTTTTAACGCTGCTGCTGCCGCTGTACGCAATGATAAACTACATACTTTGGGCCGTAATCCAGTTCTTCTATGACTACAGGTTTTTTTCCAAGACTCTCAGAGAATACTATCTAGTTTCTGTGATTTATCTCTGTATAATATCTTAGCTATTTTCTTAGGCTCTTCAGTGCTATAGATCTCACTTTTATCGTCTATGAAGTATAAATCCAGAATATAGTGTTGAGGAATGGGAGAATGAAAAAGAAGAGGAAACTAATATAATGTACGAGTTTAAAAGATTAGTTTGAATACTGGCCTGCTTTCTTGAGTTTTTCCCTTTTTATTTTAGAATCTGTTCCCATCACCCAAACGCTTGGGTACTTCACAATCTGTTGGTTTTGCTAAATGTTTCATTATCAGAAAAAAAGTTAAAGGTAATGCACTGCAAATTGTTTAAAGGAGAAGGTTTAAAAGCACAGCCAAAAATCAACATTTGTCTCCCATGTCATGGTTGTCCCAAAGGTGCTTTTCCAAAAGGCAACTGAATTTTCTTGTTTTTTTTCCCCTGAAAATGTTTCGCTTCTCATCCAAGAAGCTTCTTCAGTTCAGAACTTAGAATTACCTTAGATTCTGTGCACACAATGGCAGGGAGAATGGTATGCTTTTTCTGAGTGGAAGACAGAGGAAGCCCATTTTCTGTCATTTAATCTTCACAAGTAACAACCGCAACAGACGCAAACCCAATTACAACCTTCAAAGAGAAAGAAAGTACAAATGTAGACATGAATGGAAAAACTCCAATAACCAATCTTGACAGTTATTGGACATCAGAGTGTCCAATATCTAGTGTCTTCCATTATGCATGATTCTCTCATGTGGCTTGATCAACTCCCTCCTCAACTGAAGATCATAAAGTATCAAACAGCCACAAAGTTTTTAGTAGTTTACCTCTTTACAGCATCAAATACATTTTCTTAATTGCTTATACATATCACGTGGAACTCTCTACTAATCTCTTTAATGGAGAAAAACATAGTGTGTTAGATAGAATCCTGCAAATGAGAAACCAAAACAATCTCTCCAATTCTATGAAACTCTGGTTCATTTTATCAACAAGACATTGTTTTTAAGTCCTGTCTTGTTGGCTGGGGAATTCTGGGAGTTAAAAGTTCACACATCTTAACATCCCCAAATTTGGAAAACAATGGTTTTGTGTATTCAGGGTATTCAAGATAGTTTCTGCTCTGAATCCAATAGTTTTATATTATATAATCCTAATTCAAATCCATGTTGATGAATATGTGAATAATAAATAATGACAGACATACTAAGAAGATACTTATGTCATCATATATTCTGTTTATCACAAGCTATTTAGACAACTTGGTGCCCTCTAGATATTTCATATTGTCACCTTCTTATCCCCAACTTTTGTCACAGTGATCAGATGGACAGAGATTACTTCAATCTGTCCCACACCCTCTCTTCCTTTTAAACAGGCAACAGTATTTTTTTAAAAAATAAAAACAGTAAAAGAACCTATTTTAATATGTTATATTACCTTTTTTCCAGAGGATTCGGGAAGGTTTACAGGATCAAGAAGGTCTGCAAGTTTGAACTCTGAGAACACATGAGTGAGTGAAGTTTTCAAACCCAGAAACACTGTGAGGTTCTCCCACTGTTAGACTGGAACAACAAAAAGATGAATGTACAAGACAGGCTAATGATTTTTTAAAATGATCATCTGCAACTGGTTATTCCATAATATATCCCTATAATAAATGGCAAGTCTGTTTTGCTAAAAGTGCAGTACTATCTTTGCATCAGTTTTTAAAAGGACTATTCTATGAAATATCCAAATCTTAAACTAAATATCTTCTGGTGACCTATTCACACATGCCACTCATTTGTGTTATCCTCCAACTTTTCAGCAAAGAGATTGCTGAAAAGATTGTCTCCAAGATGCCATAAAATTCTGTATCAGAAATTTGCTGGATGATTTGTTTCAGAGATGCAGTCGAACATATGGTATTTGATAAAAACACTTCCAACTTTTCATATGACAATTATAAAGGTGACCGAGTGCGCACCTCCCTGGCCGACATTGGGGAGAGCGGGTTGAAAATACATGCAGAGCACAATGGAATCAAGCAGAGCAAGAGGCTCTCTGGGAGCAATAGCAGGTAGTTTAAAGCTCACAGTTGCCTCGAAGCCTTGAAAGATGTCCCAGATATCAGGAGGAAGAAGGTGGGGGCAGTGAAGGTGGGGGAAAGAGTGCGAGGCAGGGGAAAGGGTAGGGTTTGAGTAACATGGGCCTCCACCCCGGGATGGGATTCTACAGGTTCAAACCTATTCGCTAAAACTAGTTGTAAACATTCTAAGCAGTTTGGAGAACTGGTTGTTAGAAGAAATTACTGGCCTAATCCTGTAAGAAAGGCAGGAAGGAAACATTCTGGTGTTGCTTACAGAAACTGCCTCTCCGTTAACCCTTATTACATTCTTGGCAAGACTAGACTTCCTGTCTCAGGAACGCCTTTGGAATTTTTTCCCCTCCTTTGCTGGTACTTTGCTTGTGTGGAGTGACCATTCAAAGTTACAATGGCATAGAAAAAAGTGACTTATGACCCTTTTTCACACTTACGACTGTTGCAGCATCCCTACAGTCATGAGAGGCCAGGCGAGGAGATGCATGCCTCAATGTGAGTGATATTGAGTTGGCCACACTCAGCCAGTCACATGACCACCAAGCCATGCCCACCACCTAAGCCACGCCCACAGAACCGATTGTTAAAAAAATTGAATCCCATCTCTGCCTCTTCCTCCCCCTATCGTGTGATTGTCCCCTCTGTCACCCCTGCAGGAAACATACCCAAGCAGCTACATTTGGTGAATTATCTTGCTCAGCTAATTGTCCCACATGGGATAGTGACCAGGGAGATTTGTCTCCCAGTGAATCAGATGTGAGGCAGCAGGGGAGGAGGGCAGGAGAATGTGAGATGGGGGAGGGCCAATAGTGAAGAGACACACAGGACGTTGAGCCCATGGTGGTGCGGCCGGTGACTGTGACTGTGGCAGTGAGATGGAGTCATGGGGCCCGCGGTGGGTTGGCTGGGGCAGGGGGGCCACAATGAAGTTGCCATGACAATGTGGCCATGGTCAATTGTCCTAGTCCTTGGTTTGATTGCCGGACCATACTGCTTATTTTCCCCACTGGCCAAGCCATTATTTTATTTGCCATTTCATGTACCCTGACTTGATAATTTATTTCCTTCGCTGACTCCCCAGAACAATGAACTAATGCCTCTAGAATTCATTCCATAGCAAGATCTGTCAAACTTCTTTTCTGGTAGACTACTATCCTCCTCCTCACTATCAGAGAGATGATGCTTTATTAATCATGAATACACGTTACATTCATAAGAAGATTTCCAGTAGACCTGGAACAAAGTGGCCAGAGAGTACTCAAGAATTAGAAAAGCCAAAGGAAATTGTAATGTACTCAAAACTGGTCAAACATAAAGAACCAAGACAATAATAAATGATCTGCACAAAGTTCTAAAAATAAATTTAGGGAAAAAAGAATTATGGGAGTTTCCCTCATACTGCAGTCTAGGTGGACTCTTGAAAACTTACCATATGTGGGTTTGTACAGCATATTGCACTAAGCCAACCAATAATGACAGGTTAGACTTGTAGTTTATAAATTAGTGTCACATTATCCACGTAACCAACCATTTGTGCTTCAACAAGTTTGTTTTAAAAATCATGGCTTAAAACAGTCTTTTAACTGAGCCAAAGAACTCAGTCCTTGCAAAAACTGTTAAGGAATTTTAAGATCTCTCTACTACCAGTGTCTCCAACAAGTGAGAGCTGATAATTTTATAAAGTCAAAAGATGTGGAGCCAGAAACACGAAACTTAGGAATACACATTTTATAAGAAAATGTTCTTGAAGCTGATGTTTAGATGGAAAAGAAATAAAGACGGTCTTTAGGAAATAACATGATGTTAGGAAAACCTGTGTTAAAAGCCTCCGTTACGTAAATCTGCACACAGCTAAACCTCTATAGTATGTTTTCCTCTGTTATGGAGAAAGATTGGGTCAGGTAAACAGTTGAAAACACAGATCAGAGTCAGAACAGAAAAGAGAACTCGTTTGAGAAAGGAAGTGATGAAAGCTTTCAGAATAGCCGGATAACCAATAGGAGGTGTGTTTCCTAGAGATATGCAAAATGAGTCTTTTAGGCAAGGAATGGATATAAATGTGGAGTCCTTCTGCCAACTGTCTCTATATCTGTGGCTCCTAGTACTCAGTTAGTGCATAAGTGCAAATGCTGGTACCTGCATTGTTGAATTCTACATTCTAATTGGTATTAACCACAGGATAATATATAATATGCTGTCAATAAGTAGAAATTATATGTTGCCTAATATTTACTCTGCTTTAATGTCTCCCATGGTATTTGGAATTCCAACATTGAGTACAATGTGGGTCTGAGCAATGACATTTTTGAGCCATATTTTTACTTATGGAAATACAATGCTTATCACTGACTCCTATAATAGAGGAAGCATTTGACTTTCATTATATACACACGGATTCAAAGAAAAGATTCTCTTTATCTGTTGTATGTGCACTATTATTATTTTTTCTTTTGAAAAAGTGTGTATTTATGAGATACGCTTTCATGTTTAAAACAGGCTGGCTGGTATTGAAAAGAAGCCACCGTCAAGTAACAGGAAGCTAATTTACTTATTACCATATTTCTCTATGTTCAATCAAAATTTCATTTCTAGAGTAAAAGATTTATCACCTATTTCTTCCCAATATGCATTTTCATTTATATAACTGACAGGTTCAGCAGCTGGAAGAGTATCTGAGTTTTCTTCCAATCAAAGCACCTATCTCTCTGACATTTATTACAACTTTATTACTTCCATACTCATCTCGGCAAAATTCTTGCCGTCTTTGTGGGAGTGTCAAAAACATAATTTTTCATTACCCGTAGCTCTCATTAATTTCTTCCTCGCATCTCAGTTAGAACAGTTTTTCAAAGACAAACCAGAAGCATAAAATATACAGACCAATTAAGGGGAGGAGAAACTAATTAAGCAGAATGGAAGAGAACTTTTGTTTCTTGATTAAGTTCCCTCCCAAACTGATTTTCTTCAAACTGTTGTAAAAATATTCTTTTTAAAAAATACTAATAATAATTCCTGTTCCATAAAAACAGTGAGTTATTTGAATTCTGAAATGACAAATGGAAAAAAATAAGATTAAAAAGCTAAGAAAGCAACAAGGCAGTCTTTGATCCAGGGAGTTATACATGAAATATGCTGGTATGATTTAGAAAATTATTCCAAGAATCGTCCAAGAGTTGATGGGGATGGAGAACTAGGCAAAGAGATTGGTTATTGGCAGCTATCTAAGAAATGTTGCTTGCAGTGTATAACAACAAAGGAAAGTTATTGGTCCTCCAATGCCTGGAGTAGGCACAGGGTTCATAGTCTGAGCTTTTCATTCTCTCCTCATCACAGATCTTGGGGGAGGCTCAGCTAAATTATCTAAGGCAGCTGGTACATTCTCTGCAAAACTGTCCCAAAGCTGCTTTCCCCCCCTCCTTTTTTTTTTTCAAGAGGCAACTGGATTTCTTTGGCTCTGACTGGATGGTGGGGAATGGAAGGATTTCTACTTATTCTCAGTCAGAGCTGAAGAAGCTTCTTGGATGAGCAATGAGACGCCTTCAAAGAAAAACCAGAAAGTGTGGCTGCCTCTTGAAAAAGCGCCTTTGGGTCAACCATGTCCTGGATGATTGAGAATCTCCATAGACATTCTGCACCACTGCTTGTTTCCAACTTTCTCTACTTTGTTATTCTATCTTTGAATAACGGGGGGAAGTATAGGGCTAACTTATAAGTTTACTATATAGATGTTTTGCTTTGCCATATCTATTTTTACTGTAGTCACTGGGCAAGCATGGAGATAATGTAAAATAGCTGGTAATTGTAGCCCTATTAAGTTCAAGAGTTACAAGTCCAATACATTTCTCTGATAGTTTACTTAATGCAATAATATACAGATCATCCACATACATAGCCAAACCTTGAATGGAAAGTTAAATTTATGCTGGCCAAGAAAACACTCTGAAACAGATCCATTAAGAACATGGGCATATATGGGCTTGCGTGGTTTCCTACCCCACCTCTATGGCATTCACTTTATAGTGGGAAATGTTACAAGCAGAAATATCTGGTTATAAGCTTATCCGTGTTTAAATTTACATTGAACCATTCTAATGTTGTGTATTTAGAATAAGCTACAATGCATGGAAAGATTTAGAGTTAACTCCTTTACAGTGCCATTTAATATCTGCATTATTCATTGTCATTAATATAGTCCTGATTTGGATGGTTTATGCTCTGATCATTTCTTCTGCATCCATCTTCTGGTTCTGCTTCTATTATGTGTGCTTACATTTCCTTTTAATATATGATAAAAAGTCCAACATCATTTAGGAAATTCAATCTTCCTGACCTAAAGTTACATTCATACCAAGATATATCCATTCAGATAACATTTATGCATTCTTACTTCACATTTTCAAACACAGAAACAAATCAGGCTTTATTTGGGTGAGGTCATTTGCCAGCCTAAACCATTATGATCAGCGCTGCTAAACTGATGCCTGGTACTAATGTACAATTTGAAAAATAGCATGGATTTTTTTTTAACAACAATATGAATTGTGTTCCTCCTTTGTTTTCATGAAAGTATTTCAGGGAACGCTACGGCAGACAATGAGTAATGTCTTCATATCCAACTTTATTATTATGTGCTATGTGACTTTTCTAAATAAACCTGTAAACTCTGACAGATGGGAGATATTTCAAAGGACACAAAATTCAATTCTCCAGCCAATGCAGAAAATTCATTAATAAAATTATAGACTTAGGGAGAACTTTCAAAGAAAAATAATGTTGCTCAGTTTTGATAATGCTGGGTAATTAATATATACGTGACCAGGGGTGGGATTTTACCAGTTCTGTCCACCTCTGTAAAACCGGTAGCTCTGAAGAGCAGCAGACACAGAACCGATTCTATGTCTGCTGCTGTTTTGGCCCACCCGCCCGCCTGGGCTCTTACCTGACCTTTATTTCCTGCTTTTTCAACCGCAGCTGCTTTGCGCTCAACGCTGCTCACAAAACGTAAAACCACCGAATCAGTAGTTACACTGTTCGGATCCCACCCCTGTACGTGATACTTATAGCTTATGGGTTATAGGTTATGTTCTATTTTTAACAGGCATGTTATCAGTGAGCTTATAATTATTAGAGCATTAGCTTCCCTGTCAGCTATAAAGTCACCAGGTGACTATGGTCCACTCAAAATCTCTTAGCTTAACCTCTCTCATCCTGGCATTTTTCAGCTATATTGGACTTTGAGTTCCATATTCTCAATGGTTGTGCAAACTGGGAATTATGGGACCTGAAATCCAACATTTTTGAAGTGCACAAGCTTGAGAAAGATTATCTTATTGAAGCTCATACACTCATTTAAATAAAATGAGAGATGGAACTGTGTGGGCCGGTTTTGGAGTAAGGGCAAGATTAAAATGTTTAAATCTGCAGCTCCATACAATGCTACTTTTAAAATTCAAAAGCTTTAGGAAGTCACTGCTATTGTTTCAATCTATTCAAAACTTGGATACGTATTCTGATGTGATAAGGGCAAGAGTTTTTTGAAAGGCATTCTGTAGAAATCTAGAACCAAACTAACCAACAGCAGTAGCAGAAGCATATTGAAAATAAATTAATTCTCAACCTGGGCTATAAAAATGATGGATGGGAATTACTGGAGACATTAGACTAAGATTTATTTTCATTCTGGCCTTGGAAATGTATCACTTGAGAGCACATGAATAGAAGTGAAGATATGAATGGCCAGCTAAGATAATTATAAAAATAAAAAAAATAAAAAGCATAGTACAGTGACTAGCACATTCTGCCCATTTCACCAAGATATAATCTCAGCAGATCACCATAAGTGAATCAGAAGGTCACTATTACAAACCAGTCATGGAGGAAACTTCATGAATGAAGTTTATCAGAGGAAAGAAAAAGCCATGTCCTTTAAGTTCAATTCCCCCCCACACACACACACACAAAATGCTAAACCTGATAGGCAGTAATCAGTAAGGGAATTCAGAGCCACAGTTGTACAGACAGAGGCTTCAAATGAGAAGGGAGAGAGAGGAGGAGAGAAGCTAAACGTTGCAGAAAAGAAATGAAAATAAATTTTATCCATATACCCAAGGAAAAAAATATTTAAAGGGAAAAAAGAATGTTTGTGTACAAAGTAAATGAAAATTTAAGTTATTCAATGTGTGAAGTCTGCTATTAAAGAAAAACAACTATCTTAACACTGAAAGACTACATGTACTTCCTTGGAACAAACAAACTAAAAATAAAACAAAAGGAGAAATGTTTCCCCTTTTGCATTTGAGCATGCAAGAAGGGGCAGGAAAGGAGAAAGGGAAAGAGGAAAGACAAAGAAAAAGATGGGAAGAGCAAGGAAAGAAAAATTAGGAAGGAAGGGAAGAAAGGAAGATGAAGAGGGAAGGAAGGAAGGAAGGAAGGAAGGAAGGAAGGAAGGAAGGAAGGAAGGAAGGAAGGAAGGAAGGGAGAGAGATTATAATGAGACTGAAGGAGTCTCAGGGAAGTCCTGCATTAGCAGTTGGTCACAACAGGTGCCCCCCAAACGAGTCCTGTGTCACACCCACCATGACCATGACCAATCCCAACCACGTCACTGTGGCCATGACCCTGGCCACCACCACCCTGGCCCTCCAAGGTCAAACACAACCCTGATGTGGCCCTCAATGAAATCGAGTTTGACACCCCTGAGCTATAGTATTGAAAATTGTTGTACGGGTGCCATATCTGGATAATGACTGAGCTCAAATGCTTTCCACAGTGACTGGAGTGGAGGGGTGGTGGTGTTTATTTACCAATGGTATTCTTGTTATTGAGCAGAAGGCAAAGAACTTCACAATCCTTTTTTTTTAAAAAAAAAAAAAAACTTGCTGGTGGGCATCATCTCCACCATCTCAGGAATCTTGAAGCTTAACAATAATCCTTTCACAGAAGTTAAATGGAATACTGTTCCAAAGATTTAGATGTTATAAATGGAAAATACAAAACGGAGGCTTCCTCAGCTGGATCTGGGTCAGAAAGAGCAAGGTAAATTAGAAGGAGTTGAGAATAAGTAAGAATTCTTAGAATTACAACCAGGCACAATGGAAAAGGAAATTTTTTACCATGTTTCTAGAAATCAGAAGAAATTCACACTCTGTCTAAACTGATATATAAAATGCAACAGATTGGTGTCCAAATTAGTGCAATAACTGTTCTGTAGATATCTACCAGATGCTAAGAAAACTAACTACAGGCACTCCCTGGATTAAGAATATCCAATTTAGAGATAACTCATACTTACGAACAAACTGCCTATTACTTAAAATGGCAGACAACTGAATGGCAACATACAAAGAAAATGGAAATAATAAAGTCTTCAAGAAGAGATGAAACACCACCAGACATTAGAAATGTGTTTAGATTACAGCAGCCAATCAACGATTGGAGCAACATTAAAGGATAAAGTGAAAAAAAATGGAGCATGTGAAAGTCCCTGCCTTGATGAAAGCTACAATTATTACTAAGCAACGCAATGGTTTAATCATTGAAAAGGCTATTGATTAGACCATCGAAATCAGAGTAATATGCCTAGTAGCCTTACTTTATTCAAGAACAGGCTTAAAGCCTTTCCAATTATTTAAAAGCTACATGTGCAGAAAGTGAAGTAATTGTGATGAAGAATTTGTTGTGAGTAGGGGTTGGTTCAATTGCTTCAAAGTGAGGGCAAATTTACATAACATTAAAGTGCAAGGTGAAACAGCAAGCGCTGATGTAAGTGCTGTGCATGATGATTTCCCTGACAAACTTTAAATAATTATTGAGGAGGAAGGTTATTTGCTGCACCAAATATTTCATGTAGAGAAGACTGGCTTATTGTGAGAAAAAGTGTCTGACAAGAGTCTCAAGACTTATATTTTGAAAGAGGAAAAAGTGCAGCAGGGAATAAAGCAGCAGAGGATAGGCTAACAATTGCTTAGGGCAACATATGTTTATCGCTCCCTAAATCCAAGGATCCTTTGTCATACCAGTAAGGCAGGGTTGTCCAACTCATGGCCCACAGGCCAGATGCGCCATGTGCTGGTCACTCCCACCCCCATTTTAGTGAAGGGGGGGAAAAATTGTGATACATCACATGATGACAACGTGATACCACAAGTTTGACATTCCTGCAGTAAGGCATCCCTTCTGGTTATTTGGAAGGCAAATCCAAAGGCTTGGGTTACAACTGCCATTTTTTCAAGATTGGTTGTTAAACCATTTTGTCAAACCTGCTATTGAATCAGTGGTGGGATTCAAATTTTTTACTACCGGTTCTGTGGGCGTGGCTTGGTGGGCATGGCCGGGGAAGGATACTGCATAATCTCCATTCCCTTCCCACCCCACTAGCCTGCTTTCCAGCTCCGTTCTCCTGTGCAGGGCAACAAAAGAAGACCCAGCCAATCAGCTGGGACTTGGGAGGCAGAGAATAGATGGGGGCGGGGCCAGTCAGAGGTGGTATTTGTCGGTTCTCTGAACTACTCAAAATTTCCACTACCAGTTCTCCAGAACTGGTCAGAACCTGCTGAACACCATCTCTATACTGAATGTTATGGCTTGGCAAATTCCTTTCAAGAATCTCCTTATGTTTGACACTCCTTATATTTGGCACCTGGACATCCAGGCACCTTAGATGACTGTCACTCAATCTGAAAGGTAGTATTTCACACACACCCAATGCAACATCACATTGCTACTTCAGCCAATGGATCAGGGAGCCATAGTCTCTTTTAAGTTCCATTTTTTACAGCAAACATTTTCACAACAGTCAGAACTACCCAAGATAATGTGATGAACTTAAGGAAGTTCTGAAGGAATTATAATATCTATGATGCCATCAAAAATATTGCTGATTCTTGGATTGAAGTGAAGCAGTCTAATATGAAAGGAGTGTAGAATAAATTGTGTTCCCCAGTCATGCATGCTTTTCAGGAGTGTGTAGCTGACAACATTGCCAAAGACAGCAACTGTGGTTCATATTGGTAATCAACTGCAGTTAGACATAAGTGGAAATGATGTTGTACAGTTATTTGACTACTGTGCTAAAGAATTGATCGATGCAGACCTTACAGAAGTAGACCAGCAGATGATAGTTTTTGAGGAAGAAGACTCAGATCTGCAAACTCCAGAACCAAAAAAAAAAAAAACATTTTGACAAAAGAGTTAGCTGAAGCCTTTAATCTCAATTGAAACAAGGATGGCAAAGTTAGAGGATCACGATCATAATACAGAGAGGTTCTCCCATTTTTTCCATACAGTTACTAAGAAACTCAGCTGCTACAAGGTCATTTATGATGAGAAAAAGCTGTGTGCAAACCTCCCTTGATGCCTACTTCAAGAAATTGACTCCAGTAATAACTGCTTCCCAACAGCCAAATCAAGCCCTGACTCTCCAGCACAAGGTCCCCCCCCCTTTTTTTTTTTGCAACAACAGGGCCATCATCTTCAATACTAATTATGTTTGGTTAACCTCTAAAGATGATTTTTTTAACTTCTTTTCTCTATGTAAAGTATTTTAAGAACTGTTTATTTTTTTTATTACTACATTTTTATGGTTGGTCACTTAGGCGGATGTTTAGCCTGGATTTGGCATTTTTATCCAGTTATAAAGTGGATAAATGGAGATTCTTAGTCATCCAGATCATGGTTGTCCCAAAAGTACTTTTTTCAAGAGGCAACTGGACTTTCTTGTTTTCTTTGAAGATGTTTCACTTCTCATCCAAGAAACTTCTTCAGCTCTGACTAGATGGTGGGCAATGGAAGGATTTATATTCCTTGTAGACAGCTGGTCATTTGCATTCTTTTAGAGAGTCGTTGAGGCCACTTGGAGGTTTATCTGTGTCCTCAGGGTCACCCTAATAATGCAAATGGATGTGGAGTCTTCTTGACGACAAGATGTTTTCTGTCCTGTGTCCCTTCACTGTTGAAGACAGGCGCAGGCTGTTGGGGAGTCAGTGTTGTCTGCATCTCAAACTGAAGTGCAAATGACTCCTGTAGTCTGCAATTTTTCTAGAAATCTATTCATACTCCCACACCATTCAAAGTGTGTTCCTCCCAAAGTGCATGGCTAAATGTCTATGGAGATTCTCAGTCATCCAGGTCATGGTAGTTCCAAATGTGCTTTTTCAGAAATCATCTCTTCAGCTCTGACTAAATGGTGGGGAACGGAAGCAAAACATCTTCAAAGAAAACAAGAAAGTCCAGTTGCCTCCTGAAAAAGCACCTTTGGGACAGTTATAACATTCTTCTCAAGGATATGGGGTGGGCTAAGATAGATGTTTGATGATGTTAAAGGTATTGTTAGGGATAACATTGTTTTACCCTAACTGTTTTGGGTAAAGATAATAAAATGATGAATCATGGTTTGTCAGACTGACTTCGCTGCACGTTCTGTTTAGTTTGTTTTCCTTAACACCTGTTGGGGAATCCAGGCTTAACAGGTATCATCACAGGTTCAAATAAATCTGCTTATTGCAATTGACTGGTAGTGGTTTTGTCCCTAGCGATGGTGTTCAAGTAGTGTTTTAAGACTGCTATCATTGCTTACTTTTGCCACAGTCTTTCTACTTCTATTTGCAGGTTTTTGTATTTTATGGTATTCTCCAGCTCTATCACTTCTATTTGCTGTCTCCAAGTATTGCAATGCCCACTTGTTTTTGTCTTTCTTATTGACAGTTGTTAAGCCTGGGGTCAGAGGTGGTATTCAGCAGATTCTGAAACCGGAAGCGGAAATTTTGAGTAGTCCGAAGAACGGCAAACACCACCTCTGCAGGAGATTTTACAGTATGCTTCCCCTGCCATGCCCACCAACCCACATCCACAGAACCCGCAAATTTTTTTAAATCCCTCCACTGTCTGAGGTATTATGGGGCAGAGGCTTGTCTATTTGAATTCTAAAATCCCAGAGTGTTTTTGCTTCTTCATTTTCTACTGCTTTCTCTAATGTGGGTCTCATCAGTTATTCCTTGAGGTAAATGGTATTTCTTGCAGATATTGCAATGTTCCATTGTTGCTATACTGTCATGTCTCTGTTTGTAGTCCGTCATGAGGGCTTCCTGCAGCAGCTAACGAAGTGGTCCATTTTTTCTTCAGCTTCTTTGCTGTCAGTTGCTGTTGGGTTAATTTTGGCTTTGTATGTACTTACTGTATCATTATGTTTAAGATATAGTATTTGGGAGTGCTTCTTTAAGTGTGTTATATGCATAGAAAGATAAAATAAATACTACAAGGCAAAAAATGGGTAATCAGTTTGTTCTGACTTACATACAAGTTCAACTTAAAAGACAGAGTTAAGGAAGAAATTTCATTCTTAAATTGGGGTTAACCATTTAAATTCAAGAGATCACATGAAACAGAAGAGTAACATTTTAGTTGTCTTTGATTTTTGCTTTTATTTGATGGTTTTATTTGGTGGCTCTGTATTATTGTATATTTTTTATAGAATTTAATCTTTTGTATTGCAACAGTCTGTAATTAGGTGGATAACTAACAGTGTGAACTCCTTTTGGGCCTTAATCTAATCAATGTAATTGCTCCCTGTGGAAATAATGTTCTTGAAATTTCATTTCTTTGTTATGTCTGACATAAATCATCTGAATTTCATGCCTCAGTGCCTAATCTTTTCTGCTTTTTTTCCCTTGGTTTGGTTAATGTGCTCATTTATTACTTGGCACACAAAGGTGTGTGTGTACAAAAATAAATAAAAGAAAAGCTAAAACTGTTTTCCTTTGAAAATGTTCCATGTAAATAGTCCCCTATTTTTCATACTCACACACCAAAGTCAGCTATAGAGTCACTTGTGATTCTAGACATCAGGTTCACCCTCATACCAAGCCTAAAAAATGTAAAATTCTTGCTTTAGATATCAGCATAGGTTTGGTTTTGATTGCTCATCAACAAGATAATGTAGTCCTACTACATCTAGAAAACACCCTAATTTTAGGATTGGAAGATAGTACCCAGCTTTTTTCAGCGTTTATGTGAATGTATCAGGGATAGAAGAGAAGCTCCATCCTCTAGTTTTTGTTTTTGTTTTAATTTTGTCAAATTTATCCAGACTTGAGATTATCTGAAGAAACATAATACTCATGTTTGCTTGAATGGAAATGCAGTTGTCAGTCCAATACAAGAATAACCGAAGCAGAGAGGATCCTGAATAAGCATGGAAGGCTCTACTCAGGTTGAAGCCAATAAGTACATCCACCTTCAAGTCCTCCTGAAGGTGGACTTGGGTTTGGATACCGTTGGATATGCTGGATTTTCTATAATATTCATCAAATTCAATAGCCAACAACTTAATAGTCAGCCATAAACTCTCCATCAATATCTAAAAAACCATACACAACAGGCACTATACAATACTACACAGAGAATAGCCCAAAGCACTAGAGAAATTCCCTGAAGATGGGACTCCAGCATGAGCCTGAAAGCTCAGAAGACTTTAGTCTCACTGGTCCTACTGACCAACCAAGATTTAATCCTGCAACATTATCCTGGATTATATTTGCCTATTCATCATCAAATACAGCCTATGTGTATTACAACCACAGATAATAGATTTTAAGGTATTAGTCTTCCTGTTGTCATTCTCCACACAAATTGTCTCTGGGAGGCAAGGGGCCATTTGAGAGGGAGCTAATGAAATGCGGAGGTGGGAGGAGACAAAGGGGAAATGCACAATCAGGCAACTTTTATTTGGCACATAAAAATAGAGCTAGTGAATAGAATGTTATACACTATAGTAGGAGTCCCCAAACTTGGCAACTTTAGGACTTGTGGACTTCAAGTCCCAGAATTCTCCAGCATAGCTAGCTAAAGAATTCTGGGAGTTAAAGTCCACAAGTTTGGAGACCTCTGCACTATAGCGTAATTCTGTCTCAATGGAGTTGGCAATTCTTATGTTAGATAATCCTTGAACTCAAAGTTGCTGTTAGTCCTGCTCATTTTATATATATATATATATATATATATATATATATATATATATATATATGTATATGTATATGTATATGTATATGTATATGTATATGTATATGTATATGTATATGTATATGTATATGTATATGTATATGTATATGTATATGTATATGTATATGCATATGCATATGTATATGCATATGCATATGCATATGCATATGCATATGTATATGTGTATATATATATATATATATATATATATATATATATATATATATATATATATATATTGATAGTCTGACTCACAGACGAACACAATACAGAAGCCTGATGATGGCAGATGAGATTCTGCTGAAACGTTGCTACAACTTTAAAAGCACAACTACAGTGACGTGGGAAAATGAAGCTGAATACCATACATGTAAGTACCCGCAAAAACTTAAGAATATATACATACATACATACATACATACATACATACATACATACATTTCCCACTCTTCTTTTACACATGGAAAGTCATAATATAGTTTATTTGGTGGTGGTTAAAGGCATTATATGATCTCTGCTATTGTGGGAATCATCATTTATAGTTTTAAGTGATGTGTGGACCTAGTTTGTGTAGATTAAATTAATCCAGCTAAGCGCTCTACATTTAACTAGTATTTAACAGAGACTAGTATTTAACATGGACTTTTGTGCCCTTCTTGCAAAGCCGTCCCACAATGGTGCAGTTGATTTATTCTCAGCAACATCATTGAATGGCAAAAGTGCTTGAATCTGTGATGCTTTTTCAGGGCTAGCAAGTGATCCCTAATTTACAGAAGAAATTTATAGGTGTATATAATGAATAACCCAATGGAGCAGCTAATTGATGGCTATAAATGATCACGTACAAAAGAACCAAGGGTTTTTTTATCGCCTTTTGCCCCAAGGCAAATAGCAAATTTGGCACTGAAAATGTAGGAAAAATGTGTTACAGACCTGAATTTATCAGCTATTGTTCTTGCTCCTAGTGTTAAAAACTGTGGTCAGAAAACATGATGGCAGGAGTGTATGTGGCAGTTGTAACTTCTAGGATGGGTTGTAAGTTCATTGTAACTTCTAATAGTCATTCAGCAGATGGTCATTTAGCATGGACTATGAGAAGAGAAACAGCAAACGAGTTCTAATTCCTACTCCAGAAGATCTTCTTAACTCAAACTAGATTTGGTTTCCGAAGACTGTTCTTATGTTATTCTTCCTCCTTTCTGTTCAGTTTCTATTTTTGTTAAGGAAGGAGAAAGCAATTTGGAAACCTGAGCTCACAGAGGCATCTGCAGAAAAAAGAAATAAATGTAAAACAGAGTCTGGGAAGTCCAACATACTCTCAGAAATGCTAATCAAAACAATTTCATTCATGCTTGCTTTCTACACTCAATAAGAAGAAAGGTTTTCAGGTAGCTTCATTTTGTTTCTATATATTATCTGGCATGCCAGTAAATTCCATTAGAGAATGGGAAGAGAGGTTTTGAGATAGTCGCTCTGTCAATATTGAACAAGATACATTTCACTACCAGTCCTTCTTCTAAATTGGGAAGGGTTTTTGTTTTATGTACCAAAAAGAAACAAGGTTGTGGAGAAAAGCCAAACATAAGAGTTTAGTAAAAGTGCAATCGGAAGATTGATGGATTTGTTTGAACTATTTAAAGTAAATGAATGTTTCAAGCTAAGTTAACTATAATTGATATTCCCCTCCCCCAAAGGATGCTGTTGTACATAAAGTTTCCGTTTGGTCATTAGCAATCAATTAGATCACCAAATAATTCCATACTTAACAGTGAAGAAATGGAACAATATACTATCAAATGCTACCTTTTCTTTGTGAGATCCAAAATAATTCCTGAGGATGCCAACTTGATAGGATTGCTACAAATAAAGGAGCATCCATGAGAACCACATCTTTGTAGGAAATTAATAAAAACAGCTTCTTGAAAAAATGGAGTTAGTTTGATTATGACATTTAAATATAGATAATATCTTGGGAAGTTAAACCGGATGTTGAGGTAGATGTCTGAGATGTAAAATTTGTTCTGAACATATCTATAAATCATACATTTTAACACAGAAATATAGGCTGGAAATGTGAATCAAAGAAAAAAATGTTCTGACATCAGACTTTTTAAATAATGGGGAATCTTGTGAGAAGAAAAGGATTACTGCAATGCATTGTTTTCCCTTTGTGCTGAAAAATGGTTCTCATATTTACTACTTTCCAATTTTTCAGCTATGCTTGCACCACTGCAAAAATTTCCATCTTTTTTTTTCTTTCTGACTTCTTAATTGATGACCTTATTTATAAATCCTCTATCAGGTACAAATGATTTGGAACTATATGTTAAGTTGCAGCACAAAAGATTTATTCAAGCCTATGCACACAAAAATAAACATCTAATAGTCAGTACTAAATTGACACTACTGTAAATAAGGGCCAACGAATTCAAGGAGGGATGGACTTGGATTGCTTGTGGTAATGCAAGGACTCTAAGATAATAATACATTTAACTCCACTTTCCAGATGCTCTTCTCCTACATCTTTTCCCCTATTCCCATGAGATATGGTATGTTCTCAATGACATCTTGAGCTGTTGACCTTGAGCATTCTGAATAATCAAAGTACCTTTTTAACCAGTATATAAAATACAGCATACAGAAAAATAACAACATAAAAACATATATAAAGCTTGACAATTGGTGTAAGTCCCTATTCTCATAATACAGAGCAGGTAAACTTAAAGAGATGTATTATATTGGACAGGTTCCTTCAACACAGAAGAGAAATCACTTTATGCTACCTAAAAAGTTACTCTTTTTCACATTATTCCAATTTTTGTGGATGCAACCAGAGATGGTATTCAGCCGGTTTGGACTGGTTCAGGAGTACCGGTAGCGGAAATTTTGAATAGTTCAGAGAACCAGCAAATACCTCTGGCTGGCCCCACCCACCTGCCCCTGCCTTGCCCTTTTCTGCCCTAAATTCCCTTGTTTTTTTAGCTCAGCTGATTCGTGTGGCAGAGCGGATTGCCACACATCAGCTGAGCTTAAAAAAAAACAGCTCACCTCACCAGTGCTGACACCAAGAGCGGTCTTTGAGTGCTGCGTGACACCATGAAATGCACTCTCACAGAACCAATTGCACCACAGGCTGGCCCCGCCCAACCTTCTCCACCCCACCCACTCTCCCCTATATATCTTGCCTTCACCATGCAGCCCAGCTAATCTCCACACCTTGCCTCCACGCCTCCTCTGCTCACCAAAGTTAAGCAATGCATGCCGCCTGTTTGCTGTTCGCCTCAGCCGGGTCGGGGAACACACCATTCCCCAGCTCCAGCCTTGCCCCAGGCCTCTGCTCACATGCCCCGCTCTGGCCTGAAACTATGGCCCCACAGGCCGAAGCAATTTATTTGGCCGCAGGCTGTCGTGCTAGGCTGAAGGGCCGTGGGGCGGGGGGCAGTGTGGGTGCAGGAAGGCCGAAATGGTTTGGGAATGGACCGGACAGTTCTTCTTACCTTTAAGAAGTTCCATCTGGAAAGCGCTGCAGTGGAAATCTTGCAAGCCATTTCTTCCATCCCTTGCCACTGAGGCGCTCTGTGTGCTCTCCAGGTTGGCAGCTGCTTCTCTCCACTCTCCGGAAAGAGCTGCAGCTGAGAGAAACAGCATTCAACATGGCTGCTGCTTCTCTGTGCCGCAGCTCTCTCTGGATGGGACTTAGAGGACCCAAAGCAGCGGTTGACAGCTGCTAAATTGCAGTCTGCTCTCCCAGCAAGAGCAGCAGTGGAGAGAAGTGGCTGCGTCCCTGGAGAGCAGAGATGGAGGGGAGCAGGCCCCGAAATGCTGTTCTGTCAAGCCTCACCACAATTGAGGTCTGCTCATGAGAGCGCTGCACCAACACCTCCCCCTTTAACCCCTCCCAACCCTTTTCGCACCCCCTTCCTCAGGGCCCTGCGGGACTATACCGCCCATCAGTGCTGCCCAATCCTAGTTCTTAAAGCTGTCTAGAAGGATATCATGATCAATGTTATTGAAGACCACTTGTTACGAACTAAGCTAACGCGTTCATTAACAACCCTAATAGTTTTACTTCAACAGCAGGCTCGTAATCCTGCACTTCTGATTGGCCCGTGAATAGCGAGTCGTGATTGGTCGTTTCTGGCTGATCTGATTGGCTGACGCTTCTTAGAGCGGTAAACTCAAATCATTGGTTGTTTTGACAGCAGCCAGCTCTATAAAAGAGCTGCTGCTGCCCAAGTATTTTGCTCTGTTCTGAAGTCACTAATAAAGAGTTGAAGTCACAGTTCAATGCCTCATCTCCGTTCCTTGCGCCCATGCTCAGGACTTAACACTGGCGACGAGGATGGGATGCGGAGACGATAGAGCTGACTGAGCATTCATCGAACAATACAGAGCACGTGGCTGAGAGCGCAAGCAACAAACGGCAGGATGACCAGCGGCGCCATACCACCCGCTCCATTTGACCCAGCAAATGAAGACTGGGACTCGTATATGGACCTGTTCCAGATGTTCCTGGAGACCAACAATCTGAAAGATGCTACGCCTGGCAAGAAACGAGCGGTATTCCTGACCCATTGTGGGCCCGCCGTTTTTAAAATGTCTAAGGCGCTTGCAAAACCCACGGAGGTGAGGACAATGGATTGGGATAACCTCGCGCCGATCCTCCGGGCCCATTATGCACCCGCGGTGCCAACGCTCATCCGAAGACACGAGTTTTACCAGAGGGACCAACGGAAAAATGAGAGTGTTGGAGACTTCATCGCTGACCTCCGGAACCTGGGTGGACTCTGTGGTTTCGCAAACCTCGAGGAAGCCATGAGAGACCGAATAGTTCTGGGATTAGATGACCACATGGTACAGAGCAAGATTATGGCGAAGGGAGACATCAGCCTCACAGATGTCATCACCAACGCTACTGCAGCAGAAGCAACCAGGAAGTCAGCCGCTTGAATGCGCTGAGCGAACGCACCGCACCGCCAACTCGCTAGGGACAGTACGCCTTCCTCTGAGAGGCACACTACTACCGCCCATCATGAAGACCTCGAATCCTCATCAGACAGTGAGGAAGAGGAGGTCAACCGACTCCGGTCCGAACGCGACCAACGAGACCAACGGAACCAAAGACTCCCGCGCCAATGCGCTGGTTGCGGGGCAAACCACCCGCGATCAGACTGCAAATTCCTCGACGCACTCTGCCACTCCTGTGGAAAGAGAGGCCACATCGCAAAGGTCTGCAGAAGCAAGCGAGGGTCCAGTCCAATCTGGAGGGAGAATAATCTCCGCCAGGCTACAGGCAACCCACCTGTAAATCAGGACCGCCTGAACCACCAATGGAACAACCACTACTACAGAAATCGAGCATCTGCCACTTCAACTAGATGAGAAGAGGCACACCAAACCATCACTATCGGCCACGCTTCGTCCCTGGATGCAAGGAAGATCCGAGTAAAGGTCGCTATTGAGAATCGACCTTGCGTGATGGAAGTCGACTCGGGGTCATCCCTATCGATGGTCTCCTGGAAAACCCTCAAACAACTGATCCCTGCCATCCGTCGCCAGGACCTCAGCACTCAAAAAATCATACTAAAGGACTACCAAGGAAACAGAATTCGGTTGTCGGCTCCAGCCACGTCCAAGTATCCTTCAAAGACCGCACCGCATCGCTACCTCTGACCGTCGTCGATCGTGACCGGCCCAATTTGCTAGGTTTACAGTGGTTCGCCCCACTCGGAATTGAACTAGCTGGCATCCACCAAACCAGAAGCGATGACTGGGAAGAGGCCCTCGTCCAGGAATTCCAGGACGTTTTCACAGAGAAGCTAGGCAAGTACAAGGGGACCCCTATATCATTTAATCTCAGTCCCGATGTAGCTCCTATTCGCCTTAAGCCTCGTCGGGTGCCTTTTGCACTCAAGCCAAAGATTGACGAGCAACTGGACAAATTAATAGCCCAGGGTGTGTTGGAACCAATTGACCACGCCCGATGGGAGACCCCAATAGTAACACCCATAAAGCGAGATGGATCATTAAGAATTTGTGGGGATTACCGGGCCACCCTAAATCATGCGCTTCAGCAGAGCGCTTATCCGGTACCTGTGGTCCAACACCTTCTTCACTCCCTGGGTGGCGGAAAAATATTTGCGAAATTGGACTTAGCTCAGGCGTACCAACAGCTACCCATAGATGCGAAGACTGCAGAAGCCCAGACTATAGTCACCCACAGGGGTGCCTTTAAGTGCAATAAACTCCAATTCGGAGTAAGCGTGGCACCGGGCATTTTCCAAAGTCTGATGGAGAGACTATTACAAGGCATAAAAGGGGTCGTGCCTTATTTTGATGACGTCTTAATAGCTGCCCCTACTAGAGAAGTATTAGAAAAATGACTCAGAATGGTTCTCCAAAAATTTAAAGACACTGGCCTGAAGGTAAAAAAAAACTAGTGTCAACTTTGTACGGAGAGGGTAGAGTTCCTTGTATACCTTCTTGACAGACAGGGAATCCACCCCACCGTCTTGCCCCAGAAGACGACTGTAGCTGAGCCCCTACACAGGCTACTCGACAAGAAGGCTTCCTGGGTCTGGGGACATCGGGAAGAACGAGCATTCCAACAAGTAAAAGACCTCTTAACCTCAGATGCTGTATTAATGCAGTATAACGAGACTTTGCCTTTAACTGTCACCTGCGACGCCTCACCGTTTGGAGTGGGAGCCATCTTGAGCCACGTCCTGCCAAACGGCAATGAGGCACCTATTGCTTTTTTTCTCAAGGACCTTATCAAAGACTGAAAGAAACTATAGCCAACTCGATAAAGAGGCTCTCGCTATTGTGTCTGCCATTAAGCGTTTCCATGAGTATGTATATGGAAGACCATTTGCCATAATCACCGATCACAAACCATTGCTTGGCATTTTAGCGGGAGACAAACCAACTCCCCACATTTTATCGCCAAGAATGACACGTTCGTCAGAGTTTCTAGCTGCATACGATTATCAACTGCGACACCGCCCGGGGAAAGCCATTCCCCACGCTGACACCTTGAGTCGTTCCCTGCTACCTGAAGCCATCGACGATCCAGCTCCAACCCTAACTGCACTCCAAATTGAAACTCTTCCCTCACCACCGCTGACTGCATGAGACATCGCCACAGAAACAAAACGGGATCCTGTTTTGGCACTAATCCTCAGCTGGGTGGAACGAGGTTGGCCTGACAACGAATTCAACGACAACTTTGTGCCTTTCAAACATCGGCAGACAGAACTATTCTCTCAAAAGAGCTGGGTAACTATAGTCTG